>NC_080553.1:7850000-8450000 GCF_028640845.1 Ahaetulla prasina | reverse complement strand
TTAAGGAGAGAAGCAACCTAGAAATAAAGGAGAAATTTCCTGACAGAATAATTAGTGAAATGGCTTCCCTCCAAAAGTTGTGGGTGCTCCATCACGGGAGGCTTTCAAAAAGAGACTGGACAGTCATTTGGCTGAAATCGTACAGGGTCTCCTGCTCGAACAGGGGTTGGACTAGAAGACCTCTGAGGTACCTTCCAACTCTGTTATTTCCTTATTCCAAAGGGCAGAAGGTCTCCTGCTAAAGCAGGGAGTTGGACTAGAAGACCTCTGAGGTCCCTTCCTGCTCTATTCTGAACTGAATCGAATTCCATTGACCCTTCCCACCTGTTGTGTCTGCGCCCCCCGAGCAAAGTGACTTGGAAAGTGAGGGGAAGGGCCATCAGCACCAGCTTCCCTGGCTCAGCTCCAGGAGCCAGAGGCAGGCCAGGTGGAGGAGATAATGAGGCCTCCATCCCCTGACTCTTTCCCCTCCCAGGCCACGCCTCCAGACCCAGCTGATGGCAATCAGGCCTGGCTGGACCCTAGGTTTCATAGGCAGGAGAGGCGGGAACAACAGAAGCAGGGGTCGGGCAGGCCTAGGAAGTGCTGAGTCATGGAGCCACACCCCAGAGGACATAAAAGCAGCAAGGGCTGCTATACCTCTTTGTAGCAGGCAAATCAACTGCTTAACTAGAGCTGAAGTACTGTTTGTTCCTGGTTGACTCATCAAGAGAGATAACAGAGACACTTGGCAGACGCTCGCTAGTTTGCTGCCAGAGCTGATAAGTGCCGGCTAATTAAGTTATCGCTTGGACTGAGGCGAGGGGGACAGAACGCCACCATTTTTGCAAGAGTTATTCCTTTGCACAACTTGTGAAGCTGAAAAAGCCTTCCAACCTCCTGAATTCACCCGTACTTGATTTATTTCTCACATGGGGACCTACAGAAGCCGTGCTCTCTCTCTCTCTCTCTCTCTCTCTCTCACACACACACACACACACACACACACACGCACACAGGGTTTATGTTTCCACCCCAGTAACGTTTATGGGCTGAAGGAGGTTGCAACTTCTTCTGCTATCTAGGGCAGAGATGTCAGGCAGAGACCGGGGCGCTGCCTATTCGACGTGAAACATCAACGCTTATTTTTTATTTTTTTTTGGAGCCCATCGTAATAAAAGCTGCATTTCACGTTTAGCACCCTGCATGAGGAAATATGTATTACTAACGGCGAGATATTAAGAGAAACTCATCCCCAGCTTGCTG
This sequence comes from Ahaetulla prasina, assembly GCF_028640845.1. Classification (NCBI taxonomy): domain Eukaryota; kingdom Metazoa; phylum Chordata; class Lepidosauria; order Squamata; family Colubridae; genus Ahaetulla; species Ahaetulla prasina. Next base: position 8,448,755 of record NC_080553.1, on the reverse strand, counting down.
CCAGTGCCAAAATGATGTATTTCCAAATCATGCTGGGTGCGTTAATGATCTGCAAGGTAATAGAAGGCAATCTAAAAGTAAAAAAAAAGTCGCTGGTTGCAACCAGCGCAGTGCACACGCGGCTCATGTTAAGCAGTCAATTTCCCCTCTCCGTCATAAAGAGATTTTTAACGACGTGTTTCATTCGGCAGAGCCCCGTGGCTCCGCGCGGCCTTCCATTTTCTCTAGAAATCATTGCGATTCACAACAGCCTGTCCTGGCACCGTAGGAGTTTACTACACAACAACAACGGCTCTTATCTCCGGACGGAGGGAGGGAAGCCGGGGTCATCTGATGCCTCCTTCCGAACAATTTTACGGGTGCATCAAAGCATGGAGCAATTTCCTCGCAGAGCATCGCCGCAAAAAAATAAAAAATAAAAAACAAACCCAAATATATTTCCGTGCGCTGTCTTTGCCTGATGATGTTCCCTGGGCTGTGATGATGGAACCCCAGAAGAAAAAGATGATCAAAAGGCAGAGATGTCGGGAGAGTGAATTTGGCCTGATACGGACTGATTATCCGTACATCATCGGGATGATCTAAAGATGAGACACCTTCAAAGGCAACACTGATCTCGGGATGTCTAATGAGGAGCCCCTGTGGACTGATGCAAAGATTTCCTTGTACCGAACCACAGAAATGGACGTATGGGTCAGTGGTGAAATCCATTTTTTTTTACTACCGGTTCTGTGGGCGTGGCTTGGTGGGCATGGCAGGGGAAGGATACTGCAAAATCTCCCTTCCCACCCCATTCCTGGGGGGGAAGGATATTGCAAAATCTCCATTCCCTCCCCACTCTGGGGCCAGCCAGAGGTGGCATTTTCCAGTTCTCCAAACTGCTCAAAATTTCCACTACTGGTTCTCCAGAACCTGTCAGAACCTGCTGGATTTCACTCCTGATATGTAGTGGGGGTGGAGTTAAGAGTGAAATCAGCCTAGAATCCCTACATAATTACAAGGGAACAAAGTCAAAACTAGGGCTTACAAAACCTTTGCCAGACCAGTTCTCGAATACAGCTCGTCTGCCTGGAATCCACACTGTATATCGGATATTAATACAATTGAGCGGGTCCAGAGATATTTCACGCGAAGAGTCCTCCACTCCTCTGCTCACAATAGAATCCCTTATGCCACCAGCCTTGAAATTTTGGGCTTGTACAACCTGGAACTATGCCACCTACGGTCTGACCTAAGTATAATACACAAAATTGTCTGCTACAACGTCCTACCTGTCAATAACTAGTTCAGCTGCAACCATAATAATACACGGGCAAACAATAGATACAAACTCAAGGTAAACCGCTCTAAACTCAACTGCAGAAAATACGACTTCAGCAACAGTGGTCAATACCTGGAATGCTCTACCTGATTCCATTGTTACATCTTCAAACCCCCATAGCCTCAACCTTAAAACTGTCTGCTGTGGACCTCACCCCATTCCTAAGAGGTCTGTAAGGGGGCATGCATAAGTGCACCAGCGTGCCTACCGTCCCTGTCCTAATGTCCCCTTTAATTGTATTCATTACCTGTGCTCATGTCCATGTTTATACTTATACCTGTTATTTCGTACATGTTTGACAAACTAAAAAAAAAAAAAGGAATCCCATTGGCCCTTATCTAACTCCAAGCAGTGTAAACTGTGAATCGAGAAGATTCTTCTGCATTAGGTTTTTTAGCAATAAAACATTTTAATTGAGTGTTCACTCGTGGACTTGGTCTTTCAATAGGTGATGTTAGGTGTGTAAGCCTGTTTTTATTGGAATGTATCAGATCAGGGTTTGAACTCGCTAATCCTGAAGACCAGATTGGGAAGGGAGTTATCTTGACACAAGGCAAAGAACCCAACTGTACTGTATTTTAGCTGCTGGGGCACCCCAGTTGGCATGTCTACTTAATGCATGACTTACTATATAATCTTAGCCAATCGGGGGGAGGGATAAATAGACAATTACAGTCCATGAGCAGAAAACAAAGGTAGCCCCCAAAACACATCATATGAAATCACCATTAAGTTTGTAAGTGTGAGTTTATAAAGCAGAACATGTAACTGGTACGATGCAATTGACATTTCTTATGAAAACAAAAATAACATTAATGTAGCCTAGCTAATAGCAAACTCAGCTGGTAGATCTACTTAATTTTGACTGTGTCAAGGAGACCAAGCTAATGCAACTATAAATAGTTTATTATGACCTGAATATAATGAGAACAACAACAGTCACAACAACAAGCCCAACCTTGGTCTACATCTCTAAGATAAGGAATGGGTGGTCACTATTAATAAGCTTAACTATGGTCTACCTCTCTTAAGAGAAACACCAGAGAAGTCCAACTACTGGTCTACATTTCTAAAACAAACACCATCAACAAGCCCAGCCATGGTCTACATCTTTAAGACAAATAACATCCAACTATGATCTATTTTTTTTAATTTATTTATTTATTTTGTCACAACAATATATGTAGGTATCATACAAAAAAGATTATATAGTATATAAACACATATATGAGTAAATATAAGGAGGTATAAGCATGTATATATATATATATAGGAAGAAGAAAAGAAAAACAATAGGACAGGAACGGTAGGCACGTTTGTGCGCTTATGCACGCCCCTTATGGTCCTCTTAGGAATGGGGTGAGGTCAATAGTAGAAAGTTTTTAGTTAAAGCTTTTAGGATTATGAGAAGATCTACTTGGTGGATGAGCCGCGATGGCGCAGTGGTTAGAGTGCAGTACTGCAGGCTACCTCTGCTGCCTGCCTGCAATTTGGCAGGTCAAATCTCACCAGGCTCGAGGTTGACTCGGTCTTCCATCCTTCCGAGGTGGATAAAATGAGGACCCAGATTGTTGGGGGCAAGAGGCTGACTCTGTAAACCGCTTAGAGTGGGCTGGAAAGCAGTATATAAGTCTGGTGCTATTGCTAGTGCTATTGCTACTTCTCTACGGCAAACTCCCAAGTCCAACTATGGTCTACAACTCCCAAGAGAAACACCCACCCAATTCACATACCGTATTAAACTAATCATATTATGGGTAAAAAACAGTGAGGGCAGAAAAGAACGGGGAGGGGGGGAGCATAAAATCCAGACTAGAAGGATTAGGAACTTGAAGTGATTTTCGAAGTAATTCTAGTTGAAAAGTCATCGTAGAAGGCCCTGAGAAGAGACTATCCTGTGATTTGGAGGAAAAAAAAAAAAGAGGAAACCACATGATGGTGTGATTATCTCTCGGAAACATCAGAGCTGTGAGCAACCAATCTTCTTCCCTTACGATACTCATCTCTTGTTTCTGATTGTTTTCTACGGAACACGTCGTTTTATCATGCTGTAACATCGCATACCTTAAGTCAATTGCAAAACTTTTTTTTTTAAGGAGTTGCTAAAAAGTACTAAAGCAGTTTTAGAACTGGCCTGGTTTTTTTTTGCTTTTTTTTTCCAGATGTCAGGCGTCAACTCTATGAAAGCAAAATATTGTTTTCCGCTAGGTACCAAGAGAGCGAATGCATTTTATACTTTAAACAAAAAGTATCAAAAGAGCCGGATGACTTCCCATCCACCCCCTTCTCCCCTTTAACCCAAGCTGCTGCTTTGGCATTGGAACAAACACACACACACACACACCCTCCTTTGTGTGTATTTTGCTAACACACACAAAGAAACTTCTGTTTATACGGAGACTCCCGGCCTTTAAAACCTACAGTTTGTGAAGCTGTAATTTGTGGTTTGCAATTGTGGTTCGTGGAACAAGGAGAAGTCTTCGGGTTTGCCATAAACACCCAAGCTCCTGCTTCTCATTCTCATTGTCGCACCAGCTATCACAGCAACAATCTTTCACCCCGACAAATACCCGAAGATCCAGCAAGGCTGGCGGCTTTCCAGACTCTTGTTTCGTGATGCAACCGGGGTGCTACATCTCTTCTGCTGGAGCTCAGGCTTGTAATTAGGGCTGGCAAGCTCCTAATTACATACTGCCATCAAATCTAACAATTTTCCCAATAAAAAGAAATAACTACTTTGGTGCTGGATATGGCAAATACAATTACATGCTCTCCCCCTCTTTCCTTCCTTCCTTCCTTCCTTCCTTCCTTCCTTCTTTCTTTCTTTCCATTTAATATATGTGCACATATATGATGCATTGACTCAGGAGGCATTCGGGAGTGTTTTAAGATGGTCACAGAGGCTGATGCCATATAAAAATTGGGAGATTAGATAAATTATAGAGAGATATAGGTACAGGTACTTCTTCCAAGTTTTTTAATGCCTTCTTAAAAGGCTTAAGGCTATTTAGACTTGTTGAACATCTAGAGTAACAGTTAACAGTAACAGAGTTGGAAGGGACCTTGGAGGTCACCTAGTCCAACCCCCTGCTCAGACTGGAGGCCTATACTAGGGATTTGAACCGCCGAACTGCCGACCTTTTTTGATGTAGCAGAGGTAGTCCTCAACGCACAGCCGCAGTTGAACCCAAATTTTTTTTATTGCTAAGCGAGATAGCTGTTCAGGGAATTTTTGCCCCGTTTTGCGACCTTTCTTGCCAAGGTTGTTAAGGGAATCCCTGCAGCTGTCAAGTCAACCTGGCTTCCCCATGGACTTAGCTTGTCAGACACTGCAACCATCATTAATACGAGTGGGCTGCCAAGTCTCTATGAATTTTGATCACGTGACCACAGGGATCCTGCAATGGTCATAACTGTGAAAAAGGGTCATTAAGTCCACATTTAAACGCAGAGCTGGAAATTAGGTAAGATGGCAAGAGGAGCCCCATCTTGCTCCACGTGCCCCCAAATAATAAGACCTCCTCCAAAATAAGGCCAAGCGCTTATTTCAGGATTAAAAAAAGTATGAGTCTTATTTTCGGGGAAACACGGTAGATAGAGATGGATAGATAGATTAGATAGATAGATGATAGATAGATAATAGAGAAAGAGAGACAGATGGAGATAGATGATAGAGATAGAGAGATATGATAGATAGAGAGATGTAGATAGATGATATAGATAGAGTGTATTTGTATGTATGTATATACACACATACAGATACACACTATCATCTATCTATATCTATCTATCTATCTATCTCTACATCTCTCTATCTACTCTCTCTCACTCCTCTATATCTCTCTACATATTTATATACCTGTATACCCAAGATCATACACCCAACACATATATCCGTACTTCCTACTCAAAAGGCCCACTTCTTATCCCTACACTCTCTGAATGTAATCCCATCTGTCCTGTGTATGCATTTCGTTCCTCGGCTGCTCTTCGGCCCCTTCGCTTCCTGCCCCTAAGCTGATCCTCAAAGTCCTCTAAAGGGTGAAGCTTTTCTTCTATCTCCAACCAAACCGGCATGACTACTTGGGAGACGTCTTGCGTGCAGCCAGCTGCACAACCAGGTCAGAAGGTTGATGGGATCCACAAGGGGCTTGTGCCCTCCTGCTGCGGCTGCACTGCACTGACTCAGGAGCACAGTTGTCGGAGATTAGATGGTAATGGACAATTAGGGGCTGGTGTAGCATTTGGGGCTAACCGGCCAAGCGGGGCCTGCTGTCTCCATCCCTCTCTCTCTCTTCCCCCCCTCTCTCCCCCCTTTTCTCCATCAAAATGACCAACCACTCCCTCCCTCTTCCTCCTCCTCCTCCTCCTCCTCCTCCTCCTCCTCTTCCTTCCCTGTTTCTACGCCTGTCAGTCCCCAAGGGCTGTAATTCAGCTATCCTTCTCTCACTCTATCCATCACATTTACAGAAATCCCCAAAGTGGACTGCCTTCTAAATGTCTTTACCTTATGCATTATCCTGGGGCTTAACAATCCAATATTGGTGCAGCCAACCATAATTACTTTCCATTGATGATAAAACTGCCCTGAATCCTGTCAACCCCGGCTGTTTGCATCTTACGGTGTGCCGAGGATCAATAGCTACAACAAAGGAGTAAAACCTGATTAGATGCTGGCTGCTTGCTGGCTCTGTGGAAAGGGGTGGGGGCGGGGGGAAAGAGTGCAGCCGTTTTGCAATATCGGAGCTCTGGTTTAAGAAGGAAACAGCCACCTCCTCTTACAAGGATCGCTTTTGAGGGTGGTTTGAAGAGCTTGTAAGCTGGCAGAGAAGAAAAATGCAGGCCCAAACCAGGGAAAGGAGAGAGAAGAGCAACCAGGATGATGAGGGGACTGGAGGCTAAAACATACAATGCATGGTTGCAGGAACTGGGCAAGGATAGGCTTAGTGAAGAGAAAGACCAGGGGAGACAGGATAGAAGTCTTCCAATATTTGAGGGGCTGCCACAGAGAGGAAGGGAGACAAGCTATTTTCCAAGGCACCCGAAGGCCAGACAAAGAATAGAGGATGGAAACTGATCAAGGAGAGATTCAACCTGGAAATAAGGAGGAATTTTCTGACAGTGAGAATAATCAACCCATGGAACAGAAGTTGCCTTCGGAAGTTGTGGGAGCTTCATCACTTGGAGCTTTCAAGAAGAGACTGGACTGCCCTCTGTCAGATATGGTGTAGGGTCTCCTGCTTGGGTGGGTGGGTTGGACTAGATGACCTACGAGGTCCCTTCCATATCTATCTATCTAAGATGATCAAAGGCCTGGAGACTAAAACCTACGATGTAGGAACTGGGCACGGTTAGTCTGGCGAAGAGAAGGACCAGGGGAGACAGGATAGCAAGTCTTCCAATACTTGAGGGGATGCCATAGAGAGGAAGAAGTCAAATTATTTTCCAAAGCACCCGAAGGCCAGACAAGGAATAATGGATGGAAACTGATCATGGAGAGATTCAACCTAGAAATAAGGAGAAATTTTCTGACAATGAGAACAATCAATCAGTGGAACAGAAGTTGCCTTCGGAAGTTGTGGGAGCTTCATCTCCGGAAGCTTTCAAGAAGAGACTAGGCTGCCATCTGTCAGAAATAGTGTAGGGTCTCCTGATTGGGAGGGGGTTGGACTAGATGATCTACAAGGTCCCTTCCAGCTCTGTAACAGATAGAATTTTTTATTGGCCAAGTGTGACTGGAAACACAAGGAATTTGTCTTGGTGCATATGCTCTCAGTGTACATAAAAGAAAAGATACCTTCATCAAGAATTCTGAGGTACGACACTTAATGATAGTTAAGTTAACTTAATCTATTAAACTGTTGAGGGCATGATGGGTCCTATAATACTTAACGGAAGTGGAAAAAAAGGACTTTGAAGGCTATCTATCTATGAAGGTTATCAACCATCCAGGTCATGGTTGTCCCAAAGGTGCTTTTTTCCAAAAGGCAACTGGACTTTTGTTTTTCCTTGAAGATGTTTCGCTTCTCATTCGAGAAGCTTCTTCAGAGCTTTAGAGAATTTTCTTCAGGAGAACTGAAGAAGCTTCTTGGATGAGAAGCAAAACGTTTTCAAGAGAGGGAAAAAAAAAAAAGGAAATCCAGTTGCCTTTTGGAAAAGAACCTTTAGGACTGGATGAGTTTGGAGACCGTTGAACTTTGGTGTTGGAGAAGACTCCGGAGAGCACCAGGGGCAGCCAAGAAAAATCCCTATTTCACTTCTCACACAACATCAGGGGCTCTCAATCAACCCCAAACCATAACTGGAGTTTATGCCTTGGTAATAAAGTAATAAAATCCATGAGGACCATTTCAGCCTAAAATAAATAACTTGGCATCATTCTTGGTTAAGTTTTGGACTCTCACTGAGGTATCTTGTGAGATCCCTGGGAGACGTGGACAGGACAATCTTTCTTTCAGATGTATTTTTATTTATTTATTTATTTGCATTTATATCCCGCCCTTCTCCGAAGACTCAGGGTGGCTTACACTGTGTCAAGCAATAGTCTTCATCCATTTGTATATGATATACAAAGTCAACTTATTGCCCCCAACAATCTGGGTCCTCATTTTACCTACCTTATAAAGGATGGAAGGCTGAGTCAACCTTGGGCCTGGTGGGACTTGAACCTGCAGTAATTGCAGGCAGCTGCTGTTAATAACAGACTGTCTTACCAGTCTGAGCCACAGAGGCCCTATGGTTTGTTCTAAGCTACCGGCAGACACCGCCGGTTGACAACAGAGCCTTTCTAGCTCCATTTTAAATCTCGGAAATTCATCACAACATCACAGTAAAGAGGGAGGAACATGATTATGGCTTTCCACCTGTCAGTCTAAAGTGAAATGTAACTTTGGATTGGGCTCTGTAGTCTGCAGTTCAGGCATGGAAGATTTAGCATTCAGAGTTCTGCTTCTGAAGTGGGGGGGTGTGTGGCAAAACTGAAACAAAGCTGCTGTGACATGAGAAAATGAACCAATCTTGCCAGCCACTGCTCTCTAGGGGGAGGGAGAGAAGAAGAGGAGGAGGAGGGGAGGGGGAGGAGGAGGAGAAGAAGAGGGTAGGAGGAAGAGAAGGAAAAGGAAGAAGAGGAGGAGGAGGAGGAGAAGCAAGAGGAAGGGGAGGAGGAGAAAGAGGAGGCGGAGGAGGAGAAGGAGGTGAGAAGGGGAAGGAGGAGAAGCAAGAGAAGCAGAAGCAGCAGTAGCACCAGAAGAAAAGGAAGAAGGAGGAAGAGGAGGAGGAGTAAGAGAAGAAGGAGAAGGAGAAGGAGAAGAAGAAGGAGGAGGAGGAGGGTAGGAGGAGAAGGAGAAGAAGAAGAAGAGGAAGAGGAAAAAGAAAAAGAAGAAGAAGAAAGGGGTAGGAGGAAGAGGAGGAGGAGAAGGAAGAAGAGGAGGAGGAGAAGGAGAAGGAGAGGAGAAGGAGGTAGGAGGAGAAGGAGAAGAAGAGGAAGAAGAAGAGGGAGGAGGAGGAGGTGGAGGAGGAGGAGGAGGAGGAGGAGGAGGAGGAGGAGAAGAAGAAGAAGAAGAAGAAGAAGAAGAAGAAGAAGAAGAAGAAGAAGAAGAAGAAAGAAGAAGAAGAAGAAGCAGCAGCTTTCCACTTGGGTGCAATTCATTGCCTGCATTTCCATCACACTTAAACCATCTCAAACCATCTGAGAACGGCATTGATTTGTTCCGTGGTGGAGCACAGGCTGGATTTAATGGGGATTATATTTTTTAAGGCGATGATTACCAAGGGAGACGGGAGATAAAACTATATTAAATAAGAGGACACGAGGTCTTAAAACAGAGTTACTGAGCCGTCTATGCCTACCCCGCTCTTAAAGGAAGGGCAATAACTCCCTCACGTGCCTCTGACACAGGTGAGCTGAGCGGTAATGAATTTGCAAGGTGTAATAAACCTGATGGAAATTGGCTTAGGAGAGACTTGTGGCAATCATGAATCCTCTTACAGCACTGAGCTTTCAAGGACTCCGTCCCTCATCAAAATGACATTATGAAGAGTGGGAGAAACTGGGAGACCGGAGGCCCTTTTCTAAGCAGGCCCCGGAAGCTGACCGACGTACCTATGGAAGGAAAAGATAGGCAGGCCCTCAACTACTGCGACCGGATACCTCTCACCGACCCGTGCGCTCTCACAGAGAGGGACTCCTCAGGGTGCCGTCAGCGAGGCAATGTCGTCTGGCGACGCCCAGGGGAAGGGCCTTCTCTGTGGGGGCTCCCGCCCTCTGGAACGAACTGCCCCCAGGACTTCGTCAGCTTCCGGACCTTGGACCTTCCATGAGCTTAAAACATACCTATTTAACTGCGCAGGACTGAGTTAGATTTTAGTTTGTGGGTTTTAACTTGGGTTTTAATTTTTTATATCTTTTAATTATTAGGCTTTTGAATAAGTTTTTTAATTGTTTTTAGAATTGTATTTATTGCTTTTAAATGCCTGTAAACCGCCCTGAGTCCTTTGGGAGATAGGGCGGTATATAAATATAAACAATAAATAAATAAATAATAAATAAACTAGTCCAACCCCTGTTCAGGAAGCAAACCCTAGACCACTTCAGAGAAATGGTTATCCAATCTCTTCTTACAAACTTCCAGTATAGGAGAATTTACAACTTCTGGAGGCAAGTTGTTCCACGGATTCATTGTTCTCACTGTCAGGATATTTCTCCTTAGTTCTAGGTTGCTTCTCTACTTGATTAGTTTCCATCCGTTGCTTCTTGTTCTGCCCTCAGGAGCTTTGGAGAATAGTTTGACTCCCTCTTCTTTGTGGCAACCCCTGAGATATTGGAACACTGCTATCATGTCTCCCCTAGTCATTCTTTTCATCAACGTAGACATACCGAGTTTCTGTAACCGTTCTTCATATGTTTTAGCCTCCAGTCCCCTAATCCTCTTTGTGGCTCTTCTCTGCACTCTTTCTAGAGTCTCCGCATCTTTTTTACATTGTGGTGACCAAAACTGGATGCGATATTGAAATGGCTAGTTTGTATTGTTATGTAAAAGTAAAAAGTTGAGGTTTAGAATAGAATAGAATAACAGAGTTGGAAGGGATATTGGAGGTCTTCTAGTCCAACCCTCTGCTTAGGCAGGAAACCCTACACCACTTCAGACAAACAATTATCCAACCTCTTCTTAAAAACTTCCAGTGTTGGAGCATTCACAACTTCTGGAGGCAAGTTGTTCCATTGGTGAATTGTTCTCACTGTCAGGAAATTCCTCCTTAGTTCTAGGTTGCTTCTCTCCTGGATTAGTTTCCACCCATGGGAGTCATGGGGCTAAAAAGTGTGGACATCCAGAGGAGAACGCAACCATGTTCTTTGTAGAAGAACACGTAGCATTACCCAACCGGGTTTGCGATGTTACCTACTTCCGAACAAAGGTATCAGCGGAGCAGTGGTGGAATTCAATTTTTTTTAAACTACCACTTCTGTGGGCGTGGCATGGTGGGCGTGCCTTGGTGGGCATGGCAAGGGAAGGATACTGCAAAATTTCCATTCCCACCTCACTCCAGGGGAAGGATATTGCAAAATCCCCATTCCCTCCCCACTCCAGGGAAAGGATATTGCAACATCTCCATTCCCACCCCACTCCAGGGGAAGGATACTGCAAAACCTCCATTCCCACCCAACTCCAGGGGAAGGATACTGCAAAATCTCCATTCCCACCCCACTCCAGGGGAAGGATACTGCAAAATCCCCCTTTCCCTCCCCACTCTGGGGCCAGCCAGACGTGGTATTTGCCGGTTCTCTGAATTACTCAAAATTTCCGCTACCGGTTTTCCGGAACCTGTCAGAACCTGCTAAATAGCACCCCTGCAGCGGAGCCATAAATATCTTCGCAAACCCAAGAATCTCTCAGTTGATTCTCTTGCATCCTGCCTGTGGCTCAATCGAATGGAAAGTTCTTGAGAACCTGTGTGCATTTGTGTGAAGACCTTGTAGACTCCGGCTGTGGTGTACAAGGAATGCCGTTTGCAACCTCATTTGTTATGCTACCTTCTAACAAGAATTTTATAGGCCTCAAGTTGCTTAGCACTTCCCACTAAAAGCAGCTTTAAAATCCATTATTTAAAGGAACGGTTACACCCAGGTTTGGCTGTGGTCTTTTCCCCCAGTTAAAGGGGGAAACTCTTAATTTGGTTGTGCAAGAAGGAAAAAAAAATTCCTATTCCCCTCAAAAAAAGCAGGAAAACGACCCCTCCCCCCAAAAAGATTGACTATACATCTTTCATTTTGCTTAGAACAGGAAATCCCTTGCAAGATATAAGATTTAATGAGTTGAGGAACCTAAAAAGGAAAGGAAGTGGGGGATAGATTAGCAAGAGGAATAAAGCAAACCACTCGACAACATACCAATATTAAATATTAGGTTTCTAAACCAAATATATATAATGCATTTAGGGACTTAATGGAAGTTCTCAGAAGCACATTTATCTGTGGCTTATGGTTCAACAGCCAATATTATAACCCCATTTATCATTGTTAGGCAATGCGGAGGAAGCGGCAGATCTTAAGAATCCGCACACGGAGAGAGGTCTGTTTGATTGACAGAACAGTCCACTTACACCCGGAACGTAAGATGTTCTACTGCAGGGGTGTCAAACTCGATTTCACTGAGGGCCGCTTCAAGGTTGTGTTTGACCTTAGAGGGGCCGGGGTGGGCATGGCCAGCTCGACGTCACTCGTGTAGGGGGCGCCTGTGGTGGCCTGAGGGCTCTGCCAGAGAAAACGGGCTCCCGAGCTCCGTTTCGGGCTGCGACGGCCTCCCGCAACCCTCTGCCAGCGAAAACAGAGCTTCGGAGGACCGTATGCGGCCTTCCACACATGCGCAGAGCGTGAAAAACGGGATGTGATGACATCCAGGTGGGTGGGCGGAGTCTCCCGCAGGCTCCGCTACCGGATTGCCTGAACCGGATAGAACTGGCTAAATAACACCGCTGGTATGCAACCCTCTTGAGTTCCATTTTCACTAGCAGAGGCACCGTGGGCCAGTCCGTCGCTGTTTCCAGGGTGGCCCCGTGCGCCAAATCTAAGCACCCCATGGGCCGGATCCAACCTCCGGGCCTTGAGTTTGACACCCCTGTTCTACTGTCTTTCTCTTGCTGATCTAAGGAGTCTAACCCCATAATTTTATTTGGTTCTTAGCAAATGCAGGTGGAGCCTGAATTTGAAGAAATAATCTCCCACTGATTTTAATGGCTCAGTGATTTACTTAAAGGTATAAAGTTCTGCTTATCTCAAACCCAAGGGTGAGTTATGATCCTGGGGCAGCTGCAAAATATGCCAAATATGTAAAACTCAAAAGCCATCAAGGAAGTAAATGAGAAAAGCTGTTTCACGTTTAGCTCGTAAGGCAAGGAAGAAGCATTAACAGAGGTTGTAAAATTACGCACGTGTAAAGAGAGTGGACCAAGAGACTGTCAGGAAAGGATTCCCCACCACCACCACATATGGGCTACCAGACGCTCTAGTGAAGGCCACCATCTGAATGGCTTTACAACCAGATTGAACCAGGTCATGGAGACTATCAAAGGCTCGGCATATTTGCTGAGTATTAAGTCCATTATCAGAGGCGGGAACATTCGTTTTTATGCCCTGCTTGAAAGCTAGTTGGCTTGTAAGAAGAGAATGCTCTTCTTTAGGATGAGATTGAGATGGTCTCTTTCCCAGGTCTCCTTCAATCAGAATAGAGCTAGAAAGGACCTTGGAGGCCTTCTAGTCCAGCCCCCTCCCTGCTCAAGCAGGAGACCCTATATCATTTCAGACAAGAGACTGTCCAGTTTCTTCTTAAAAACCTCCTGCGATGAAGCACCCACAACTTCTGGAGACAACTTCTGTTCCTGCTGGTTAATTCTCCTCACTGTCAGGAAGTTTTGCCTTAATTCCAGGTTGCTTCTCTCCTTGGTTAGTTTCCATCCATGATTTCTTGTCTTGCCTTCTGGTGCCTTCTAGTGCTTTGGAAAATAAATGGACCCCCCTCCTCTTTGTGGTAGCCCCTCAAATACTGGAACACTGTTCTCATGTCCCCCTCTAGTCCTTTTTTTCTCTAGACTAGCCAAACCCAAATCCTGCAACCTGTTTTAGTCTCCAGGCCAGTTTCAGCTGGTTCTGACCAATTCTGGAGAACCGGTAGCAGAAATTTTGAGTAGTTCGGAGAACCGGTAATAAATACCACCTCTGAGTGGCCCCATCCCCTTCTATTCAGAGAAATATAAAGGGAAGAGCAACAAAGATGATTAGGGGACTGGAGGCTAAAACATATGAAGAACGATTGCAGGAACTGGGTATGTCTAGTTTAATGAAAAGAAGGACCAGGGGAGACATGATAGCAGTGTTCTAATATCTCAGGGGTTGCCACAAAGAAGTGGGAGTTGGGCTGTTCTCCAAAGCACCTGAGGGTAGAACAAGAAGCAATGGGTGGAAACTGATCAAGGAAAGAAGCAACTCAGAACTAAGGAGAAATTTCCTGACAGTTAGAACAATCAATAAGTGGAACAACTTGCCTGCAGAAGTTGGGAATGCTCCAACACTGGAAATTTTTAAGAAAATGTTGGATAGCCATTTGTCTGAAATGGTGTAGGGTTTCCTGCCTGGGCAGGGGGTTGGACTAGAAGACCTCCAAGGTCCCTTCCAACTCTGTTATTTATGTTATGTTATTCTCTGCCTCCCGAGTCTCGGCTGATCGGGAGGAAATGGGGATTTTGCAGTATCCTTCCCTTGAATTGGGGAGGGAATGGAGATTTTACTGTATCCTTCCCCTGCCATGCCCACCAAGCCACGCCCACCAAGCCTTGCCATGCCATGCCCACCAAGCCACACCCACACAACCGGTAGTAAAACTTTTTGAAACCCACCACTGCTCCAGGCCTTTAATCATCTTAGTTACTCTTCTTTGCACTTTTTCCCAAAGTCTCAACATCTTGTTTTGTAATGTGGCAACCAAAATTGGATGCAGCATTCCTAAGGCTTTATAAAGTGGTACTAATCCTTTGCACAATTTGGGTTCTATGCCTCTGTCGATATAGCCAAGGATTGGGTTAGCTTTTTTGGCTGCCACTGCACAAACTGAACCGGGAGAACTAATTCCAAAAGGAGAAGAATCTCTAGAGTCTTAATGCGTTGGTCAATAATTACAGGCTTCAAAACTGTTTAGTCAATCCGGACCTGCCTTGGCTGGTTAATTTCACACAGCCTTGCTCACTTTTAGTGGGTCTCTTTCTCAGAGGCCGCAACTTAAGCCAAGCACTAATTGACTTGCACCCACTGAGCAAGAAGGAAATTAGGTTGATAAATAAATAAATAAATAAATAGAGAAGCTTTCACCCTTTTGCCATCTTGGCTGCAGCAGAGGGGAACCAAAAAGGAAGAGAAAGGTTAGATTAAGAGAGTTGGAAGGGACCTGGTAGGTCATCTAGTCCAACCCCCCACCCAAGCAGGAGACCTTACACCATTTCTGATAGAGGGCAGTCCAGTCTCTTCTTGAAAGCTTCCAGTGATGAAGCTCCCACAACTTTCGAAGGCAACTTCTGTTTCATCGGTTGATTGTTGTTCTCACTGTCAGAAAATTCCTCCTTATTTCTAGGTTGAATCTCTCCTTGGTCAGTTTCCAGACATTGGGGATGGACCCAGCAGGCCAGCAACACCCGAGTGATCCATGACTGGTTTTATGATAGTGGAACAACAGCAAATGAGGGGTTGACAGGAGAAATGTGGAAAGGGTTGTTGTGGCCACTTGGAGGTTTATCTGTGTCCTCAGGTTCACCTGAGTGATGCTCCTGGTTCCTGTAGTCTGCCATTTTTGTCGTCTGGAAAGCCATTCCTACTGCCGCGCCATTCAAACGGTGCTTATCCCAAATTGTACAGCTAAAAGTCTGTAGAGATTCTCAGTCATTCAGATTGTGGTTATGTTATGGCATTAACAGGGAAAAAGGTTTAGAAAGTACAAACATCGCATGGCTTGGTCCAGCTTCATGGTTAGTGGGCAGGAAGGGACGTCTACAATTGAACCTAGTGATTGGCTTTGTGCTCCTTTGTTAATTCTTGATATGTTCAGGATGCAATGGGGGTCGAATCTATCTATATGCTGCTAAAAAAATTTCATTGTTGTGACCATTAAGTGGTGCATCAGGGGGCAACTGCTTTTGAGCTCCCATTGTTAGTTCAAATGGGAAAGTTTACAGAATGCGTCCCAACATCTGGGACCCATGACTCTTGAGGGAATGAAATTCGGGGAAGTCATGGCTATTTTAGTGCTAGTTGCTGGGCTGCTGTTGTGGTTGCTTCCTTTTCAATGTTCCGTAACAGTTTCCCAGCCAGTCTTGCAATCCCAAAGTTGTGTCGTCTTCATTTTCAAGTTCTGTGACAGTTTCCCAGCCAGTCTTGCAATCCCAAAATTGCGTCATCTTCATTTTCAAGTTCTGTGACAGTTTCCCAGCCAGTCTTGCAATCCCTCGCTCCTTTCCCCCACCCAGCAGCAGCCACTTATTTTTCTGATGGGAAGGGATGGGACGGGGTGGGTTGCAGCAGGTTCTGACCAGTTTTGGAGAACCGGTAGCGTAAATTTTGAGTACTTCAGAGAACCGGTAGTAAAAATTCTGATTGGCCCCGCCCCCATGTATTCTCTGCCTCCCAAGTCCCAGCTGATTGGGAGGAAATGGGGATTTTGCAGTAACCTTCCCCTGGATTGAGGAGGGAATGGAGATTTTACAGTATCTTTCCCCTGCAATGCCCACCAAGCCACACCCACAGAACCAGTAGTAAAAAATTTTAAACCTACCACTGGATGAGATGGGATGGGATGAGGAGAGGAGAGGAGAGGAGAGGAGAGGAGAGGAGAGCAGAGATTTCCTAATCTTGCTTTCTGCAAGATTTCCACAAAAAAGCTCCATGGGGAAGCCAGCGGGAAGTCGGAAGTCACTCCTGCTGCTTCTATGCCTGCCCTTGATCATTCAGTTTCTCTGTTTAGGTAAGAAAATATCTCTGAAATGAAGACTCAGTGGATCACAGATCATCTAGTTCTGAATAAAACTAGGGAAGGTTGCATCATTAAGAAACCCAGCGCAGAGAGAGAGTTCTGTAAAGTCCAAGCGGCTGGATCAAGCCCAGAAAAACAGCATGCAGTGAAGGAAGCCGGAGCGATGCAGTTCTGTAGAATACATTAAGGGCTTTGCCACCATTATAAATAACCCTGGTAATTAATCATATTGGATGAGCTGTTACGTGTCTCAAAAAGAGTCCGCAAAACTGGGACTCTCGCAGTACCTTGGTGGTAACATCACCCCCTGGGCCAGTCTTGTTTGCTGGGTGGGGTGTAGCTCCTGATTTTTTAATTTGGACAACTTCTGCATGATCAATGCAAGAAAGAGAGAGAGAGAGAGAGAGAAAAGAAAACAAATTCCCTTGGGTGAGAAATAGCCTCTGAAGCTGGGAGAAAGTGAAGTCTCTTTGATGCTTAGTCAAAAGCGAGATGCCACAGACGCAAATAAGAATACTCACCAACCTCTCCCCCCCCCAAAAAACCCGGTTCTTGCTCATTTAAAAAAAGGGGGAGAGAAAAATCTCATTTAAAGGCTAATTGGAACACCAGGGGAGAGCCATATATTCATTAAAAAGGCAACAAATTTATAAAAGCCCTTGCTGCCATATTAATGAGGCAGAAGAAGAATGCGGTTAGATTAAAACAACGGCCACAGTAATGAGATCTCACGCTTTAGATTTTGGAGAGGGAGAAAAAGAGTGAGAGAGAGATTATGGGCGTCGTTGGACGATAACGCTGTTACTAGCTGTGCCTTTCCGCAATCGCTTGATCAGATTTGCAGGATTTGGCGGAAATCGCCGCTACCTTTCCGGGATGCTGTCCGATGGCCGGGTTTTCCGTCACTCAAATCTTCTGATTTCAAAAGAACGAAAAGGAAGCCGAGATGGACTGCCCTCTTCTCTGTGTTTGTACTTCTCTTGTACAGCTAACAAATGCCATCGGGAAATGGGCACACTTTCATGTTTGCCAGGTCTCTGGAGCTCACTGACATCTGACCACCCATTAATACCTTTCTTTCCTGGACAATAAATGAGCCCAGGGATTGTCCCAAGTACTGCCGGTCTCCCTGCCTGCTTCCCCCTTCTGTAAATAAATGGCAAAAGCTATGTTTGTGTGTCTTTCCGTGCTTCTCAACACAGTTCACTTGGGTGTACTTCCAATTAGTAGTTGCTTTAAGGAGAAAGGCCCTGAGCAGAGATGTTTCGTGTCATCAGCTACCTGATCCTTGTAATTGGAGAAGAGAGAGAGAAAGAGAGAGAGAGAGAGAGAGAAAGAAAAAAAGAGAAAGAGAAAGAAAGGGAAAGGGAATGAGAAAAAGAGAAGCTGGATCTTCCTCCAGGCAACCTCATTTGCTATACTTTTGAATATTCCCTGCAGAACAACTAGCTTGTTATTTCCACCTGTTTGAATCCAGATACCTACGGTACTGTTCTGACCTAGGCTTCCTTAGAAATTAAAAGCACAAACTTAGTCTGGCAAACCTCTTTAATTCCTACGGCTGTAAATTACTTCCATTTACAGTCCACAAGGCATGATAAGCAGTCTTTCAGAGGAAGGTTATCAACATCCACCTATCTCACGTGGAACAAGCTCCCAAAGAGCTAGTTTCCAGATGCAGGGCAAGGCCAAACTTGGCACAGAGTCACAAACAGAAGTTTCAACTCTTGAATCGGCCAGATGAACGAATTGCTTCCTGCAAAAGCTCACGTCCCGTTCGCTTCTCTTTTATGTCTTATGGGAGGGGCCAATCATCTCCAAGCCTTACTCCCAAGTCGACCCTGTTTCTTAATTGCACCTCTGCGCATAAGCACACTGGGAACAGGACCACGCTGTTCTTCTGCCTCGCTGATGTCAGACTCCGGAGACTCTGGAGGCAGCAAAGAACTACCAGATGGCCTTGGCTCCCTCTCTGCCTCCGATTCAGAGCCATCGTCCAAGCGTTCCCCAGACTCCAGGACTGGCTCATGTTCCTCCCCAACCTCCTCACTGTCCAAATCTGCTGCCAGTTCTGCTGGTCGCTGGCGGGCCACAAAAGGTACATACCCTGGGCTAATCACTAAAAGTTAAGGAGAGTCAGGCCTGGTTAGTACAGGTAGTTCACAGTCTGAAAGGCGCCAAGTTTGGACACCTCTAGAGCATCAGAAAATTTCTTCCTAGGGAATTCTGAGAGTTGAAGTCCGGGGGTCCTAAAGTTGAAGTCCGGGGGTCCTAAAGTTGGGCATCCCTGCTCTGCAGCGTCTTCTCCAGTCTGACCATCTCTAAATGTTTTGATCCAGCTTTGCTTCCTGAATTTCTCGAGCACATTCTAGGGCTGTAGGTTTCAGCCTCCACCCCAATAGCAAGTCATCCATTAACATATCAACATTTTTGTTTTTATTCCAACAAGCTGGGTCATCTGCCTCGATGAAATATTTCAGAGATGATAGAAATCCACCTCTTTTAGTTAAAACACATGTAGATCGTTCCAATCAACTGAAGATGTGAGATAGGGGTGGGGAAATATGGCCCTTTTATGACTAGTGGACTTCAACTCCCAGAATTCCTGAGGCAGCCAAGCTGGCTCAGGAATTCTGGGAATTGAAGTCTACAACTCATAAAGGGGGGGGGCATAGTTCCCCACCTCTGATGTAGGAGATGACTAGGCTCAGCCCAAGGGAGGGGTCAAACGCATCATCAGTCATGAGTTCATTCGTGCCCAAAAGCAAAGTCCAGCCCACTGTGAATTCCTTATCTACCACTAAACTGCTTTGACTGTTAGTAGTTCAGATTCTTCTCAGAGCGCATAAGCTTATGAGAAGTCTTTATATCCATTTGAACTGCCTGGATCTCCTGATTTCCCCGGCCCTTGATAGCAGCGCTATGAAGTGGGTGACGTTAACCCAGCGATAAAAAAAACCAAAAAAAAACAACCACGCAGGTTTTGCAAAGATGTCTCTTTTGGCCTGATGGCTCTTCCTTGACGTCGACACCATCTGCGGAGTTTTAACATTTGCTTAGGGAAAGCTCAACAAAGAGAGGCGGCACTTAGTGAGGCCTCCGATTCAATTGAGCAGCATCAAAAGGGTAAACACGATTTAGAAGAGGCAGCGGTGTCATCTGTATCTCCCAAGCAGTGACGGATTAAAAAATAATATTCCTCGTTGCTCGCTTTTGAGAAATACACGGAGCCTTATTAATTCCCTCTGTTGACTTCCTTTGACATTTCGTCCTTCCTACTTAACCACTACTTTAACTTCTTGAAACCAGAAGGTAAGGTTAAACCTGTTGTAACAAAGGAACTCCTAATAGGTCTAGTAAGCCATGTTTTCTTAAGGTCTCCCCCCCTCCCCTCCCGCTCCCCTTAATTCGGGGAGTTTAATTAGCAGAACTCTTGAAAATGGACCATATCGGTGATTAGTCCTTTTAGTCCGGAGGGGAAAATAAAGTTGTGGTTGTATCTAATCAGCCAGGCCTTGGGTCACACCTGGAAAACACTAGAACTATTTAAGTTGCCAAAGGTTATTAATAAATCTCCCGCGATTCCCTTAAGTCAATAATGAAAGACCCATCTTTCAAGCGAGTTATGTCTGGCTATGTTATGGTACCAATTTGATCCTTCCTCTCCCCTCCCCTGCCCCACACACACCGGAGACCAAGCAGGAAGCTCAAATCTCTGCTGACCACAATGGCAAAACTGTGAATTATAAGCGTTCCTGTGTCTCTCTCTTCTGAAGGCCTCCTTCAGAGGTTCCTGCTTGGACAGCTGGGTGTAAGAGAGATGGATTGGAGAAGGATCCATGCTCTCTCTGGAGGATCTCAATGTCTACCCCTCCCTCAAGAAATAAAATAATAATAACATAAAACAATAAAACGATAAAATAAAATATAAAATAATAAAATTAGAATAAGAATAAATATAATGTAAAATAATATAAAATAAACAATATAATAAAATAAAAATCAAATCAAATCAAATTAAAATAATAACATAAAATAATAAAATAAGGTTGACTCAGCCTTCCATCCTTTATAAGGTAGGTAAAATGAGGACCCAGATTGTTGGGGGGGGCAATACAAGTTGACTTTGTATATAATATACAAATGGATGAGACTATTGCCTTACACAATGTAAGCCACCCTAAGACTTTGGAGAAGGGAGGGATATAAATTCAAATAATAATAATAAAAAAAATCAAATCAAATCAAATCAAATTGAAATAATAAAATAAAATAAACATATATAAAATAAAATAAAATAAAATATAAAGTACAATAAACACAACACAACACAACACAACACAACACAATCACTTGGTGGGGGGGAGAGAAAATCTTTGATCAAAGCCAGGTTTCTTTAAGGAAGTTTTGAAAGTCCTAAGTAAAATGTGAAACAATTGGGATGAGTGGATGCTCCATAATGAGTTTTTAGTTTTATTATAATAATAACAGCGCCTGTCACATTAGCAATTATCAGTAAGGAAGACCAAAAAAACAAAAAACAAAAAATCTGGACAGTGGATGTGACTACACCAAGAAGATTGCAGGAGAGAAGAGAAAGAAGTAGAGAAAATCGCAAAATACAAAGATCTGCAGACAGATGTGGAACAACTGTTCCCATATCTCAGGGGCTGCCACCAAGAAGAGGGGGGGAGGGGTCAACCTATTCTCCAAAGCACCGGAGGGCAGGACAAGAAGCAATGGGTGGAAACTAACCAAGGAGAAAACCAATCTAGAATTAAGGAGAAATTTCCTGACAGAACAATTAATCAGTGGAACGTCTTGCATCCAGAAGTTGTAAATACTCCAACACTGGAAGTTTTTAAGAAGAGATTGGATAACCGTTTGTCTGAAGTGGTGCAGGGTTTCCTGCCTAAGCAGGGGGTTGGACTAGAAGATCTCCAAGGTCCCTTCCAACTCTGTTATTCTATTCTATTCTATTCTATTCTATTCTATTCTATTCTATTCTATTCTATTCTATTCTATTCTATTCTATTCTATTCTATTCTATTCCCATTCCCATTCCCATTCCCATTCTATTCTAGGCAAAAGAAACCAAAGATGATACCAACAGCAATAAGCGCTTTGAGTAGAATCCCAAAACATCAGGAGTATCCCTTGAATAGCATCAACACTGACAAAAATCACTATTGGTCAATTACAAAAGGGAAGCTTGACTCCGAATACCTTACATCCTGCAACGATACCAACTAACACCATCAAACAACCACATCTGGCTATCCCAGGTCCCTTGGGAAGGACCTGATAGGTGGATAAAAATGCCAAACCCAGTCTGAACATTTGGCTGACTGCACCACCAACTGTAATAAGTCTAAACATCTGGCTGACCGCACCACCAGCTATAACAACAACAATAACAATAAGAAACCCAATGAGTGAGGGGGTTTGATATAAAAAAGATTTTGAGACTCTAGAAAGAGTGCAGAGGAGAGCAACCAAGATGATTAGGGGACTGGAGGCTAAAACATATGAAGAACGGTTGCAAGAACTGGGTATGCCTAGTTTAATGAAAAGAAGGACCAGGGGAGACATGATAACAGTCTTCCAATATCTCAGGGGCTGCCACAAAGAAGAGGGAGTCAAGCTATTCTCCAAAGCACTGAGGGTAGAACAAGAAGCAATGGGTGGAAACTAATCAAGGAGAGAAGCAACTTAGAACTAAGGAGAAATTTCCTGACAGTTAGAACAATCAATAAGTGGAACAACTTGCCCGCAGAAGTTGTGAATGCTCCAATACTGGAAATTTTTAAGAAAATGTTGGATAACCATTTGTCTGAAATGGTGTAGGGTTTCCTGCCTGGGCAGGGGGTTGGACTAGAAGACCTCCAAGGTCCCTTCCAACTTTGTTGTTGTTGTTGTTATTATTATTATATATTTCTTGTAGACTCTGGTTGGGAACCCCCGAAGAGAACAATAAACTGGGTAAAAATATATACTACATTGTAAAGTCGATCCAGACCTGAGACCAACTTAGAAACGCTCCTAACACTGAGAAACTTTTTGTTGAGGTTCATTATGCGAGTAAGCCTGCATCGAGTGGGGGAAAAAAAATAATTTGCCAGCGATTTTTTTTTCTTCCCAACGCTGAATTTGCGCTGTCCTGCTTCAGACCCCAAAAATGTTCTCCATCTGTGATTCTTTCAAGTTTGAAAAGAAAGAACAGACGACTGGTTTGGGTTAAGGATAAACATATCAATCACGCACTGGTGCGCATACGCACAAAACATGTGCTAATATTCACAGATCACCCTTCAGATGCCAGTAAGAAAAGGAGGGGATCAGTGGCGCTTAAGGTGCTTAAACAGGGGAGACGGGAACGAATGCCTACTTTTTCTTTCTTTTTTCCAAGAAACAAAACTTCAGTGGGATCGAGTATTTTTCCTAGCGAGAGATATATTTAGTTCTCATGAGCTAGTCATACCCTTTCTGGGATTCGAACCCGGCTACTTGCATATTAGGTAGATGTATTAACCTCTAAGCCACGGGCTCTCCTTGCTTTGTCGGCTCTACCAGGGGAGAGATTACCGTATTTTTCGGAGTATAAGATGCACTTCCACCTCCCCCATAAAAATGGGTGAAAATTGCAGTGCTTCTTATACACTGAATGTTGCTGAAGCCCCGCCTACCTACTGGCCCCCATTTTCGGCCTCCACCCATCACATTTTCGGCCTCCGCACACCCCGTTTTAGACCTGTTTCAGGCTGTGGTGATCACCACAACACATTGCCGCCGATCGCTGCTCCCACGCATCACGTTTTCGGCTTCCGCATGCCCCGTTTTGGGCCTCTGTGCTTCGCATTTTTGGCCGGTTCCAAACATGATGTGTGGAGGCGGCGATGCGCTCTGGTGATCCCCGCAGCCTGGAACAGCTGATTGGCGGTATTCTGGGAGGCCGATCCAACCGCCAGTCAGCTGCTTGTGCTGAATCAGGCTGCAATAACATGCTGATGCTGACCAGGCTGTTTGCTACAAGGACGCTAGCCAGATGAATACTGATGGATGCTAGTAGCCAGAGGCAAAAAATTTTTTCTTGTTTTCCTCCTCAAACACTAGTGTGTGTCTTATACTCCGGAGTGTCTTATATTCCAAAAAATATGGTAAGTGTTTTCCAGTAAGACCAGTGTTAGGGTTCCAAGGAACACCCCCAACGAAATAAAGCTCTGAGGCTTGAGTTCCTCAAAGTTCCTATTTATTTTACTTACTTACTTACTTACTTACTTATTTGAGATGTCATGTTGGCACAGCTGGGAAAACCCGAAACTGAAAGCTTCCAGGTTTTCCACACCCAGTTGACAGTTCACAGCCCTGCCTCACACCCATAAGTTCATCAAATTGCCCAATCAACTCTTCACACTCAATTGGATACAATCTTCAGGCAGTCTCCATCAGACGGAGGATGTCCTTGAATACGGTATGTTGTTATGACTAACTTTCTACCGCTCCGACAACAACCCCCTCCCAACTTCCCCAGTTAAAATATGTGGCAGTTACGAAGCAAAAGAAAATTGCCTTCCAAAACTGACAACCAGTCTATCAGGGCAACCTGGTCTACCCAATTATGGAACGGAGTAGACTGCTTCCGCTTTTGCCTTTCAGCCCCAATCCAGGAGCCTTCGCAGGCAGTCGCTTCCATGACAAACTATTTTTGTGTTGAATTTATATTTTACTGACAAAGAAATAAAGGGAGAATAGATCTATTTCAAGCTGTTTAGCTCTTATCAGCTAGCCATACCCTTTCTGGGATTCGAACCCAGGTTGCTTGCAAATTAGCTAGATGTATTAACCTCTAAGCCACGGGCTCTCCTCACTTTGTCGGCTACACCAGGGGAAAGATTAAGTGGTGTTTTTTTTTTCAATGAAAGCAGTCTATCAGGGCAACCTAGTCTACCCAACTATGGGATGGAGCAATGCTGCTTCCGCTTTCGCCTTTCAGCCCCAATCTAGAATTAAAACAAGAAGCCTGAGCAATATTTTGAATTTGATTAGGGAGAACTCACTCAGAGGGAGCTGGAGTATGAAAAAAAACCCTTACCTGTTTGTGATTCATTAAAGCGGCTGCAACTGAAGATGCCGCTTTAATGAGGCTCATACCCGTCATTTGCCGTTTGCAACCATTCATTTGGTGACTGTTTGAAGTCCCAACAGCACTGAAAAACGTAATGCAACCATTTCTGGATTACCCTTGGTCAATTCTCCTTTTTCTACCCAAGTGGCTTAACTTACCCAAGTTAAATTTAAATTTACCGACAAAGAAATAAAAGGGAGGCTGGTATAGCTATTTCAATAGCTATACTAGTCTCCCTTTATTTTTATTTTTGTCGGTAAAATATAAATTCAACACAAAAATAGTTTGCTGCGGAAGCGACTGCCCAGGAAGGCTCCTGGATTGGGGCTGAAAAGCAAAAACAGAAGCAGTGTGCTCCGTCCCATAGTTGGGTAGACCAGGTTGCCCTGATAGACCGGTCTCACCAGAAAATAACGATTAACTTATACAAGATGACTTATAGCTGGTTTTTCACATGTACAAGCACAACATCAAAATGTGGGCACTTGAGTACCTACAATAGAAGAATGGATATTGAAAGTTGCCAATTTGGCTGAGATGGCGAAGATATCAGCCTTTTTGAAAGACAATACGCAAGAAAGATACTTAAAGGAATGGAAAAAATGGATTGACTATATTCAACGTAGATATCAGACTAAGAGTTATCAGACTGTTTTTGAATGATTGTGATGTATTATTTTTGATTGTTTTCGGGGGAAGTTAGGAATTGATGATTGTAGGGGTATAATTAAGTTGGGACGAAATTTTTTTAGCATATGTTTGTTTTATTTTTAACTATACCTTGTGCTCGTTCCGGGAAGTCGGGGAGGAGGTTGTGAAGGGAGGGGAGAGGGGAGGTGGGGGGACAGGGGGGAAATTTTTTTCTGTAAAACTTTTTGAATAAAAAAAAAATTCGGGAACTTGGCAATTGACATGTATTTGCCATGGTTACATCGTAGTGATGGAATTCAATTTTTTTTACTACTAGTTCTCTGGGCGTGGCTTGGTGGGCGTGGTGTGGCTTGGTGGGCGTGGCAGGGGGAAGGATACTGTGAAATCCCCATTCCCACCCTGCTCCAGGAGAAGGATACTGCGAAATCCCCATTCCCACCCTGCTCCAGGGGAAGGATACTGTAAAATCCCCATTCCCACTCCACTCCAGGGGAAGGATACTGCAAAATCCCCATTCCCACCCCACTCCAGGGGAAGGATACTGCAAAATCCCCATTCCCACCCTGCTCCAGGGGAAGGATATTGCAAAATCCCCATTCCCACCCCACTTCAAGGGGAAGGATATTGCAAAATCCCCATTCCCACCCCACTCTGGGGTCAGTCAGAGGTGGCATTTGCCGGTCCTCTGAACTATTCAAAATTTCCGCTACCGGTTCTCCAGGACCTGTCAGAACCTGCTGAATTTCACCCGTTACAGTGTCCTGGGGTGGTGGTCATGCAATGGCCACTTTTGACCTTCCCAGTCTTAAGTCAATGGGGGAAGATGGATTCGTTTAAATGACTGCGCGATTCGCTTAACAACCACCAGAGTAACTGGGTTAAAACATGAGCCCTGGAGTGTGGAGAAGGCTATGGAGATTACCATCTGTGATTTGCATCACTCGACAGGTCTTCAGGACGGCACAGATGAGATGGATGAGGGCTGACCCCCCCTAATAAAATGCACAATTCCTACAAGATTTCCAAGGAACCTGTGTAGATAAACTATTTTCAAACTCTGCTTCTCCTCTGATTTTTATTTTTATTTTTATTTTTATTTTATTTACATTTATATCCCGCCCTTCTCCGAAGACTCAGGGCGGCTTACATTTTATGGCAGCCTTGAGTCATTTTTGTAAGGAAACGTTTAGTGGCACGGAGAACTGAGTATCTACCTATCTTTCTTGGTATCAATATAGTAAGCCTCTGTGTGAATGCTATATAAATATTTCTTTAGGCACGTCACCGCTATTACTTCCTAGTAGCTCCTTTCTAGCCTTAAAAACAAAACAGAACAGAACAAAACAAACAAGAAACCCCCGAGTCACACACTCCTAGTGGGAAAAACACCAGTCAAAACAACAGGATTTAACAATCATTACATTATCTACCCAGTGACAAACTTAATGGTTCTTTTTCTTTTAAATCTTCAATAAACTGAGCTATTTTAAGACAACCGGGCACTTTTAAAGAAACCACGAAGATGAATTTTACAAAATGAGCATTTCAACGTATTTGCATGCATAGAACGTCCTTTTGTGCCTTTGTGGTTGCGGTTGTTGTTGTTTTGGAATTCAGATTATTTTTTACACGCGCACACACGTACACCCCATGGTGCAATTTTCACAGCCACTATAGCACTACACTATAGTGCACTACAGCCACTATTCTAATCTCCAAAATTGCTGCTAAGATGTATCTACTATTCCCATTGGGTGTGTTATGGAGCAGCTGGTTCTATAACAGTAGAATATATTCTTGTTGGAATTCGTATTTATTCGGAAAGCACACTCCTTTGGAACCAAAAAAAGTTGCCATCTCAAAACTCTTTGGTTGTCGTCTTCCTGAGAGATGATCTACAGCGGTCATCAGCGTCCTAGTAGCATCGGAGTGATCCATGGGACTTGTGCTCCTCAACTTGAAATCTCAATTGCAAGGATGCCTTAATATGGATACCTGCTTTGAGCAGGAGATTGATGGAACATTTTTCCAAAACGCATTCCATAAAAAACTAGGAACTTGACGGAGGGTTTTTTTTTTTTTTGAAAGGCTAAAGATGTAGTCCATTTTCTGCCACCAAAGCTGTTAGCTGGTTAGGTGGGCCAGTCAGGATATCTGGCCAGATAAGATGGCTCAATGGTTAAAGACCCTGAGCTTATCAGATGGAAAGCTGACAGCCCAGGTTTGAGATCAGAGCTCTGTGTGATGGGGTGAGCTCCTGTTGCTTGCTCCAGCTCCCTGCCCATCTAGCAGTTCAAAAAGCATGCAAATGCGGGTAGATAAATAGGTACCACTTTGGTGGCAAGCTAACAGCATTCTATGAACCTCTGATTATAGGCATGTCCACAGAAAGTTCTTCAGATAATGCTGGCTCTCAAGTGGACAGCAGAAATCTTTACCTAACTTAGTAGAGGTAAAGGTTCCCCTCGCACATATGTGCTAGTTGTTCCCAACTCTAGGGGGCGGTGCTCATCTCCGTTTCAAAGCCAAAGAGCCAGTGCTGTCCGAAGACGTCTCCGTGATCATGTGGCCGGCATGACTCAATGCCAAAGGCGCACAGAACGCTGTTACCTTCCCACCAAAAGCGGTCCCTATTTTTCTACTTGCATTTTTTACGTGCTTTCGAACTGCTAGGTTGGCAGAAGCTGGGACAAGTAACGGGAGCTAACCCCATGACATGGCACTAGGGATTCGAACCGCAGAACTGCCGACCTTTGAATCAACAAGTTCAGCATCTTAGCCACTGAGCCAATGCGTCCCATATTACCTAACGTATGGAAAGTCCATTCTGATCCTCTTTCTCCACCCACTATACAGCTGTGGGCTAGGCTCCCTCTTATCTGACTGTTCCTCTTCACCCTTTGCCTGTCTCCCGAGGCCATTCGCACATACCATTACAAGAGCTTTGCCTTTTGATCGGAAAATCCTTTTAAAAAAAATGGCAACCATCTCCGCATTCCGAAAAGATTAGGAAACCCTCGGACTAGAGTCCCACAATTAGCCCTTCCCGATGCACAGATTCTAAGAGGGTCAACTCAACCCAAATGGACAATTTTCACAGCATTCCCCAGTTGGTTCAGGAACTGCGGAGGGAAGCACTCTGAGTCCGTAAAGCGTACTGCAATTTGGAAGCAGCCGTCTCCAAGTTAACATTCTGTCTAGGAGGGTGTGAACGTGTGAAGGAGGAGGAGTGGGGAAGGGGAGGTGTGTGCGTGTGTGTCGGGGGGGGGGAAAGCTGAAAGCTCTGCTGTTCAGGCCCCCCCATCCTGTCAGCGAGGGAGAACTGATGCGGGCACAAGTGGGTCTTACTTGCCAATCTTTCTGGCAGGAGAAATATTGCTGCAGATGGCAGCTGCCAGCAGGGGAACGGGGAGTGAAAATAGAGGAATTAATGACAGAAATTACCCGAGAAGGGAGAAGAGCATTAAAAAAAATAAAAACTGAAGAAGGGAAGAAAGAAAAAAAAAACACGACTTAGTTATTTTCTCTTGAGCGTTAAAGCAGAACCAGACATCAAATAGTCAAACAAACAGAATGGAACCAGATGGTGCAAAGAGGCACCGGCTTCAATGAAGAAGCATTAATGTTGGAGAGGGGAGGTGGATCATCTTGATGGCCTCTTGAGTTCCCCCTGCTATTAACTCAAACAAAGGTTTGAGAGAACCTTTGTGGCTTCATAATTTAAGGAAATGTCCACATCAATAGGTGATGACCTCGGGGATACAGAAATCTGCCTTTGGCCATCTGGACTCTTTGTAGGTTAAGAGAACACACAATTAAAAAAAAAATAGCAGAACTGGAAGGGACTTTGGAGGTCTTCTAGCCCAACCCTCTGCTCGAGGAGAAAACCCTATGCCGTCCTGGCCAAATGGCTGTCCAATCTCTTCTTAAAAACCTCCAGTGTTGGAGCATTCCCTCCAAGACGGAGTGGCTGTGGATGCCGGCACCCCGATTCAGTCAGCTGCAGCCGCGGCTGACTGTTGGAGGCGAGTTATTGGCCCCAAAGGATAGGGTGCGCAACTTAGGTGTCCTCCTGGATGAACGGCTGTCGTTTGAAGATCATTTGACGGCCGTCTCCAGGGGGGCCTTCCACCAGGTTCGCCTGGTTCGGCAGTTGCGCCCCTTCCTTGATCGGGATGCCTTGTGCACGGTCACTCATGCGCTCGTTACCTCTCGCTTGGATTATTGTAATGCTCTCTACATGGGGCTCCCCTTGAAGTGCACTCGGAGGCTTCAGTTAGTCCAGAATGCAGCTGCGCGGGTGATAGAGGGAGCTCCGCGTAGCTCCCATATAACACCGCTCCTGCGCAGACTGCACTGGCTGCCTGTGGCCTTTCGAGTGCGCTTTAAGGTGCTGGTTACGACCTTTAAAGCGCTCCATGGCTTAGGGCCTGGGTACTTACGGGACCGCCTGCTGTTACCACATGCCTCCCACCGACCCGTACGCTCTCACAGAGAGGGACTTCTCAGGGTGCCGTCCGCCAAGCAATGTCGGCTGGCGGCCCCCAGGGGAAGGTCCTTCTCTGTGGGGGCTCCCACACTCTGGAACGAACTTCCCCCGGGTTTACGCCAAATACCTGACCTTCGGACATTCCGTCGCGAACTGAAGACACATCTTTTTATTCGCGCGGGGCTGTCTTAAATTGTATTTTATCAAATTTTAAAATTCTTATTAACTAATTTTAAATGGGTTTTTTAGCTCACTGTATATTTTAATTTTCAGGCCAATTTTAAAATAAGTTTTTTAATTGCATTTTAAATTATATATTGTACTGTTTGTTTTATTTTTGCCTGTACACCGCCCTGAGTCCTTCGGGAGAAGGGCAGTATAGAAATCAAATAAATAAATAAATAAATAAATTCACAACTTCTGCAGGCAAGTTGTTCTACTGATTAATTGTTCTGTCAGGAAATTCCTCCTTAGTTCTAAGTTGCTTCTCTCCTTGATTAGTTTCCATCCATTGCTTCTTGTCCTGCCTTCAGATGCTTTGGAGAATAAGCTGACAACCCCCCCACCTTCTTGTTTGTGGCAGCCCCTGAGATATTGGAAGACTGCTATCATATCAGGTTACCAATCTACAGCTTGGAAGCTCTCTCCAAAAGCTACTTATGACCAGAGTTCAATAGCTGCTCTCTCTAGCTAGCCCAATTATCCTCCCAAGAGTGTTATTGTGGAGGCAAGGTGGGATATAAATCTATTGAACAAATATATCCATGCTGGAAGGGGGGAGATGGGATAAAAGGTCAAGAGGAAGCAAATGTGAAGAAGACCCAAACACAACTGAAGATGCTCAGAAGACTTTACTAGGGATTGGCCATTTGATTCTTTAAGCCTGGTCAATGCTTTTAAGTGATTACTTCGTCAATCTGGAAAGACCTGTGTGTTCACTGCTTATTGACAGAATATTGATAAAGCTTATTGATCTAAGCTGAGCCTAGGAGCAGGGATGGGGAAACCCGAGTCACAGGCCGCCAGTGCTTGATTTATTTCTCTAGGTTTTGTGGGGTCCTCAGTGCTCTCTGAGCTTGGTGGTTTTCTTGTGGACGATTCATTACCCAAGGAGGTACCATCATCAGTGCGAGAAGGAAGTAGGTTTTAAGGAGGAAGAGGAGCAAGGGTGGTATTCACTTACTTTCCCTACCGGTTCGCAAATGTGAGTGTGCAGGCTTTTGCACACGCTTCACTCAAATGTGCACCATCCACACATGCGCACAGACTTCCGCCTCAAATATGTGCCTAAATAAGGACAGAATAGAGCCGGAATGAGTGGGCGGGCCCATCCGTGATTTCCGCTACCGGTTCAGAGGAACCAGTTCGAACCGGCTGAATACCACCTCTGAAGAGGAGGACTGTGGGGTCCTTGGTGCTCTCTGAGCTTAGTTTTTTTTTTTTTGGAGACAATTCATGATCCAAAAAGTTAACATCATCAGTGCTACACTGGGTAATATCATCAGCCTTAACTGATGACGTGATCTAGTTGGGTTATGAAATGTCTACAAGAAAACTCCTAAGCTCAGAGAGCAATAAAGACCCCATAGTCCTCCTCCTCCTCCATTCCACAAAACCCACTCCCTTCTAGCACTGATGATGTTCCCTAGTTGGGTCATGAAACATCTGCCAGAAAACCACCAACCTCAGAGAGCACCAAGGAGCCCATGGTGCTGGAGAAGATTCCTGCAAGTCCCTTGGACTGCAAGGCGATCCAACTGGTCAGTCCTAGAGGAAATCAACCCTGACTGCTCTTTAGAAGGCCAGATCCAGAAGAGGAAACTCAAATCCTTTGGCCACCTAATGAGAAGGAAGGACTCCCTGGAGAAGAGCCTAATGCTGGGAAAGATTGAGGGCAAAAGAAGAAGGGGCCGGCAGAGAATGTGTAGCTGGATGGAGTCACTGAAGCAGTCGGTGTGAGCTTAAATGGACTCCGGGGGATAGTAGAGGACAGGAAGGCCTGGAGGAACATTGTCCATGGGGTCACGATGGGTCAGACACGACTTTGCAACTAACAACAATCGGTCTCTAAGGCTTGCCTTCAACACAAGACGCCTCCGCCATGCTTTTTTCGGGATGTGAATTTTCTTTTCTAAAAAAAACCACCACCACCAACAACCAACGTTGCAAAACATTTTGTCTCCCTGTCTAATCACGATTAATCAACAGGACAGACGGTGAAGCAACAGGGGAGAAGAAGCAGGACATGCAAATCAACAGCTGAAGGCTTCTGAAGTGACAGCTCCGAGAGAGCGTTTGGCCTCCCTGCTTTTAAGTGGGCAGCTCCGTTCCTTGGGGAAAGAGTTGGGGGGCGGGTGGGCTTTTCTATGGGATGCTAATTGAGATGTCCGATCCCTGGTTCAGGCAACTTCTGTGTTTTAATCGCTTGCTTTTCCGGGGGCTCTAGAGAGCCTGTGTCACGCTTGCCACCGCTGCCAGCCCCCTCCCAGAAAGAGAAGGCTTTGACTGGTTCTCCCTCTGGAAGCACTTAGTGCTAAGTTATTATTCAACCAGAGAGGCTAAGTGTTGACCAAGAGAACTGGAAGAGCTTAAGGTCACGTTTCGGTAGCGGACGGAGAGCTCAAATCCACAGATGTGTACAGATTTGTAATGACTGCAACAGCCACTATGTAGGACAAACAGTCTGTTGTGGCCTGTCGGCTACGGGGCCCCTCCAGCAGAAGGAGGAAGTGGGAGTCGGGATCAGCATCAAAGCGACCTGAGAGCTCCGAGGGGATAGAGGGAATGGAGCTGGCAGAGAGAGAGAGAGACAGAGGCGGAGCCTGGGAGGTCCGTCAGCCCTCAGATGGAGAGTCAACAGCCCCCAGGTCTGGAGGTGGCTGATGAGGAAGAGGAAGAAACAGCTGGGTCCAATGCCTGACATGCGGATGCTCAGAAGGCAGAGGAGAGAAGAGCAGTGGAAATCTATGGGCCGGTCCTTGGGATGGAAGAGCCTTCACTGCTAGCGAAGCCCCACCCTAGCTCTGGGGATAAAAGGCAGGGGGGCGGAGATGAATAGGTATGGCAGACAACTATTCATCTCCCTGCCGGACAGACTTGTTAGCCTGCGGTGAGAGAGAAACTTTTTGCCGGGGCTGCTGACGCTCCTTATAAAGGAATCTTTTGAGTTCATCTCAGAGGGTTTGTCACGTTTGGGGAGCTGGGTCAGAACACAGGCAGAAGGCATCCGTGAACACCAACTAGCAGTCAGAAGACATGATGAAAACGCTTGAATTTCACGACACGTAACGGAATAACGGAGCAGGAGACCTTCTACCATGTCAGACGGCACAGGAAGTGCTGGACGTACAACCGCAGTTCAACCCAACCTTTCTCCTGCCAAGTGAGAACACCCGGGAAGTGAATTTTGCCTTGTTTGACAATCTTTCTTGCCGCAGTTGTTAAGACACACGGTTGTTCTGCAAATCTGGCTTCCCCGTTGACGGGTGCTTGTCAGAAGGTCGCAAAAGGGGATCCTATGACTCCCGGACACTGCGACCGGCATAAATATGAATCAGTGACCAAGCGTCTGAATTTTGATCACGTGACCACGGGGGTGCTGCAATGGTCGTAAGTGTGAAAAACGGTCAAAAGTCACTTTTTTCCAGTGCTGTTGTAACTTTGAATGGTCACTAAACAAACTGTTGTAAGCCAAGGACTACCTGCATGTAAATATTATTTATGTCTGTCTGTCTATTGATGGCCAGTTTGTCAGACAGCCAGCCTTCTAGAAATTCTCTAGCGCTTTTGGACTTGGGCTTGGTCTAACTTGGGTTTTCCAGTTCCTTTAGTTAAGTTTGTCCGTTTGAAGTCCTAGTGGACAGCCATTTAGGTATGAGCCAGCCGTGTGCAGCAGTTGCTAAAAAAGCCAACACAGTTCTGAGCTGCATAAGCAGAGGGACAGAATCAAGATCACGTGAAGTGTTAGTGCCACTTTATAATGCCTTGGTAAGGCCACACTTGGAATATTGCATCCAGTTTTGGTCGCCACGATGTAAAAAAGATGTTGAGACTCTAGAAAGAGTGCAGAGAAGAGCAACAAAGATGATTAGGGGACTGGAGGCTAGAACATATGAAGAACGGTTGCAGGAACTGGGTATGTCTAGTTTAATAAAAAGAAGGACTAGGGGAGACATGATAGCTGTGTTCCAATATCTCAGGGGCTGCCCCAAAGAAGAGGGAGTCGGGCTGTTCTCCAAAGCACCTGAGGGTAGAACAGGAAGCAATGGGTGGAAACTGATCAAGGAAAGAAGCAACTTAGAACTTAGGAGAACTTTCCTGACAGTTAGAACAATTAATAAGTGGACTTGCCTGCAGAAGTTGTGAACCATCAGTGGAACGGTTGGCTTCTAGAAGTTCTGGGTGACCCATCACTGGAGGTTTTTAAGAAGAAATTGGACAGCCATTTGTCCGGTATGGTAGAGATAGTCCTCGACTTACAACAGTTCACTAAGTGACCGATCGAAGTTACAACGGCACTCAAAAAAGTGACTTACGACTGTTTTTTACACATATGACCATTGCAGCATCCTCATGGCCACATTTTCATTCATATACTTGACCTGACTCACCTTTATGATGGTTGCAGTGCCCTGCGGGGTGTGTGTGTCACGTGATCCCTTTCTGCAACCTTTTGACAGGCGAGTCCATGGGGAAACCAGATTCACTTAACATCCATGTTTACTCATTTAACAACGGAAGTTGATTCACTTAACAAATGTGGCGAGAAAAATTGTAAAACAGGGCGAGACCCACTTCATTTTCTAACTTTTAACAACATAAATTTTGGGCTCAATTGGGCTCGTAGGTTGAGGAACGTCCTGTAGTGTATAGGGTCAACTGCAGTGGTGGGTTGCCCCCGGTTCGGACCGGTTCTTGGGAACCAGTAGTAAAACCGGGGGTAGGCTCTGCCCACCGACTCCGATGTCAATCAGGAAGCTTCTGCACATGTGCAGAAGGAAGTGCGAGTGTGCGAGCGAAGTGCATGTGTGTGATCCTGCTGTGAACCGATAGTAAAGGTAAGTTGATACGCACACCTGGTCTACTGTTGAGTAGACTGTTGGCTTAGAAGACCTCCATGGTCACTTCTAATTCTGTTCATTCTAAGGAGGCTCTGCTTCAATTTTAGTCAAACATTCAGGAACCTACATGAGAGAAAGCATTGTAAAGTCGTCCCGTGATTGCTACTGATTCAGGGGTGGGATTCACCCAGTTCATATCGGTTCGGGTGAACCGGTAGTTGTGACTTGGCACTATGCCATCCTATTTAGCTGTACTGACTGCATCTGAAGCCATCAAACAGCCAACCAGGAAAGGGATTATGTTGGAGAGATGGATTTGGGAACAAGCTTCTGTACTATCCTGAGGGAAAAACACCAACATTTGTAAAACAAGCGAGGGAGAGAGACAGGGAGGGGAGTTTTCTCCCTCCCCCCCCCTTCCTCCTTTTCTTTCTGTGGTTCTTTTCCTCTTTCAATTTCATCCAGGTTGCACATGAGTAAACATCAATTTTAGCACTAATATGGAGCCCCTGCTTGCCTTGAGGTTGGTTGCCTGATTTGTAGAGTGATTGTTAAATCATTAATTGTGTGTTTTACACTCAATTTTCAAAAGCCGCATCTCGCCAAGAAAACAAAACAAAACGATTTACTTCCGAGTTCCCTCCCTCTCCGGAACGTGGCTGTTTAAGCACCATCGTTTTTTTTTTTTTTTTTTTTATTCAAAAAGTTTTTATTAGTCAAAAAAGGTTTATACAAATACATATCAGGTATGGTAAATTTTCATTTTTCTTATCTAAAATAAGAATTTTACTCAAATTTTTTAACACATACAACAGCCATAAGGCAAGCAGGTGACACGAAGTAGCTAAGTTTGCAAATTTTAAATACGTAATAAAGAAGAGTCAAGAATAAACAGAATAT
The DNA here is from genome assembly GCF_028640845.1 of Ahaetulla prasina. NCBI lineage: Eukaryota > Metazoa > Chordata > Lepidosauria > Squamata > Colubridae > Ahaetulla > Ahaetulla prasina. Next base: position 8,413,201 of record NC_080553.1, on the reverse strand, counting down.
CGTACAAAAGAGAATAAGGAAAACCAACACAATCCCAAATATCTTTATCACTTCCTAGTTTTGGATCTCAGAACTCTGGGTTCAGCCTGACCCAACTCCAGGGCCGCAACAGCGGCAGCCGCTTCAGCCCCATGATCTATAACCTCCCCTTCTTCAATTCCTGGGTCATCTGATTCCAGGAAGGCTTTGTGTTCCTCCACATAGGCCGTAGCCTCCGCAATTGTACTGATTTTTTTCGTAATGCCCTCCCGGAAAATCATCAATCCCTCTGGCATCAGCCATCTGAAGCCCACTCCCTTCTGGTACAATTTGCTTGACAAAAAATAATATTTCTTTCTTTTTTCACGTACCTGTCTGGGAATCTGCCTCAGAATGGCTATCTCCCTGCCCCTGTAAATCAGTGCCCCACTCCTATGTTTTCTAAGAATTTCATCTCTCGTCTCTCTTCTCACAAATTTGACATGAACCTCTCTGGGAACTGCATGCGTGCGTGCATATTGCGAATTAACTCTATAAACTCGATCCACATCCCAATTCATGAAATCAACACCTCTCCCAAGAAATTCTCCCAACAATTTAGTCACAACATCTCTCAAGTCTTCTTGGTCCACTTCTTCCAAATTTTGAAACCTAAGGAAATAAGACATTTTATCCATCTGTAGTCCAAGTGCACCATCGTTTTTTGTTGTTGTTGCAGAAAAGAAACATTTATCGTTCCTGAAGATAAATCGTGCCCATGGTATTTTCCAGTGCATGAGCTGGAATGTGTAACAAAACCCCCGTACTTGAAGATTATCTAGGTTAACTGCAGCCAATGCCCCAAGAAATACCTTAACAGTCCAACCCATTCATGGGGACACCATCAATCAACTCACAGCAATGCACCCATCACCAAAGGGATGTCCTTCACACTCTGTTGTGTGCTGCAGGGGAGGGGGGAAGATTAAGGTAAAGGTAACTCCCACACATATGTGCTAGTCGTTCCTGACTCTAGGGGGCGGTGCTCATCTCCATTTCAAAGCCGAAGAGCCAGCACTGTCCGAAAAGGTCTCCGTGGTCATCTGGCCGGCATGACTCAACGCCAAAGGCGCACGGAACGCTGTAACCTTCCTACCAAAGGTGGTCCCTATTTTTCTACTTGCATTTTTTACGTGCTTTCGAACTGCTAGGTTGGCAGAAGCTGGGACGAGTATCGGGAGCTCACCCTGTTACGTGGTGCTAGGGATTCGAACCGCTGAACTGCCGACCTTTCGATCGACAAGCTCCGCATCTTAGACACTGAGTCACAGCATCCAACAATGTACCCATGCACAGACACCCAATGGCGGAGAGAGAATTTTTTTTTTATTTGAACCCAGAGATGCAGCCAGCATCTTGAACATCTGTGAATAGGTCTGTTTCCTGCACTGGGGGACCTCCAGCCAGGACTGGCCGAGCAAAGGTTTGGCACGGCTTTAAAGAGAAGGCTACAAAAATCAGTTGGATTAATTGGCTTCCTCCAAGAAGCCATAAATTGTTTACAGAGGCCTTGGTTTTTAATGGAGTGGGGAGGGAAGGGAGGAAAGGTCAAAGAAGGAAGGAAGCATTAACTATTTCAACACACTGAACAGAATAGCAGAGCGGGAAGGGACCTTGGAGGTCAACTAGTCCAACCCCTTGCTCAAGCAGGAGATCCTATACTATTCCAGACAAATGGCTGCCCAGTCTCTTTTTAAAAGCCTCAGCTGATGGAGCACCCGCAACATCTGGAGGCAAGTCATTCCACTGGGTCAATCAATCAGGAATAGAGCTGGAAGGGACCTTGGAGGTCTTCTAGTCCAGCCCCTTGCTCAAGCAGGAGAGACCTTATACCATTTCAGGCTGTCCAGTCTCCTCTTAAAAGCCTCCAAGTGATGGAGCGCCCACAACTTCTGGTGGCAAGCAGTTCCACTGGTTTATTGTTCTCACTGTTAGGAAATTGCTTTGTAAGGGATGTGTAATGAAAACAGAGTTGGTAGTTATTCCCCACTCCCTGGCATGTGCCCAAGGTCACATGCCGTCTTGTAGGAAGTGCACCCCACAGGTTACCAAGGAAACGCACCTGCCGGCTTGGCCACCTCTGTGAAGAGGGACCGGGCCCATCACACACACACACACAACACACACACGGTGACATCTCTTTCCACCTTGACCTGAGCTTGTTCAAACGGAGAAGTTAATAACGGAAGCCAACGGGGTTGCACTCCCTACAAGACGGAATGTGACCTTGGGCACCTGCCAGGGGCACTGTGCTCCCTCTGACTCTTTTAATTAAACGAAAAATTAAAATTAATTAAAAAGCACGAGGCTCCGGCCTCCTCTTTATATTTCAAAGCGTGTCTTGGGTTCGCTTGTAAAGGATGCGTAATGAAAAGAGTCGGTAGTTAACCCCCCCACTCCGCACCGTTCAGTTTGGGATGTTATCTCCACTAACTCAGGAAAGGGTGCGGCCAGGAGCATTGGAGTATAATGGGTTGAACCCAGTGGTGGTATTCAGTTGATTCTCTCCGGTTCGGGCAAACTGGTAGGGGGGACTGCGGGATGCCCCGCCCACCTGCGTGGACGTCATGGCGTCCCATTTTTCCACGTTTTTGAGGCTCTGTGCATGCGCAGAAGCCCTTGTGCATGCGCAGAAGATGGTGCGTGAGAGCAGAATGCGTGTGCATTTGCAACGGTAGGGATGGTAAGTGAATACGACCCCTGGTTGAACCCTCATGCCCGAAGGAACTTCTGCTTGTTTTCAGCTCCTTGGATGCTTCCTGGTCTTGTGAAACTAAAATAAGGACAAAAAAAATCCATACAAAAACTCTTCAAGTTCCTGACCCTTAAGGTCTACAAATGAGGAATTTGGAACATGAAAGGAAGGAGGGGAAAAAACTGAAAAGCCTTTGATGATGATGATGTTTTTAAAAAAACAATAACAAAAAAACACCAGGAGATTCACAACCAATCACAAACTCCAGGCTTGTTTACTTTGATTGCGTTTTCATCTATTTGTTCTTCCTTTTGTTCACGATTTTCTTTTTTTAAAAATGGAATGCAATGGGGGAATAGGAAACACTATGCTCAAGAATTAATATTGTACTTCCTTCAAGGTCTTGATAAGGTACCCGTTTGAACGTACCACGAAGGTATCGGGCAACCGTTTTTTTTATATATTCAATCGAGGGCTGAGTAGAGAAACTAGCATCCTGTTTTGATAAAAATAAGCTTAAGCTGCCAAATGTTTGACCTCTGGACAGTTTCTGTGACCTAAAGAATACCAAATCCTGAAATACTGTATTATGGCCAACTGTGTGTATTGCCTCCTTTGCTCATACTTTGAATAAACTGTCATTTTAAAATAAAGTGCAAATTGCTATTCTGCCTTTTTAGACAACTTCCCTTCTCTGTACCATGATTGGGAGTAGGAGGAGGTGGAGTAGTAGTAGTAGCAGTAGCAGTAGTAGTAGTAGTAGTGGTGGTGGTGGTGTTCCAATATTTGAGGGGCTACAACAAAGAAGAGGGGATCAACCTATTTTTCAAAGCACCTGGAAGACCAGGCAAGGAACAATGGATGGAAATTAATCAAGGAGAGAAGCAACGTAGAACTAAGAAGAAATTTCTTAACAGTAAGAACAATTAACCAGAAGTTGTGGGTGCTCCATCACTGGAGGTTTTTAAGAAGAGACTGGGCAGCCATTTGTCTAAAGTGATGCAGGGTCTCCTGCTTGAGCAAAGGGTTGGACTAGAAGACCTCCAAGGTCCCTTCCAGCCCCTAGGATTCTATGAAATATTTGCTTTGTCTGATCTCCCCTCCGATATAAGTGAAGGACTGGGGTTTTTTTAAGAAGAGTTTGGACAATCATTTGTTTGAAATGGTATAGAGTCTCCTGCTTGAGCAGGGGGTTGGACTAGCAGACCTCCAAGGTCCCTTCCAACTCTATTATTCTGAGAAGAAGGAGGAGGAGATGTGTTCATAATGAAAGAGAAAGACAAGGAGGAAGAGAAGAAAGACCTTGAGAGATTAAATGCAGTTACAACAACAACAACAAAACCACAAATCAAAACCATGGGAAAATTAAACCAGAAACACTCCCGAGATCTCCTTCTTATTACCCCCCTCTTTCGTTTGTCTATGTTGCCACGGAAGGGTGCCTAAAATAGCAGGAAAGGGCAGTTAAAACAAAACAACCCCTCCCCAACAACACTCCTCCCTCAACATATAAGACCTAAGATAACATTTCTTCCAGTAATTGAACCCTCCTCCTCCCGAACCAGACATTGGATGGCAATCTAGAGTCCTGTCTTCTCACATTACAGACGGGGAGGAGGGTGGGGGGGATGTCCGTTCCGAGCAAGACGGCTTGTCGTGAAGGGCAAACGAATTGCTGCTCTCTCTCCCCCCCACACACACACACTCTCTCTCGGCATTATTAATGAAGTCGATGGATTAATTTCCTATTTATGAGAAGCTAACCAACTGGCTAGCTTGCTGACAGCACTATTAATGATCCTTAATGCCCCACAGGCAGTAATGGGTCCCGTTGGGAGATGCTGGAGCTGTGCAATTTGTATGGAGGATTTAGACATTAAAAAAAGAGAGAGAGAGAGAGAGAGAGAGAGAGTGGGAGGGAGGGAGAGAGGGGGTCTCCCATGGGAGCAGGCAGCTGATCAGCGGGCGTTCCAGTGGAACACAGCAGACAAATAATAAATGACAGGCTGGCGATTAAATCAAACCTTCTACTTTAAGTGTTAAAGTGTCTGAGTGTCACTAACAATCCAGGGCTTGTTCCAGTCTCCGGAGGCCAGCCGAAAGAGAAGCAGTGAGCTGGAAGGGAAAGAGAGAGAAAGAGAGAAAGGGAAGAAGAGGGACACAAAAGCACCAAACGGCAACCCCGACAGCAGGAGTCGGCTGCTTTGACAAGGTGTGGGGGGGGGAGGAAACCCCACATTAAAGACGAAATGCTTCTTGAAGCAACAGACCCTGGCTTGCCCTGGATTTAAAGGCATCGCCCCGTTCTGGCAAAGCTTGGTTCTATCAAATAGAATAGAATCAAATAGAATATGGAATGGAATGGAATGGAATGGAATGGAATGGAATAGAATAGAATAGACTGGAGAAGGAGGAGAAGGAGAAGGAGAAGGAGAAGGGAAAGAAAAGGGAGAAGGAGAAGGAGGAGAATAGGACAAGTAGAAGCAGAGAAGAAGGAAGGAGAATGGAATGGAATGGAATGGAATGGAATGGAATGGAATGGAATAGAATAGAATAGAATAGAATAGAATAGAATAGAATAGAATTCTTTGTTGGCCAAGTGTGATTGCTCTCAGTGTACATAAGGAGGATCAAATACATTCATCGAGAATAAAAAGATACAACACTTAGTGATAGTCAAGGTTACTGAAAAGCTATCAAATCGTACTAGAAAACAAGTAAAAACAATATAAACCGAAAAATACCAGCAACATGGTTATAGTCATAAGTGGGAAGAGATAGATACTAGAAAGGAAGAGAAGAAGAATAGTAATACAGTCTTGGTAAATTATTTGACAGTGTTGTGGGAATTAGTTGTTAAGCAGAGTTATGGCATTTGGGGGAAAAACTGTCCTTGTGTCTAGTTGTTGTGGTGTGCAGTGCTCTGTAGCATCCTTTTGAGGGTAGGGGTTGAAACAGTTTATGTCCTGGATGTGAAGGGTCTGTAAATATTTTCAGAGCCCTCTTATTGACTCGTGCAGTAGACAGGTCCTCCATGGTAGGCAGGTTGGCAGCCATGTTTTTTTCTGCAGTTCTAATGATCCTCTGAAGTCTGTGTCTGTCTTGTTGGGTTGCAAAACCCAACCAGACAGTGATAGAGGTGCAGATGACAGACTCAATCATTCCTCTGTAGAACTGGATCAGCAGCTCCTTGGGCAGTTTGAGCTTTCTGCGGTAGGGGTCAGCTGCCCCTTGTCACCTCAAAAGCAACCTTCCCAGAGATCCGAGAAAAGCTGAAAACAGGACAGTGTGTATGTTTGTGTGTGGACGGATCTACTGAAGGTGGCATGTTGGAAACGGGGAAGGGGGCTTCATTTGAGAAGTTCCCCACCACCACCCCGGAAGCTTTGGATTCTGTTCCTTTGTCTGGGCAGTTGTCAGCCCCGCTTTGTGCGGGAGAGAAAATTATTGGAGACCCCGGCCATTCAGAGGCAATGGGGGTGGGCGGTGGGAGGTGAACCTGGCAGGGGGGAGGCTCTCCAAGCAGGACCCAGGATTTGTTTGAGTCCTTCGGGAGAAGGGCGGTATAAAAATCAAATAAATAAATAAATAAAGGGTCTTTGCGTGCTTGGTTTTAAAGCCCCAAGTGCTAAAAAAATAAAACAGATGGTCAAGGCAAGGTCAGGGAGGGGAATGGTTGGTCGTCCATTCTGGGGGAGAAAACGGATAAGAGGCGGTGTGACCTTTTCAGGATGGGGATCCAGAACCTGAGATGTTTCCATATGTGGTGCAAAAAAAGGCAAGGAAAGACAAAAAAAGTCCAAAGAGTGGAGAAAGGGAGGGCCCTTAAGCTTTGCACAACCTTCAATGCTGGGTTTAATCCAGAATAATAACAATAATAACAATAACAACAGCAATAGACGGATCATCATTTGGAACACACCAGATATCCCAGTTGTCGAAAATCGAAACATACAATTTATTGATATCACTGTACCAGGAGATGCCAGAGTTGAAGAAAAAGAACTGGGGAAAAAATCACGAAATATCGCGAGTTGGCCATCAAAACTACGCGATTATGGATGAAACATGTAACAGTGATACCCATTGTCATCGGGGCACTCGGTACCATGTCCAAGAATTTTACAAAATACATCAACAAATTGCAGCTTCCTGCAATAACACCAGCGGAACTGCAAAAAACTGCGCTACTCGGAACATCGTACATCTTAAGAAGGTACTTGGTTGATTCCTAGGACGCCGGCAGCAACCCGAATCAACCATTAGCACCAGTCAATGGAATTTGTGATGCCTTTTTGAATGTTCAGTTGACTGAGTTTCATATTTAATAATAAAGTAAATAATAATAATAATAATAATAATAATAATAATAATAATAATAATAATAATAATAATAATAATAATAATAATGAGAAGGAGAAGGAGAAGGAGAAGAAGACAACGACTAGGGGGTGACATGATTGCCCCGTTCCAATATTTCAGGGGCTGCCATAAAATAAGAGGGGGGTCAACCTATTCTCCAAAGTACCTGAAGACAGGACAAGCAGCAATGGATGGAAATGAATCAAGGAAAGAGAGAACCAACTAGAACTACGGAGAAACTTCCTGACAGTGGGAACAATTTATCAGTGGAAGGGCTTGTCTTCAGAAGTTGTGGGCGCCTGCACCACTTTGGATAAAATCCTGCCCAATCTCTGGGGTCCTTGATGTTCTTTGAGCTTGGTGGCTTTCTTGCAGAGGTTTTGTTCCCCAGCAAAGCTACCACAGATGATGCCACCTCGTTGGGTCATGAAACATCTGCAAGGAAACCACCAAGCTCAGAGGGCACCAAGGACCCCACAGTTCAATCCTGAGCTACAACAATTCTCTTCTATCCCTTTTCCTTGGCGTGACATTCTTTGGGAGCCACGTCCCTGATCTCCACGGTGTGATGCCTTCCCTTGCTTTCCTCCATCCTTTGCAAGCCAAGTGCCAAAGGAGAAATCAATAAGGGGGGATGGAAGGGGGGATGAAAGGAAGGAAGCATGGATGGATAGAAGGAAGGAAGGGTGGATGGGATGGATGGAAGGAAGGAAGGAAGGAAGGAAGGAAGGAAGGAAGGAAGGAAGGAAGGAAGAAGGGTGGATAGGAAGGAAGGTGGGTGGGATGGGAAGGAAGAGTGGATGGAAGGAAGGAAGGGTGAATGGGATGGCAGGATGGAAGAGTGGGTGGGTGGATGGGATGGAAGGAAGGAAGGAAGGAAGGAAGGAAGGAAGGAAGGAAGGAAGGAAGGGTGGATGAGAAGGAAGGAAGGAAGGGTGAATGGGATGGGAGGAAGGAAGAGTGGGTGGATGGGTGGATGGGATGGAAGGAAGGAAGGAAGGGTGGATGGAAGGAAGGAAGGAAGGGTGGATGGGAAGGAAGGAAGGAAGGAAGGGTGGGTAGGATGGAATGGGAAGAAAGAAAGGAAGGAAGGGTAGATGGAAGGATGGAAGGAAGGAAGGATATCATGGTATTACATAAGCCCCTTTCAAACTATGCCTCAGCATCTGCAGCGGCTGAAACGGCATGTGGTACCACCACATGGCAATTTGGAATTCATGCACACAGATTGCCTGCCCATGGGGGGCAAATTATATCTACCACCAGCACCCACTGAAGAGATTAACTTCTGGAATCCCTGTAGAGAGAGCAGAGCCCACAGAGAATACCAACAGGATTTTAGCAACACTTTCTCCAAGAGCTGGCAAAGGAAAATAGAACTATTTTGGAGTCTTTGGCTGAAGAAACATCTATTGGTGTCTCCCCGTGCCTAGCTCACGGTCTCCAGACTCTCATATCTTCAGGCAGCATGGAGTTGGGTTTTTCAACCTGGTCAACTTTACGATGGGTGGACTTCAACACCCAGAATTCCTCAGCCAGCATGTTGGCTGGGGGGATTCTGGAGGTTGAAGTCCACCTATCTTAAATTCAACCAGGTTGAGAAGCATTGGCCTTCAGAAAGAATGTTGTCAGAAGCTCTGCCTTAGGCAAGGATGTTAACTGGGAGGAGAAGGAGAAGAAGTAGAGGAAGAGGAAGAGGAGGAGGAGGAGGAGGAGGAGGCGGCGGGGGCAAGGTACTTCTGAAAACATTACCAAGAAAACTGCATGGACTTGCCCAGGCAAATGCTAGGAATCAAGACCAACTCAAAAGTCAAGAGAACCAGTTGAGGTAGTGGTTAAAGGCACCAAGTTGAGCCACATTCTGTCAAAGGCCTGCGAGTACTCCATTCTAAAGATCTACTGTAAGTCACAGAGGCTCACTATAAGATCATTGCAAAAAAGGCTTTAAGAGCTGTCAATCTTATTTTACGAAGTTTTCTCTCTGCTAACACTGTACTCCAAACTAGGGCATATAAAACCTTTGCCAGACCTATATGTGATTACTGTTCACCTGCCTGGAACCCTCACTGTATTTCAAACATCATTACATTAGAGAGGGTCCACAGGTATTTTACTAGGAGAGTTCTCAAATCTGCTCGAAATAAAATTCCCTATACCACCAGGCTTGAAATCTTAGGTTTAGGACGCCTCAAACTACATCTATGTTTCGACCTATGCTTAGTCCACAAGATTATTTACCAAAACGTTCTACCTGTAAATGAATACTTTAATTTCAACCATAATAACACAAGGGCCATCCATAGTTTTAAACGCAATGTCATTTGCTCTAATCTTAATTGTAGGAAATACGACTTTTGCAATAGAGTAGTAAATGTCTGGAACAATCTATCTGATCCTGTTGTTAGTCTTGCTTGATCCCCATACCTTTTACCGTAAACTGTCTACCACGGACCTTTCATGTTTCTTAAGAGGTCCCTAAGAATAGAATAGATTTTTTTTTAATTTTTTTATTGGCCAAGTGTGATTGGACACACAAGGAATCTGTCTTGGTGCATATGCTCTCAGTGTACATAAAAGAAAAGATACGTTCATCAAGGTACAACATTTACAATACAAATGATGGTCAGTATATCAATAGAAATCATAAGGATTGCCAGCAACAAAGTTACAGTCATACAGTCATAAGTGGAAAGAGATTGGTGATGGGAACGATGAGAAGATTAATAGTAGTGCAGATTCAGTAAATAGTTTGAGAGTGTTGAGGGAATTATTTGTTTAGCAGAGTGATGGCCTTCGGGGAAAAAACTGTTCTTGTGTCTAGTTGTTCTGGTGTGCAGTGCTCTATAGCGTCGTTTTGAGGATAGGAGTTGAAACAGTTTATGTCCTGGATGTGAGGGATCTGTAAATATTTTAAGGGGGCGTGCATAAGCGCACCAGCGTGCCTACTGTCCCTGTCCTACTGTTCCCAATTATATGTGATCATTCTGTGTGTTTATGGCTATGTTTTGCCAATTTATCCTTTTTCTTTTGTGCCAAATTTTTTTTATGTGTCCATGTCTCTGTCTACTCTGTTACTTGTATTTGTTGACAAATAAAATAACTAACTAACTAACTAACTAACTAACTAACTAACTAACTAAAGTAAGGAAGTAGAAACTGGGAGAACATGAGTTCTAGTCCTGCGTTTGGCATGGAGCCAGTTAGGTGAATTTAATAGGCCATTTTCCGCCACTTCAGAACCAGGAAGAAGGGGGCAAGGACAAACCACTTCTGAAAATTTTGCCGAGAAAAACGCAGGCGCTTGTCCAGCGGGTTGCCAGAAGAAACATCTGAAGAACATCTCCTCCATGCCCAAAACAAGAAGGTCGCTCAGGATTTTTCTCCCAGCGTTAGTTGGACATATTTCACAACGTTTCTTTAAAAGCCCCTCTTCTCTCCCCCCCCCACCTCTGTTTGTCTCAAACCAATTTCTTTAATATGCAAATATTAAGAGACAGGAAAGGTTTATTTTCCCCTCTTAGGAGTCTTCAGAAATCCAGACCTGATTAGAATGGAGAATTAAAACTCCGTCAGCAGTTTTATGGCTCCCCTTCAACTACATTCACTCTGTGATCATAACATTTTTCGCTCCCGGCTATGATGTTGTGTGAAATTTGCATTTCTTTCAATTTGGGATTGTTTCATTTTATTCCTCCCCCATCCTACCCCGCAAAAAGTAAACAGAAGAGAAAGCTTTGGGTTTTTTGTTTTCTGTTTAAATATTCATCTCGTCTTGCAAGCTCAGCCAGGTCCCTTTTCCAAAAATGAAAAAAATAAGGAGGCAGGTGGAATTTCCGCAGTTCCAAGGGATTTACAGGGATGCTGCTATTCAAAGTGTTCCTCAAACCACATCAGGAGTGAGTCTACTTCCGATGTATCCTTTTGAGGGGGGGGGATGTAGCAGGAGAAGACAAGCAAATCTGGACTGAGGCTTGGAGGCCACCTGCTTCAAAAGCAATTTGTGAGTTGGATCTTAGTTCACTCAGCCAGCATCTCGGGAGATGAGCATAGAAGCATGGGCTGGAAGGGGCTTTGGGAGTCTTCTAGACCAACCCTCTGCCCATGGCAGGTGTCAAGCCCAGGAAATCGGGAGTCCAGAGAGTTCAAATGAGAATAGAATAGAATAGAATAAAGAATTAGGAATAGGATAGAATTAAGAATAGAATAGAATTAAGGATGGGATGGGATGGGATGGAATAGAATGGAATAGAATGGAATAGAATAGAATAGAATGAAGGAGGAGGAGAAGAGAAAGAAGAGGGAGAAGGATAAAAATGAGAGAAGTAGAAGGAAAAAATAGAACGGAATGGAATGAAACAGAACGGAATGTAATGGAACAGAACAGAATAGAATTCTTTATTGGCTAAATGTGATTGGACACACAAGGAATTTGTCTTCGGTGCATAAGCTCTTACTGTACGTAAAAGATATAGGTGATAAATCATGCTCACAGTCATCATAAATACATTCATCATAAATCATAAGCTACAACACTTAGTGGTAGTCATAGGATACTAAATAAGTAATCAAAATCATACAAGGACACTAAATAAAATTGGCATGCTATTGCTCTCTACAGAATCTGAACTACTAACAGTCAAAGCAAATTTGTCGTAGATAAAGAGTCAAGGGAATTCAAGGTGGGTTGACTGAGATCTCTTATATGAGTCTCAGTCTCTCTTATGAAGGGACTGAAGACTGATGACGTATTTGACTCCTCCCTCAGGCTCACCTTGGTCATCTCCCACAGCAGGAGTCCTTATACCATCTTAGACAAATGGTTCTCCAGTCTTTTCTTGAAGACCTCAAGTGATGGAGCACCCACAACTCCAGGAAGCAAGTTGTGTCATGGACCGATTGTTCTCGTCGTCAGAAAATTTCTCCTTACTTCTAGGTTGGATCTCTCTTTAACAAAGTCCCATTTATTGCTTTTCGTCCTGCTCTCTGGTGCTTTGGAGAAGAAGTCAATCCATTCTTCTCTGGGACAAGTACTGGAAGACAGTTATCATGTCCCTACTAATTCTTCTCTTCATTGGGCTAAACACACCTAGCTCCCCCTTTGCTGTTCATTGTAGGACTAGACCCCTTATCATCTTTGTTGCTAGTCTCTGCACCCTCTGCGCAGGGGTGTCAAACTCAATTTTATTGAGGGCTGCATTAGGGTTGTGTTTGACCTCGGAGGGCCAGGTGTGTGTGTGTGTGTGTGTGTGTGTGGCCGGGGGTGGGGGTGGCCATAGTGGGCGTTTGACACAGGCTTAAGATGCATTTTTTCCCTCTTCTCTTCTTTCTTTCCACAGTTCTTTACTATAACCATTCTCCTATCTCTCCTACCAGATATTACCGGCAAACATTTATTACTTATTCTTCATACTCCACTAAACTTTTTATTTCTAAATTTGTACCCCATTGTTTAATAGTAATTTGCTTTTCCAGGCAGAAAAGCCATTCATACGATTGTATTTTTTTATCATTCAACTAATAATAAAAATACAATAGCATAAATAACATGATAATACAAGATCTAACAGCAGAGGTCAGTTTCCAGGATAGTAAACAGAAATGGCTGTCAATTATAGATTGTTGATGGTAGATTAAACGGACCTACAGTATGTAAAACCTGGCATTCAACTGTAGTATTAACATAGGATGGTTGCTTGTTTGCTATCCAGATCAGGCACTTACTTCAGGCCACATAATTGCAATTCAGTCCAATCCAGTCCTCCTCTGCTGGTCGAAAATGGGCTGCGTGGGGGCCACACGCATGGGGGCCAACCGTGGCCCACCTGTGGTCCATTTTGGCCGGCAGAGGCACAGTGGGCCAGTCCTTTGATATTTCCAGTATGGCCAGATTTAAGCATCCCACAGGCCTTGAGTTTGACACCCCTGCTCTAGGGTCTTAGCATCTTATTTTTGTATCATATTTATATTTAAAAGGAGTGGACTTTAATCATAAATATATCTAGTTCCCTTAGCCATGCATCGCATGATTTAGACCAGAGGTCCCCAACCTTTCGGACCTCAAGGACCACTAAATTCATAATTTTAAATCCCACGGACCACTAATATGATCTGCCTAATGACCGGTTGGGTGGGTGTGGCTAGGTGGTCATGTGACTGGGTGGGCGTGGACAACTCGATGTCACTCGCGTTGAGGGGCGCCTCGACAGCCTCTACTCGCCCTTCCCCGCCTGGACTCCTTAGGGCCCCAACAGGAAGCAGTTGTTGGAGCTAAGCAGCCGCCATGAGAAAGAGTTGGCAAAACAGCTCAGTTCAAATTGGATCTGACCGAGAAGGAGGCTCAGCAGATGCACCTCACTGAGGACTAGGAGCATAGGCTTTCCAAGCAGAGGGAAGACTTGTGGGAGTGCAAGGCCAGGTATTGGCGCTTGGAGGCTCAGCGGGCTGAGATGGTCAGCCAGTTCCAGGCCATGATTCAGTCCCACTGGAACAAGGCCCTCCGGCTCTTTGCCACCAGCGGCATTTCCCCCCAGCCTTCACCCCAAGCCCCACACCAGGAGGCTGAAGCAGACCCCAAGTCAGAATTTCTGCCCCCCTTTAACCCACACAAAAAGAACCCAAAGCGGGAGACTCTGCAGCAACACAAACTTTCATTGCACGTATCCGGCCCAGGGGCCGTAGTTTGAGGACCCCTGATTTAGTGCAATATAAAAAATGCAAATGATTTTTCTGCGGACCACCAACATTTTCTCACGGATCACCAGTGGTCCACGGACCACCAGTTGGTGACCGCTAATTTAGACCCCTTATCGTTGAACCAATGGGCGGTATGACCGGTTTGGGCATATTCCTATTTTATCTGGGCATGAGAAAAACAACTTTCTAACCACCATTCTTGGATCCAAAACCTTGAATGCAAACAACCAGCTCTTAAAATAAAAGGCTAAAGCTCATAATCCTAATAACAATAGAATATTAGCCAAGTATGGAACCGGCTCTTTGCAAAAAAACAAAAAAATAACCAACAAGAACCAGCCACTGAAATGGGTTACTTGGTTGAGTTTCCTGTTTGGAACCCAGCTTGTATCCTGGAGATCTTTTTGTTTTTATTAGACAGAAAAAGAGACCCCTCCCCACCTTTTTCTCCCTCCTTCCCTCCCCATCATCGCGGGGGGGGGGGAGAGAGACAAGGGGGTGAAAAGGGAATCTAAAAGGAGAAGCTTTAACAAGCTCCAGGCAGCCGATTATAAGCTGCTGCTCAAAATTTATAGATGTTTGGATCCTTGCCACGCAGAACAGATTGGCAAGCTGATCAGGATCACAGCAGGCTGTCTAATGAGCCCCACACAATTTTTCACCCCATATTTTTCCAATAAAAAAGCAGTTAAATACCAACCACAGCCAGAGCAGACTCGCCATCTGCCTGCCTCTTTCTACAGCCATCATTAAAATGGTTTTTGGCAGTTTACACCTCGACTCTTTTCTTTCCTTTTGCCTGTTCTCCTCGCAACCCCCCTCCCCTCCCCCTCCCCTCCCCTCCCTCCCTCCCCCCACCGGCTTTTCTCTGTGCAGATGTGGAACGAATTTTCTGACAACCCTGGGATGAAACAAGGGATTTTATAGATTAACTGCCTAACGCCTGGGTCTAATTTTAAGCATCTTTAGCACACCGGTGGTGGCGTCGTTGTAAGTGAGCTAATTGTAAGAATGTAACTTCCCTGGCAATCTCTGGGCAAGGCTGAATGAAATTGGAAATTAAAGACTGTAAAAAGGGTCCATGTGAACCAGGCCGAATGCATTCAGGAAACGTGGAAAGAAAGAAGGAAAGAAAGAAAGAGAGAGAGAGAGAGAGAGAGAAAGAAGGAAGGAAGGAAGGAAAAAGAAAGAAAGAAAAGGAAAGATAGATAGATAGAAAGAAAGAAAGAAAAAGGAAGGAAGGAAGGAAGGATGGAAGGAGGGAGGAAGAGATGGGAGGAAGGGAGAAAGGAAGACAGGAATAAAGGAAGAAGAAAGAAAGAAAGAAAAAGAAAGAAAGAAAGAAAGAAAGAAAAGGAAGGAAAAAGCAGGAAGGGAGGGAGGGAGGAAGAAAAAAGGAAGGAAGGAAGGAAGGAAGGAAGGAAAAGAAAGAAAGAAAGAAAGAAAGGGAAAAGAAGGGAGGGAGGGAGGGTGGAAGGAAGAAAGGAAGAAAAAAGAAAGAAAGAAAGAAAGAAAGAAAGAAAGAAAGAAAGAGGAAAAAGCAAGAAGGAAGGGAGGGAGGGTGGAAGGAAAGAAGGAAGGAAGGAAGTAAAAAGAAAGAAAGAAAAAAGACAGAAAGAGGTGAATTTAAAATCATGGCAGGATTGTGCTGTAACAAAACATGCTAAGTAGTTGCATGTTTATTCCGATCCTTACTGAAAGTCAATAGGAGAGATGGCCATCCCAGAACTGATGGGAAGTCTCTTCATTTAATCCCCGAGAATAGATTTCCAAGGATCAGGTGATTTGGCAAGGTTGAGTCGTGGAGGCCACCAGATGATCTTTGGGTAAGAAGAACCCAACCAGATCGGGGCAGGTTTCAAAACCCGTCGCTACTGGTTTGTTCGTGGGCACGTGCGTGATGCTTCTGTGCAGAAGCATCCGGGCAGGTGGCCGGAGCCTCCTGCTGCCCCTGCTATCAGCTCGCCTGACCCGGGGTGAACCGGTAGCAACCCACTAATGTACGAGATGGACAACAATGAGCAGGAGCCACATGCCCGAATCAGAAAAGGCCTTAGCTAATATTTTTTAATAAAGAAGGAAGTTCTACCATCCAGGCTGGTTGGATACAACTTATCTAGAACCCAAGTGAGAAGTTCAGTAGCATACAAGTTTAATAAACCAAAGTCTAATGGAATATTTTAAATGTCTCTCAACAGATGGCCATCCTCATATTTCCTGGAAGCAATCGATAATATATAAGTCAACGATTTGTCCCAAATGGAAGAGGGACACCTTTTTTTTAAACGCAAAAAAACAACAACACAACGTTATGCTTGGTCAAATCCAAGATCTACCTGGTTCCACCTCCCACTTTTAATCAGAAGCGTGTTTATTTCCTGCCTTCTCCGAGAATCCTATGAGATACGTAATCTTCCAATTTGATTTTAATTGGAAGATGGATTTTATTCTGTTTATGACAAATTACAATTTGTAGCTGGTAGGCTACCATTAGGTGACTACAGGTCCAAAAAATTAATAACAGTTGGGATGACCTCTACAAAGAGTGGAGCAAAAACAGGATATCCCAACCATCTTACAAGTCCCAAAAGTGCTGTTTCAAAAGGCAACAGGATTTTGTTTTTCCTTGAAGACATTTCGCTTCTCATCCAAGGAGCTTCCGTCCTTCACTTCAGAACTGAAGAAGCTTCTTAGATGAGAATTGAAACATCTTCAAAGTCCAGTTGCCTTTTGAAAAAGCACCTTTGAGACAACCGTGGCCTGAATGACTGAGAATCTCCATAGATAACTTCTTACGAGGTGCCAGGGGCTTAATTTCCATCTATTCATTTAGGCAATCAAAAAAATTGCACTAGGTTGTAAACCTGCTGGAGGAAAGAAGGCAGGGAGGCCAATCTTAAAAACATGGGCGCCAAACATTTAAGGAAGACTTTAAGATTAGGGATGTCTTTTGGGATAAAGCAGAAGGTGCTGCAAATGACCAAAATCATTGGAAACCACTTGCTCCCAAAGTGCTCTCTGCACGGGGCCTAGTGAGGATGGTGATGATTTCAAGTTTGATTCTTTGGGGCTATATTTGAAGAGTCAACCTGGACCATTTGTGTGTGGGGGAGATGAGAATATGGATTTTGGTTTAACTCCCTGTCTTTTGGTTCACAGCAAAACACCAAGAAATATCATTCACTCTTTCACCTGTTATTACTTTTGTTAGTATTAGTATTATTCTCCTACTCTACTCTACTCTACTCTACTCTACTCTACTCTACTCTACTCTACTCTACTCTACTCCATTCCATCCTCTCTGCTTCTCCTTCTACCTTTCTCCTCCTCCTCCTCCTCCGTTTCCCTATTCTGTTCTATTTCCACGGTCATGCAGCCAGCACAAAGTGCTGTTACCTTCCCACCAAAGTGGTACCTATTTGTCTTCTCGCATTTGCATGCTTTCGAACTGCTAGGTTGGCAGGAGACGAAGTGAGGACGGGAGCTGAAATCTGGGCTGCTGGTTTTCCAACTGACAATGTAATATACTACCCAGATAGTATCGCTGTAGTATTATTATTTATCCTTCTTGCTATCTTCTTTACTACCCGCTCTGATTATTATTATGCTGTTGCTTTCCATGTACACTGAGAGCTTCTGCACCAGAGACAAATTCCTCGTGTGTCTAATCCCACTTGGCCAAATAAAACTATTCAATTCAATTCAATTCAATTCTATCCTATTTTATTTTATTCTATTCTATTCTAGTCATTCTTATTCTATTCTAGTCATTTTTATTCTTATTCTATTCTATTCTATTCTATTCTATTCTATTCTATTCTATTCTATTCTATTCTATTCTATTCTATTCATTCTTATTCCTATTCCCATTGCCATTGCCATTCCCATTCCATCCAGACAACACTCACGGACCTCTGTTAGGAAATGGTCAACTCTTGGATGTCTTTTTTACTCACGATTGCAAAATCCTGGAATGTCTTATAAAACACCGCATTCGATGCTCCCCTCCACCAATAAATATTTTTGCAACGTTTTGTGAACTCAGAACAAAGAAATAAATTAGACCGTTGCTAAAGCTGGTAACAATCTAGGCTGACTCAAGGAAAAACGATTCATGTTTTTTGCACAAGAGAGACCAAAAAAACAAAAAAACAAAAAAAAAACCTTTCCCCCCCTCCCCGTTTTCTCTCTTTCTCTCTTTTTTTTTCTGTGTTGGATTCGGCTCCGATCGATGTGGAAATGTAAACAGCCTAAGAGGGGATTCGTCAAATCCAGTTAGCTTTCATTAGACTAGAAAATTCATATGCAAAACAAGAATGAAATGTCAATCCAGAAATTTCCTGGTCTTTCGACTTGTCTGTGATGCAGTTTACTAACCGCAAGACAGTTGGGTTTTAGAATGTGGTCGGGGAATAACACCACGACAAGAGAGCAAATGGCCCGTTTTTAAATAGTTTCCATCTTCTCATTGTTATGTCGCCCGAAGCCATCCCTTCCCAGAACTGAAGCGGTGGGCCTTGTTTGTGAGTTCTCCTCCTGCCTCTTGGGTCGCTTGCTCAGCAAGAAACACAAAGGAAACTTCACAGCCACTTTGGTCTGGTGGTTGAAGGCACCAAGCGCGACCCCGGGAGACGGGGAGTTCTAGTCCTGCCGCTCAAATCTTGCCCAGAATCAAATATGGACTGATCTCTTTTCTCAGGTGGCTTTTATTAAGGCAGTGTTTGATTTGACTACAAATGCTGACAATAACAGATACTGGTTTCCTTCCTTCCTTCCCTCTTTCCTTCCCCTCCAGTCCTTCCTCCCTCCTTCCTTTCTCCCTCCACTCCTTCTTTTCTCCCTCCCTCCCTCCCATCCTTCCTTCCTCTCCAGTCCTTCCTTCCCCTCCCTCTTCTTTTCTCCCTCCCCTCCTTCCTCCCCTCCAGTCCTTCCTTCCTTCTTCCTGCCCTCCCCTTCTTCCTTCCTTTCTCCCTCCCCTCCTTCCTTCCATCCTTCCTTCCCCTCCAGTCCTTCCTCCCTTCTTCCTTTCTCCCTCCACTCCTCTCCTCCCGCCTTCCTTTCTCCCTCCACTCCTTCTTTTCTCCCTCCCTCCCTCCCATCCTTCCTTCCTCTCCAGTCCTTCCTTCCCCTCCCTCTTCTTTTCTCCCTCCCCTCTTTCCTCCCTTCCAGTCCTTTCTTCCTTCTTCCTGCCCTCCCCTCCTTCCTTCCTTTCTCCCTCCTCCCTCCCTCCTCTACTCCTTCCTTCCTCCCTCCTTCCTTTCTCCTCCCTCCTTCCTTCCTCCTCCTTCCTCCCTCCTCCTCCTTCCTCCTTCTTCCTCTACTCCCCCCTCCTTCCCTTCTCCCTCCACTCCTCCCCTCCCTCCTTCCTTTCACCCTCCACTCCTCCCCCCCCCTCCTCCTTCCTTTCTCCCTCTACTCCTCCCCTCCCTCCTTCCTTTCTCCTTCCACTCCTCCCTCCCTCCCTCTACTCCTTACTTCCCCTCCCCTCCTTCGTCCCTCCCTCCCCTGCTCCCAATCCCTCTATGCCAAAAGTACGTATTTATATGAACACACCTTGCAGAGACACACCCCCCCCGCTTCCCTTCCTTAAGACGCAGCTGTCAGAGCCAGTTCTGAAATACGAGTTTCATTAGTCGCAGTACCTCTGCACAAGGAAAAATGTCAGCAGCAGGGAGGTTTTAGTTAGTATGCAGCTCGCAGACAAGCTGGCATTAGACCCGTCTTGCAACATTACATCACGGACGCTGCTGCTCCGAAGTACAGCGATATAGGCCAGAAGGGTTAGGCACCAGGAAAGGAAGGACGGAATTTAATAGAGAGTGTGAATTTTTTTATCTTTTTTCTTTAAATGGCCCTCCCAAATGGCAGTTCTCAGCTTTTTCTGTCGGTGAACCATTCGATGAGGCAAAGACCATCAAGTCAGATCTGTGATCCTCGCACAAAATCTGCTGGAGCCCAAACTGAAAACTGACTTCTTTAGTGTTTATCTACAACCATTACTACTGAATCGAGGCCTTTGAACTCTGGTGCTGGAGAAGACTCCTGCGAGTCCCTTGGACTGCAAGGCGAACAAACAAGTCAGTCCTAGAGGAGATCAACCCTGACTGCTCTTTAGAAGGCCAGATCCTGAGGAGGAAACTCAAATCCTTTGGCCACCTAAGGAGAAGGAAGGACTCCCTGGAGAAGAGCCTAATGCTGGGAACGATTGAGGGCAAAAGAAGAAGGGGACGGGAGAAAATAACTTTTTCTTTTCTTTTTTTAATGAAAATCACTTCCTCTAATCTTTGACCGGGACGCGGTGGCTCAGTTGGCTAAGAAGCTGAGCTTGTCGATCGAAAGGTCAGCAGTTCAGCGGTTCAAATCCCTTGTGCCGCGTAACGGGGTGAGCTCCCGTTCCTTGTCCCAGCTTCTGCCAACCTAGCAGTTTGAAAACACGTAAAAAATGCAAGTAGGAAAATAAGGACTGCCTTTGGTGGGAAGGTAACAGCGTTCCGTGCGCCTTTGGCGTTGAGTCATGCTGGCCACATGACCACGGAGACGTCTTTGGAGAAGCGCTGGCTCTTCGGTTTTAAAACGGAGATGAGCTCCGCCCCCTAGAGTCAGGAACAACTAGCACATATGTGCGAGGGGAACCTTTACCTTAATCTTTGACCTCTCTGGAAAACCACAACAAGGACTTCGACATCTTTCCAGCTTTAGTCACATCTGGCCCGCAGCAAAACAATGATCGCAATCGGGATTCTTCGCCAACCATCCAGTTCAGTTGCATCACTTGGTGGCCCAATAAAATCTGGTCTGAAAAATGACTCAGTCCCTTTACAGGCCAAAGGTAAGCAGGGAAGGATTCTTTGAATTGTTCACCCTTAACTTGCATCAAAGTGCAGTTAAAATGTCGCCACCGTTTTCCCCTCACAACTTTCTCCTAGGCGCATATTTATTACGGGTTGGTTGGTTTGCTTATATCCCGCCTTCATTATTTTTTACAAATAATTCAAGGCGGCAAATGTGTCTAACACAACTTCCTATTCTTATTTTCCCCCCAAACAACAAACCTGTGAAGTGGGTTGGGATGAGGGAGGGGGGACTGGCCCAAAGTCACCAGCCGACTTTGTGGCTATGGTGAGACTAGAACTCACCGTCTCCTGGTGATTGGCCCAAAGTCACCCAGTTGCCTTTCCTGCCTAAGGCAGGACTAGAACTCCCAGTCTTCTGGTGATTGGCGCAAAGTCACCCAGTTGCCTTTCCTGCCTAAGGCAGGACTAGAACTCCCAGTCTCTTTGTGATTGGCCTAAAGTCACCCAGCTTCCTTTCATACTTAGGTGGGACTAGAACTCACAGTCTTACGGTTTCTGGCTTGGCGCTTTAACCACTAGACCAAACTGGCTTTTAAATATGTTAAATATGCCATAATAAAACCCACAGAAGGCTCTCTGAAGGGGCACTTGTCTTTAATTTTTTTCCAAAACTTCCAGAAGAGCCCACCCCTCCCAAAGGGGCTTTTTCAAGAGGCAACTGGACTTTCTGGTTTTTCGTGGAAGACACTTCGCTTCTCATCCAAAAAGCTTCTTTCAGCTCAAATCAGATCGAGAAAAAACAACAACCAGAAAGTCCAGTTGCCTCTTGAAAAAAAACAACTTAGGGACAACCATGACCTGGATGAGTAGGAATCTCCATAGACATTCAAGGAAAGACTTTGTCTGATATCTTCGAGGAAGCTAATCTGTAACAGGCTGTCTGATAACAAAACCTATCATTTTATCCCACACTGATCCTTTGGCTATAAGAACTAGGCGAAAAGCCCATTGTAAAAACATGAAGATCCAGGAACTGAGTACAGTAGTAATTGTTGTTGTTGTTAGTTGTGAAGTCGTGTCCGACCCATCGCGACCCCATGGACAATGTTCCTCCAGGCCTTCCTGTCCTCTATCATCCTCCGGAATCCATTAAGCTCACGCCGACGGCTTCAGTGACTCCATCCAGCCAACTCGTTTCATCTTTTGTGTTTCTTAGGCTTTAATTCCCGCTTAATAGCACACCTTTACCTAAGATCAGGGAACTTCAAACTTGGCAACTTTAAGACTTGCGAACTTCAACTTTTAAGAACTTGTGGGCTTCAATTCACAGACTTCCTCAGCCAGCGAGAATTCTGGGAGTTGAAGGCCACAAGGTTTAGAAGTTGCCAAGACACTCCTGCCCGAGATCAAAGCTGCTAGAATGGTACAACAAGTTCCTCAAATCCGAAGAAGCTAAAGGCTTTATCTTTCTCATTTACTAGATTCAGTAGAAGCTACGTGGCATCGTCTCTAATGTATGTCCCTTCCTTTACCATGTGTGGTCAAAGGATGATGAAGAGCCTTCCCTGAGGTTAAACGCCTTCTTGGGGCACGTTTCTGAAGGCCTTTGGGTGGGATGGTGGCCTTATTTGAAATGGGAACTTTTAAAAAAAAAAAAAGACTTGCTTTGAAATCCAAGAACTTTGTAAGGAAAGACACAGTCTCCAAAAGTTTTCATCATTTCAGGTGGGCTGGTCTTTTGTTAACCAAGCTACTTTGATCTTAAGATATCAAAACTCTGTGAACTCCTATTTGGCCCCCCTTTTCCTTCCTTCCTTCCTTCCTTCCTTCCTTCCTTCCTTCCTTCCTTCCTTCCTTCCTTACTTCCTTCCTATCCATCCATCCATACATCCATCCTTCCAGGGATGGGATTCAGAAATTTTAGCAATCGTTTCTCTGCCCGGTTGCTAGGTGGGCGTGGCCATGGTGGGCGTGGCCTACTCGGCCTCCTACACCATGGGGGGAGGGGCATTTTCACCCTCCCCAGACTCCAGAGGCTTTTCTCAAGCCTCCGGGAGGGCAAAAATGGCCCCCCCTGGGCTCTGGAGGCCCTCTTGAGGCCGAAATAGACCCGTTTTCGGACTTCCGGTAGGCCCGTTTTTCACCCTCCCAGGGCCTCCATGCGGCCCATGCACTTACCTGGCATCCAAAACAGGCTGCGTGGAGACTCCTGGGAGGGGCGGGGTGGATGGGGTCAGCCAGTCCTTGAAACAATCGGTTCGGCGAACCAGATTAAAATTAACATCCGGTTCGCTTGAACTGGTCTGAACCGGCTGAATCCCACCCCTGCATCCATCCAACCATCGATCCATCCACCCACCCACATCCTATCCTATCCTATCCTATCCTATCCTATCCTATATCTCTCCCTCTCTCCACCACCCTACCTACCCATCCATCCACACATCATCTCTGTGTATATATGTGTGTGTGTGTGTGTATGTGTGTGTATAACCTTTTTATTGAAGATGCTTGAAAAGGAAGATAAAAATGAATACAAAGAAAGAAAAAGAAAGACATCAAAGAGAAAGCCAAATGTCTAAGCAAATATATATGTATATATATTGTATATCTTGATGGAATTATTCTGGGTTTGCCAACAACCCCCCACCCCACCCCACCCCATGTTCAGTCAAAGCTTCTTGCTGACATTTAATTGCAGGCCTGAACTGAGATTTATTGTCGCTATTACCTCCGTTATGATTATTTTTTAATTTTTCAAACCTCAACTGCTTTATGAACTTTATTTCTGAATAATTTACGCGACATTTGTCAGAGAAAGTGGGTGTTTGGGGAGGAGAGGAGAACAAAGCTTTCTTTTTTTCTCCCCCCTTCTCCTCCCCCCCACAAACGGCACTTCTATGAAAGAAAGGAAGAAAGAAGGAAGGAAGAGATAGAGAGACACTTAGCTTTGTCATTTACAGCAATTCGCCTCCCACTGCCATTCCAGGCGGCAGAAAATTCCTACCTTCTGCGTTTAAGCACTGGAGGCAAGCCCCTTTGGGTAATTGGGTTGACTGGTTAGGGCAGGGGCTGTGAAGCTTTTTGAGGGGGCTCAGCAAGCTCACGAAGGACAAATGTTCTTCCTTCAATTGGGTGAAGGAGTCTTGAGGGGACACAGAGCAGCCATCAGATAAAATGCCCCTTGGAGTCCCAGTGGTGGAATTCAATTTTTTTACTATCGGTTCTGTGGGCATGGCTTGGTGGGTATGGCAGGGGAAGGATACGGCAAAATCTCCATTCCCACCCCACTCCAGGGGGAAGGATATTGCAAAATCTCTATCCCCACCCCACTCCAGGGGGAAGGATATTGCAAAATCTCCATTCCCACCCCACTCTGGGGCCAGCCAGAAGTGTATTTGCCAGTTCTCCAAACCACTCAAAATTTCTGCTACTGGTTCTTCAGAACCTGTCAGAACCTGCTGAATAGCACCCCTGCCTTGGACCCTTCTGGCCCTAGAAAGCTTCTGTTTGAAGAGCTCCAGGTAAGGAGAACCTCACAACTTCATGCGCCCGTTTGCTCCAAGGGTTGACACCTTGGACAGTCAAAGAAGTTCTTCCTAACATCTAACTTGAATGGTCCTTCCTTGTAGGTTCTAATTTTGCCCTCTGGGACAACAGAGACGATGTCCTCTCTTTCTTCTCTTTGATGACAACCCTCCAGATGCCTTAAATTTCTATCATTATCTCAGTTATCTCTTCTATAGACCAGATGATGATGATGATGATGATGTTATCTATTCAGTCATGTCTGACTTATGGCAATTCTATGGGCCAGATCTCTCTGCATCTTCCAATCTTGGATATCAACCTTTAATTATTATTCCTCAAAGGACTGGATTTCCAAATTATGTATCCTTTTGGTAGTTGTTACTTGCCTTGGTAGTTCCTCAATTTCAATCAGAATAGAGCTGGAAGGGACCTTGGAGGTCTTCTAGTCCAGCCCTCTGCTCAAGCAGGAGACCCTATACTGTTTCAGACAAACGGCTGTCCAGTCTCTTCTTACAAAGTTCCAGTGATGGGGAAGGAAGGAAGGAAGGAAGGAAGGAAGGAAGGAAGGAAGGAAGGAAGGAAGGAAGGAAGGAAGAAAGGAAAGCAAAACAACATAGTTGGAAGGGAATTTGGAGGTCCTCTAGTCCAACCCCTGCCCAAGCAGGAGACCCTACACCATGTCCAGAGGTTATCCAATCTAACGGAAACAAACAAGCTAACAATAAACAACAGTCTAATCAAGGAATCACCAAGAACATGAACAGGACAAGCTGCAAGTATATAAAAAATAAGAGCAAACCCCCCTCCCTTCTAGCACTGATGAGGTTACCTAGTTAGGTTACGAAACATCTGCAAGAAAACCAACCAAGCTCTGAGAGCACCAAGGACTTCACACTTCAACCCTGAGCTAAAAATATTATTTCTGTCGGGAACAAGATATTCCTCGCTCTCCAACTTCCCGGAAGCGGAGGACATGGTTGGCAGAGAAACAGGAAGACTTCAGCTTCAGCAATGGCTGGAAATATTATTATTTCCAGAGATATTATTTTTTTTTCTTTCTTTCTTTCTTTCTTTCTTTCTTTCTTTCTTTCTTTCCTTCCTTCCTTCCTTCCTTCTTTCTCCTTCTTCCCTTCCCTCCTCTTTCTTTCTTTCTTTCTTTCTTTCTTTCTTTCTTTCTTTCTTTCTTTCTTTCTTTCTTTCTTTCTTTCTTTCTTTCTTTCTTTCTTTCTTTTCTTTCTTTCGCAAAGTGGCACAAGAGAACATTGAATATTATTATTTCCAGAGATATTATTTTCTTTCTTTTTTTCTTTCTTTCTTTCTTTCTTTCTTTCTTTCTTTCTTTCTTTCTTTCTTTCTTTCTTTCTTTCTCTTTCTTTTTCTTTCTTTCGCAAAGAGGCACAAGAGAATGGTGAATAACCCTTTTTCCACAACATTCATAAAACCTCCTCCCTTTGCCAAGGCAATCTGCAACGCGTTTGGGCTTAATCCTTTGGTGGAGAGCTGTATGAAAACCACTGCACGGAGGAATGAGTGTCCATGTGGTTTCTGTTTGTTTGTTTTTGAACTTTGATTTTATGGGATTTTTTTCCTTTTTTGTCTGGTGGGAGCAGAAGGTGAAGGGGGTCGGTTCCTCTGCCAACCATCCTCTGACTTGACATGCATTTATCTAATTAGCATTTAAGTGGGGTCATTCTTCTTCCAGCCTTTGTTTTTCTCATCTGACATTTCGCTTAAGCCGAAGGTTTCGAGATCCTCGTCTTCCCCCCACAACTCCCTTCCTTCAAACCATGACAATTTTGAAGGCCTTGTGTTTTGTGTGGGTGTGTTGTTGTTGTTGTTGTTTAGCCTCCTTCGGGTGCTTTCTAAAGCCAAGGCTTCAAAAACAAGATCAGCAAAAGACATAAGCCAAAGGGAAATATCTGTCAACTTTGGAAGCCATATTAACACCGGAAGCTTCCACGCTGCCACCTTCTTGTGTGTGGGGAAGTAGGAGGGAGGATTTAGTAGAGGGAATGTAGGTAGACAAAATAGCATTCTTCTTTTCGGTCAAGGTCAGGACAGTCCTGCATCTGGAGAAGGAGTAGTCGGAGTGATGTCTCGAGATGGGACGGATGGTGATTGGACCATGTCATGGACTGATGAGTGAGGGGATGGATTTGGGGTTTTTGATTTACTGAGGGAAAACCTGGAACTCTCAGATTCGGGTTTTCCCAGATGTGCCACTGTACCTACTCTAATAAATGGAATTTTCGAGAAAATGCTTTAATTGGAGTTGGTTTTTTTCTGGAACGCTGACAATACCTTCCTTTGCTGTCGAGGTGCCAATGTTGAGGCTTTGTTCTGCCGACCGGAAATAAAACGGCATTTCAAGAAAAGGAGGCCTTTCGGTTAGGCCTTTTTGATGTGCACCACAACAGGAGCTGCAGACATCAATATCGTGGCCTGTGAGTTTTTCTTTGGCCTGCTGACTATTAATCCTGACTCTTATCACGTTTCACGGGACCAAAGATTTTTGAGTGTTAAGGAGAGACAGTTTGTACGAGTATCAGAACCAAAAGTTATCAGGACGAAAAGCAATGGATGGAAACTGAACATGGAGAAGCAACCTAGAACGAAGGAGAAAATTCCTGACGGTAAGAACAATTAACCTGTGGAATAGCTTCCCACTGGAAGTTGTGGGTGCTCCATCACTGGAGGCTTTTAAGAAGAGACCGGACAGCCACTTATCTGGAATGGTATAGGGAAGTGATGGCTAACCTCTTCCAAGGACTGAGTGCCCAAACCGTGCACACATACCCCCCGTGCATGCATGGCAGGGACCCGAAGACCAGCTGGCTGGCGGGATGCATCTGTGCATGCACAGTGGAGCTGAACTGGGGTGACAGCTCGCGTGCCATAGGTTCGCCATCATGGGTAAGGGTCTCCTGCTTGAGGAGGGGGTTGGACTAGAAGACCTCCATTTCCAACTCTGTTATTCTGAGCTGTCTTAACTCTCTTCCTCCTGACTAAACTTCGCTTTCTCTTGGTCCTCTGGAATTCAGCCTCTCCCTGCTGGGAATCCAGACCGCATTCCACTACATTATCCTAATCGACTCCTTATGGGCAGACTTGAACCTGAATTTCCTTGCTTCCTGTCCAATAACTTAACCAGCATCAACACGATTCCCTCGTGGTGATCCTTTGTAAAAGAAGAGAAGGAGCCTAACTTTTCTAAGACGGACAGTTAATGGGTCCCGAACAAAATCCTTTCTAAGCCTCGGCTCCAGCAGGGAAGGGGGCCAGATCAAAGACCCTTGTGTTCAAGTCCAGCATCGTCAATACTTCACGGAAGCAAAAGTGCTCCTTTTAAACAATCACGCCGCAAGCCACCGATTCCTAGGTCAAAAACAAGCTTTTGCGAAAGGCTACGTAACCTAAGGAAGTTCAGGGCTCTGCAGAGACTTTGCAAAAGCTGCTCCTCATTTCAGGGGCTGCAAGCAATTACTGGGCGGGTCACGTTTATTGAATAAAACCATTTAAGCATTATGTTTACAAAGTCAAAGCAACATTAAAATCCAGTGAAAAACAATTATTTTTACAGGATACATCTGCAAGCAATCTGGAACGGACCTTTTATTATTATTTTTCCTCTTGGATTGACTCCTGCCCTCCTTCCCTCCCTTGGTAAATTTATCCGTAAGAGCCTTTCTTGGTGGTGTGGAAAATATCCACATCACAGCGATGAATTATTTTGGAAATGCTAAAATATCTTATTTTCAAATATCACGGGCTCTCCCAAAGCCAAAATAGCTGTGATTTCCTGACTAGTCAAAATTCTCTCGGTCTTGGCAGAGCGCTGCAGACCGATCAGGAAGAACTAGACAAATAGTTATTTTATTACTAAGTCTGTCAAATAAATCAGAATGTGACCAGGAACCTTTGCAAAGACGACACCCCCGCCACCCCCTTCTGCTTGGCTGACAGTTTGGCTGTCAAAAGGAAGGAGAAAAGATTGCACAACCCCCCCCCCCACAAATCTCCGAGTATGATTTTGCATAGCACAACGTTGTCGTTTTGAAGGATCCAAACGAAACCCTCTTCCAAAATCACATTATCTTGGCTCTCTTTAAGATAATGGGCAAGGCCGCCTGGCTCAAGTTTTATAACCGATTAAATTCAATCAAGCTTGTTATTTTTAAACTGGAATGTTTGGATAGCATACTGGTGCAAAGTCATACAGTTAAGAGCATTTTTTTTTTAAAAAAAAATGATGTTGCCAATTTAATTCGATTTCAGGGTTGACCTGCCTTGACGTCAAGATTCATACTACTAGGGTTTCCTGACTATTATTTTCCCCTTCAAAAAGACAAAATAAAAGCTTAGCTTAAGTGCCAAAAATGACTGAAGTTGACCCAGTGGAGGCCATTCCACGTCTCAAGGAAAACACGCTGGGTTTGCAAGATGTTCCAATGAAAATACAATGCACATACAGTATGTAAGGATCTTTAAGTCAAAGAAATATCTTGGATTCTGATTTTGAGATCCCATCGCAAAATCTAACCACCAATTGGAGAACATTGAAAACTATCAAAGATGTTTTTGCACACATCCTTCGTAAGACGGGTTTGCCTGAGCTTGGAAGACCCTTCTCACTATGTCTTGGTATTATGTGAACTGAGCTAACCTGGTTTGCTAATGAACCTTAAGAAAAAAAACTGTTTTTATGGGACATGTGTGAATATTAACTGTGGGGTCCTTGGTGCTCTCTGAGCTTGGTGGTTTTCTTGCAGATGTTTCATTACCCAACTAGGTAACACCATCAGTGCTAGAAGGGAATGGGGTTTGCAAAGAAAAGGAGGAAAAGTGTGGAGTGTTCTCTGAGCTTGGTTGTTTTCTTGCAGACATTTCATGACCCAATTAGGTAATATCATCAATGCTAGAAGGGAGGAGGAGGAGGAGGAGGAGGAGGAGGAGGAGGAGGAGGAGGAGGAGGAGGAAGAAACTGTGAAGTCCTTGGTGCTCTCTGAGCTTGGTTGCTTCCTTGCAGACATTTCATGACCCAACTAGGTAACACCATCAGTACTAAAACGGAATGGAGTTTGCTCTCTGCTTATCTTGCCCTTTCGGTGTTTCTTGGAGTTGTTGGTGGTTCTTTGATTAGGCTGTTTTTTTTTACTACTTGATTGGTAGTTCCTCGATTGGGCTTTTTGTTTGCTTCTTGATTGTTGGTCTGGTGTTAATTTTTCCTAAGCTGGGGTGTTGATTGATGACCAGGAGGTGTTTTGGTCTTTTTTTTGTTTTGTTCTTAGCTTTTTGACTGTCTCTTTTGAATGTCGTGTAGATCCTGTTTATGTCTATGTGTCTGTTGATGGCTGATTTGTTTGAACGCCAAGCTTCCAGGTATTCTCTAGCATTTTTGGACTTGATCTACAAAGTTCATAGCCTCCCTGTGGAAATTATGGTAATTTCCATGTGTTGTGCAATTAAATGAGTTTTCATCAAGTCTTCTGATTGCCAGTTGGCGTTCATGGATGCGTTCGTCTGGTCTTCTGCTTGTCTGTCCTACATAATGGTTGTTACAATCCGAACACAATCCCACATGATGTAGTTCAGCGGTCACCGACCAGTGGTCCATGGACCACTGGTGGTCCGTGAGAAACTGTTGGTGGTCCGCAGAAAAATTATTTGCATTTTTTATATTGCACTAAATCAGGGGCCCTCAAACTATGGCCCCTGGGCCGGATATGTGCAATGAACGTTTGTGTTACAGCAAAGAGTCTCCCCCTTTGGGTTCTTTTTGTGTGGGTTGGAGGGGGGCAGAAATTCTGACTTGGGGGTCTGCTTCAGCCTTCTGGTGTGGGGCTTTGGGCGAAGGCTGGAGGGAAGTGCCTCTGGTAGTGAAGAGCCGGAGGCCTCGTTCCAGTGGGACTGCCTCATGGCCTGGAACTGGCTGACCATCACAGCCTGCTGAGCCTCCAGGTGCCGGTACCTGGCCTTGCACTCCCGCAGGTCTTCCCTCTGCTTGGAAAGCCTATGCTTCTAGTCCTCAGTGAGGTGCTTCTGCTGAGCCTCCTTCTCGGTCAGATCCAATTTGAACTGAGCTGTTTTGCCAACTTTTTCTCATGGTGGCTGCTTAGCTCCAACAACTGCTTCCTGTGGGGGCCCTAAGGAGCCCAGGCGGGGAGGGGCGAATAGAGGCCGGTGAGGCGCCCCTTGACACGAGTGACATTGAGTTGTCCACACCCACCCAGTCACATGACCACGTAACAATGCCCACCCAGCCGGTCATTAGGCAGATCATATTAGTGGTCCGCGGGATTTTAAATTATGAATTTAGTGGTCCCTGAGGTCCAAAAGGTTGGGGACCTCTGATCTAGATGACTCCTGTTTTTTCTTCTTCTGGGGGCTACTGGGTCTTTTTGGTTTATTTAAAATATCTGGGAGGGCTTTAGTTGGGTTTGTGTGCTACGGTGATGCTGCGTGGTTGTAATTGGTTGGTTGTGTTTGAGATGTTTTTGAGCGTTATCCTTTTTCGCAGCTCGTGATGGTTGTGCTGTGGCGGGTTGAGGGCCCCTTGTGATAAATTGTGGACATGAACTTGTGCAAAACTTTCTTCTTAAGCTATCCAAACTAGGAGAGGGGTATAGCTGCCAGAATCTTTAAACCTCATGCTATCACGAGTGATTAGCAGCACTACACACAGAGAATAAAACCTGTGTGCGTTAAAACAAATGGCTGTTGTTCGCAGAAAAGCAGATGAAAACTCTGCTCTTTAAATCTGCTCTCCACTCGCCATTAATCCGCCTCCGATCCTTATAATATATCTCCATGGAGCACAAATTACATCACTTTGGTGTTCTGTACAGAAGCCAACGAACTGTGGATGATAAACCAATAACAGACATACGGCCATCACAACAACGGAGCTCAAGATTTATCTTTGTTGCTAAGCGAGACAGTTGCTCAGTGAGCTTTGCCCCCATTTTACGCCTTTTCTTGCCACGGTTGTTAAGTCAGCAACACGCTTGTTCAGTGAATTGGGCTTCCTGCTTGACATTGCTGGTCAGAACATTTGACATTACTTGTCCCAGTTTCTGCCAACCTAGCAGTTCGAAAGCAGGTAAAAAGTGCAAGTAGAAAAAATAGGGACCACCTTTGGTGGGAAAGTAACAGCATTCCGTGCACCTTTGGCATTGAGTCATGCCGGCCACATGACCACGCAGATGTCTTTGGACAGCGCTGGCTCTTGGGCTTTGAAACAGAGATGAGCAGCGCCCCCTAGAGTCGGGAACGACTAGCACGTATGTGGGAGGGGAACCTTTACCTTTTACCTTACGGTCAAGGATGCTGAGCAACAAAGGGACAATGCTCTGTCCATCACAAGATTGAAATCCTGCCAGTCACCATGGAAAACAGCTGCTACTTAACATCTGCCTAGTTTAACCCTGAGAATGCCCTGAGAGAGGAGGGGTCCAAGGTCACTTCTTGTGGCCTGATCATTAGTGATCCTTCAGCTAAACCATCTGGTTCCAACCTACTTCGTTCTGTCTGCTTGAAACGGAACGGAACTTAGGTGTGATCTTGGAAGAAGCGCCTCTGGCCAATGTTGTATCAATGTTGTGTTGTTGCGGTGCCACAATCACAGTGTTGTTATGATTGTGGTGCTGATAGGGAGACTAGATGCTCTTTCTGACACCTACATGGCGTTTGCAGCAGATATATTTTTTCTTAGCGCCCTAGGAAAGAAATGTCTGCTGCTACCTGGGAGTGAACTCTTCACTTTCTGAATGGGAGGCGAGCGTCTTCACCACTAGGCCACCACGCCGCTCACCTCTTGAGCTACAAACCAGTGGTGAAATACATTTTTTTTTACTACCGGTTCCGCGGGCGTGGCTTGGTGGGCACGGTGTGGCTTGGTGGGCGTGGCAGGAAAGGATACTGCAAAATCCCCATTCCCTCCCCAAGCCTGAGGGAAGGATATTGCAAAATCTCCATTCCCACCCCACTCCTGGGTGAAGGATATTCCAAAATCTCCATTCCCACCCCACTCCTGGGGGAAGGATACTGCAAAATCCCCATTCCCTCCCCACTCCTGGGGGAAGGACATTGCAAAATCTCCATTCCCACGCCACTCTGGAGCGAGCCAGAGATGGTATTTGCCGGTTCTTCAAACTGCTCAAAATTTCCGCTACTGGTTCTCCAGAACCTGTCAGAACCTGCTGGATTTCACCCCTGCTTCAAACCTTCTCTTCTGATTCAAATACCACCTCTCTCCACCAGAAGAGGTGAAGATGCCAGAACCTGGGAGGGTGTTGCTCAAGAAGCCGCCTGGGAGCAACTACTGTTGGTGATTCATAAAGCGAGCCTCATACCGCTGAGTGACTGCAAGTGGGTGCAATAAATGAGTTTATGACATTGGGTGGGAAGTAACGCCCAAACGCATTTCAGATCCAGGACTGATCGCACAAGAGGGAGGGAGGGAGGGAGGGAGAAAGAAATTGAGAGATTGAAAGAGAGAGAGAGAGAGAGAGAGAGAGAGAGAAAGATGGAGGGAGGGAGGGAGGAAAAGACAGATTAAAAGGGAGAGAAATTGAGAGAGAGATTGAAAGAGAGCAAAAAGATGGAGAGAGGAGAAAGAGGAGGGGGAGGGAGAGAGGAAAAGAGAGAGAGATGGAGGGAGGGAGGGAAAGAGAGATTAAAAGGGAGAGAAATTGAAAGAGAGAGAGAGAGAGAGCTGGAAGGAGGGAGGAGGAAGGGGAGGGAGAGGGGGAAAGAGAAACAGAGATTTAAGGAGAGAAAGAGAGAGAAAGAGAGGGAGGGGGATTGAGAGAGACAGAAAGAGAGAGATAGAGATGGAAGGAGGGAGAAGGAGGAGGGGCGGGAGAGGGAGGGAGGGAAAGAGGAACAGAGATTAGAAGAGAGAAAGAGAGAGATGGAGGGAGGGAGGGAGAGAGGAGGAGGGGAGAAGGAGGGAAAGATAAATAGATTAAAAGAAAGAAACTGAAAGAGAAAGAGAAGTGGAGGGAGGGAGGAGGGGAGGGAGGGAAAGAGAAACAAAGATTAAAAGAGAGAGAGATTGAGAGAGATTGAGAGACAGAAAGAGAGAGAGAGAGAGAGATGGAGGGAGGGAGAAAGAGGAGGGAGATGGAGGAGGGAAAGACAAACAGCTTAAAAGAGAGAGAAAGGAGAGAGAGGGGGAGAGAGAGAGATAGAGGGAGATCCCTTGCCCTGTCACTTGCAGAATTACAACCTCAATAAAATCTCATTGACTTTCGCTACCTGCTCTACGGCTTGCATTACACTCTGCTAATTATACAGCTGTTACTTTGGGCTATAAAGGAAAGGAGGATCGATGCCAACCATGGTTTCTTTTCTTTCTATTTTTTTTTAAAAGAAGGAGCCCATAAACAAAGCTGCTAGGGAACTCTTTCAGTTGCATTTTTTATGTTTATGAACTAGTTTAACATGACAGGAAAGTGGAATGGCGATAAAACAAACGGCCCACAAGGCCACGAAGAGCCATTTTTGGTGCCAATGAAGCAAAAGTTGGAATCAGTTTGGCCTCTGGTGGCTCAACAGACTAAGCAGTCTGTTATTAACACAGCTGCTTGCAATTACTGCAAGTTCAAGTCCCACCAGGCCCAAGGTCGACTCAGCCTTCCATCCTTTATAAGGTAGGTAAAATGAGGACCCTGATTGTTGGGGGCAATAAAAGTTGACTTTGTATATAATATACAAATGGATGAAGACTATTGCTTAACACAATGTAAGCCTCCCTGAGTCTTCGGAGAAGGGCGGGATATAAATTCAAATTAAAAAAAAAAGGTGTTGTTTTTTTTTAAATCATGGCCTCCAGGGAGCCAGATTGCCTTAGCTGACACACAATGCTAGATCGCAAGGGTGAGTGGGCGCACGTTACAGCTACACTTCGATTCCCGCACTGCGGTTGAGAGACTCTGATAAGGGCTCTTCTAGAAGGGCAGTCAGATAGAAAGAAAATGTGCAGAGAAGAACAACCAAGATGATCAGGGGACTGGAGGCTAAACCATAGGAAGAATGGTTGCAAGAACTCCCTACTAGACTAGTATGACTAGTCTAGTAGGAATGGTTGCAAGAACTCCCTACTAGACTAGTATGACTAGTCTAGTAGGCAGTTCAGTGGTTCGAATCCCTAGTGCTGCGTAATGGGGTGAGCTCCCTTACTTGTCCTAGCTTCTGCCAACCTAGCAGTTCGAAAGCAGGTAAAAAATGCAAGTAGAAAAATAGGGACCACCTTTGGTGGGAAGGTAACAGAGTTCCGTGCGCCTTTGGCATTGAGTCATGCCGGCCACATGACCAAAGAGATGTCTTCGGACAGCGGTGCCTCTTCGGCTGTGAAACGGAGATGAGCACCGCCCCCTAGAGTCAGGAACGACTAGCACATATGTGCGAGGGGAACCTCTACCGTTACCTTTTAGTCTAGTGAAAAGAAGGACTAAGGGCTGACATGATAGCAGTCTTCCAATATTTGAGGGGCTGCCACAAAGAAGAGCACCGATCAACATTAAAAAGTCGTCTAGGCTAGGACAGTCAGTTCTCTAGATGTTTGCTCTACAACTCACCAAATCTTTTGCTGCCCGCCAAGGTGATTGGCATTGAGCAGAGTTGAGTTCCAAAGCATTTGTTCACAGCCTCCCAGTTTGTCAGCTGGAGTCTCACAGGGCTCAAGGGTGACTCAGCCTTCCATCCTTCTGAAGTCGGTAAAATGAGGACCCCGATTGTTGAGGGCAACAGACTGACTGTAAACTGCTGAGAGAGGGCTGGAAAGCACTGTGAAGTGGTATATAAGTCTTAAGTGCTATTTGTAGAACACATGCCCGTCTACCCTGACTTTGGGCTGGTCTTCCCAAAGCAGTCTTTCCTAAACTTTCCAGGACATAACAACCCAGAACTAAGGAGAAATTTCCTGACAGAACAATTAATCAGTGGAACAACTTGCCTCGGAAGTTGTGGCTGCTCCAACACTGGAAATCTTTAAGAAGAGATTGGATAACCTCTCCTGCGCAGATGCACTGGCTACCTGTGGCCTTCCGGGTGCGCTTCAAGGTTCTGGTAACTATCTTCAAAGCGCTCCATGGCATAGGGCCGGGTTACTTACGGGACCGTCTGCTGCTACCGAATGCCTCTCAACGACCCGTGCGCTCTCACAGAGAGGGACTCCTCAGGGTGCCATCGGCCAGGGGAAGGGTCTTCTCTGTGAGGGCTCCCACCCTCTGGAACGAACTTCCCGCAGGACTCCGCCAACTTCCTGACCTTCGAACCTTTCGCCGCGAGCTTAAGACACATCTATTTATCTGCGCAGGACTGGACTAGAATTTTAAATTTTGAATTTGGTTTTAATGGGGTTTTATTAATTGTATTGCTATTTTTAATTTTTCGGCCTTATGTAATAAGTTTTTTAATGAATGTTTTATTTTGTATTTATATGTATATTTTATCTGGCTGTGAACCGCCCTGAGTCCCTAGGGAGATAGGGCGGTATAAAAATGCGAAAAATAAATAAATAAATAAAATAAATAAATAAATAACCATTTGTCTGAAGTGGTGTAGGGTTTCCTGGCCAAGCAGGGGGTTGGACTAGAAGACCTCCAAGGTCCCTTCCAACTCTGTTATTCCATTCCATTCAATTCCATTCCGTAGCCTGGGAAATGTTCTACATGCGGTCCAATCCAACAAGGCAATCCATTTTGGAGGGGACCAAAGCAGGAGTGGAATTCAGCCAGTTTGGGCAAACCGTTAGCTCCGACGATCAGCTGAGAGCGAACAGGTTTTCTCCGATGATCAGCTGGGCCGGCCTGCCCACCCCCTGTGCTATACCGACCTATATTTCCTTTGTTTGAAGCCCAGTAGATAGGCGCGGCAGAGCGGATTGCCATGCCGCAGCTGTTTTAGTCACCGGGACTGCAGTAGGAGGTAAGTTTTAGAGCTGTTTTCAAAAGCGCTGCGTGCACACGGAGCGCGTGTTTGGTGCGCGTGTGCAGTGAATCGGTTCTTACACTGGTTAAATGCCACCACTGGACCGAAGACTATAAAAAGGGGTGTCCCCCTCCCTTGGGAACACAAAGACTAGGTCAATTCTGCTGCTCGAATCTCCAGACCTGCCCTCGGTTGCGATAAAACAGGGCCCTACAGATTGACAAGCGGTAGGTGTCCTTGGGCTGGCGTTTCAAAGGTGTTCCCTGCTTTTTTTGAGAGAGAGAGAGAGAGACGGTAGAAGCACTTGCAAGTTAAGTCTTTTAAAATTCTCTTTCTTAAGACTTAATATTTCACCCTGACAGTGGGGGGAGAGGAATTAGAAGTGCCAGCAGCTATCCAGATAGATGTTAAAGCTCCTTTTTTTTTTTTTTTCCCCTTCTCCTCTCCCTCCTCCAACTTCTCTCTCCTGCCACATTTCTCTGGCTTCAGAGAATATTTTTCCCCTCAAATTGGTTTTAAATTAAAGGAGGTGATGAAGGCAATGTGCAGTCTCAGCATTTTCCCAGGTGCACTTAATCTAATTTCATTAAGGAGATCAGAACCGGTGATTGCTACAGCCGAAACATTAAGTCTGTCCATTTCTTTCCCCCCATCCTTCCCCTTTTTGGTATAAAAAAACCATTAGCTCTGTCAAAGGATCGGCGGGTGGCCTGTTTATTATTGGAGATGAAAGCCCATTTTGCTTCCCCAATAAACTGTCAGGAGCAGTAAGCCACAAATTAAGTCAACCGCTGCCAAAAGATTCAGGGCAAGGAGGATTCCAACTGCCTTTGACAAGGGAGTTGCCTCCAGAAGTTGTGGCTATGACAACACTGGAGCTATTTAAGAAGAGGTCGGACAACCGTTTGTCTGAAATGGCCCAGGGTCTCCTGCTTGAGCAAGGGGCTGGACAAGAAGGCCTTCAGAAGCGGTGGGCGCTCCATCACTGGAGGTTTTCAAGAAGAGATCGGACAACTGTCTTTGTCCGGAATGGCATAAGGTCTCCTGGTTGAACAGGAGGTTGGATTAGAAGACCTCCCGAGGTCTCTTTCAACTCTGTTATTGTGTCATTCGGTCTTCTGTTTGAAGAAGACCTCTAGACTTCCTGGTGTCCAGCTTTAACTCCTTCCTGATCGTTTTGGTTGTGAACCTACCTTTCGGGGCAGTGTGGTGATCTGCCTCTTTCCCGTCATATATCATCTCTTTGGTCATCTGTTCTGATGGGAAGAGAACTGGACAGCTATTGGTCCAGGATGGTATGCTATAGGACAGTGTTGGTGAACATTTTCGGCACTGAGTGCCGAAATGAGAGCATTCTTGCGCGTACACCAGGGGTGGGTTCTACTTACCTTTACTACCGGTTCGCAATGGGAGCGTGCATGCGCGCTTGCTTCGCTCATGTGCGCTTCTGCGCACGCACAAATCATCCATAGTGACGTCTGGGCAGGTGGGTGGAGCCTCCCGTTGGTTTTACTACCGGTTCGCAAGAACCGGACCGAACCGGGGGCAACCCACCATTGGCGTACACACATGCCAGAAACCGGAAGCACAGCCTCCTGGTACGCATGCGCGCGCTGGGTGCCTACTCTTCCAGTTTCCGCCACCTGGTCTTCCAGTTTCTGGTGCACAAAGACCAGCTGGTTGGTGTGCATGCGCGTGCCAGAAACCAGAAGAGCCGCCGCCTGGTGCGCATGCGCGAGCCAGAAAGATGATCTTCCAGTTTCCAGCGCTCCCACATGTGTGAAGACCAGCTGGCCTGTGTGTCGGAACACGGAAGAGCAACGGGCGACTGCTCGCGTGCCTGGAGAGATGGCTCTGTGTGCCACTTCTGTCTATAGGGCGTCTTGTCTGAGCAGGGGGTAGAATTAGAAGCCCTTCAAGGTCCCTTCCAACTCTGATATTCTGTTATTCGGTCTACAAGGGAGTTGAAGAATTTCAAAAACACAAACATCCATGGGGTTGAAGGAGGGTAAGGGATGTCATTTGAAGGACGCCATCGTGTGGGTAGTCCTCGACATAGGACCGTTCCTTAAGTGATGGTTCCAAATTATGGTGTTCTAGGACCCACCTTTGCAATTGGAACTGTTGCACTAAGCAAACAGGTGGCATTTACAAAGGCTGCAGGGTCCTGCAGTCCCACATTTGCAACCTCGCCAGCTGGCTTCCCGCAACCGAGGAAGGTGGATTCGCTTAGTGACCACGCGGTGCACTGAACAACCACCCTGGTTCTCTTTCATGACCACGGTAAGAACGGTTGGAAAAATCAGGGCCCAATCCCAGGGCGACTCGACTTAACAACCGCAAGCGACTTACAATGGAGATTTCGGTGTAAAGTTTTGGCTGTAACTCGAGGGCTACCTGGGCAGCCCTTCTACCTGACTGCCACAACCGACGTCTCACCCCTTCAGGTATTAGCAAAATTTGTAATCCCGTTATGGAGGGACGAAGAAGGAGAAATCGCTCATCCCCCCCCCTCGTTTGGGGCGGCTTGACTTTTTGCCTCTGAGTTTTATTCGTTTCTTTATTTATTTTGGGGGGCAAGATGCCGTTTAGCCTAGCAGATTAACAATCAGCTGCCTTCCCCCCCACACATTTCCTAGAAATCCTAAAGCAGGTAACAGACAATAAGAGGAACTGTTGATGTTTTATATTATGCCATTATGTTAATGTTCACTAAAGTATGCCATGAGCGCTCTCATTACATGTGTATAAACCAATTCTCTGTGGTGTTATTCCTGTGCTAAATGCTATAACTACATAAATCTTGAATTAATGGAGACTTTATAGTTGTTAAAAAATGAAGGGTAATTGCTATCTGTTAATGCTGTTGGAGCGAGCAAAGGAAATACTTCTATCTGTATATATAAAGGTAAAGGTTGCCCTTGCACATATGTGCTAGTCGTTCCTGACTCTAGGGGGCGGTGCTCATCTCTGTTTCAAAGCCGAAGAGCCAGCGCTGTCCGAAGATGTCTCCGTGATCATGTCGCCGGCATGACTCAACGCCAAAGGCGCACGGAACGCTGTTCCCTTCCCAACAAAGGTGGTCCTTGTTTTCTACTTGAATTTTTTACCTGCTTTCGAACTGCTAGGTGGGCAGAAGCTGGGACAAGTAACGGAAGCTCAGTCTGTTACACATCACTAGGGATTCGAACCACTAAACTGCCGACCTTTCGATCGACAAGCTCAGCATCTTAGCCCCTGAGCCACTGCGTCCCTATCTATCTGTATGGGAATATATATTTCAGGCAGAGGTTTGTGGGATGATGGGACATGGCCACATTTAAAAGTGCCACGTGATCAAAAAAGAAAGTTCAACCTTGCCCCAATCGGAGCAATGGTTCAATAACCGATGGGGTTCTGCAGGTAGTCCTTGACTCATGACCACAATGGAGCCCAACGTTTTTGCTGCTAAGCGAGACAATTGCCCAGTGAGCTTTGCCCCATTGTACGACCTTTTCTTGCCACAGTCGGTAAGTGAATCACAGCAGTTATTCAGGTGGACACACGGTTGTTAAATGAATTGGGCTTCCCTGCTGGGTTGGTAGAAGGTTGCAAAAGGGGATCATGTGACCCCGGGACGCTGCCACCGTCATAAATATGAAGTTGCCAAGCATCTGAATTTTGACCGCGGGACTGTGGGGATGCTGCCACGGTCGTAAGTGTGGGGAAAAAAGGCCATAAGTCACTTTTTCCAGTGTTGTTGTCACTTTGAATGGTCATTAAACCAGGAGTCTCCAACCTTGGCAACTTTAAGCCTGGAGGACTTCAACTCCCAGAATTGTGGGAGTTGAAGTCCTCCAGGCTTAAAGTTGCCAAGGTTGGAGACCCTTGCATTAAACGAACTGCTATAAATCAAGGACTACCTGAGGTTAATTTCCAAAATACCTGAAGGAAAGAAATATGAAGTGGGTGGGATAGTAAATTTCAGGAGTAGGGATAATAAATTTGAAGGGTGTTTTTTTTTCCTTTTCTTTTCTTCCTAGAAATAAGAGAAGGAAGAATAGGTGAACATTTCCTGCAGATCTAAGGAAACACTAAGTTTCAAGGGAATATTAAGATTTTCCCAAAGCAAATTCCAACTTTCATTTCCCTTTTCTCTCAAAGCAAAAAAAAAAAAAAAAAAAAGGAAAGGAAATTAGAATTGCAGAGTGCACAGCTGCTGGAACCTGATGTTCAACTGGAATACAATCCAAATGCGATCATTATCAAACTGCGGACTGACGTTTGGTGGGGTTCTAAAGGCTGTGAGATCATCCACCCAAAAATACGTTGGGTTATGGAAAAAAAAAGGGGGGGGGACTCACAAAGCAAAACAAAGGTTGCCTTGGTTATGTGCTACTTGAGACATCAACACTCCCAAGTTTGAATTGGTCTTCTTTCAAAATGTCGACTCTAGTCGCCAAATATCCATTTTTAAAGTCCCGAGGCCCCTTAATGTTCACAACTGGGAGCAGACCCAGCTGACACAACAACAGTGAGATCACCTGCCAATAACTAGGATACAACTGACTTGTTGCTACAAATAAACTCATACACAGACATGATAGCAGCCTTCCAATATCTCAGGGGCTGCCCCAAAGAAGAGGGAGTCAAGCTATTCTCCAAAGCACTTGAAGGCAGGACAAGAAGGAATGGGTGGAAACTAATCAAGGAGAGAAGCAACCTATAACTAAGGAGAAATTTCCTGACAGTTAGAACAATTAATCAG
This sequence comes from Ahaetulla prasina, assembly GCF_028640845.1. NCBI lineage: Eukaryota > Metazoa > Chordata > Lepidosauria > Squamata > Colubridae > Ahaetulla > Ahaetulla prasina. Next base: position 8,372,427 of record NC_080553.1, on the reverse strand, counting down.
TGGAACAACTTGCCTGCAGAAGTTGTGGATGCTCCAACACTGGAATGTTTTAAGAAGATGTTGGATTTGTCTGAAGTGATGTATGGTTTCCTGCCTAAGCAGGGGGTTAGATTAGAAGATCTCAAAGATCCCTTCCAACTCTGTTACTCTACTCTACTCTACTCTACTCTACTCTACCCTACCCTACCCTACCCTACCCTATTCTATTCTATTCCTGTTGAGCAATAGACTTCTACTCAATCAAAGGGATCCCTGGATTTATGCCTGTAGGAATCAAGAACGAAGGGTGGAATAGATCCTGAAGCAATCAAAAGCTCCCGCTTTTCATTGATGGGTTGAGACCAGAACTCTCAAATATCACCCGTATGAAGTAGAGCGATACGTTGCTCAATTTCCTTCTCTAAAGTTAGACAGTGAAGGTACCAGGCAAACTCAAGGCAAATGTCTATGGAGATTCTCAGCCATCCAGGTCATGGTTGTCCCAAAGGTGCTTTTTCAAGAGGCAACTGGACTTTCTTGTTCTTTTCTTGAAGATGTTTCGCTTCTCATCCAAGAAGCTTCTTCAGTTAGTTTTCACAAAGGTAGGACTTGATGTTAGCTTCAGAGGAAGGTGCCTTGAGTTTCCCCAAAGATGCTTTTGCAAGGATCTTCTTCAGAAATGAAGAAGCTTCTTGGATGAGAAGTGAAACATTTTTAAGGAAAAACAAAGGAAGTCGTTGACTTTGAAAAAAGCATCTGCGGGACAACTCAAGGCTACTTGGATTAGATTAGATTAGATTAGATTAACAGAGTTGGAAGGGACCTTGTAGGTCATCTAATCCCACCCCCTGCCCAAGCAGGAGACCCTACACCATTTCTGACAGATGATGGATAGATTAGATTAGATTAGATTAGATTAGATTAGATTAGACTAGTCTAGATTAGATTAGACTAGATTAGATTAGATTAATAGAGTTGGAAGGGATCTTTGGAAGGTCATCTAGTCCAATGGGGAACCAAAATGCTCAACCCAGTATAAATGGTAATATTATCAATTTAATAATATTTATAGATTTATAGGTTACAAACTTACTTTGAGGGTAACATCAAATCCCAGCATTCTGAAGGCTAATCAATGTTGTCCAAATATTTTTTTTCCTCCTGCTATAAAGATGCAGTCAAAAGTTCATCTAACCGATGTCACTCTCCGATAAAATCTTGCCTACCAGGGTAATTTAAATAACCTTTATTTATTTCGTATGGCTTAAATGGGCATAAATGCTGTATTTTTTGCATGAATGCATAAAATTCACCAAAAAAAAACCCCAGCATATAAAATGTTGGGTACAATGTAGACTAACCCTCCAGAGTGGTACACTCTGGGGCAACGTAATCTTGCATGGCGAAACAGTCTACTCTACACATTCTGGCTGCTGGCCCCCCGGAAGGATGTCCCAGCAAGAAAAAACAGCACGAATAATACAATTTAAGCAACTGTTAATAGCACAACTCTGTACAAAAGGGACCTGTCACTTACACCTTCCTCTGATGGTTGGCTAGAAGACCTTTTAAGTGGCCTTCCCAATGATATTGATTGGGACAACGCAAGGGGAAACTGTGAAGCTTCCCCTGCCATCAAAAACATATGAAGAACGGTTGCTGGAACTGGGTATTAATGAAAAGCAGGACTAGGGGAGACATGACAGCAGTCTTCCAATATCTCAGGTGCTCCCACAAAGAAGAGGGAGTCAAGCTATTCTTCAGAGCACTTGTGGTCAGGACAAGAAGCAATGGGTGGAAACTGATCAAGGAGAGAAGCAACCTAGAACTAATCCAAAAGTGCTTTTTCAGGAGGCAGCTGGACTTTCTTGTTTTTTCTTTGAAGACATTTCGCTTCTCATCCGAGGAGCTTCTTCAGCTCTGACAGGATAGCTGGGGATCTATCCTGTTAGAGCTGAAGAAGCTTCTTCGATGAGAAGCGAAACGTCTTCAAAGAAAAAAAACAAGAAAGTCCGGAAAAAGCACCTTTGGGGCCACCACGACCTGGATGACTGAGAATCTCTACAAACCTGGAACTAAGGAGAAATTTCCTGACAGTTAACGGTTTCTCTCCAGAAGTTGTGGATGCCCCAACACTGGAGGTTTTTAAGAAGAGACTGGACAGTCACTTGTCTGAAATAATATAGGTCCCTGATGACGAACCTATGGCACGCATGCCAGAAGTGGCACACAGAGCCCACTCTGTGGGCACACGAGCCACCACTCCACTTTAGCTCCGCTGCGCATCACCTCCCGCCAGCCAGGTTAGTCTTTGGGTCTCTGCCGTGCATGCATGGGGGGGCCGGGCGCTGCGTGGGGGCCGTGTCTGCATGCGTGGGGGGCAGGGTATATGCACCGGGGCTGCGTACGCTTTCCTTTTTGGGGGGTTTGGACACACGTGCGCGTATTCACACACACACGTGTGCGCTTTGGCCACTCAATCCGGAAAAGATTAGCCATCACTAATATAGGTTTTCCTACTTGAGTAGGAGGCTGGATTAAAAGACTTCCAAAGTCCCTTCCAACTCTGTTATTCCGTTTAAAACAGCGGTTCTCAACCTGTGGGTCGGGACCCCGTTGGGGGTCGAATGACGATTTGCCAGGGGTCGCCTAAGACCATCGGAAATATGGGAAGTATACTTGCGAGGCAAAGAATCACGCTCCAATGGTTGACTCCACAAGCCAGCTGCAGGCTCTTCAAATCGCTAGCCGAATTCGGCTTCAGGCGCGATGAGTTAAAAAAGAGAGAAATCTTTGCTCTGATGTCTCCCTCTCAAGCCAGCTGCAATCACTCCCAATCGCTAGCCTAATCTGGCTTCAGGCGCCATAAACTTAATAGGGGAGGAGTCTCCGCTTTAATGCCTCCGTCCTCAAGGCAATCGCAAGCAGTTCAGATCGCTAGCCAATACGGCTTCAGGCGCGATAAATTCAAAACGAAAATAATTTTATGGTTGGGGGTCGCCACATCGTGGGGAATTGTATTAAAGGGGTCGCAGCACTATAAAGGTTGAGAACCACTGGTTTAAAATGAAAAGAACTGACATCCACCTTGTTCCCTTCTTAGTCTCTTTCCATGGGTCTCAGGCAAGGCAGACAAAAGCAATATTCTTCAACACACACACATAAACACACACACACACACACACACCCCAACAACAACACAAAAAGCCAGATTCAGCAACTTGGGTGGCTCAGCAATTTCTGTGTTCTTGGACATCCCAGCCAAGCAAGTCATTCAAGGCTTTTCCTTGAGATGACAGATTAAGGTCGCCTCCTTTTCCAAAGCTTTTAACGGATGATTGGTGCTGGTTGCTGCTTTTATCACTCTGTTTATTTAAACTTCCTCTCCGGGCTGATCTTCCAGTATATATTTGTACTTCTTGTGCTTTTACTGAGTTACGAGACACTTTTCGTCTATTTGTTTTAGGCGGTTTCTTAGCCCAGCTTTCAATCTGTGGCTTTTGAGAGCAGCTTGGCCAGTAAGTGGCAACCAACCCAAAGACAATATGCGAAATAAAGAAAAGAATGACACAACACAGCCAACACATTAAAATCAGCAGCGGATCAAAGGCCCACATCTCGGTTTCAGAAATAATAATTCAAAGGTCTTAAAGATAACAGAGAAGACTTCCAAGGAAGTCCCGGAAATGGAAAGGGATCACCAATTAGGATCTCTTAATTGTTCAGGTCACGATTTGGAAGACCTTGTCAGGTGTGAAAGACCAGGTCCACACCTGAAGGTTCCATTAAATTGATTTATTGCTTATGGCTTGTGCACAGGAATCTTCTCAACTAACATAAGAGAGTTAGGTAAGTGTCAGGGTTCTGATGGATACCCTAATTAAATCATGAACCTCGAGCCAAGCTTCAAAAGAGATCCAGTTATGTATTAGGAACTTCATATCATCACGTTCCAAGTGAAGCCAACTCTGACCCCACGTAATTTACGGCTGAGACTTGACCCTGTTTCCCCCCCTCCCCCCAGGGTGTGTTATCAGTCACATTCGCCAATAGAGCAATTTCTTGGGTTGTAGAGATCACTCCCCACCAGCCCGTTGTGGGTAACCCTGGGAGACAGCCTTGAAAGAGAGATGTCTGGAATATGCTTTTGTTTTTGGCTGCCGTGCTGTCTTCCCATCCCCCTTGCCTATGGCAACTCGAGAGCAGACCATGGATGCTTTACGAGTTGACAATAAGGGTCAACAGCACTGGAGAAGAGTTGGATTTGGTTCTTTTGTGACTACGTAGGGATTTTAGGCTGATCCCCCTTTTCACGCCGCTCCTGGTTCTGCCATCTCTTCTACAGGTCTGGAGGACAGTACCCCTAAAGGACTTGCACGCTATAAGCAATGAATTCAAATCCTTAAAAAAAAATAAAAATTAAAAAGCAAGCCCAAATTTCTCTGGAACGCATTTAACCTACTGAAGGTCAGAAAGTGGAATTTAAAGTCCCACCAGGCCCAAGGTTGACTCAGCCTTCCATCCTTTATAAGGTAGGTAAAATGAGGACCCAGATTGTTGGGGGAAATAAAAGTTGACTTTGTATATAATATACAAATGGATGAAGACTATTGCTTGACATAGTGTAAGCCGCCCTGAGTCTTCGGAAAAGGGCGGGATATAAATTCAAATAAAAAAAACAAAAAATGAGCCCTAGCAATTTTACAACTTGGGTATGGATCCCAAATAGCAATTCACATTTTGACCGGAAGCCAACAGCCCAGCCTTAAAAAAAAATAAGAATATTTATCTACATTAAATAGTTGCAAGACTGCCATCGAGACAAAAGGTGTATTACATCACGTGCGCCTGGTTTTGTTTTGTTTTTTTCCTAAGTGAATGTCGAACCTGTTACAAAATAAAGGACTGGAAAAACGTCTTGGCAAACTATTCTTAAAATTATAATACACAAGCCCAACTCAAGTATCTTGGAAACACACAGTTTTATGTCACAAGAACAGCCAACTATATCACATACAATAAGAGCCAGGAGAGGTGTGGATGAAGCCCTAGTGATGGCTACAAAAATTATTTTTAATCACTGCTAAACTAGGATCTGTTTCTCAAGTTGTCCCACTGGAGCAGAGGTCTCCAACCTTGGCAACTTTAAGACTTGTGGACTTCAACTCCCAGAATTGGAGCTGAATTCCTCAGTTCAATTCCTCAGTTGAATTTGAATTTGAATTCCGTTGAAGTTGAATTCCTCAGCCAAGCAAAGCTGGCTGAGGAATTCTGGGAGTTGAAGTCCACAAGTCTTAAAGTTGCCAAGGTTGGAGACCCCTGCACGAGTTTATTCCAGGTATTCCAGACAATCCTCGAGTTACGAGCACAACTGAGTACAACATTTCCACTGCTAAACAAGGCGGTTGTCAAAGTGAGCACTGCCCCATTATACGACCTTTCTTGCCACGGTCGGTAAGTGAATCACAGCAGTTATTAAGTTCGTAACATGGTTGTTAAGTGAATCTGGCTTGCTTGTCACAAGGTTGCAAAAGGTGACCACATGACCTCTGGACGCAGCAACGGTCATAAATATGACTTGCCAGGGGTCTGAATTTTGATCACGTGATGGGGGGGAAATGCTGCAATGGGCGTAAGTGTGAAAACTGGTCGTAAGCGTGAAAAATGGTCGTAAGTCTCTTTTTTTCATTGCCATTGTAATTTCGAGTGGCTGTAAAATTGAGGATTGCCTGGAATCCTGGGAAAGTGATTAGTGGAGATTCCTGGATTAAAACGCAAATTTATACCTACATCCTTTTCGTCTTCTTGCCCTCTAAAACCTCTGACTCAACTCGCCTGATGACTATAGCAGACATCAAATCCCCAAAAGTAAAAAACAATAACAACACTGCTACACGATAAGATTCGTGGCGCACAGAGCCAAAATATAAGCTGACAACTTAACAGCATCATCTGCAAATTCGGGTTCCTGGTTTGTCCATCTGCTTACTCCATTACAAAAAACTGACATGTTTAAAGCCCTTATAAATAAAATATCGCTTTGCAAGTCATTATGGTAGGGAGCCTTTCTCAAAAAAGAAGACGATAGAGGCATCGGCGTGGCCCTGAATTCATTTCCAATCAGAGCTCATTCATCCAGGAATTGATTCTTGTTAGCAACAAGCAGGGTTTTTTTTGTGTGTGTATGTGTTTTTTTAAGGAGGGATAAGTGTGTGCATCACACATAGGGAAGCTCAAAACAAAAGTCAATTTAAGTAACATTCAAAATCTCAAGGGGGTCCAGCAATTAATATTTTCAAAACCCGACAGTAGGCTAGGCAAAACAAAAGTATCATCGTTTGGTTGGGTTCTACTTTTTTGGGGGGATGACAGAGGATGTTAAAATTATTCCTGTAAGCAAAGAGAAGGGGTCTTACCTTATCGTCAATATCGCTCTCGCTGTCACACTGTAAATTTGAAAAAAGAGAAAGGAAAAGAAAGTTATAATTGGTGGGGGGGGGGAAATCACGTGCAGCAAGGTGTAATTCACCACTAAATCTTTTACTTTTCCTCTCTTCTGCAGTGGAAATCTTTGTGTCAAAGATAATATATATCTATTTTTTTTTACTATCGTCATTTCTAAGGCCCTTTTCCATCCCACAACCAGAGAACGTTTTAAATTCAGCACCTGCTAAATTTCAACCTTTGGATGATTTCATTGAATCCAAGAGCCAGTTGGGACCCACAGCTCTGGAAGTTTCTTTTGTAGGAAGTTAGCACCCACCCCTCTCCTAGAAAAATGAGATATTTTAGGAAATATTAAAAGGGCAGAATATATCCTCTAAAAAGGAGGCAGAAAATCAGCCCCCCACCACCACCTTTCTCAATGGGCCATTAAAGACTGGGCCAGTCTATTCTACATAGCAAAGATCTACCTACTTCAGGCAAAGCCATAGTAGGAATCCCAAAGCCATTTTCATTACATCATCATCCAGCAAGAGTCAACCAAACGTAGCACGCAGACAACCTACAAAGTTACTCCTGCATGGCTCATCTGACCACCAATCAGAACACAAGCTCAAATTCAAAAGCGCAGAGAGGGCATAAAACTCAGACATTCTCAGCATCTCTTCCCATTTTTTCCCTCTTCACCCAAGATCTTCAAGGCATGTGATCCTGTCCACCATTAAAAACCATCTTTCCAAACAGCCTGACATATTGAGGCAAACGGGGAACAGAAGCCAAAGTAAAGTAGGCAATTATAATTAAAAGCAAACAAACCAACTTTCCACCCCTGAAATCCAATCCTATCCAGGATTGGAGAACTGCAGACCCAAAATTTTCAACCCGACACAAAACGTCTAAAAATTTCCTGCCCTTGTAATAGATTGTTTTTTTAAAAAACTTGGTGACTTTAAGATGGGTAGACTAAGGTGTTGATGGGGGGTTTCTGGGGATTGAAGTGTTCTGACCTAGGCTCCCTTAAAAAGCAGGAAGCAGAATCTTGGTCCCGGCAAAACCCCTTTTATTTACACGACTGTGCATTCCTTTCATTCACAGTCAGCAAGGCCTGTCCAAACAGTTTTTCCAAAGGAATATTTATCAACACAGACCTTATCTCGCTTGGCAAGCTGCCAGATAACTAGTTTTCAAATGCAGTACAAGGCAAAATTTGGCACAGAGTCTCTTAGCGTCACGAACAGAACTTTCCACACTTGAAATGAACGAACAAATAAATTGTTTCCTGCAAAAGCGCCCTCTCCCTTCCCTCCTCTTTTGTTTCCTATGGGAGGGGCCAATCACTTCCAAGGTGTGGCTTTACTCCCAAGTCGACCCTGCTTTCTGAGTTGTCTTCTGGCAGCTCTGCGCATGCGCACACTGGAACGGGCTCCAGCTGTTCCTGGCTCCCTCTCTGCCTCCGACACAGAGCCCTCATCCGAGCTTTCCCCAGCCCCCAGGACTGGCCCATGTTCCTCCCCAACCTCCTCACTTTCTGACTCTGCTGCCCGCCGGCGGGCCACAACATGAAGTCCACTCCTCTTAAATTCAAATACGATACAAAAAAAATGTGGAGACCCTAGAGAGAGCAACGAGAAGAGCAATGAAGACGATAAGGGGTTTGGAGGATAAATTGTACAATGAATGTTGGAGGGAGCTAGGTACATCCAGCCTAGGGAACAGAAGGTTTTTTTTTGGGGGGGGACATGATAACCGTCTTTCAATATTTGAGGGGCTGTCACAGAGTAGAGAGGATAGACTTATTCTCCAAAGCACCAGAGGGCAGGACAAGAAGCAATGGGTGGAAGCTTGTTAAGGAGAGATTCAACCTAGAAATGAATTTTCTGACAGTGAGTACAATTAATCAATGGAATAGCTTGCCTCCTGAAGTTGTGGATGCTCCATCAATGGAGGTTTTCAAAAATAGACTAGACCAGTGGTTCTCAACCTTTTCTTTACCACTGACTCCCTTTCAATATTGTTTTTGGCCATGGACCACCAAGATTTAAACCGTAACACTTTTTTTAAGCCTTCGCGGATTCCCCTATGATGACATCATGGGGCCCCAGGGGTCTGTGGACCACAGGTTGAGAACCACCGGACTAGACAACCACTTGTGCAGAATGGTATAGGACAGGGGGTGTCAAACTCATGGCCCGTAGGCTGAATGCGTCATGCGCTGGCTACGCCCATTGGCATTTTAGCGAAAGGAGGACGGGACAGTTGCGATACGTCCCGTGATGACAACGTGTCATCGTGAATTTGACACCCCTGGTATAGGGTCACCTGCCATGAGCAGGGGGTTGGACTAGAACGGCGGTCCCCAACCTTTGAGGCTTGGTGGCCCGGTTGGGGTTAGGGGAACTGGGCCATGCAAGCAGTTCAATTTGCACAAGTGGCAGGCCAGTGCATGGACATACAACTCAACTTGTGTTAAGTCGAGCTGCACACGTGTGTGTATCAGCCTGCCACTCGTGCGGCCCGGTTCCAAATAGGCCACGGCCTGGAGGTTGGGGGACCCCTGGACTAGAAGACAGCCAAAGTCCCTCCCTGATTATATTTTCTAGGTTCTAAAGTGGCCAATTTGAAAAAAACACTCCTCTGAGTCCTAAGGGAAAGAGCTGTTCTGACCCAGCTTCCCAAACACGACAAACCCTCTGAAGCGAATTCAAAGATTTCTTTATTGGGAGCACCAGCAGCCCTGGCAAAAAGTTTCTCTCTCAACGCGGGCTAACAAGTCTGGACGTCCAGAAGATGAATAGTTATCTGCCACATATATTCATCTCTGTCCCCTGCCTTTTATCCCCAGAGCTAGGGTGGGGCTTTGCTAGCAGTGGTGGCTCTTCTGTCCCAAGGACCAGCCCATAGATTTCCACTGCTCTCCTCTCTTCTGCCTTCTGCGTATCCGCGAGTCAGGCACTGGACCCAGCTGTTCCTCCTCTTCCTCATCAGCTAACAAGTCTGTCCAGCAGGGAGATGAATCTGTCACATCTATTCATCTCCGCCCACTGCCTTTTATCCCCAAACCTAGGGTGGGGCTTTGCTAGCAGCAATGGCTCTTCCATCCCAAGGACCAGCCCATAGATTTCCACTGCTCTCCTCTCCTCAGCATCCACGCATCAGGCACTGGATCCAGCTGCTCCTCCTCTTCCTCATCAGCCACCTCCAGACCTGGGGGCTGTTGACTCTCCATCTGAGGGCTGACGGGACGGCCCGGGCTTTGCCTCTGTTTCTCTCTCTGACAGCTCCATTCCCTCCTCCCCCTCGGAGCTCTCAGGTTGCCTTGATGCTGATCCTGACTCCCACCCCTCTTCCTCCTCCTCTTGATTCGGCTGCTGGAGGGGCTGGCGGTCCACAGGCCACAACAAGAGCAATGGCCCTCGTCCAGCTGAACCTCTGTATCCAAAACCCCCAACCCCATAAAGCAAGGAAGGCCTTTGAGTCGTTTTACACCGAACACGCTTACTAGCTTGGCAAATGAACCGCCCGTGTTTTCAGCTGTACATATGGCAGGATAATCACAGGTTGGAAATCCTTCAGGATGCACTGAGCTGAGTAGCTGGAAACTGGGAGAGGCATTACCACCTCGCCACGTAAAAATAGAGCTATTTGGATTGCTATCTGGGCAAGAAAATGACCTCTGAACAGCAGGGGGGTTCTCCATTAAACTAGGAAGTTTCCCATCGAATGCAAATGCGCTCGCTTGCTCGAGAGAGTCATCTCTCTCCAGCTGGATGATTTTAGCCAAAGGATATGAATCAATACAATACTTTTAGGTAGCGTTGTCAAAACACCAACCCTGGAGAGAAATTCTGCACTACACCAAGTCTCGTTTCTCAATCTCCTCGGAGAGCAATTGCACAGCCTGGTTCCCATCAAAACCGATCCAAGGGCCAATCAATTTCCTAGGGAGGCCGAGTCAGCAGTTATCGCTGCATCAGTCGGTCGGACTGGTTCTGGAATCGTCGGAAGACGCGTTCTGACAACGGGATAATACCCATGCTGTGAATTAGGCTTGTGGGTGTGTGTGGGTGTGGGTTAGCAGGATAGAAATAAAATTTGGAGCCAGGCTCCATGGGAGAATGGAAAGAGACCTTCCCCTGCATCTAAGTTCCCTTTAAAAGTGTGTCTGTTGCATAAGGTTCAAATTTTATAGAATATACAACATAGAATAATACAGTTGGTAGGGACTTCAGGAGGTTGTCTAGTCCAGGGATCTCCAACCTTGGCAACTTTAAGTCTGGAGGACTTCAACTCTCAGAATTCTGGGAGTTGAAGTCCTCCAGGCTTAAAGCTGCCAAGGTTGGAGACCCCTGGTCTAGTCCAACCCCATGCTGGAGCAGGAGACCTTATATCAGTGGTGGGTTGCTACCAGTTGGCCCCAGATCAGGCAAACCAATTGTAGCGGCGGCGGGAGGCTCCGCCCACCTGCACAGAAGCTTCTGCACCTGCGCAGAAGCATCATGCACGAGCGCGCCCATGCCCACGAGTGAACCGGTAGCAACAGGATTTGTATCCCACTCCTGCCTTATATGGTATCATTTCAGATAAATGGTTGTTGTCCAGTCTCCACAACCTCTAGAAGCAAGTTGTTCCACTGATAAATTGTTCAGACGATCAGGAAATTTCTCCTTAAGTTTTAGGTTGCTTCTCTCCTTGGTTAGTTTCCCTCCCTTGTTTCTCGTGTTGCCTATTGGCACTTTGGGAAATAAGTTTAACACACACACCCGTCTTTGTAGGAGCCGCTCAAGCATTGGAAGACAACTATATGTCTTCCCTAGCCCTTCTTTTCGTAAGACCAGACATACCCAATTCCTGCAACCGTTTTTTTGTACGTTTCATTTCTTCTTCCATCTCTCCATTCTTTCTTTGCAGGCCCGATTTGATACTACTCGATGAAGGTATCTTTTCTTTTATGTACACTAAGAGCCTATGCACCAAGACAAATTCCTTGTGTGTCCAATCACACTTGGCCAATAAAAAAAATTATATTCTATTTTTCTATTTGTTTTTCTTTCCCAGGATGCTGAATTATGGAAAGGCAACTCATAATTTCTTATTCTCAGCTTGCAGAGTCACCTGTAAATGGCCCTCCTTATTTAGAAAATATTCTGGAATCCAAAAAGCATGATATTGAATTTTTAAACGGAGATTTTAAACCGGGAGACCCAACCCTTTTCAGGGTTTTTTAGCTTTAGTTGTTTTCTTAGTGTCATCTAAGCTTAAAAAAAAAAGCACACACTAAATAGCTGTTTTCTGATTAAAGATGTGCAAACCCTGAAGGAATTTAGCAGGTGAAGAAGGTAAGGAAGGGAGGGGGAAGAGTTCTCTTCCGTCTTCTAACCACAATGGGACAAAAGCCCTTGTCAAAATACACAGCTCAAGAAAAGTTGAAGAATGTCAAGGACAGGCAGCTCTGGAAGACAAAGGCCTCAATTACCTGCATTTTCCTCCAGGCTGTTAAAGCTCCCCAGGTTTATAAGTAAATCTGTAAACAGTCCATTGTATTTTGTTCATGAGGGCTTGTAAAGGGATTACTGCAGAATGGTGCCAATTGCCTCTTAATTCTGCCAAAAATGTTTCTAAAGAAGATCTTAATTGGCCTGGGTTTTTACTCCCCGCTAAAAGTAATGACAAGTTTAATCCTGAATTCAGCAAACGGGAATTTAAGAAGGGGAAAGAAAAGAAAACAAGAAAAGAAAAACAAAGAAGGAAAGAGAAAAATGAAAAAGAAAACAAACGGAGGAGGGAGGGAAGGAGGGAGGGGAGAAGAAAGGAAGGGAAGAAGGGAGGGAAGAAGAAAGAAAGGAAAGGAAGAAGGGAAGGAAGGAGAGAGAAGCAGAAAGGAAGAAGACAGGGAGGAAGGACGGAAACGAAAGGAAGGAACAGAGGGAGGGAGAGAAGGAAGGAAAGAAAGAAGGAGGGAAGAGTTCTCTTCCGTCTTCTAACCACAATGGGACAAAAGCCCTTGTCAAAATACACAGCTCAAGAAAAGTTGAAGAATGTCAAGGACAGGCAGCTCTGGAAGACAAAGGCCTCAATTACCTGCATTTTCCTCCAGGCTGTTAAAGCTCCCCAGGTTTATAAGTAAATCTGTAAACAGTCCATTGTATTTTGTTCATGAGGGCTTGTAAAGGGATTACTGCAGAATGGTGCCAATTGGCTCTTAATTCTGCCAAAAATGTTTCTAAAGAAGATCTTAATTGGCCTGGGTTTTTACTCCCCGCTAAAAGTAATGACAAGTTTAATCCTGAATTCAGCAAACGGGAATTTAAGAAGGGGAAAGAAAAGAAAACAAGAAAAGAAAAACAAAGAAGGAAAGAGAAAAATGAAAAAGAAAACGGAGGAGGGAGGGAGGGAGGGGAGAAGAAAGGAAGGGAAGAAGGGAGGGAAGAAGAAAGAAAGGAAAGGAAGAAGGGAAGGAAGGAGAGAGAAGCAGGAAGGAAGAAGACAGGGAGGAAGGACAGAAACAAAAGGAAGGAACAGAGGGAGGGAGAGAAGGAAGGAAAGAAAGAAGGGAGGGAGGGAGGAAGAAAGGAAAGGAAGAAAGGGAAGGAGGGAGGGAAGGAAGAAAGAGGGGAGGGGGGGAGAGAAGCAGGAAGGAAACAAAAGGAAGGAAAAGAGAGAGGGAGGGAGGGAGAGAAGGAAGGAAAGAAAGGAGGGAGGAGGAAGGAAGGAAAGGAAGAAAGGGAGGGAGGGAGGGAAGAAAGGAGGGAGAGAGAGAAGCAGGAAGGAAGGAAGGAAACAAAAGGAAGGAACAGAGGGAGGGAGGGAGGGAAGGAAGGAAAAGACAGCAACTTGGTGGGTGAATTAAGGAGTTTATTTCTTTCTTTGCATTTTATTTTTCTTAACCACCCGTCTCTATCTAAGAGGGGCTGTTTGGGGGACGTCCGTGGAAAAGAGTCTTTAGGTGCAAAGGTGACCAGGGAACACCAGGTGCCAAAGCCCAGCCTTTCATATCAGGTGGGAGGAAAACCAGGCCCCAAGGAAAACCCAAACCCGCAAAAAGAAAAAAAAAATCCACGCTCTCATTTATTTACCTACAAAACCCGGCGGAGGCGTCCCTCCGTCTGCGCCACCTTGGCCATTATCCTTTAACTAGAGAGCCCAGGGGAGGGAACAGCGGGCATCTATCATTCCCTGCCACCCACGGGAAAGAGCTATTAGCGGCTCAAAGCTGTACATCAAGCCACGCCACTAAGCGGAAAATGTTCTCGGCTGAAATAGAAGGCCCACCTCGAGACGCGATGACAGAAAAACCTCGGCGTATTTGACCTCAAACGAAGCACCCTTCACTTTAGGCCTCCTTCCTGGCACCTTCTGGAGGCCAAGATGAAGAAGAGGCAAGGGTTCAGGTGCCCAGACTCAGAACAGAACAGAACGAACACAGTTGGAAAGGACCTTGGGGGAGGGTCATCTAGTCCAATCCCCCTGCTCGAGTAGGACAGTCTATACCAGGGGCGTCAAAACTCAAGGCCCGCTGGCCAGATCTGGCCCACAGGGTGCTTAGCAGAGGTGGCTTTCAGCAGGTTCTGACCAGTTCTGGAGAACCGGTAGCGGAAATTTTGAGTAGTTCAGAGAACCGGCAAATGCCACCTCTGGCTGGCCCAGCCGGTATCTTTTCTCTGCCTCCCGAGTCCCAGCTGATCGGGAGGAAATGGGGATTTTGCAGTAACTTTGCCCTGGAGTGGGGTGGGAATGGAGATTTTACAGTTTGTTTGTTTGTTTGTTTGTTTGTTTGTTTACTTACATACATACATACATACATACATACATACATACATTTATATCCCGCCCTTCTCCGAAGACTCAGGGCGGCTTACAGTGTGTAAGGCAATACTCTCATTCTATTTGTATATTTACAAAGTCAACTTATTGCCCCCAACAATCTGGGTCCTCATTTTACCTACCTTATAAATGATGGAAGGCTGAGTCAACCTTGGACCTGGTGGGACTAGAACCTGCAATAATTGCAGGCAGCTGTGTTTTAATAACAGGCTTCTTACAGCCTGAGCCACACCGCAGCCACCGCGGAAGCCACAGTTTCCTTCCCCTGCCATGCCCACCAAGCCACGCCACGCCCACCAAGCCACGCCATGCCTACCAAGCCACGCCCACAGAACCGGTAGTAAAAAAAATTAGAATCCCACCACTGGTGCTTAGATCTGGCCTGTGGGGCCACCCTGGAAACGGCAAAGGACCGGCCCATGGTGCTTCTGCCAACGACAACGGGGGGGCCCTTTTTGCTGACAGAAGGCTAGCAAAACAAACTCAAAACCAAACCAAAGGAGAAACGTTTCCCCTTTTGCACAGGAGCATGGAAGAAGGGACAGGGAAAGGAGAAAGGGAAAGAGGAAAGACAGAGAAAAAGAAGGGAAGAGGGGAAGAGAGCAGGGAAGGAAAGAGGGGAAGGAAGAAGAAAGGAGAACGAAGAGGGAAGGAAAAAGAAGGAAGGAAGGAAAGAAGGAAGGACAACCAACTGCGTTACTAACTTATCAACTGCAGTGATTCGCTTAAGAACTGTGGCACGAAAGGTCTTAAAATGGGGCAAAACTCCCTTAACAAGAGAACATTTTTGGCTCTATCGTGGCCGTAAGTTGAGGACTGTATCTGCAGAGGTTTGAGGAGATGGGGAAGGAAGGCAGCCAGCTTTATCATGAGCCAAACGGACAGAAAAAGAAAGGAGACTACGGGGACCCAGGGCAGCTTCCACACATCACACAGCCTTCCCAAACTGCTAAAAAAACAACAACAATACCTCCCCACCACACAATTGCCAAGTTTCCTTTCTCAGAGGGAAGCCCTGATTGATGGCCGCAATTTGGCCACGGCTAAGGTCTCTCCAGTCCTTTGTTTTTTTTTTCCTGCTGCCAAGGAAGGCTGAGCTGCTGCAGCTCAAGGAGACAAAAGCACCAACCAAGAGGTGGTATTATTATTATTATTATCTCTTTTATTCATTAAACATGAAACTCAGTCAACTGGACATTTACATACTAAATAAAAATAGGGAAGGAAAAAGAAGAAAAGGAAGTGTAGGAATTTAGCACCCACCCCCCTCCTAGAAGAATGAAATATTTTAGAAAATATTTAAAAGGCAGAATATATTTCTCTGGATGAGAAATGGAGAAACAGGTTTTAAAGACAAAGCAGCTCCCTGCAACTTCCTGCCACCCCCCACCTTTGTCAATGGGCCATTAAAGCCTCAACCAAGCTCACTCAATCCCCCCCACCTTTGTCAATGACCATCATTTGCAACACAATAGAACAGAAACTCATCACATGACACCTGGGAAGATTACATCAGCCAGCAAGGCTAGCTAAGACCCCCACCCCCTGGGAGTCTGACAACCTATCAGGACACTCTTCCTGTGCCCCAGGAAATTCAAAGCTCAGAGAAAGCATAAAGCCAGGGAGTGCACAGGATCTCAGCCCTTTTCTGTTCAGGAACTCAAGCCATGTGATCCTGACCACCATTAAACCATCTTTCCAAGCAGCCTCCATGTTTCCAGTGTCTTTGTCCCCACTTGGAACTGAACCCAGATGGATATTTCTTCCAACAGAAGGAAGGAAGGAAGGAAGGAAGGAAGGAAGGAAGGAAGGAAGGAAGGAAGGAAGGAAGGAAGGAAGGAAGGAAGGTAGGTTATAAGGAGAGTGAGTGAGGGTCTGAGAGAAGTCCTGCCTTAGCACATGGCCACCACAGGTGCACCCCCCCAACACGAATGATATTGAGCTGGCCACGCCCACCTTGCCCATGCCCCTCTCCAAGGTTAAACACAACCCTGGTGCGGCCCTCCATGAAATCAAGTTTGACACCTCTGGTCTATACCATTCCAGACAAAGGGGTGTCCTAGCTCTTCTTGAAATGTATTTAAATATGATTGACTGGTGCTAATGGTTGATACGGGTTGCTGCCGGCGTCCTAGGTATCAACCAAGTACCTTCTTAAGATGTACGATGTTCCAAGTAGGGCAGTTTTTTGCAGTTCCGCTGGTGTTATTGCAGGAAGCTGCAATTTGTTGATATATCTTATAATATTCTTGGACATGGTACCGAGTGCCCCGATGACAATGGGTATCACTGTTACATGTTTCATCCATAGCCGTGTAGTTTTGATGGCCAGGTCGCGATATTTCATGATTTTTTCCAGTTCTTTTTCTTTGACTCCGGCATCTCCTGGTACCCTGATGTCAATAAATTTTACGTTTCGGTTTTCGACAACTGTGATATCTGGTGTGCTGTGTTCCAAGCGACGATCCATCTATTATTATTGTTGTTGTTGTTGTTGTTATTTATTTATTTATTTATTTTATTCATTAAAAATGAAAGTCAACTGAACATTCAAAAATACATCACAAATAGCATTGACTGGTGCTAATGGTTGATACGGGTTGCTGCCAGCGTCCTAGGCATTATTATTATTATTATTATTATTATTATTATTATTATTATTATTATTATTATTATTATTATTATTATTATTATTATTATTTACACAAAATGACAGTCTACACAGCAAATGAGATAACTACGCTGGATTTCGTATCACAGATCACTAGTCGAACACTTCCCAAGCATCATCATCATCATCATCATCATCATCATCATCATCATCATCATTATTATTTTGTTGGAAGGGAGGGTGGGTGGGTGGGTAGGTGGGCGAGAGGCGGGGAGAAGAGAGGAAGGGAAGGAGGGAAATGTAATGTTGACTTGAACTAGCCCCAGGCAAGCAAGCGTCCTGGCTTCAGTAGCTCTTTGACAGGTTGATGAAATTAAACCCAGGGCCTCCCCATAGCTAGACTCCACTCCGGCTCCTGATGGAAGGAAGGAAGGGACAGGAGGGAGGGGCGGGTGGAGTGGAGAGCTGCAAGAAACAGATTGAGCCCCCAGGGCAGCAATTTCCTTCCTTTAGCACAGGCCTCCCTCCCCCCACTTTTCCATTTTTCACTTGGCAGCATATGTCAGCGCAACCCACGCTTCTTTTTTTCCTCTGCTGCACAGCTACAACTGTTAAGGGCATGACAGAGGAGGGGGCTTCCACTGCCCCACACCCCCTGCCGTCTGGCTTAATTTGGAGGGTCAGTGATGACTCTCTAGGTTTGGTCCCTCTCCCCAATTTGTTTCCTGGATCCTGCTTTAGGCAGGGTCCCCCTGGGCTGAGGTTTTGCCCCCTGATGCAACCAGCTCTTTGACTCTGCTGGGGGGTGGTGGTTCTGATCTGTCGCTTTTTCTAGGATAGTGAAGACCCCTCCCCCAACTCCTCCCTTCATGTAAGTCTTCTTTAGCCTGTGTTTAACTTTGGGAGGGTTTTGAATGGCTTTTATATCGGCCATTGTTTTTATATTAATTTTTTGTAGCATTAGCCGCCCAGATTAGGGGTGGGGGCCGGGGCGAGGTAATGAAGGAATGGAAGGGATTCAGGTTCTTGAGGACTAGCGTCTTGGGACAGCAGAAGACCTGGATCTGCCAACTGGCCTGATGCCCCCCAATGGGTGGCGTGTCATTCTGGAGGTGACTAATGGATCAGATCAGATCCCGGGCGCATTTTGCTCCTTTCCTCTCCATCTTGGTTTTTTTTTTTTAAATTTTAATTTAATGTCTCTATTTATCATTTTAATGTTTTATAGGGGTATTTTTACTGAGTGATTGTAAGCCGCCTGGAGTCGCCTTTTGTTAAAGACCAGCACCTTGGACAGCACCTGGCCATCTCTCTCTCTCTCTCTCTGTCTCTTTTCAGTCTCTCTCTCAATCTGTTTTTCTCTCTCTCTTTCTCTCTCTCTCTTTTTTTTTTTGCATTTATATCCCGCCCTTCTCCGAAGACTCAGGGCGGCTTACACTATGTCAAGCAATAGTCTTCATCCATTTGTATACTATATACAAAGTCAACTTATTGCCCCCCAACAATCTGGGTCCTCATTTTACCTACCTTATAAAGGATGGAAGGCTGAGTCAACCTTGGGCCTGGTGGGACTTGAACCTTTTTTCTCAGTCTCTCTCTCTCAATCTGTCTTTCTCTCTTTTTCCTGCTTTCAATCTCTCTTTCTCTCAATCACTTTCTCTCTCCCCCCCTCTCACTCACACACACACAATTTTTCTATTTCTTTCTCTCTCTTTCAATCTCTTTCAATCTCTCTCTTTTCTCTCTCTCTCTCTCTCACACACACACACTTTCTATTTTTCTATTTCCCTCTTCCAATCTCTCTCTCAATCTTTCTGTTTTTTTCTCACTCTTACTCTCTTTTTCCCAGTCTCTATTTCTCTCAATCTGTCTCTTTCTCTCTTTTTCCTGCTTTCAATCTCTCTCTCTCTCTCTCTCTCTCTCTCCAGCTTATCACTCTTCCCCTCCCCCTATCTCTGTGGGTGTTGAGGAGCTGGCCTGCCTCTCCCTTTTCTTCCCATTTTCAAACACTATTTTTTTTTTAAAAAAAGTCTCTTTTCAGATCAAGGTCAATTCCTAAAGGACCAGCTGCATTTCCCCCCACACGCACAAACACACAAGCGCACACACAACCACCCTTGTGTGTGTGTGTGTGTGTGTGTTTGTGTGTGTGTGTGTGTGTCCCCCACCGCTGCTGCTTCTCTTTTCCTTAATCTTCGTAAATTAATCAGCAATGCTGGAAGTCATGGCAAGCTTTAGAACATAAAAGGAAGTCCCTGGACACGTTAAACCTAGGATCTATTAAAAGCAAAAGGGGAGGGGGAGGAGGAGGAGGAGGAGGAGGAGAGGCGGTGGGTGGGTGGATGGGGGGCACAGGCTTGCAACAGGGGGGAAGGAAAGAGAGGGAGGCCCACTTCACCTTTTCTGTTGCGGTTGCCGCTGTGAGATAAAAGCTAGGAAGACTTTTGTTATAAATTCCCCCGGCCGACATCAAAACACCTTAAATAATTCAAATAACGTGTTGAAAGGCAAGGAATCAAAACGCTGCTCTGATCTTCCATTGCTGCAAATGCAGAATATTACCCCAAGTGAGCTGGGTGGAGAAAACAACAGTGCGAGCAATGCAACCCTTTAGGAAAATGTCAGAACCTGTAAAAATCATAATTCCCAGCAAGGTGGTTAGTGGGTTCTTTTTTCTTTCTTTTTTCTTTTTGGCCTCGTTGAGTAATCGAGGGCAGGCGTGTGTGTGCGTGTCGAAATGTGTGTGTTTGTGTGTGTGTGTGTGTGTGTGTGTGTGTTGAGATATAAACTTAGCCAGGCTGAAATGTAGGTTTTTTCTGACAAGCTGTTAACAAGACAACAGTCAAGATGTCTGGTGCTTACTGGGAGACGCGATGCCATTTTCCCTGCTCGGAAAGAAGTTCGCGACATGACAAGCGAAAAGCAGACCTTAAAAACCTTGCCGTAATTTTCGTTTGCTTCTGTTGCAAAAGAATTCAGGCGGAAATATGAGAGGAGGTGGAACACACACAGAAGTGCGCATACACACACACACAGATGTGGGTGTCTATGCGTGCAAAAAGAATATAGGAACAAGGGAGGCAAGGGGAGGCAAGGGAAGGCAAGGAAGAATGCCGAAATCACGGTGTTCCCTTTGACCATCGTGTGGTCATTGGGCATAAAACCCCCCAAATAAATTAATAAACAAATAAATAAATAATGGGATTCTCTGTATATGTAACACTGGAGATTTGTCCTGAGAAAAACACAGCTGGGTGTGTACATGTGAAACCGTCCCCATGCATTGAAGAGCTGGACAAAGGATTGGGAGAGCTCAAGGGTCTTCGTAACCCTCTGGCTACGAAGCTTCTACAGAAACTCTGGAACAGTGGTGGGTTATGCAGTTAGTCATGGTTGGATAGATAGATAGATAGATAGATAGATAGATAGATAGATAGATAGATAGATAGATAGATAGATAGATAGATAGATAGATATGGATGGATGATAAATGGATAGATAGAAAGACAGACAGAAATATACTGACTGACAGACGGACGGATGGATGGATGGATAGATAGATAATGATAGACAGACAGACAGACAAAAATACCGTATACTGACTGACAGACAAATGGATGGGTGGATGGATGGATAGATAGATAGATAGATAGATAATGATAGACAGACAGACAGACAGACAGACAGACAGACAGACAAAAATACCATATACTGACTGACAGACAAATGGATGGGTGGATGGAAGGACGATAAATGGATGGATGGATAGATAGATAGATAGACAGATATTGACAGATAAGCAGACTGATGGATAGGTGGATGGATGGATGAGAGATGAGAGATAGCTAGACAGAAATAGATTGGCAAATAGATGGATGAATGGATGGATGATAGTTGATAGCTAGACAGAAAGATACACAGACAAGTAGATGGATGGATGGATGGATGGATGGATGGATGGATGGATGGATGGATGGAAGGAAGGAAGAATAGATGATAGACAAATAGAAATAGACAGATAAGAACAAATGAATATATATTTGTATTGAATTGCAAGCCGCCCTGAGTCACTGATTGAGATGGGTGGTATTGAAACTGAATAAATAAATAAATAGGTAATAAATAATTAATAAACAAACAAACACAAATCTATTCCTACTCCGTGTGGAGTACATATAAATATTTTTCAGCGATCCCTGCCAATCAAACAGCTCTGTTTTGGGACTTCCCCAGCATGTATTATTCAATAGAAAACATGCACTTTTGCTGTTGTTTTTTTTCCCCCTTCATTGCAGGGATCCTGGGAACTGACCGAGAAAGGAAAAAAAAAAAAACAGCCATAGCAAAAACAAAGAGAAAAAAAAGGTTTTTGAAGCTTTTTTGCAATTCCTTCTCACCATGAGTCCCAATCCCATTTCTGCCCCTCCCAGAAATTGCATCAATCGGTGGGCAACATGAAAGGCGTATTTGATATATATATTTTGAAAGTGATTTTATTTTGTGGGAATAATTTTCTGCATCATCATCATCACACTGCCGATGATGATACAGAATAACAGAGTTGGCAGGGACCTTGGAGGTCTTCTAGTCCAACCCCCTGCTTAGGCAGGAAATCCTATAGCATTTCAGACAAACGGTTGTCCAATCTCTTCTTAAAAACCTCCAGTGTTGGAGCATCCACAACTTCTGGAGGGAAGCTTTTCTACCGGTTAATTGTCCTGTCAGGAAATTCCTCCTTAATTCCAGATGGCTTCTCTCCTGGATTAGTTTCCACCCTTTGCTTCTTATCCTGCTTTCGGGTGCTTTGGAGCAGGGTCTGCAACCTTGGCAACTTTAAGCCTGGAGGACTTCAACTCCCAGAATACCCCAGCCAGCAAAGCTGGCTGGGGAATTCTGGGAGTTGAAGTCCACCAGGCTTAAAGTTGCCAAGGTTGGGGACCCCTGCTTTGGAGAATAGCTTGACCTCCTCTTCTTTGTGGCAGCCCCTCAAATATCATAATTATATCAAAGGGCCGCGGTGTGGCTCAGGCTGTAAGAAGCCTGTTATTAAAACACAGCTGCCTGCAATTACTGCAGGTTCTAGTCCCACCAGGTCCAAGGTTGACTCAGCCTTCCATCCTTTATAAGGTAGGTAAAATGAGGACCCAGATTGTTGGGGGGGCAATAAGTTGACTTTGTAAATATACAAATAGAATGAGACTATTGCCTTACACACTGTAAGCCGCCCTGAGTCTTCGGAGAAGGGCGGGATATAAATGTAAATAATAAAAAAAAAACTATCCCAACAAATCCAATTTTCATAGACAAGAGATTCTGAAAGAATAAAACTCTTCTCGCAACCGTGGCTGTCTTTCTCCACCCAAGTGAGGGTGGGAGAGAAATGCAGGCGAACGTCCCTACCAATGGCAATTAAGATACTTTCACGTCCAATGAACGAAAGAATGGAAAATAAATCTCCCCCGAGATTCGCAAGAGGGCTATCTGGCTCCAGTCAGAATTATGCATTACTGGTTTTTATACGTTGTACTCCAGCTGATTAATACAGGTAATCAAATTATATGGCCCTTCCGCCAGTGCTCTCCAATTCAAGGCTATCATGTTTTTTCAATGACAAAGTTCACGGAGTTGTATAAAAAAAAATGTACTTTGGGCAGCAGCGGGCCCTTTTACGGCCGCAGTAAAACACCATTTTCAATTTAGTAATAAGCTCTGACTGACAGGATTCAGTGGAATGGGGAGGTGGGTTGGGAAAGGTCATTCACACACTGGCTATGGAACTCAAGAACCAAGCTAAGTGACCGTCGCATCCATCACCTGGAGGGTGAGGGGGTTCTTGGGACGTGAATGGGTTGCGAATCATTGACAAGAAGGTCCCCCTATTTTTACAAGGGGTAGTAGTATCAGGCTCCAAAAACCCTCTTGCCAACCCGTCTTAAATCTAAATCTAAGATTTACAAGACAACCGTCCGCCGTATTGCACTGTATGACACCGAATGCTGGGCAGCAACAACAGGGACCGAAAGCCATCTGCATCAGAGGTGGGTTTCAGCAAGTCCTGACCAGTTCTGGAGAACCGGTAGCGGAAATTTTGAGTCGTTCGGAGAACCGGTAGTAAAAATTCTGCCCCCATCTATTCTCTGCCTCCCAAGACCCAGCTGATCGGGAAGAAGTAGGGATTTTGCAGTAACCTTCCCCTGGACTGGGGAGGGAATGGAGATTTTACAGAATCCTTCCCCTGCCACGCCCACCAAGCCATGCCACGCCTACCAAGCCACGCCCACAGAACCGGTAGTAAAACTTTTAGAAACCCACCACTGATCTCCATGCCATGGAAATGCGAATGCTCCGTTGGATATTGGGCATCTCCCTTCTCGACCACATCACACGTGACACCATTCAACAACATTCGACAACCAGAAATATTTCTGTTGGGCATCATACCAGACAAATACAGTAAAAGGAATGCATATTTAATAATACGTGTGTTAACAGCGGCCAGAATTGTGTTCGCACAACATTGGAAAGGCGAGGCGATCCCCACAGAGGAAAAGGTAGTAACAAAAATTTTCGAATGTGCAGAAATGAATAAACTAACATTTGAAATTGAAGAAAAGGAAGAGATTGAATATTTGGAGGGATGGGATCTGTTTTATCGAAGGTTAAATAAGAGAAACAGGAGTTAGAACGTCTAAAATTACAAGAGAAAGATTAATTTTATTATTAAACATTCCAAAGGACTTTTCTTTTTTCTTTTTTTTTGCAGCTGACGGAACCTGGGTAGGAGTCAGAAAAAGGAGGATTTCGGATCCATAAGGGAAAGGAACTGGAAACGGGGAAGGGCAGGGCCCGTCTGGGAAATGAACAAATGAAACAAGGGGGCAAACAGCAGCACCTGAGTCTGTGTTAAGGATTATCTGAATGAACGGTTAAGCCGGGGTTCCTTCCTCAACAAAAAATGTAAAATACTGTATGATGTATAGACAACGTGGTCTGGAATTAGTTGCCTCGTCTCCAGTCTGTTTCCTTAGCAACTTGACCTGCGTAAGGCTTCCAAAGGCAGACTAGCGTGTGTGTGTGTGTGTGTGTGTGTATGCTTTCATGTATGTGTATGTATAGGTGTATGTGTATGTGTATATCAGGGGTAGGTTCTATTTACCTTTGCTACCGGTTCTCAGCGGGATCGCTCGTGCTTGCTTGCTTCTGCGCATGCACAGAAGCTTCCTGATGATGTTGGGGTCGGTGGGTGGAGCCTCCCCCCGGGTCTACTACCAGTTCGCACAACCGGTCCGAACCGGGGGCAACCCACCACTGGTGTATATATATGTGTGTGTGTATATATACATATACATATGTGCGTTTCCATGTGTGTGTTTGTATATGAATAGAATAGAATTTTTTTTATTTTATTTTTTATTGGCCAAGTGTGATTGGACACACAAGGAATTTGTCTTGGTGCATATGCTCTCAGTGTACATAAAAGAAAAGATACGTTCATCAAGGTACAACATTTACAACACAATTGATGGTCAATATATCAATATAAATCATAAGGATTGCCAGCAGCAAGTTATAGTCATACAGTCATAAGTGGAAAGAGATTGGCGATGGGAACTATGAAACGATTAATAGTAGTGCAGATTCAGTAAATAGTCTGACAGTGTTGAGGGAATTATTTGTTTAGCAGAGTGATGGCCTTTGGGAAAAAACTGTTCTTGTGTCTAGTTGTTCTGGTGTGCAGTGCTCTATAGCGTCGTTTTGAGGGTAGGAGTTGAAACAGTTTATGTCCAGGATGCGAGGGATCTGCAAATATTTTCACGGCCCTCTTCTTGATTCGTGCAGTATACAGGTAATGTATGTATGTACATTATCCCACAAATCATGCCTGCTTCCTTAGGAGCTTGGCCTTTGTAAGACTTTGTAAAAGCATGTGTGTAAAACACACACATACACACACTTATATATGTATATTATTCCACAAATCATGCCTGTTTCCTTAGGAACATGACCTTCCTAAGGCTTCCAAAGGCAGCCAGGCATGTATGTATATGTATGTGTGTGTATGTATGAGAGGTGGGATTCAGCAGGTTCTGATCAGTTCTGGAAAACCGGTAGCGGAAATTTTGAATAGTTCGGAGAACCGGTAAATACCACATCTGGCTGGCCCCGCCCCCATCTATATTCTCTGCCTCCCAAGTCCCAGCTGATCAGGAGGAAATGGGGATTTTGCAGTAACTGTGTGTGTGTGTGTATAAAATTGATATATTATCCTGCAAATCATATCACAATAATCTTGCGATTAAGAGCCTTGCCAGAATGTGGCCTTGCCTCAAAACGGAGAATTAATGACTCTGTATTAAATGATCCACTGATGTTAAATCAAATTAAAGAACCCTTGGAAGAATATTTAACGCTTAATGATAGGCTCCATATCGGGGCTGGTTTAATCTGGGATGCAGATACAGATGTCATGAGAAGGAATTAATCAGCCCTGCTGCTGCGGAAACAGAAATGCAAAATTGCTGAACAGAATGAATTAGAAACAGATTAGAGAACCAGGGCTTAAAACATAAAAGAAACTTAGCCGATGCCACCCTCAGAGAGCTAATTTGATATACAGGAGAACTTAATTTGCCTTTAATGGTGGAATCGGACTGTTTGATGTTATTAGGAGGAGCTAGTTGATGAACCGGGGGTGGGGGGGGGGTGGGGGATGGGGGGAGAAAGAAGACCAGATAGTCTTTTTCCTTGTCAAAAGAAATGAAAGATCTGAAATAACCGTCTGCAGGGAGGGAGGGAGGGAGAAGGTGGGCGAGAAGAAACCAGGATGAATATTCACAGCCTAAGGGATGGGGTGGTTATCTTACCCGCGCCAAGCGCTGCTGGAAATCTGGGCTGCAAGAGGTTTGATCGGCGTAAAACATCAGAGGAACATGTTTGCAGCGGCTTTACAAGCCAAAACCCTGGAGTGACAGACAGCTTAACACCAAGGGACTGCTGATGAACGCGGTCGGGGAGAGGCTTGAAGCGAACGATGGGGAGGGAATTTTCCAAAGGATTCCCAGAGGTCGGAACTGCCAGCTCACCTGAGGTTCTCCTCTTAGATCTAGTTGACTTGGCCTACAGTGAGCCTTTGGACATGACTTGAGGTTCAACATGACCCTCATCGTACCAGTCCCACTAGGCACCGATTCTGGATATTTATTTTACTGAAGTCTGTAGAAGAGCAGGCAGGGCTGGGAAGGGGGAGTTAAGTGAGTCATTAGCTTAGAATTGTTACATTGCCACAAATGGTCCAATTCCAATTTATTTATTTATTTATTTGTCACAACAGCATATATAAGCATAACCATGAAATAACTATACGATATATAAGCGTAAATATAATCATAAGTATGTGATAACTTTATGGAATTGGATACAATCAAAGGGAACATTAGGACAGGAACTGTAAAGATTAGATTCTTGTGTACAGGCTGAGTAATTAATCCTTTTTGAACGGCAACTTAATTCCTTTGAGCCTGACAATGTCCTACTTAAGGTGTCTTAAGCTATCTGAGTACTTCTTTTATTGTTGTCTGTAGAAGAGCAGGCAGGGCTGGGAAGGGGGAGTTAAGTCAGTCATTAGCTTAGAATTGTTAAATTGTCAAAAAGGCTCCAAGTCCAATCCCTCTTGAATTTTGACCCTATCTAGTGCCAATCTAATATTGAAGTTGAATGATTAGATTCTTGTGTACAGGCTGAGTAATTAATCTTTTCTGAATTGCAGTCTAACTCCTTTGAGCCTGACAATGTCCTACTTAAGGTGTTTCCACAAGAAAAGCTTTGAGAAGCTCATCAAAATATCCAAAGACATAAAATAGACAAAACCCTCAAGCATAAAACCCCCGTAGCCCAGGAAACTTAAAAGCAGATGTTCTCAGAATTTCTCCTATAAAGAACCTTTTAAAACACTTTGAAAAACCTGTTAGCCAATTAGCATTTGAATCAATATAACTCCAATCGATTTACAAGAATCAACTGATGACGTACAATGGGAAGCACTTCAGCTGAGAAAAGTTCCTTTTTCGGTTACTTAATTATGACATTTGGTTGTCATTTCATATTTTTGATTTTATTTTTTAAGGCTGTACTGGATGGGTCTTTTTTTCCCTCTGTTTATTGTTTTGTTTTTATTGTATGCGGCCTGGAGTCACTGTCTGAATCAGGCAGCCCTATAAATCCATTAATTAAATAAATACGGTTCATGATGTTTATCGGAGGAGGTAAAGCTTTAAGCCGTCTACATTGGGGACAGGATTTCTTTTAAGGACGTACATATAATAAGCCTAATGGGAGCTTAACAAACACTCTATGTGCACTTGTGTACCTTTTTAAAAAATAAAAGAAGGAGAGAGAGAGAGAGAAAGAGAGGGAGAGAGAAGACAGAAAAGAGAGAAAGAAAAAGAGGGAGAAAGAAAAAAGAGAGAGAAAGGAAGAGAATGGGAGAGAGAAGAAGAGGAAGAGAGAGAGAAAGAGGAAGGAAGGAAGGAAGGAAGGAAGGGGAAGGAAGGAAAAGAGGGGAGAGAGGGGAAGAAAGGAAGGAAGAAAAGAAAGAAGGAAGGATGGATGGATTATGGGAGGGAGGGAAGGAGGGAGCACGGAAGATGGGAGGGAGCAAGGAAGGAAGGAAAATGAGAGGGAGGGAGGGAGAAGAAGATGGGAGGGAGGATGGAAAGATGATGGGAGGGAGGGAGGTAAGGAAAAAAAGGAAGGAAGGAAGGAAGAAAAGAAAGAAAGAAAGAAAGAAAGAAAGAAAGAAAGAAAGAAAGAAAGAAAGAAAGAAAGAAAGAAAGAAAGATCAAACCATTGGTCAAAGAATTTAGGGGAAAAAAAGACAAAATCCCCCAATTAATTCCAATATGCCAAGAAAAAGACTGGAAGCATCTCAAGAAGACCTTTTAATATTATGCTACTAATTTTCAAAAAGACTTTCGCGGCACTTTCCACACCCCAGCTCCAAATGTGAAAGGTTGAAATGCATGTCATGTCACCAAGAACACGCCGGTCGGTCTGAAATTCAGGGCGATTAATATAAGATTAGCTAATATTTGTGTAAAGCTTTGAAGATGCAAAGCCCTAATTAGAATTTCCAGATTAGCTTGGTTTATGGCCCGGACGCAATCCAAATCAGTAAATAAAAATGTGCAGGGATTTAAACACGCATCGGCCTATAGATTAGTGGACCCAGGAGGTAGCCTTGAAGGACTTCAATTTTCAAGAGGGCGACAGAAATTCATAAGTGGGGGAGGGGGGGAGTGGACTTTGAAAGCCACTGGGAAGAGCAACCAACTGTTCTGCAAAAATCAGCCGCTTTGCCCAGCAGAGTCTTCTTGGATCAGGCAAGTCATCTTTAGCTGAATTACAGAATAACAGAATTGGAAGGGACCTTGGAGGTCTTCTAGTCCAACCTCCTGCTCAAGCAGGAGACCCTAGACCATTTCAGACGAATGGTTGTCCAATCTTAACATAACATAACATAACATCAGAGTTGGAAGGGACCTTGGAGGCCTTCTAGTCCAACCCCCTGCCCAGGCAGGAAACCCTACACCATCTCAGTCAGATGGTTATCCAACATTTTCTTAAAAATTTCCAGTGTTGGAGCATTCACAACTTCTGAAGGCAAGTCGTTCCACTTATTAATTGTTCTAACTGTCAGGAAATTTCT
Organism: Ahaetulla prasina; assembly: GCF_028640845.1. Lineage (NCBI taxonomy): Eukaryota > Metazoa > Chordata > Lepidosauria > Squamata > Colubridae > Ahaetulla > Ahaetulla prasina. Next base: position 8,343,868 of record NC_080553.1, on the reverse strand, counting down.
CCTTAGTTCTAAGTTGCTTCTTTCTTTGATCAATTTCCACCCATTGCTTCTTGTTCTACCCTCAGGTGCTTTGGAGAACAGCCCGACTCCCTCTTCTTTGTGGCAACCCCTGAGATATTGGAACACAGCTATCATGTCTCCCCTAGTCCTTCTTTTTGTTAAACTAGACATACCCAGTTCCTGCAACCGTTCTTCATATGTTTTAGCCTCCAGTCCCCTAATCATCTTTGTTGCTCTTCTCTGCACTCTTTCTAGAGTCTCAACATCTTTTTTTACATCGTGGCGACCAAAACTGGATGCAATATTCCAAGTGTAGGAAATAACAGCATTACGTCATCAAACATCATCAAAAAAAGCACAGCGAAGACTGTTCTTTCTGCGCCAACTCAGAAAGCTCAAACTGCCCAAGGAGCTGCTGATCCAGTTCTACAGAGGAATGATTGAGTCTGTCATCTGCACCTCTATAACTGTCTGGTTCGGTTCTGCAACCCAACAAGAAAGACACAGACTTCAGAGGATAATTAGAACTGCAGAAAAAATAATTGCTACCAACCTGCCTTCCATTGAGGACCTGTATACTGCACGAATCAAGAAGAGGACCGTGAAAATATTTACAGACCCCTCGCATCCTGGACATAAACTGTTTCAACTCCTACCCTCAAAACGACGCTATAGAGCACTGCACACCAGAACAACTAGACAAAAAAAACAGTTTCTTCCCGAACACCATCATTTTGCAAAACAAATAATTCCCTCAACAGTCAAACTATTTACTAAGTCTGCACTACTATTAATCTTATCCTCCCACTTATGACTCTATGATTGTAACTTGTTGCTGTATCCTTACGATTTATATTGATTGTTTCCTGATTGCTTATTTGTTCCCTATGACTATCATTAAGCATTGTACCACAGGATTCTTGACGAATGTATCTTATCTATTTATGTACACTGAGAGCATATGCATCAAAGACAAATTCCTGGTGTGTCTGATCACGCTTGGCTAATAAAGAAAGAATTCTAAAGGAAAAATGTCTTGGAAGAAGAAAATGGGGTCAAGGAAACCACATAGACATGGCCCTCAACACTCCAGGAATGAAGGTTGATTTGAAGGAGAGTCGATCTAGCTTTTCTCTTGTTTCCAAGAGAAATGTCCATAAACCTCAGGGTGACTGGTGTCTTCACGTTATGTGTAAGGGCTAAGAGATGAATGGAGGCACAACCTGCGGAAGCCTGAAAGTCATCTCAGAATATAATAACTCTGCTAAAGAAATAATTCCCTCAACACTGTCAAACTATTTACTAAATCTGCACTACTATTAATCTTCTCATCGTTCCCATCACCCATCTCCTCTCACTTATGACTGTATGACTGTAACTTTGTTGCTGGTAATCCTTACGATTTATATTGATATTGATTGTTCCTGATTGCTTATTTGTACCCTATCATTACGTGTTGTATCATTAAGTGTTAAATTGTACCCTATGACCATCATTTGTGTTGTAAATGTTGTACTTTGATGAAGGTATCTTTGTCTTTTTATGTACACTGAGAGCATATGCACCAAGAGAAATTCCTTATGTGTCCAATCACACTTGGCCAATAAAAATTCTATTCTATTATTCTATTCTATTCTATTCTATTCTATTCTATTCTATTCTATTCTATTCTATTCTATTCTATTCTATTCTATTCTATTCTATTCTAAAATTCTGCTGGTAGGCTTGGTGCTTGAAGAGTATTTTATGCAAACACAGAAGCAGAGGTTGGGAGAGAAAAGGGAGGCTGTCCCATCCAATCCATTGGGGTCCAGGGATCTTCAAACTTGGCAACTTTAAGGATGGTGGACTTCAACTCCCAGAATTCCCCAGACAGCATGGCCAGTTGAGGAATTCTGGGAGTTGAAGTCCACACGAGTCTTAAAGTTGTAGTGTTTGGAGACCTCTACATTGGTCGATGCAGGATTTTTTTCATTTTATTATTAATACCTTGGTTCATGGCCAGTCAGACTTTGCTTGAACACCTCTAGCAAAGGGGGACTCGTCACCTCCTTGGCCAACTAATTCTGCTATCCAGTTACTCTTATTGTTGGGAAAATGTTGCGAATATTCAACTGGCATCTGTTTTCTTAAAATTTATGGCCTTTATTTTATTGCCTGTAGAGATTCTCAACCATCCGGTTTGTCCCAAAGTTGTTTGTCATGGTTTGTCCCAAAGTTGCTTTTCCGAAAGGCAACTGGACTTTCTTGAATTTTTTTCCCTTGAAAATGTTTCACTTCTCATCCAAGAAGCTTCTTCAGTTTTGCATTTATTTCACTGCATTTTCGAACAGCAAGGAATGAGTCTTGCTGCTCTGGTTTGACACCCCTTCAGGTATTTGAATAATCTTTTCAATCTTTTCAAGGTAAATGAGCCACGGTGGTGCAGTGGTTAGAGGGCAGTACTGCAGGCTACTTGGCAGTTCGATTCTCACCAGACTCAAGGTTGACTCAGCCTTCCATCTTTCCGAGGTGGGTAAAATGAGGACCCAGATTATTTGGGGCAAGTGGCTGACTCTGTAAACCGTTTAGAGAGGGCTGTAAAGCACTTGTGAAGTGGTTTATAAGTCTAAGTGCTATTGCCCTTCCTTCCTTCCTTCCTTCCTTCCTTCCTTCCATGGTGCCCAGTGGTTAAAATGCAGCATTGCAGGCTAATTCTGCCAACTGCCAAGAGTTCGATCCTGATTGGCTCAAGGTTGACTCAGCCTTTCATCCTTCCAAGGTGGGTAAAATGAGGACCCAGATTGTTGGGGACCATAGGCTGACTCTGTAAACCGCTTAGAGAGGGCTGTAAAGCATTGTGAAGCGGTATATAAATCTAGGTGCTATTGTCCTCCCTCCCTCCCTCCCTCCCTTCCTCTCTCCCTCTCTCCTTCCATGGTGCGCAGTGGTTAGAATGCAGTATTTCAGGTTAACTCTGCCGACTGCCAGGTGTTTGATCCTCATTGGTTTGTGACATGTACAAAGGGCTGTCCTGACCTTACCAGAAACGGTATATAAGTCTACTCTAAGAGCTATTGCTATTGCTAAATGTGCCCAATTCTGTTAATCTCTTCTTGTTGGACTTCCTCTCCCCATTGCTGAAATGTCCTTCTTTCTTTTCTTTTCTTTTCTTTTCTTTTTTTTGGGGGGAATCTGTTCCAGGTTGCCTGAACTGGTCCCAGCTTTCAAGGTTGAGTTGGACCAACACTGATGCCTGCTAACTGTTGATTACGATACAAAGGATCTGAGTATTTTTGTTGTTGTTCTTGTTGATGTGGCAAAATCTGCCCTGCAAAATCCATGGGATGAAAGGACACTCCATGAAATGATATTCCAGGATGGAGGGGCTACATTGTTGTTGTTGTTGTTGTTGTTTTTCTTGACAGATGCTGGAAAGTAGAGCCCTCCTGAGATGGGAGGTGGTTGGGTGGGTCAGGAAGCATTTTTCCATGGGTCGATGAAAGAATTTAATGGCCAGCCTGTTGGAAAAGCACCTCTGGCAAATGGAGAGGCTGAAAAGACCAGAGAGGGAAGAAATGGCAGGGAAAGCGAAAGCATTTCCAGCAATTTCTACCTGTAAAACCCCAAGGAAGTTAGACAGTGCCTGAAGATCTATTTGCGACGAGAGTAAACAAGACCAGGTTTAATCCAAACAAGGTCGAAATGCTCCAGGCAGAGAAACCAGCAATCCAGGGCACAGTAGAGGATTCTCCATCCCCCCCCTTCAAATTGTGTGTCTTTGTGGGAGCAGGAATATTTCCCCCTCCTTTTGCTTATGACTGTGCTGAGGCTATTTTAGGCTTACTGAGCAGTGGATGAAGCACTAATCAACTTACCGGAGGACATCAAAGGAGATGGCTCCAATCAGCAAGCAAAATCTCATATAGTTTGGGTGGTTGGAGAAAATGGATGAAAGACCAGAAGTGATGGTGTTTTGCAGGGCAGACAGGAGGAGGAGGAAGGAGGAGGAGGAAGGAGGAAGGAGGAGGAGAAGGGGCAGGGGGTGGAGGAGGAGAAGGAAGAGGAGGAGAAGGAAGAAGAAGAAGAAGAAGGAACAGGAGGAGGAAGAGGAAAAAGGAGAAGAAGAAGAGGAGGAGGAGGAAGGAGGAGGAGGAAGGAGGAGGAAGAATAAGAAGGAGGAGGAGGAAGGAGGAGGAAGAGGAAGAAGGAGGAGAAGAAGAAGAGGAGGGGGGAGGAGGAAGGAGGAGGAAGAATAAGAAGGAGGAGGAGGAGGAAGAGGAGGAGGAGGAAGGAAGAGGAGGAAGAAGGAGAAGGAGAAGAAGAAGAGGAGGAGGGGGAAGAATAAGGAAGAGGGGGAAGAGGAGGAGGAGGAAGAAGAAGAAGAAGAAAAAGAGGAGGAGGAGGTGGGAGGAGCAACAGCAGCAGGAGAAATGGAGAAAGTGGATAATTAAAGTCGAAGAGGATCAAACACGTTAATACAGTGGTTTTCAATCTTGACAGCTTTGGCTGGACACCAACTCCCAGAATTCTCCTCCTGGCTGAGGAATTCTGGGATTTGGAAGCCACCCAATTGAAAATTGCCCCAGTTCAGAAACACTGGGTTGATGGGATGGAGGGATCTGTCCATTCAGTAACCAGGAACTGGGATTGACTCAATGAGCTCTAACTGTCATTAGATAACTCTCGTTTCAAAATGGGAGGAAAATCACAAAGCCAAAATCAGTGGGAGTTGCAAGATTCCACCACCACCACCAAACAAAATAACAACAAAACAACCACCACAAACAGATTTGGGACACTTTACAACCTCAAAACCCACAGCTTTTCCAGTCCTACTAAGAAACCAATCAGGAGCAACTCTGGGTACTTATTTTACTGATGTCTGTAGAAAAACAGGCAGAGTTGGGGGGTGGAGTTAAGTGAAACATCAGCCTACAATCATTATGTTGCCACAAATGGTGCAAGCCCATCCTTTCTTGAATTACACTGACCCTTATTGGGCTTTCTATTGCACTTTCATTGACCAGAGTCTTCTGTACAGTCTGAACAAAAAAATCTTTTTTAATTGCAACTTGATGTATGGTCCTGATCAGTGGGCTTCTGCCCGATTGCTGGGTGGGTGGGGCCATGGTGGGTGGGGCCTAGTCAGCCTTTTGCACCACAGTGGGGGGAGCATTTTTGCCCTTCCCAAACTTCCGGTAGGCCCATTGTTGCCCTCCCTGAGCCTCCGTGCGCGCCTTGCACTTACCTGCATCCAAAACGGGCTGTGTGGGGACTCCTGGGGAGGGGGAATGGGGGGGCCAGCCAGGAATGGGATTTGGGGATTCTCCGAAAACTGCACAGAATCTTAGCTAGAGGTTCTCCCTAACCCCCAGCAGCCAAGCCCTGGCCCTGATCCTTTCCACCCGACACCATCCTTATCAAAGAGAAAAGTTTTCCAAAAAGCAGCCAACTCTACAAAGGAAAAGGAACTGTGGTGGTGATAAAGACGAAGTATTATTATTATTATTATTTTAAAAAAGGAAAATCTTTGATGAATTTCTCCTGACAGTCAAGACAGGCAGTTTAGGAGAAGGGGTGGCATCAGCCATCCAACTGAGCCATCTTGCCTCTCTTACAAATATGCCTTTTTTCCAGCTTAATTAAAACCGCTGAATACTTGAGCCGGGAAAAAAAAAACACGTAATCCCCATTAAAGTGTCATTTTAGCGGTAGGTGATTGAACCTTTCAAGTTATACTAAGTAATTATGCTGGTAGGAACCACGGGCTGTGTGAATGGCAGCCCAGGATGGTGACAAATTCTCGGGGTTGTTGCGGCTTCACCAAGCCAATCAATGCACGTTTCTGTTAAAGAGATTTATTGCTCAAAGCAATGTGGCGATCAAGGAAACAGGCATCTGTGCCAAGGAGGCTCATTTAGAGCAGGGTGGCAAACTCGATTTCATTGAGGATTGTACTTGACCTCGGTGTGTGTGTGTGTGTGTGTGTGTGTGTGTGTGTGGCCAGGGTGGGCGTGGCCAGATTGACATCAGTCATGTTGGTGGCCCAAGCACTCTGCCAGCGAAAACGGAGCTCGGGAAAGCCACGTGGTGCCGTCGCAGAGGCACCGCAGGTGAGTCCTTCGCTCACGGGTGGTCTCGCGGACCAGATCTAAGCACCCAGCGGGCCGGATCCGCCCCCCTGGGCCTTGAGCTTGTCACCCTTGATTTAGAACACCATTCCCCAACCTTTCCGGGTTGGTGGCTCGGCGTGAGGGGCGAGAGGGGAAAGATTTTGTGTGAGGGGCAGGAGTGCGCATCCACACACTGCTTCATTTGCCCGAGTGGGGCTGTGAATGATGGCACCCGCTGCTCACGTGAGTGGGGGCTGCAAGCATTGGTGCCTCCCCGCTCGTGTGAGTAGGGCTGCGCACGTGCCCTGGCTAGCCGTTCATGTGGATGCGAATAGCCCACAATCCCGTAGTGGTCTGTGGCCCACCGGTTGGAGACCCCTGATTTAGAGGGTTAGAAGCAGTGGTGAAATCCAATTTTTTTTTACTACTGGTTGTGTGGGCGTGGCTTGTTGGGCATGGTGTGACTTGGTGGGCATGGCAGGGGAAGAATACTGCAAAATTCCTATTCCCTCCCCACTCCTGGGGGAAGAATATTGCAAAATCTCCATTCCCACCCCACTCCAGGGGAAGGATACTGCAAAATCTCCATTCCCTCTCCACTCCAGGGGAAGGATACTGCAAAATCTCCATTCCCTCCCCACTCTGGGGCCAGCCAGAGGTGGTATTTGCCAGTTCTCCGAACAACTCAAAATTTCTGCTACCGGTTCTCCTGAACCTATCAGAACCTGCTGGATTTCACCTCTGGTTAGAAGGATCTAAATAATGTATGGTATATCATGCAATAATGCAGTAAAGCCTGTGCAATTTGAATTCTACCAATAAAAGAGAATATTAGTAGCTCGGGGTTGAACTAGGTGCTCTCTGAGCTTGGTGGTTTTCTTGCAGGCCTTTCATGACCCAACACAGTAAGATAATCAGTGCTAGAAGGGAGTAGGGTTTGCGGAGTGAAGAAGGAGGAAGAAGAGGAGGAGGACTGTGGGGGTCTTCGATGCTCTCTGAGCTTGGTGGTTTTCTTGCAGACGTTTCATTACCAAACTAGGTAATATCATCAGTGCTACGATAGTACATTACAAGAGTTCAAACTCTTCCCCCATCTTAACCCAAAATGGCTTTTCTTTTCCCTTTTTTAAAAATCATTTTAATTAGGGGATAAAATACGAACAGAAACAATAGTCAAGGAAGATACAGAGGAACAGTGCAAAAGATAATAAGTTTCAACGTTTATTAAGTCATAGTTGTTTTTAGCGACTGGGTTAAGAACTAAAAGCCTTGGGATGGAAATGTTTTTAATTGGTGTTATGATGGTTTGCCACCCAAAGTCATCTGCGCTCCCACAGAGTGGGCCTTCTCAGGGTGCCGTCGACCAAACAATGCCAGTTGGCGGCCCCCAGGGGGAGGGCCTTCTTTGTGGCAGCACCAGCCTTTTGGAATGAGCTGCCTCCGGGGTTACGCCAACTCCCCGACCTCCGGACCTTCAAATGGGAACTGAAGACTTTATTATTTCATCGAGCGGGACTAGCCTAAGTGTATTTTAACTGTAAATTTTAAGGGGTTTTATGTCGGTCTATGACCGTTTTAGTCGATTGGCCTACTAAATATTTGTTTTTAAATTCTTTTTAAATTTGCTATTTATTCTTTGTATTTTAATATGGCTGTAAACCGCCCTGAGTCCTTCGGGAGAAGGGCGGTATAGAAATTAAATTATAAATAAATAAATAAAAAAATTGAGATGGGCGGCCATAACAAATTGAATAAAGAAAGAAAGAAAGAAAAACATAAATAATTTTTTTGAGTTGGTAGAGACGTAACTGCTGGCAGGTTGGCTGGAGAACCTCCAGTGTATCAACGCTGCGTGATCTGCACCCCGTATAAAAGGAGATTAGCAGATGTTGAAAAAGACTTGAGTCTTTTGTAATCCATGAAATTAGTGCTAAAATTATAATTTCAAATAGCTCTGCCTATCTTGCTTTGGCGCTTTGAAGAGGACAAAGGCAAACTATAGGGACTCGGAAAGGATTAGCAAACGTGCAACTGATAGCTTTTGAAATCCAAGTCAGCAGATATAGTATATGGAGCCTTCCGTCAAGAAATTCAGAAGTCTTGGGGTGACTTTATATAGCTACTTGAGTCCCAAAGGTATTTTTTCCAAGAGCCAACTGGACTTTCTGGTTTTTCTTTGAAGACATTTCACTTATCATCCAAGAAGCTGGGCATGGCTAGTCTAGTGAAGAGAAGGACCAGGGGAGACAGGATAGCAGTCTTCCAATATTTGAGGGGCTGCCACAGAGAGGAAGGGAGTCAAGCTATTTTCCAAAGCACCTGAAGGCCAGAAAAGGAATAATGAATGGAAACTGATCAAGGAGAGATTTGACCTAGAAATCAGGAGGAGCTTTCTGACAGTGAGAAAAATCAACCGATGGAACAGAAGTTGCCTTCAGAAGTTGTGGGGGCTTCATCACTTGAGACTTTCAAGAAAAGATTGGACTGCCATTTGTCAGAAATGGTGTAGGGCCATGATGCCATCGCCTGTTCCTCTTCCGGGTTTCTGGCGCGCATGTACGCGCGACGATCAGCTGGGCTTCATCCATGTGGCAGTCCTGGAAACTGGAAGAGCTGGTCTTCCATTTTCCTGCATGAGCATATGTGCCGGCCAGCTGATTTTTGCACGCGTATGTGTGCCATAAAATCCAGCAGACTCACTGGTCGGTGGACATGCGCGCACTGGAAACCAGAAGTTTATTTTCGGGCACGTGCATGCGCACTGGGCAGCTCTTCTTCCGGGCTGTGGCTGAGACGAGCATGCACACATGCACTCCCTTTTCAGCAATCAGTGCTGAAAAGTTTTGCCATCACTGGTTTAGGGTGTCCTGCTTGAGCTGGGGGGGGGGTTGGACTAGATGACCTATAAGGTCCCTTCCAACTCTGTCAATCTGTGAAAGCTTCTCCAGCTCTTCTTGGATGAGAAGCAAAACGTCTTCAAAGAAAAACCAGAGAGCCCAGTTGCCTCTTGAAAAAGCACCTTTTGGATAACCATGACCTGAATGACTAGAGAATCTCTATAGACATTTAGCTACCCGAGTGTACAATCAATATCTATCTATCTATCTATCTATCTATCTATCTATCTATCTATCTATCTATCTATCTATCTATCTACCTACCTACCTACCTACCTACCTACCTACCTACCTACCTGTGTCTGTCTGTCTGTCTGTCTGTCTATCTATCTATCTATCTATCTTTGGTTATTCGGGTTTTCTCCCACGTAAAATTGGAAGTGTCTTGGCGACGTTTCGACGAAGTCTTTAAAAAGACCAGAACTATCGCCAAAACTGAACACTTTAACAACAGAATAATCAGAGAAGCCATCGAGATAGAAAAACGCCCACACAGCATGAACAAACGAGATGATACCTCCCGCCTACCAGCCATTTGGAAACCCGCCCTTATTGGCAAACGAGTCCCTAACATGAGGAATGACACCAGACCCACACTCACGAGGTCCACACAGGATGTCACCACCACACATCCACCCAGAAAGCAGACCCAAACCCACACTGATCATGAAGCACGACCAAGGACCAGAAGCCAGACCGCAGCTGCAACATTAGCCATTTCAAACCCCTCCAATCCATACATGCAGCAGACTGACACCCACTATGAAGATGTAGCACGACCACAAACACGAAGCCAAACAACAGCAATGCAGCTCACCAGCTCAAATCCCCCTGCAACTCAGACTAATCTGAGCACAACCAAGCCCCCACCCAAACAGGACACACCCCCAGCCAATCAGAGCACAAAAAACCCCCATCCAATCAGAGCACAGCCAAGCTCCCACCCAATCAGTTCAAACCCCCACTAGCAGTTAAAAAGGAAGAAACAGCTGCAATCACACATTGCTCCCAGAAGCACGAAGCTGAAGCCTGAAGATGACGAATGAGACTTCGTCGAAACGTCACCAAGACACTTCCAATTTTACGTGGGAGAAAACCCGAATAACCAAAGACCTACATACAAACACCCGTGAAAACCTCAGAAAACAAATATATATATATATATATATATTTATTTCTGGGCTAGTCAACAAATGTAAAATTGCACACACCGCATGAATCTGTGTAATTAAAAGAAGAAGAAAAAAGCGAATCGTTGTGGTTAATGCCGAAGCAAGATCATAAATGAATACATTATTAAGTCTTACTGAATTAATGTTTAACTGCAATAGAGTTGGAATTGAATGAGGCAATTAATCAGAGCAAGGACGGGGCGGCTGATAAGCATCTGTCTTGCTTTGAATATGTTGAGCAGAAACGACCTTCAGAACGGGGCTGCCAATCAAAGTGAGCTAGCTGGTATTTTGACAGTTCTGATACCACCGTAAGCGGGAAAATATTAGTGCGACAAAGATCCGTGCAGCACAGGAGAAGCCCTTGGGGAATTAAATTTCGCCTGAACCGTCAAGCCAGACGCTGAAGATTTACGTTTGCTGGAGGGGGGGGGGCGGGGGAGAGAAACTGTGCTTGATCAAAGACTCAAGATGACTTTTGATTTTTCATAATCACTGCACCATTCACACACACGCTGCAAAGTGATATATTGACTGGAGCAAGGTCAGTTTGCTCATTCCCATTTTGGAGAACGAAGAAGTGAGATGGGGAAAAAAAATTAAGTTGAAGGCCAGTAATCAATGCTGATTTGAGAAGGGTTCATGTTATGGCTGGAAATGGCTTCAATCACTCTGAGCTAAAGTCAGGGGGTCCCCCAAACTTGGCCACTTTTTCAGACTTGGGGACTTCAACTCCCAGAATTCCGAAAGTCTTAAAAGTGTCCAAGTTTGAAAACCACCTGGGCTAAACTATCATATGCTTTTAGATTACATTAACAGAGTTGGAAGGGACCTTGTAGGTCATCTAGTCCAACCCGACACCCAAGCAGGAGACCCTAATCCTGTGATGGTGAATCTAAAAGTGAGGGCGCGAGATTCGTTCTCTCACACGTGCAAATCCTGTTTAATGTAGCCTTACGATAAAGTATAAAATTAGTTCATTTGGTTGTGTTTCCTGTCTGGTTCACCTGGGACTCTGACACAAACTGACAAATAAGAGGAGATCAAGAAGCAGGAATTCCAGGGTTTTCAAAGGAAATCCCCCATCAAACTCTTACAAGGCGCTATCCTGAAAACCATATTTCCCACGGAAGAGCAAATACAGGGAAGGGTCAGAATTACAACCGAATATTGGGGAAAGGGGGTCTTTGCCACACGGAGCCCACCCCATCAATTACCATAACATTAATCCAATTACAGGCATCACAAGCGGCTCAGGGGCCCGTGTCTCCCCTACTCCCCCATAATTCATGCACCGGGTGCCGGTCTCCCCTCCACTTTGCCTGAATAATTCACCAGACAAAAGTGGAAGATCGTCCAACCGCGTCAGAGAAGAGGCAATTAAAGTTGGTTCCCGAGGTGGGACTCGGCGGAGTTTCGCTCTTACTACGCCGCTGTCTCGACTGATCAAACACTCTGCCACGGCTTCACCACGTTGTATGCAAAGCTTTAATGAGGCAAAGGGCCTAGGGCCCTTCAGTGTTCAAATACATGCCGTTTTCTGCACACTGTATCTTGTGGAGAGCGACTGCGCTTTCCCCACACGCTTCCAGCCTTCCCACTTTTCCCGTGATTTCTCATAACCCCTTGCAGGCGGGTCCTTGACTTACATCAGTTCTGTTGAGTCTGCGCCCCCCGAGCCAGGCCCCCTGCCAGAAAGTGACTCGGAAAGTGAGGGGGAAGGGCCATCAGGACTTACCTCTGGAGCTTCCCTGGCTCAGATCCAGGAGCCAGAGGCAGGCCAGGTGGAGGAGATAACGAGGCCTCCGTCCCCTGACTCTTTCCCCCCCAGGCCACGCCTCCAGACCTGGCTGATGGCAATTAGGCCTGGCTGGACCCTAGGTTTTGTAGGCAGGAGAGGTTCCCACCCAGAAGCAGGGGTGGGGCAGGCCTAGGAAATGCTGAGTCATGGAGCCACACCCCACAGGATATAAAAGCAGCAAGGGCTGCTAAACCACTTCGTGGCAAGCAAATCAACTGCTTAGAGGGAGAAATAGACCTGAAGTCCTGTTTGTTCCTGGTTTCCTGGCTGACTCATCGGCATCAAGAGAGATAACAGAGACACTTGGCAGACGCTTGCTAGTTTGCTGCCAGAACTGATAGCTGCCGGCTAATTCAGTCATCGCTCGTGTCTGAGGAGGGGGACAGAACAAGTTCGCTTAGCCACTGTTCGAAGAAAGAAGTGACTTACGACCGGTTTTTAATGACCACTGTCACATCCCTGTGGTCCCGTGATCCAAATTCACATGCTTGTGTCAACTGGCTCGTATTTATGATGGTCGCAGTGTCCTGGCGACCTTCTGACAAGCAAAGTTGAAGAGGAAGAAGCAGATTCACTTAACAACCTGTGTCACTAATTTAAACACTGCAGTGATTCACTTAACAACGGAGGGAAGAAAGGTCATAAAATGGGGCAAAATTCACTAAACAACAGCTCCGTTGTTAGTAACAACCATGTTATTAACAATGGCAGTGATTCGCTGAAGGACTGTGGCAAGAAAGGTCTAAAATGGGCAATACTCACTTAACAAATGTCTTGCTTAGCAATAGAAATTTTGGGCTCAATTTTGTAGTCAGACGTTGAGGACTGCCTGTAGCCATGTGGAATTTTATAGAAGGAGCTTCATGGGGTTTATTCCCACACAAGAGCCGCAGGCAATTTAGGGAATCCATTTGCAGATGTGATATCTTCTATTTGTGGTTCAGTTGTTCCAGATTCTCTTACATCATCTTTTAACAACCCCATAATCCCTTGTGGAGTGGAGTCTGGAGAACTGAATGGCGCTAGAAGAGTTCTTACTGGCCGGATGCCTATCCTGTTGCCAATGCGGAGTGTTATTTCGGCAGATCAATTCTCATTGTGCCCAGAGAGAGAAATATCTGCCTCTACCTAGGATCGAACTCACAGTCTCCCGATTGTGAGACGAGAGCTCCACCTCTCCGGATTCTCTTGATGGGTACAAAATATTTTATTTGCCTATTTATTGATCAAACTTATACGCCGCTTCAAGCAACTCTAGGTGGCTCGCCATCAATTAAAACAAGAAGATGAAAATGTTTAAGCATTAAAAACAAGGGCAGAATTTATTTCAAACTGACAACAATGGGAAAGGAGGGAGCAAGATGCACACATGGAATAAGAGGAATCCTATCCAGGTGGGCTGCTGGGGGTTCGGGAGAACCTCCAGCTAAGATTCTGTGCAGTTTGGAGAACCCCCAAATCCCACTCCTGGCTGGCCCCGCCCACCCCTCCTCTCACAGGAGTCCCCAGGTGGCCCGTTTTGGATGCAGGTAAGTGCAGGGTGAGCGCGGAGGCTCAGGGAACGTGAAAAATGGGCCTACGGAAAGTTTGGGAAGGTTGTAAACGGGTCCCTTTCCGGCCTCCAGAAGGCCTCCTGGGGAGCCTGGGGAGGCCGTTTTCGCCCTCCTGGAGGCACGAAGAAAGCCTCTGGTGCCCGGGGGAGGGCAAAAACACACACACACCCGCTGTGGTGCAGGAGGTCAACTAGGCCACGCCCATCATGGCCACACCCACTGAGTAACCGGGCAGAGAACCCCTTGCTAAATATTTTGAAGCTCAACCCTGATCTTATCTCTATCTCTGTGGTCTGGCTTAACTTCAGTCATTTAAGTTAAAAGTCGATTTAGTTTTTTTAATGTTAAAAATTGAATGACTACTCCAAAGATGCAACTGGGGTAGCGTGACTCGTACGCAATCGAGGGATGGGAAGCTAAAACGTATATTAGATTTTTTTTTTTTTACAGGATGACTGTCGCCTCAATGTTTCTTTAAGCCGTTTTGTCAACAGCCACAAATATTTTTGCTTCCCGCGTGGTTTTTTTTTTAACTTTCTTTCTTTTTCTTTTTTTTTTTAGCTTTCATTTTTCTTTTGTTAGAGCAAATTAATAGCGACTTGACAAGAGATCCAACTGTCTCCTTCCTCAGTGGGAATTGCTAGAGAAACTAGTGTGATAAAGATAATCAGCATATTCATTTCCACCAAGGACCAGGTTCAAGGCTTGCTATTAAAGATGTCCGCTCTGATATTCTTTGATGAATCAACTAATTATTCTAGCCAGAGAAAGAGTTTCCAGAGACTTTAAAAAAAAACAAAAAACAAGGTTTTAATAATGTGGCTTTCAAACACGTAGCCTCAACTTACGACCCCGATTGAGTCCAAAATTTTGGTTGCTAAGCCAGGCAGTGGTTGTGAGCTGTGCCTCACTGTACAACCTTTTTTTTTTTGTGCCACAGTTGTTAAACGAAGTGTGCAATCGTGAAGGCAACCTGCTTTGCCCTAACATTGGCTTGGCTTGTCGAAAGCTTGGCTGGGAAGATTGCAAATAGCACTCATACATAGACTTATATACCGCTTCACAGTGCTTTCCAATCCTTTCTGAGCGGTTTACAGAGTCAGCTTCTTGCCCCCAACAATCGGGGTCCTCATTTTACCCACCTCAAAAGGATGGAAGGCCTCAGTCAAAAGCACTAGCAATAGCACTTAGACTTATATACTGCTTCATAGTGCTTTCCAGCCTTCTCTAAGTGCTTTAGAGATGGTCTCTAAGCATCTTGTCCCCAACAATCTGGGTCCTCATTTTACCCATCTCGGAAGGATAGAAGGCTGAGTCACCTTCGAGCCGATGAGACTCAAACTGCTGAACTGCTGGCAGACGGCAGTCAGCAGAACTTGTCACGTTTTCGATATTTGGAATACGAAAATATCCCAGATAGCATGGTCATGGGGCAATGGAAGTTGTAATCCAACTCACTGAACCGCAGAGTGGATCCGGACTTCTCTATCAAGGTGGCCGAGTCTGTCCACTTCTGCTCAATCATTTGCCTTCTCGATCCCCCAAGATCTAATTTTTTTACAAATGTTCAACAGGGACCCTCTTCAAGGGAAGCAAGCAGGGGATTTTACAACCGAAAATAGAAAAGAGAGAAAGGGGGGCAGGGAGAGAGGGAGAGAGAGAAAGAGAAAATATGAGAGAACGAATGAAAGAATGAGAGAGAGAGAGAGAGAGAGGGAGAGAGAGAGAGAGAGAGAGAGAGAGAAGGTGATGGCGGAGAAGGATATGGGAGCTGCGTTCACCAATCTGTTAGATAAAAATCAACAAAGCAATTAAGCTCCAACAAAAACAAGACAAGGTAACTCCTTGCATCCCAAACAATCTGAATGTTAATTACCGTGTGCTTACAGGAAAGATAAGAGGAAGAGTTCCACACACCCCTCCTTTCCTTTCCTGAGGAATATATTTCAAACAAAGCCATGAAAAATGCATGAGCAAGGAGTCCCTTCCTGAGGTTGAGCTACGGTTTCCTTGTCAAATATTTCAGCTCCAAGAGGTCCAGAGGAAGGTTAAAGCACAACATTTTCATCTAAGAGATAGAGATACAGAGAGAGAGAGAGAGAGAGAGAGAGAGAGAGAAAGAGAGAGAGAGAGAGAGAGAGAGAGGGAGGGAGGGAGGGAGGGAGAGAGAGAGGGAGGGAGGGAGGGAGAGATAGGACTGCCAAGAAAGTTGAAAAGTGATGGGGAGTCTGCTGCCAGTGACCCCATCAATGTCCTTCTGCCTGCCCTCCAAAAGCACCACGGCCAAAGTTCATGCCAGGTATGAAGATCCTGAACAATTGCTCAGCCTTCAAACTCAATTTGAACCTATTCTGAAGAAGATACCACGAGATCTCCAAGTGTCCTGATGGACATCACACTGTCTCCAGGCCTGGTCATATAACCAGATATTGAGCTTCTTTTGGATATCAAAAGGGAGGAGAATGAAGCTTTATTTATTTATTTAAGTGGGGAAGAACATTCTATAAGGTTGGTGCCCTGGAAGAGAAGGTGTATCACTTGGGACCCAGCAAATGTAGATCCTTAGGTGATGGCGCCCACAGCGTCCTTGTTTGAGCTGCGGTGCTGGAGAAGGGAATGGGACAAGTTGCCATGGCCAACTTGTTGTGGCCAGCTCACCACGGCCAACTCGCAACAGCCAGCTCACCAACTTGCTGCGGGAAACACTCGTCGCGGGATGATTTACCAATTCTATTTCATTATTTCAAATCAAAGAAAATGGTTTTTAATTTTTGCCATTCACATTTCATTCAACTCTACTGAAGCTCTGCCATTTTCCCCTTTTCCTCAATGTCATATTTCTCTTTGGTTGACGGTCTAAACCAGGGGTGTCAAACTCAAGGCCTCAGGGGCAGGATCGGCTTGCGGGGTGCTTAGATCTGGTCCGTTGAGCCCCCCTGGAAACAGCGAAGGAATGACCCGGAATGCCTCTGCCAGTGAAAACGGAGCTCGGGGGGAGGCTGTGTGCGGCCCTCCTGAGCTCCGTTTTTGCTGGCAGGGGGGTGCAGGGGGGCGTCACAGCCGAAAACGGAGCTCGGGGGGAGGCTGTGTGCGGCCCTCCTGAGCTCCGTTTTTGCTGGCAGAGGGTTGCAGGAGGCCGTCACAGCCGAAAATGGAGCTCGGGAGCTCGTTTTTGGTGGCAGAACCCTAGGGCCGCCAGAGGCGGCCACAAGTGACATCAAACTGGTCACAGCCACCCTGGCCACACACCCCTCCCCCCCCCAAGGTCAAACACAACCCTGATGCGGCCCTTAATGAAATTGAGTTTGACACCCCTGGTCTAAACGGAATGAGTCTAGGACAACTTGCCATGGCCCACTCATCCCGGCCAACTCGCTTCAGGACAATTTGACGCTGTATTAATCATTTCATTCCATTATTTCCTGCCCCCCGTTCTTTTCCAAATGAAGTGTTCCCCTTTCGACGCGGCTTCGTGGGTATTGTTAACCTGTTAACGATGCATTGAAAACCACGTTCCATTTCCGAGTGGGACAACAACACACCGCGGCCAACTCTCTGCGGACAATTCAACAAATACAAAAGTTCAATTAATTTCGACGGAGCCGTGGCCAACAATAATACAATAAAATCGATCTAGAAATATGAGAGGAAATATAATAATTTCGCTGAAAATGTGGGTCGCCAATAATAATAATAATACTAGAGGCTCAAACGAAATGCTAAGCGCCTCATTTTTTTCCTACCCGGTCATTGTTTCAAGCGGCGTATAAAAACGCAGCCGCAATTAATGAAGGAAGGAACGATCCCGATGAAAACAGACAGCAATGGCGATGGAAATCCCATTCTGAGAAGGAAATAATTTGCTGGTTTCTCAGCTCCTTATCTTCCGCTAATGACAAAGTAAAATCAAAGGCAGTTAACCTCAACTTGTTCCTTTTTTCAATATACATCCCTGCGTTGTTGTTGTTTTTCGTGGTTTTTTTTTTTGCAGCTACACAACCGCACAATCCTGCCTACCTCCTCTTCACGTTTGTGCATTTTAATGCTGAGCCACTTAAAAGAGCTGAAGTACAGCTTTTTAGTAATCATGGGGCCACTCAGACCCTTTTAATAAATCTGAATCAATCACTTTGGCCCCCTTGTCCTTTATTGTGCCGCATCCTCTGGATACCCACACTTGTAAAACCATTTCTGCCCCCCCTCCTCCTTTCCTTCCGCCCCACCCCAAGTGGGACCACAAGAAGATTATTCTTAGCACAGCTTAAGACTCTCGTAAGCTGCCTGTTATTGAGGCAGAGAGCCAGAAGCAGCTGGGGTTTTCCAGGTTTTTAAGGCCTGGTGATATGCACAAGGCAGTCTTCGAGTTACGACTGCCACGGAGCCCCCAAAATTCATGTCGCGAAGCAAAACATTTGGTAAGCTGAGCTTGCCCCCACGTTAGTTACGATTTTTCTGGCCGTGGTTGTTAAGTGACTCGTTGCGTTGGTTAGTAAGACGGTTGTTCGGTGAATCTGGGGTTCCCCCATTGTCTTGGCTAGCTAGAAGGTCGCAAAAGGGGGAATCGCGTGGCCCCGGGACACTGCAAACCGTCATAAATACGAGTCGGTGGTCGAGCATCTGAATTTGGGTCATGCGGCCATGGGGGATGCTGCGATGGTTGTAAGGGTGAAAAACGGTCGTAAGTCACTTTTTTCAGTGATGTCATAACTTTGAACTGGTCACTAAAATGAACTATTATAAGTCGAGGACTACCTGCATTCAAGACAAAGCTATAAACAGGGAGGAATTGCGAGGGACCCTTTGCCTCTTTTCCGCCCACTGTGCTCTGCAAAACAAGGTCACTTCCTTAGCAGGGATTTCTTATTTATTTCTTTACTTCCACAGTTCAGTAACACAGTTCGACTTATGACCATAATTGAGCCCGATTCTTTTGTCCCTAAACGAGACATTTGCTAAGTGGGTTTTGCCCCATTTTAACAAACTTTCTTGCCCCAGTTGTTAAGTTACTAACAATGCAATTGTTAAGTTAGTAACACAGTCGTCCAATCACTTCTTGAAAAGCTCCAGGGTTGGAGCAGCCACAACTTCTGGAGGCAAGACGTTCCACAGGTTAATTGTTCACACGGGCAGGAAATTCATCCTTAGTTCTAGGTTGCTTCTCTCCTTGGTTAGTTTCCACCCATTGCTTCTTGTCCTGCCCTCCGGTGCTTTGGAGAATAGGTTGACCCCCCCCCACTCTTCTTGGTGGCAGCCCCTGAGATATGGGAACAGTTGTTCCACATCTGTCTGCAGGTCTTTGTAATTTGCGATTTTCTCTACTTCTTTCTCTTCTCTCCTGCAATCTTCCCGGTATAGTCACATCCATGATCCCGATTTTATTTTTGGTCGTCCTTACTGACAATTGCTAATGTGACAGGCACTGTTATTATTATAGTAAAAAAATAAAAACTCATTATGGAGCATCCACTCATCCCAATTGTTTCACATTTTATTTAGGACTTTCGAAACTTCCTTAAAGAAACCTTTAAAGGCTTTGATCAGAGATTTTCTGTTTTTTCCCCCCCAACAAGCTTCTCTCTTTGATTAGTTTCCATCCATTGTTTCTTGTCCTGCCTTCAGGTGCTTTGGAGAATAGGTTGACCCCTCCCCCCCCTCTTCTTGGTGGCAGCCCCTGAGAGATTGGAACACAGCTATCATGTCTCCCCTGGTCCTTCTTTGCATTAAACTAGACATAACCCAATTCCAGCAACATGCAACCCATGGTTGATGCCTGAGACCAGCCTCACCATCTTTGCGCCGACAGCTTTGGCATCGCTGACAAAGCAAGAAAGCCAGAAAGCCTTCCTTCACCGAAGGCAAAAGGGAAACCATATGCGGCACGAAGGGTTGGGCAACACCTGGACTGGGGACATATTGCTTTCGTGAGAACAAAAATCCGGCCTCCCACTCGCTCGCCACAAACAGGAAGTTGCTCCCAAGAGAACAAGGGTGCTGGCAGCTGCCTGCTAAAACCTGTTCTTAGGGAAAAAGCAGAAAAACCAGCTCTGCGACTTCTAATATTTATGTCCTCCGAGGCCAGGCAGGCTACAGGGAGAATTCGACTTACGACTACAATTGAGCTCCGTGTTTTGGTTGCTAAGTGAGACCTTCGTTAAGTGGAGTGTTGCGACATTTTAGACCTTTCTTAAGCGAATCACTGCACTTGTTAAGTTGGGAGCACAGCTGTTGCTAACAACGGAGCTGAACTTCGAGGAAGCGTTGGTCTTTCAGAAATCTAAAATGAGAAATAAAAAATAAAAATGAGCTGTGTGTCTTTCTAGCCCGCAAAAGCTCAGAGGAGATAAGAGAACTCTGAAGCCGGGACAAAAGAATTTAAGAAAGTCTCATTAAAACCATCAGATAGCTCCCCGTGCCTTCTTCCTAACTGCTCTACATGAAGATCTTGAGATGAATGTGCGTGCAGCAAGATAATACAGCTTCCCACTTGTTCTCTGGTAATCATCTGATCTAATATCAGATTATTTACTTTGGGGCATGTGAGAACTGACTCCCACGCCATGCATCCTTGCTCAAGACTAAGGCTAACGGAGATCGCCCTAACCCTGCAGCGTAAATAGAAGACACAAAATAAGGACTAACAGAGATAACTGAAAAAGGAAGTTTGAGGAACATTAACATTAACCAGATAATGACCTGACTCAAAAGGTTGGCACTTGTGGAATAAGTCAAGATCACGTGAAGTGTTGATACCGCTTCATAATGGCTTGGTAAGGCCACACTTGGAATACTGCATCCAGTTTTGGTTGCCACGATGTAAAAAAGATGTGGAGACTCTAGAAAGAGTGCAGAGAAGAGCAACGAAGGTGATGGGCGACTGATGGGGAAGCTAAAACATATGATCAACCCTGACTGCTCTTCAGAAGGCCAGATCCTGAAGATGAAACTGAAATGCTTTGGCCACCTAATGAGAAAGAAGGACTCACTGGAGAAGAGCCTAATGCTGGGAAAGATTGAGGGCAAAAGAAGAAGGGGACGACAGAGAATGAGGTGGCTGGATGGAGTCATTGAAGTAGTAGGCATGAGTTTAAATGGACTCCAGAGGATGGTAGAGGACAGGAAGGCCTGGAGGAATGTTGTCCATGGGGTCGCGATGGGTTGGACACAACTTCGCAACTAACAACAACAACAAAAAAAAACATATGAAGAACAGTTGCAGGAACTGGGCTTGTCTAGTTTTATGAAAAGAAGGACTAGGGGTGACATGATAGCAGTTTTCCAATTTCTCAGGGGCTGCCACAAAGAAGAGGAAGTCAAACTATTCTCCAAAGCTCCTGAAGGCAGGACTAGAAACAACGGGTGGAAACCAATCAAGGAGAGAAGCAACTTAGAACTAAGGAGAAATTTCCTGACAATGAGAACAATTAATCAGTGGAACAACTTGCCTCCAGAAGTTGTGAATGCTCCAACACTCGATGTTTTCAAGAAGAGATTGGACAATCTCTTCTTGAAAATCTGTTGGGTCCTTGGTGCTTTTTGACTTGGTGGTTCTCTTGCAGACCTTTCATGACCCAACTAGGTAATATCACCAGTGCACCACCGTCTGCAATCCCAAGCAAGGTTTACTCAACAATACAGAAAGAGAACGATCCATTCAATCAATTCTCTGTTTATGCTGGGTTTTTATTTATTTTTTTCCCCAGGAAAAAAAAGCACACAACCCCTCTACCAGGCAGGAGATATTTCACACTGCAGTCACGTTTGAAGCTGGTGGATAAGTTTCATCCCATTAAAAGAACCGAAAGGACACCGCACGCCTAGCTCGACTTACGATTCTATTTAAAATCTTTTCAGAAACCTCCAAAACAGTTTAAGTAATGCAATAATAAAACTCTCAGTGAACCTGAGCAATAAAATCCATCAACAGAGGAGACGGGTAATATAATCTCTTTAGGAAAAAAAGAGAGAGAGAGAGAGAAAATATTTCCTCTTTGCCTGAATTACCTTGTGCAGCGCAAGATAGAGCATTTCGACGATAGCAATGGACGGAAATCTCTCTTTAGGGACGCCCTTCTCATAATTGTGCATTCATGCTTCTCTCTTCAGTAGTAGGCTAAATACAATTTACCCTCGCACACACTTTTATGGGGTTTCTTCAAATCCCCCTGTTTTATTACCTCCCTGGCTAGGAACGGGGAGGGGTCTGTCCCGGAAGTCCTGAGGGCTTGCTTGCTAACTGTGCAAAGATATTAAGTGTGAATAATAATAATAATAGTAATAATAATAATAATAAAAATGAAATCCAAGGCAGGTCTCTATCTGCAATTTATCGTTTCTCGTAAAGGACCTTTGGGAGCCTCAATTTGAAGGTGAAAAAAGAAAATAAGATCTTTAAAAGTAGACAATCTAATCTCATTGATGGGGAGGGAACTTAGGCAGTAGAAGCGGGCTGAATGGTTTTAAAAGGGGGGGGGTTTAAGAATTAAAGCAGGGGTCTTCATAATGCAGGCAATCCTTGAGTTACAACAATTCATTTAGCGACCGTCCGACGTTACCACAGCACTGAAACAAAAAGTGACCTAGGTCCGTTTTTTCATGCTTACCACCGTGGCGGTGTCCGCATGAACACGCGACCCAAATTCAGACGCTTGGCAATTGACTCCCACTTATGACGGTTTGCAGTGTCCCGGGGTAACGTGATCCCCTTTCGCGACCTTCTGACAAGCGAGGTCAACGGGCAAACCGGACTCACTTAACAACCGCATTACTAACTTAGCAACCAGAGTGATTCACTTAACAACTGCATCAAGAAAGGCTGTAAAAGGGAGCCAAACTCACTTAACAAATGTCTCACTTTTATCGACAGAAAGGTCGGGCTCAATTGAGGCTGTAAGTCGGGGACTACCTGCATACAAGGGAGTAGAAAAGGGGACCCCGTTGATTCAAATTGATCTCGCACGCCAATGCTCCAGAAATCCATGCAAGTGATCAAGTTTTTTTTTACAAAAGAGCGCTAAGCAAAGAGACCGGAATTATTCTCCGAAGTCCCATATAAATAATCCGATTCCAGACATATATGCGCAGTAATTATCAGCAGTGGGTAATTTTCCTTCACAGGTTATTTGCGTTTTTTTTCTTCCAGGAGGTGTTAAAAAAAAAAATTAGGGGGGGGAAGAATCGCACACCATCTGACGCACGATAAAATTACCACTGTTGGTGCATCGCGTGCAAAAAATGCGGAAGGCTGAGAGCGGGCACGTGATGTTGTGTTTTTTTTGTTTTTTTGTTTAAACTCCTAGGTGTTAATACCACCCGGAGGTGATCCAGCAATGCGCGATAACGAGTGTTTTTCCCAGTTTCTTTTCATCGGGAACAGAAGGCAATTAAACAAGTGCTGATGGAACGCGCTTCCGTATAATCAGGGTTTGTCCGACTGATTTGAATGGCCTTTTATCGGAATAATTATGGAGGGTGGGTGAGACTGTTTATTTATGTATCGCATCTAGATAGCTGCCTAACTCTTGGGAACATGACTCGGAGCAAGAGAAACACATCCTAAAAAAAAAACTAACCATAAAAAAAGCACCCTACGATTGAAAACATACAAATGACCAAAAACAGAGATAGCTATCATAAGTAGAGATAGCTATCATGGTAGGCGATAAAGCTCTTTTGCTAATTATACAGAATAACACAATTGGAAGGGTCTTCTACTCCAAGCTGTTGCTCAAGCAGGAGACCCTACATCAGTTCGGACAAATGGTTGTCCAATCTCTTCTTGAAAATCTCCAGCACCCACAATTGCTGGAGACAAGCTGTTCCACCGATTGATAGTTCTCACTGTCAGGAAGTTTCTTCTTAGTTTTAGGTTGGATCTGTCTTTAAGGATCTTCCATCCGTTACTTCTTGTCCTGCCCTCAGATGCTTTGATGAATAGATCCCCTCTTCCTCTGTGACAGCCCCTCAAATTTTGAAAGTCTGCTGTCATGTAATCTTGTAATAGTAGTCCTGGTATCTATCTGACAATTCTTTTAAGAGCAAGATAGATAGATAGATTGATAGATAGATAGGTAGATAGATAGATAGATGATAGATCAGATAGAGAGAGTAGATAGATAGATAGATAGATAGATAGATAGATAGATAGATAGATAGATGTTAGATAGATAGACAGACAGACAGACAGATAGATAAAGACCGTCAGACAGACATGATTGAAGAGGGATAGGTGGATGGATGGATGGATCGATAGATCAAGACAGTCAGACAGACATGGTAGAAGATGGATAGATAGATAAATATGGATGGATGGTAGATAGATAGATAGATAGATAGATAGATAGATAGATAGATAGATAGATAGATAGATAGATAGATAGATAGATAAAGATAGACATAGACATGATAGAAGATGGATAGATGATGGATGGATGGATGGATGAATAGATATGGATGGATGGATGAATGGATAGATAGACAGATAGATCAAGACAGTCAGACAGACAAGATAGAAGATGGATAGATGGATGGACGGAGATATAGATAGATAGATAGATAGATAGATAGATAGATAGATAGATAGATAGAAAGATAGATCAAGACAGTCAGATAGACATGATAGAAGAAGGATAGATGATGAATGGATCCATGGATGGATAGATAGATAGATAGATGGATAGATAGAAAATATAGTGCATGAATCCAATTGCTACACATCAGATCCCTTGCCTACTCTCATCCTAGCAACAAGATTTTGTCACCTTTAAATGGTTGTCTTGGCGGCCAAGCACACTGATCAGGCCACATTTTTGTGTCGTGCGCAGCTCGGTACGACCCATGGAAAGTTTTTGCAACTCGACTGTAGGGCCTTGCCTGATCTACCAACCGAGCTATGCCTTGAATGTTTGGGTATTTGGGGACATCAGCTAGAGAACTTTCCAAGGTCAGGGTGGACTCTCCGACAGATTTATTTTCCTTTCCTGTCTGGATCAAGTGTCTCCAAAGGAAATGAGCAGCTCTCCTGTAAGGTCAAGGGTCGCGAAACGGTTTGTAGCTCTCCCTTCTTCTTTTCACGGGGCTATTTCCTTAAGTGGTTGGGCACCTCTTAATTAAACAGGAAGTTCTACAGTTAAGATCCTGGAGCCCGTGTGCTTTTTCAAAGCTCCTGAACGGCTTTTAGAATCTGACAGGTTGAACTTTTGGGGGAAAAGAGCATTCAATTGTTGATAAGATGTTGACAGTTTCTTTCCGGATCATGTAAACTGCTTATATTTCCTTTAAGCTGCTTCATGTAAAACTCTGACACCAGAGCCTGTGTCAGGAACAAAATCTGGGATAAATATAATGTAGAATGTGTTTACGTGCATTTAAGGCAGGCCAACGCTTCTGCTTTAAAGGCCAAAGGTATCGTCAGCCTGGCCAGGTATCTGGACTGTTCTTCAATGCAGAGGAAATGTTTTGGGGCCAGTCATGAGAGGCTGGTCGATTAAAAAGAATCCTCAACTTGCAACAGTTCATTTAGTGACCATTCGAAGTTACAACGGCACTGAGAAAAAGTGACTTTAGGACCGCCTTTCGCACTTAAAGACCGTTGCAGCGTTACCATGTGATCAAAATTCAGACACGCGGCAACTGATTTATATTTAAGATGGTTGCAGAGTCCCGGGATCATGTGATCCCCTCGTGTGATCTTTTGCAACCTTCTGACGAGCAAAGTCAACGGGGAAGCCAGATTCCCTTCCACGCTGACGTCGGGGAACTAACTCAACAAGTGCAATGATTCACTTACATCAAGTGTGGCAACAAAAAGTCATAAAAGGGAGTTAAACTCACTTAATGAACGTCTCACTGAGCAACAGAAATGTTGGGCTCCGTTATGGTCGTACGTCGAGGACTGCCTGTATCTTCTCAACTTCAAAATGGGAAATCCTGACTAAATGACCCTCGTCAGTCAGATAATTTCAGGCATGTAGATTTCCACGCACAGAGGAAGAAAAGGATGAGTCCCAAAAGTGATCTGAAGAGAAGAAGCTTCTCAGATGAGAGGTGAAATGTCTTCAAAGAAAAACCAGAAATGTCCATTTGCATCTTGGGGGAAAAAAAACACCTTTGTGTTGTGACCCAGGACCAAGTAGGTAGCGGTAGACGCAATCAGTTCAAAAACAAACACACTTTATTAGAACAGCTGAGAATTAACTCATTCTCAGCGTAGTCCAAACTAAATCAAAACTAAATCAAAACAAATTCTTCATAACACAATTCTTAAGTCTTATCACCAACCTTGGTCTAAGTTGGCAAACTGCCAAAGGCTTTTCTTGGCAAAGGTTCAAAAGCAGAAGACACTGACGAGAAATAAATGCAGCAAGACAAGGAGCAATTCTATCAACATTGTTTTCCAACGAAGAGCCCAAATGCCATTGCTGGTCTTTTAAGCCTTATGGGAGGGGCCAATCGTCTCTTGGCCCTACTCCTGAGTCGTCCTCTTTGCTTTACCTCCTCTTGCCTTCTGGCAGCTCTTCTCATGTGTGCACTAGGAACAGGCTCCTCCTGTTCCTCTGCCTCACTATTGTCAGCCTCTGGAGGCTCCGGAGTCCACACATCATTCCCAGATGGCCCTGGCCCCATCTCTGCCTCCGACGCAGAGCCCTTATCCGGGCCTTCCCCAGCCTCCAGGACTGGCCCATGTTCTTCCTCAGCCTCATCACTATCCAGCTCCACTGCCAGCTCCGCAGGCTGCTGGCGGACCACAACACTTTAGAGCAGTGGTTCTCAACCTTTATAGTGCTGCGACCCCTTTAATACAATTCCCCATGATGTGGCGACCCCAACCGTAAAATTATTTTCGTTTTGAATTTATCGCGCCTGAAGCCGTATTGGCTAGCGATCTGAACTGCTTGCGATTGCCTTGAGGACGGAGGCATTAAAGCGGAGACTCCTCCCCTATTAAGTTTATGGCGCCTGAAGCCAGATTAGGCTAGCGATTGGGAGTGATTGCAGCTGGCTTGAGAGGGAGACATCAGAGCAAAGATTTCTCTCTTTTTTAATTCATCGCGCCCTAAGCCGAATTCGGCTAGCGATTTGAAGAGCCTGCAGCTGGCTTGTGGAGTCAACCATTGGAGCGCAATTCTTCGACTCGCAAGTATACTTCCCATATTTCCGATGGTCTTAGGCGACCCCTGGCAAATCGTCATTCGACCCCCAACGGGGTCGCGACCCACAGGTTGAGAACCGCTGCTTTAGAGCAAACAAGAGATGGATGGCTGAGAATCTCCATTGGCAAAAGGATGAATCGCTTCAAAATGAAAAGGGATAAATGCGATCTCTGCGGATTTATATATATATATATAAAAAAACAGAGATATAACTTGCATTGTAATAATGAGAGATACTTCATAAAATGGTGTTTGTCATTTGCAGTTGTAACAAGTACTTGGATGAAAATGCCATAACAGAATTTCAGTCTGCTGATCAATGGAACAGAGTCACCTTGTTATTGCACTAAGAGGTTTTAAAATGGATTAATCTAACTCATTACCTGCTTAACTTGAAGAAAGGGTAACGAAACATTGAATGAAAATTGTGATTAGCAAGGAGCACTTTTCAAATGCTTGGCACCCAACCTTCTGCACATAGATCTTATGGTATCCTAGATTTCAAATTGGTTGTTAGGAATCAAAGCATCCACTCCAGGAAAAAAAAAAGAAAAGAAGAAGATTTAATCAGAATCACATTGGCTTAAAATGAGTGTTGTGTAAGCTATCTTGCATGCAGTTTCTTGTTTGATAAACAGTAATTTTATTTCGGTCCAAGACTAGGCATACAAAAAATAAAACATTTCAAGCATAAAGGTAAAGGTAAAGGTTCCCCTCGCACATATGTTCCTGACTCTAGGGGGTGGTGCTCATCTCTGTTTCAAATCCGAAGAGCCAGCGCTGTCCGAAGACGTCTCCATGATCATGTGGCAGGCATGACTCAATGCCAAAGGCGCATGGAACGCTGTTCCCTTCCCACCAAAGGTGGTCCCTATTTTTTCTACTTGCATTTTTACGTGCTTTCGAAACTGCTAGGTTGGCAGAAGCTGGGACAAGTAACGGGAACTCACCCCGTTACACGGCAGCACTAGGGATTCGAACCGCTGAGCTGCCGACCTTTCGATCGACAAGCTCAATGTCCTAGCCCCTGAGCCACCGCGTCCCATATTTCAAGCATACCATCCAACAGTAGACTATCAAACAACAGTAAGTGAAATATCGTGTTGTTGTTTACATTTGGACATCTGTAGAGCAAAAAGATGTAACAAGAATAAAGAGACCGAGGACTGAAAATATCATTGGGTCTTGAGGCATGTTCATATACTAGCATCTGCTGTTCCGAGCCCCCAGACCCTTCTTCATTCCATATGACTAGCTCTGTAGTGAGGTGGGATCTCATGAGGCTTCTCAACTATACATCCCATTCAAGTACTATGCTTCCCATCAGCCAGGGCTGTAAACGGTATGACTCATGGTTTGTGTCCATGGAGAGTCTCAATCATCCAGGTCATGGTTGTCCCAAAGTTGCTTTTCCAAATGACCACTGGACTTGGCTTTTTCCTTCTTTTGCTTCTCATCCAAGAACCTGAAGAAGAAGTGAACTGATGAAGCTTCTAGGACAGTGGTTCTCAACCTGTGGTCGCGACCCCGTTGGGGGTTGAATGACAATTTGCCAGGGGTCACCTAAGACCATTGGAAATATGGGAAATATATTTGCGAGTTGAAGAATCATGCTCCAATGGTTGACTCCACAAGCCAGCTGCAGGCTCTTCAAATCGCTAGCCGAATTCGGCTTCAGGCGTGATGAGTTAAAAAAGAGAGAAATCTTTGCTCTGATGTCTCCCTCTCAAGCCAGCTGCAATCGCTCCCAATCACCAGCCTAATCTGGCTTCAGGCGCCATAAACTTAATAGGGGAGGAGTCTCTGCTTTAATGCCTCCGTCCTCAAGGCAATCGCAAGCAGTTCAGATCGCTAGCCAATACGGCTTCAGGCGCAATAAATTCAAAACGAAAATAATTTTATGGTTGGGGTCGCCACATTGTGGGGAATTGTATTAAAGGGGTCGCAGCACTATAAAGGTTGAGAACCACTGTTCTAGGATGAGAAACAAACCATTTTCAACGAAAAACAAAATTCCAGTTACCTTTTGGAAAAGCACCATGGGACACTCAGGGTTTATCCTAAAGGTGTTTTTTCCAAGAGGAAACTGGACTTTCTGGGGTTTTTTTTCCCTTTGAAGGCGTTTTTTGCTTCTCATCCAAGAAGCTTCTTCAGCTCTGAAGAGTTCAGCTCTGAAGAGCTGAAGAAGCTTCTTGGATGAGAAGTGAAACGTCTTCGAAAAAACCCCCAGAAAATCCAGTTGCCTCTTGGAAAAGCACCTTTGGGACAACCATGATCTGGACGACTGAAGAAGATTCAAGAACTGAAGAAGCTTCTTGGAGGAGGAGAAGTAAAACATTTTCAAAAAAAAAGAAACCCCAAGGAAGTCCAGTTGCCTTTTGGAAAAAGCACATTTGGGATTTCTGGTGGTTGTAGGTTCCACAGACCAGGGCCAGAGAAGAAAAACTTTTCTCCTGTATCCCTCCAGGCAGAATTTCTTGGTTGACGGAGTCTGCCCTGGGGAGAGATGGCTCCTCAGATACCCTGGTTTAGCTTTTCAATCTTAAAGCAGAATAGAAAGGAAGAAGAATAGAATTGGCAATTGAGAAAAACGTACAGCTAGAAATTCCCCAACATTCTCAAGGAAGTCGAGAGTATTAGCCTCACCATCTCCAGTACGTAACATGATTGTCTTTCCAACCTTTAGAAAACCTGATGATGTTACCTAGTTGGGTAATGAAATGTCTACAAGAAAATAACTAAGCTCAGAGAGCATCGTGGACCCCAAAGTCCATTCCTCCTCTAGATCAATTCAATCAGAATAGAGCTGGAAGGGACCTTGGAGGTCTTCTAGTCCAACCCCCTGCCTGAGCAGGAGACCCTATGCCATATCAGACAAATGGTTGCCCAGTCTCTTCTTAAAAACCTCCAGTGATGGCGCACCCACAACTTCTGGTGGCAAGTCGTTCCACTGGTTAATTGTTCTCACCATTTGGAAATTTCTCCTTAGTTCTAGGCTGCTTCTCTCCTTGGTTTCCACTCATCGCTTCTTGTCTTGCCTTTTGGTGCTTTGGAAAATAGTCTGACAAACTGCCCCCCCCCTCATTTTTCTTACAGTAACAGAGTTGGAAGGGACCTTGGGGGTCATCTAGTCCAACCCCCTGCTCACGCAGGAGATCTGTACTAGAGATTGGAACCGCCAAACTGCCGACCTTTCTGATCGACAAGCTCAGCATCTTAAGACCCCGAGCCACCAAATCCGGCTTACTTTTTGTAGGAGCCACTCAAATATTGGAACACTGCTATCATTTCTCCCTTTAAAAATTTGGATCCCTTTACTGACTTTTAAAAGGAGGCAGTAAAAGGATCCAATTTCCCCTCCACTCGCCAGTCCCATCTCGCTGAGCCTCCTGCGTTTCGCTGCAATCCTTCAAAGCAACATTATCGCCCTGCTTGGTGCTATTCCTTTCTTTATTTTGGACTCGCAAACCCATCGATAAGACTGGCCGAGACCTGCAAGCCGCACGTTCTTCCTGGCTGACTTTCTGCGCCTGCTTTGCCAAGAACATTTTTTTTTCCAGGCGCAGAAAAGTAATGTAATACAAGGCTGGCCTGATGTTTTGTCTGCCAGCTGTCACTGGAGAGGTCTCTGTTGGGTGTCAAACCTGGATTTCCACTTCAACCACACCTGCGGAGCTCTCAGCTGCTGCCAAAACTGGAGCGAAGAGAGAAGAGGTGGGGTGTGTGTGTGTGTGTAAAAAAAAACAAAAAACCCAACCTTCTCCATTTTATTTACCGGATGCCAAGGAACACAGTCGCTTTGAATTAATTTTGTTAAAAGCGAGACCTTGCAAGGCAGGGCAAGCGCGGCTGTTGCGTAAAACAGACTGCGTGAAGGTATGTTGCTTGGAGCCGTGTCAAAGAAACATTTTAAACATCCCTGAACCGGTGCTGACATCGCCGC
Organism: Ahaetulla prasina; assembly: GCF_028640845.1. NCBI lineage: Eukaryota > Metazoa > Chordata > Lepidosauria > Squamata > Colubridae > Ahaetulla > Ahaetulla prasina. The sequence goes on along the minus strand of NC_080553.1, from coordinate 8,313,259 downwards.
GTCAAAGAAAAGGAGGAGGTTGTGTGAAGGGTTGTCTCTTAAGGGGTCACGGACTGAGAAGCCGAAAGATGAAAAAATGGCTTGTCTCTGGGTTGACTGAGATGTCTCACTTGGGGGGGTGTGTGAAAGGGAAGGGTGGCGGGGGAGAGAAATCAAAACTTGCAAACTGCGGTAGGTGAAAACGTCACGTTTTTTTATTAGCTTGTTGCTCGCAACAGTGGTTTAGCAAGCTAGGGATTTGTGGCTTATTCCTTGTTTCTTTTTCTGTTTTGTGTTTGAGAGAGAGGAAAGGTAAAGGTTCCCCTGGCACATATGTGCTAGTCGTTGCCGACTCTAGGGGGCGGTGCTCATCTCCATTTCCAAGCCGAAGAGCGTGCGCTGTCCGAAGACGTCTCCGTGGTCATGTGGCCGGCATGATTCAACGCCAAAGGCGCACGGAACGCTGTTCCCTTCCCACCAAAGGTGGTCCCTGTTTTTCTACTTGCATTTTTTACCTGTTTTCGAACTGCTAGGTTGGAAGAAGCTGAGACAAGTCATGGGAGCTCAGCCCGTTACGTGGCACTAGGGATTCGAACCGCTAACTGCTGACCTTTCGATCCGCAAGCTCAGCGTCTTAACCACTGACCCACCACGTCCCTTCAGAGAGAGAGAGAGAGAGGAGGACATCGCAAAAAGGAAACGAAAGAAATTGCAAAAGGAAGGATGGACGATGGTTAAAGGAAGTTCCAACCTGCTACAGGTGGTTCTTGACTTACGACGGTTCGTTTTGTGACCGTTCAAAGTCACAAGGGCATTGAAAAAAAAGTGACTTAGGACTGTTTCTCACACTTACGACCGTTGCAGCATCTCCCGTGATCGTGTGGTCAAAATTTAGATGCTTGGCAACCGACTCATATTTATGACAGTTGCACTCTTCCCAGGGTCGTGTGATCGCTTCTTGCGAGAGGAATTTACTGACAGTGAGAACAGCGGAACTGCTTGCCACCAGAAGTTTCAGGTGCTCTCCATCATTGGAGGTTTTCAAGAAGAGATTGGACAGCCAATGGCCCAGAATGGTTCAGGGTCTCCTGCTTGGACAAGATGACCTCTGAGATCCCTCCCAGCCCTATGATTCTACGTTCTGTAAATAATAATGATGGTTGCAGTGAAGCCAGATGTTCTGACCTAGGCTTCCTGAGAAAGCATAAATCACAATCTGAGTCCCAAAAAACCTCTTTTATTGAGACGGCTGTGAATTATGGTCATTCACAGTCTGTAATGATTCACAAACAGCCTGTGAAGATTCCGACAGATGCCTGCTTGAGTTGACACAGCCTTTCAGGCAGTGGTGGGTTCCACCGGATAGCCTGAACCGATAGCAGCGGTGGTGGGAGGCTCCACCTACCCGCCCGGATGCTTCTGTGCATGCGCAGACGGGATTTGGAACCCGCTCCTGCTTTCAAGGTAATGTTGATAAGCACCCGCCTTTATCTCCCTTGAAACACTCCCTTGAAACAACACCTAATTGTCAATTAGTTTTAAAAGGCCAAGAGGAGCACAGAGTCAAACAGACTTCTCAGAGCTTGAATTGTCTATAAGAACTAATTGCTTCCTGCAAGTCCGTTTGCTCCTCTTTTATGTCTTATGGGAGGGGCCAATCATCTCCAAGCCTTACTCCCAAGTCACCCTTTTTGTTCTTAATTTTTCTTGCCTTCTGGCAGCTCTACGCATGCGCACAGTGGGAACAGGCTCATACTGTTCTTCTGCCTTGCTGATATCAGATTCCGGAGACTCTGGGAGCAGCACATAACTACCAGATGGCCCTGGCCCTCTCTCTGCCTCTGACACAGAGCCCTCTTCCGAGCCTCCAGGACTCCAGGACTGGCCCATGTTCCTCCCCAACCTCCTCGCTGTCCGAATCTGCTGCCAGCTCCGCAGGACGCTGGCGTGTCACAACACTAGAAGAACATTCTGCAAAATATCTAGAAAAGGGGTTGGTGTGAAACTCTCCTCCTGCATAAGAGAAGGGAAAACTGTGAACGAGATATTCTCTCCAGTTGGACTCAATTTTCCTCTCGCTGATAACTAGCACAGAGGTTCTAACCTTCATTTATGCCCCAAATGCTCAATCCAGGATGTAGAACACACACCAATTAAGCAATTCAGCTAAAATAAGAAGGCTCTGAACCAACATCGCGGCGGCGGCTGCCCCCAAAGGAATTGAGGGTTATCAGCTCGGGGAAAAGGTAATTTATTGAGCTTAATATTCTGCGAAATGTTCTCATGATAATAAGATTGTAAGATGGTTTTAATATCTGAAGTCATGTTGAAAAGGTCATTCCTCATCTTTTACGCCTACCTAAGTTATGTAAATTAAAGCTACTCAAACAGAGTTGAGGATGTGTTTGCTGGAGGATTTAAAAAAAAATCTTTTTTGAGGGGAGGGGGAGAAAGACTAGAGACTAAGGACGACTCAAGGTTGCCGGCTTTGAGTCCAATCAACTGCCCCAAACTTGAGTAGATCTGCAATCTGCTCCTTTAAGAATAACCGAATTGGAAGGGGACTTAAGAGGTCTTCCAGTCCAACCCTCCCTGTTTAAGCAGGAGACCTCGTGCCATTCTGGATAAATGGCTGTCCAGGCTCTTTTTGAAGGGAGCACCCACAATTTCTGAAGGCAAGTTGTTCCACTGATTCATTGTTCTCAATATCCCAATATCCCAATGACAAAGGAAAACTACCCTTAGTTCTAGGTTGGTTCTGTCTTTGATGATAACGGAATAACAACACTGAAAGGGATTTGGAGGTCTTCTAGTCTAACCCCCTGCTCAAGCAGGAGAGCCTACAACGTTTCAGACAAGCGGTTGTCCAGTCTCTTCTTAAAAACCTCCAGTGTTGGAGCACCCACAACTTCTGGAGGCAACCCGTTCCATTCGTTGATTGCTCTCACCATTAGGAAGTTTCTCCTTAATTCTAGATTGTTTCTCTCCTTGATTAGTTTCCACCCATTACTTCTTGTCCTGCCTTCAGGAGTTTTGGAGAATAGCTTTACTCCCTTTTCTTTGTGGTAGCCCCTGAGATATTGGAACACTGCTATCATGTCACCCCCAGTCCTTCTTGTCATTAAAGTAGACCTACCCAATTCCAGCAACCGTTCTTCATATGTTTTAGTCTCCAGTCCCCTAATCACCTTCGTTGCTCTTCTCTGCACTCTTTCTAGAGTCTCCACATCTTTTTTACATCGTGGCGACCAAAACTGGATGCCGTATTCCAAGTGTGGCCTTACCAAGGCATTGTGAAGTGGTGTTAACACTTCTCATGATCTTGATTCTCTCCCTCTGTTGATGCAGACTAGGACTGAACCTAACTGCCGAGGGAGAATCTCATCTTTTTTTTTATTTTTGAGATGAACCAGAGAGCTTTGACCACCTGGTCAACCATTTTTGCTGTTTTCCACTTTCCCTGAGAAACCCTATCAAGATTCTGCAAGATTGCTGCTTCCTAGATAACACCCTATAGGAACACAGTGGTTTTGTGGGTAAGAGGTTGAGCTTGTCGATCAAAAGGTTGGCAGTTCAGCGGTTTGAATCCCTAGTGCCACGTAACGGGGTGAGCTCCCGTTACTTGTCCCAGCTTCTGCCAACCTAGCAGTTCGAAAGCATGTAAAAAATGCATGTGGAAAAATAGGGACCACCTTTGGTGGGAAGGGAACAGCGTTCCGTGCGCCTTTGGCATTTAATCATGCCAGCCACATGACCACAAAGACGTCTTCGGACAGCGCTGGCTCTTCGGCTTTGAAACGGAGATGAGCATCGCCCCCTAGAGTTGGCAACGACTAGCACGTAAGTGCGAGGGGAACCTTTACCTTTAGATAACACCCATCACATTTTCAAGCTTTTGAACATGGCAAAAAAACAGCAGCAAACAAACAAAAAACCCCACGTGACTCAGCTCTTCTCAGGTTGCTCAACCATTCTCAAGCCCCTAAATTATTTCAAGGCCACCACCAAGCGCAACAGTTGATGATCTGAAATGATCTAAGTGCAACAGTACTACTTAGCAGGAGCAAGGCCATCCGTTCAGGTTCATCAGGCCAGGGCTAGGCTAGTGAACTGGTTAGTGTTGAGCTGGGAACGTGGAGCCCCAGTGTCCTGACCCCATCAACCGCAGCTTGTTATCTAGTTTATTACGGTGATAAATCCATCCGGCTAACTTTGCCAGCTGTAAAAAAAAACAATCTTAGCTCAGAAAACAAAAGCAGGCACACTGAAGAATGGCCATCCAAAGGAGCAAGCAAGCTGAGATTAGTCAAGTCAGAATGCTAGGGACTTCCGTGGAACTAGGAGTTAAGGTTGGCCTTCACCGATTTAATGTTCTTCAGCTTGCTTCTTCTAATATATGAGCACTATTATGAGCATGTATCAGAATACTACTGGGCCTGATAAACCTGGTTTCCCTCACTAGGTTACTCGCAATTAGCTAATTTTTGGTTTTTCCCATCCTCTGACATTCCAGTCCCAGATGCCAATGTTCTTCAGAACGTGGTAGAAGATATCCTGACTCAGGTCAGCCTTGGTTGAGTTTAGGGCAGAACAATGGGGCTGTTGCTAGCATGACACAATTGATAGAGCCTGGAAGACTGGAATCTGGTTCTGGAGATGCCTCCTGGTCCTTCAGATAGGGCCATGACACCAAGGTACTATCAATAATAAAGCTCACTACGCGTTGTTAGGTTACTTGAGTTTGGACTAAGACATAGCTCTCAGAAGAAATTGCAATTGTTCATTCAGAGTACTAAACCATAAGCCACAATTGTTGGAGGAACTGCAAACATGTACATTTAACGAATAAGTCATAAAATGGATGTTTCCGTTTCCATCCAAGTCCTAAGCTGTGCCTTCTTGCTGCAGATCTTTACAGAGGTTGCCCCAAGCTTCTAGAAGTAAGGAGGAATATAAACCTAATGAATAAATTAAATCATTGAAGAAAGGGCATAGGATTTCTGGAACCCTTATTTAATTTTTAATAAAGAGGAATAATTGAGTCTGTCATCTGCACCTCTATAACTGTCTGGTTTGGCTCTGCAAACCCAACAAGACAGACGCAGACTTCAGAGGATCATTAGAACTGCAGAAAAAACAATGGCTACCAACCTGCCTTCCATTGAGGACCTGTATACTGCACGAGTCAAAAAGAGGGCTGTGAAAATATCTATAGAAAATATCCTCATACCCTGGACATAAACTGTTTCAACTCCTACCCTCAAAACGACACTATAGTGCACTGCACACCAGAACAACTAGACACAAGAGCAGTTTTTTCCCCAATCGCCATCACTCTGCTAAACAAATAATTCCCTCAACACTGTCAAACTATTCACTAGGTCTGCACTACTATTGCTATTGGTCTTCTCATCATTCCTATGACCCATCTCCTCATACTTATGACTGCATGACTGTAACTTGTTGCCGTATCCTTAGGATTTATATTGATTGTTTCCTAGTATGATTTGATTGCTTATTTGTACCCCATGACCATCATTAAGTGTTGCACCTTATGATTCTTGACAAATGTATCTTGTCTTTTCATGTCAACTGACAGCATATGCACCAAACACAAATTCCTTGTGTGTCCAATCACACTTGGCCAATAAAGAATTCTATAATCTATTTATGGATCTCACAGAGCAAGAGGTAGAATCCCAGTAAGATCCAGATAGTAAGTAAATCAATGGCAAATCCTGATATCACCCCCCCTCCAACTTTTGGAAGTATCCAACTTCAGCCTCTTCCCCACTTACAAAGGAACTGTCTTTCGGGTTTTCAAGACTTCTCAGAAAAACCTTGAGAAAAGTTGCAGTGAGAAGAGGGCGAGGTGCGCTCCCGCCCCTTGACAACGACACAAACACGCAAACCACAAATGTCAGAGACGAATTCATCAAGATCTCACCTTACTGTGGTTTCTTTCAGAAGCTGCAGCCCTCAAAAAGTCTTTGTTAATAACTCAACTTAGATGGGTTTAAGATAACGTGAACGTTGCACGAAGGGGTGTGTGTGAGTTTGGGGTGCATGAAAGGAACGAGATGAAGCTGTTGCGGGATAAAAAAAACGTAGCCCCACTGCAGCTGCAGACGATAGGTTTCTCTTCCAACAACCTGCGGTTTCGAGGATATATTTTATAAAGGATTCTCTGGCTGAACAATAAGCGGATCTAAAGAAATGGGACACGTTTGAAGGGTAAGGGAAGTTAAGGCCTTGCAACCAGGTTTTTCATGTCTCCAGACTCGTTCCTATAGGTCCGTGATGACGAAACTATGGCAGGAGTGCCACAGGTGGTATGCAGTGCCCTCTGTGGGCACGCGAGCCGTCGCCCCAGTTCAGCTCTGCCGCGCATACATGCACCTCCCACTGGCCAGCTAGTCATCAAGACTCTGCTGTGCATGCATGGAGGGTGGGGGGATGGGATGCATGTGTGTGTGGGGTCACGCGCATGCAGAGGGCACATGTGTGGGGGCGTGCACGCATTGCATTTTGGGGGTTCGGGCGTGCTTTGGGCACTCGGTTCGGAAAAGGTTAACTATAGGTAGTCCTTGACTTATGACCATTTGTTGAATGACCGAAACAAGCGACTTCATGACTAGATTGGACCTTAACGCTTTTCAACTTGCCAATGAATTGGGCAGGGGGGGAGGGAAGGGGGAATTAGAATGAAGAAAATGTCTGTGTGGACCGTGAGAGCCTGGCAACCATCAAGGTCACCACTACAGGTGCTTGAGAAAAAGATGGACTGTTCCCATAACAAAAGGATGTCTCATAATTGGACAATGCGATCACCCAGGGGTGGGGAGAAAGGGAAGCCATTGTTTAAAGTAAGCAAGCATTTGCGCGTGAAAACCAGAGCTGGTTTTGATTCTTCAGTACCAAAATGGTGTAATCAGTAAAGTTTTACTTTTGGGGTTTCAAAGCTCCCGTGAGTGTCTCCTTGTCTTAGGTTCACTAGTCAGACAGCTGACATTGATCTTCTCACTATCATATTTATCAAATTTATCACAAAGGTATTTATCACTATAAAGACATTACACTGTCAGTGTCCCTACAGTCAGGTGATCAAAACGCAAGCATGTATTTATGATGTGATCAAGGCCTGTGACCTTCTGACCAGCCAAGTCAACGGGAAGGCTGCATCGGTTTAGTGACACAGTGATTCACTCAATAACTGCAGTAGTTCACTTAACCATGGCCAAAAAAGCTTATAAAATCATGTGTATCTCACTTAACCGCCTTGCTTAGCAACAGAATATCTGACCTTCGTGATGGTTGTAAATCAAGGATTACCTGTTGCATTTATCTCTGTTTCAAATGACAGCAAATTCAAGCCCTCATGCTACGCGTGGAGTTTAAGGCACCGGATGGAGTTGTCCCAAAGGTGCTTTTTCAAGAGGCAACTGGACTTTCTTTGTTTTTTCCCTTGAAGACCTTTCGCTTCTCATCCAAGAAGCTTCTTCAGAAGTGAAGAAACCTCTTGGATGAAAACTCTGTAGAGATTCTCAGTCCTCCAGGTCCTGGTTGTCCCAAAGGTGCTTTTTCAAGAGGCAACTGGACTTTCTTGTTTTTTCTTCTGAAGATGTTTCGCTTCTCATCCAAGAAGCTTCTTCGGCTCTGATAGAACAGTGGGGAAATGGAAATATTGGGAGTTGATTGCCTGCTATACGTCATGGCAGCAATAATACACACTTGTTCTAAAGCTTTCCTTAAAACACGCAGTAGCACCAAGATATTCTACCGACTTCTGTTCCTGGCACATGGGGTTCCATGCTGAAGTCAAGTAATGCAAAAAAAATGCAAAAAAATGTTGCCTTATTTTTGAAGGACACAAGGAGATGGGAGGACGTGGTTAAACTCTTGAGGTTGCTCAGTGTTGTGACTCTTTTAACATACCCACCTTTCTAACTTGCCTACCTGAAGTGAATGAGTGAAAGAGAGAGATAGAGACAGAGAGAGATGAGAGAGAAATTGAGAAATTATAATAAAAGGTTGATTAATTATGTGCAATAACCTGGGTAGCATATCATGAAAATTCCATTCTTGTTTACTCAGCTAATTCACTTTTTATGAGTGTTTAGGCTTTAAAGCAAAACAAAGCACTAATTACCCAATTAACGAGCAATTAAGTTACTGCAGCCTAATAGCCTGTACAGTGACTGCCTTTATGAGTCTGATGGTGAGTTAAGAGACCCATTAAACAAATTTATACACAGCTGTAGCAAACACAACATTTCTGGAGATGTTACATTACATGCTAATATATACTATATTCTCCAGCCATCCTTAAAAGTCGCTTCTTTTTCGCGGGAGGAAATGGAAGAGTCGGGTTTGATTAAAAAGAAGGGTTGCTAATTGTTTGGGTAAAAGTGACCATCAAAAGAGAGAGATGATGGGGCAGATGAAGGAGGAGACATATCGGATGGCCTGTCACACCACTCCCCAGCTGTTTTCACACAGCTGCACAACATTTATCATTGTACGGGAGAAAGAAAGAAAGAAAGAAAGAAAGAAAGAAAGAAAGAAAGAAAGAAAGAAAGAAAGAAAGAAAGAAAGAAAGAAAGAAAGAAAAGAGCTGTGTGCTATTTCATACATTCCGAAGAACAATGGATTGCCATTAATCCTTGAGCATTTCTCATTTGGGTTCTTGGGTTTTGGTAAAGATGTAGATTTCCTTGATTCTGGACACAGGGCAGGGGTGGGATTGAAAATTTTTTAGCAACCAGTTCTCTGTCCAGTTGCTGGGTGGGCGTGGCCATGGGGGCGTGGCCTACTCCAGGGGTCTCCAACCTCGTCAACTTTAAGACTTGTGGACTTCAACTCCCAGCTTTGCTGGCTGAGGAATTCTGGGAATTGAAGTCCACAAGTCTTAAAGTTGACAAGGTTGGAGACTCCTGGCCTATTCAGCCTCATGCACCATGGGGAGGGGGGCATTCCTTGAGCCTCTGGGAGGGCGAAAACGGCCTCCGCTGGGCTCCAGAGACTCGAAACAGGTATCCAAACTTCATAACTCTTTGTACTCCTTATATTCAGTTGTTAGATAGCATGGGATTGTGTTTCTAATGTAAATAGCTATTGGATTCAAGTTAAGTAGAGAGGGCCCTTTAAGAGCGTCTGTCTGACATAATTAAGGTGGGAGGGGAGATTAATGTTTTGAATTCAACAGGAATGTTTGAGCGCGAACTCTAACGGACATTGCATTCCTGATATGATTGACAACCAGAGACCTGTGGAAGAAGATTACCACGGGACCCCGGGAAGGAGCTGGCATTGGGCCAGAACTGATGACCTTTTGGGAAAGAGGAGGGAGGAATGGGGTGATACAGATTGTTAGCCATATTTTGTCTCAGATTCAACTTAGCACTGCTGCTATCCAGATGTAACTAGTAAAAGTACTTTTCTTTATTTGCAAATGAAGTCAAGGTGTATTCTTTCTTAGTTATAATCAGAGGCAGCCTGACAACAGGCCTGTTTTCAGACTTCTGATAGACCCGTTTTTCGCCCTCCCAGAGCCTCCGTGCGGGCCCTGCATTTACCTCGCATCCAAAACGGGCCATGTGGAGACTCCTGGGAGGGAACGGGCGGGCAGGGTAAGCCAGCCCTTGCAACTGCTGGTTTGGCGAACCAGATTAAAATTAACATCCGGTTCACGCGAACCGGCTGAATCCCACTCTTGTCACAGGGGCACCAAAACGTGCACTCATGGTCAGGCATCCTATGAGTTACTGAAAAGGAAGAGTAACATGTAGTACAGACAGTCCTTGGTTCACTACTACTTGTTTAGCAACTATTTGAAATAACGGCACTGAAAAAGAAATTTATGATTTATGACTGATCCTCGCAATTATGACTGTTGTACCACCACCCCTTGCAGTCATGGGATCAAAATCTCTTTGCACCTGGCAGGTATTTTATGACGGTGGCTGTGTGTCAGATCATGTGATTGCCACGTGTGTGATCTTCCCAGCCAGCTTCTGACAAGCCAAAGTCAAAGGGGGAGGTGGGATTCTTTTAATGGCTCCACGTTTCACTTACCGACCAAAGGGATTGCTTAACAACCTGTGGCAAAACAAGTCGTCAAAGCAGACGCAACCACTTCTGGTGAAAATTGGGGCCGTAAGTCCAGAACTGCTTTTCATTGCTTCTTTGAAGAACATCTGGGATTTGGGTGTCACCCTCTTTGTATCACACTAAGCTGCCTCCTAGGTAACATCTGGATTTGCCTTTAAGCAACTTCTCATTCTTTCAGACTTTATCCCAAAGGTGTTTTTTGTTCAAGAGGCAACTGGACTTCCTTGTTTTTTCTTTGAAGACGTTTTGCTTCTCCTCCAAGAAGCTTCTTCAGCTCTGACTGGATGGTGGGGAATGGAAGGATTTATATTCCTTGCAGGCAGCTGGACATTGGAATTCTTTTTCCCTTAAACCTCCCCCAAGCCTTCCCAAAAAAAGAATGCAAATGCAAGCTGTCTGCAAGGAATAGAAATCCTTCCATTCCCCACCATCCAGTCAGAGCTGAAGAAGCTTCTTGGAGGAGAAATGTGAAACGTCTTCAAGTAATAACAAAGACAATCCAGTTGCATCTTGGAAAAGGCACCTTTGGGACAACCATGACCTGGAATGACTGAGAATCTCAGTCTGTGTTTTTTGGGGGGAGAAAATTATGAAGAACCAATAATATCGGTGATGGGAATGAGGCGAGGGAGAAGGGATTCTCCAAGACATTCAGCCTTGTTTGAGCTGGAGAAAGAAAAGCCACAGACAACAGGGACACAAACTGCAGCTATTTAGAGCCATCTGCAATCCTTCTCCACCTCTCTCTCTCTCTCTCTCTGTCTCTCTCTCTGTCTGCTCCTCTCTCTGTCTCTGTTTGTCTGTCTGTCTCTCTCTCCCTGTCTGCTCCTCTCTCTCTCTGTCTCTCTCTCTCTCTCTGTCTGCTCCTCTCTCTATCTCTATCTGCCTGTCTGTTCTCTCTCCATCTGCTCCTCTCTCTGTCTCTCTCTCTGTCTGTCACTCTCTCTCTGTGTCTGTCTGTCTGTCTGTCTCTCTGCTCCTCTCTCTGTCTCTGTTTGTCTATCTGTCTGTCTGTCTGTCTCCCTCTCTCCCTGTCTGCTCCTCTGTCTGTCTGTCTTTCTCTCTCTGTCTCTGTCTCTCTGTCTCCCTCTCTGTCTGCTCCTCTCTCTGTCTCTGTATGTCTCTCTCTCTCCCTCCCTCCCTCCCTCCTTCCCTGTCTCTCTCTCTCTCTGTCTGCTCTGTCTATCTATCTATCTATCTATCTATCTATCTATCTATCTATCTATCTATCTATCTATCTATCTATCTATCTATCATCTATCATCTATCATCTATCTATACCAGCCATGACAAGGTAAATGGATTGTGACCTTACAAATGATGAAATATTCTCGGGCAATAAAGACCAGTAAAATAGTGATCTATGATCACCACTCACGTCTCAGCTTTTTTTTTTTTTTTACTTTTAAAAGCAATTTAGAAAGTAGGGTCTCCTTTCTTTTCCTCCCACCACCGCGAAGAGGCAGGACTAGATGAGAAGTACTAGGGGAAGCCAGAGCAACTCGGTTGTAATCAGTCTCAGAAAATGGGCGACACCATGCCCCATCTAACAAAATGAAACACAATGGTGACAAAAGTAAGGTTCTACATTTAGGTGAGAAAAACAAAAATGCACAGACAAAAGCATAGGTTAGGATTGTCAATCTCAAGGCCCGGGGGGCCCATGGGATGCTTATATCTGGCCCATGCAGCCACCCTGGAAATAGCGAAGGACCGGCCCGCGGTGCCTCTGCCAGCGAAAATGGAGCTTTCACTGGCAGAGGGTTGCAGGAGGCCATTTTAATAACTGGTAGAGCGCTCGGGCCACCACAGGTGCCCCCAACACAAGTGACATCATGCTGTCACGCGCACCTCTCTGAGGTCAAACACAAACCTGATGCGGCCCTCAATGACATAGAATTTGACACCCCTGGCATAGATGGTACCTGCCTCAATAGTAGTAACTGTGAGAGGGAACTTGGGAGTCCCAGTGGATAATCCGTTAAATAGGAGCCAGCCGTGTGCAGCAGCTGCCAAAAAAGCCAACACAGTTCTAGGCTGCATAAACAGAGGGATAGAATCAAGATCACGTGAAGTGTTAATACCGCTTTATAAGGCCTTGGTAAGGCCACACTTGGAATCCGGTATCCAGTTTTGGTTGCCAGGATGTAAAAAAGATGTGGAGACTTTAGAAAGAGTGCAGAGAAGAGCAACCAAGATGATTAGGGGACTGGAGGCTAAAACATATGAAGAACGGTTGCAGGAACTGGGTATTCCTAGTTTAATGAAAAGAAGAACCAGGGGAGACATGATAACAGTCTTCCAATATCTCAGGGGCTGCCCCAGAGAAGAGGGAGTCAAGCTATTCTCCAAAGCACCTGAAAGCAGGACAAGAAGCAATGGATCTAATCAAGGAGAAAAGCAGCAACCTAGAATTAAAGAGAAATTTCCTGATAGTGAGAACAATTAACCGGTGGAACGACTTGCCTTCAGAAGTTGTGGGTGCTCCATCACTGGAGGTTTTTAAGAAGAGATTGGACAACAATATGTCGGAAATGGTATATTATGGGTCTCCTGCTTGTGCAGCGGGTTGGATGAGAAGACCTCTAGCATCCCTTCCAACTCTGTTATTCTATTCTGTTATTCAGCTGAGAAGGTTACAAATGACGATCACATGACCGCGGGATGCTGCAATTGTCGTAAACACCATTGATGGGTTGCCAAGTGCCCGAATTTCAATCACTCGAGCATGGGGATGCTGTACCAGTGGTACAATTGAGGACTGGCCTCGAATTTACTTTTGAGTCCCTTTTCTTTCAGTGCCCTTGTTAACTTTGAGCAGTCACTAAACGAATGGGTGTAAGTTGAGGACTGCCTGAAGTCCCTTCCACATTCAGAGTATACTTGGTCATCATTGAACCACCACCACCTTCTCCTCTTCTTTTTCTCCTCCTCCTCCTCCTCCTTTCTTCCTCCTCCTCTTCCTCCTCTTCAGAGTATACTTGGTCATCATTGAACCACCACCACCTTCTCCTCTTCTTTTTCTCCTCCTCCTCCTCCTCCTCTTTTCTTCCTCCTCCTCTTCTCCTCCTCCTCCTCTTCTCCTCCTCCTCTTTTCTTCTTCTTCTTTTCTTCCTCCTCCTCTTCTTCTCCTTCTCCTTCTTTCTTCTTCCTCCTCCTCCTCCTTCTCTCTTTCTTATCAATGCAGGCTCATCCACTGCCACCCAACTATGGGCATCCTCTCCACCCCCCCACCCCCGCCCATGTTTAGCACGGCGGGGGCCTGACATCAAACCTCGTCTCCTTTTTCTCATTAGCGCTTCCTTCCCAAGCAGAGCTTCAAAGGTGGTAATAATTAATGAGACCATGTCAGAAAATGAATAAAAGATGGCTCGGAAGCTTCTCCTGTTCGGGGCTGACCTTTTGCTGAGTTGACTGTATTAATATATTCTTGTGTTGTCGGACTCGGGATGAAAAGAGAGAGCGAGAAGAGGGGACCAGAGAGAAAGAGAGAGAGAGAGAGAGAGAGAGAGAGAGGGAGAGAGGGAGAGACCGCTAACTGCCTTATGAATTATTTATCAACACAAAAAGTCTTAACCAGAAACAGTGTTAACATTAATTCCTAACCCTCCGTGTCACGGCAGAGTCCTGCATAATTGAATTTTTGTTCGCTCGCCAAGCAATCAGCACGCACGGCCCCCTGGTCTTCAGAGGGCAGGCTGGACCAGGGGCTGCACACACCTGGAGTTCACCTTGTTTTGTTTTGTTTTTGTAAAGCTGGTGCCACGAGGTGATGCCAAGAAGGCAGCCAAAGATCAGAGGGAGAAAGATGGGAAGCAGATGGGTGGTATTCGCTTACCTTCGCTAAGTGAGTGCGCCCGCCCCCATGCAGAGCCTTCTGCGCACGTGCAGAAGGTCAAAAATGGGATGTGATGATGTCCGGATGGGCAGGCGAAGCTTCCCACCGCTGGCGCTACCGGATCGCGCGATCCGGATAGAGCCGGTTGAATTTCAACCACTGCTACTATCCCTAAGGAGCTCGGCTAGCCAAGAGAAAAGAAGAAAACCTAGAATCTTGAATTCTAGAGCCAGAAAAGGGACCTTGGAGGTGCTCTAGTTAACCCTCCTTCCCAAGGCAGGAGACTTTATTCCACCCTGGACAGATGGTTGTCCAATATTTTCCTGAAGACCTCCAGTGATGGAGCACCTGTATCTTCAGGAGGGAAGCTATTCCATGGATCAATTGTTCTCACTGTCAGGAAATTCCTCCTTAGTTCCAAGTTGGATGTCCCTTTGAGGTGCTTCCACCCATTGCTTCTCGTCCTGCCCTCAGGTGCTTTGGAGAGTAAATTGACACCCTCATCCTTGTGACAGCCCTTCAACTATTGGAAGATGGCTATCACGTCTCTCCGTCTCTCCTGAGTCTTCCCTTCGTTAGGCTAAACATACCTAGTTCCCCCAACTGTTCATCTTACAGTTTGGCCTCCAAAACATCTTTGTGGCTGTTCTCTGCACTCTTTCTAGGGCTTCAGCATCTTTTCAGTATCGTAGTGACCAAAACTGGAGACAGTAAACACTGCAGGGTGGGGTGGAAAGGGACATTACTGCTGCAGTGCTGACACCGAACTGGGCCACTGGCACTTGCGCAGAAGGCCGGGTGCATATGTGGAAGGCAGGCGTGTGTGCGAACCAGGCACATGCGTGCACGAAGCAAATACATGCGGGGCAAACCAGTAGCAACATAATGTGCAACCCCCACTGCTGATTGTCTTCACATCTACACCTCACCCTTCAAGGATGAGAGGAGGATTCTGGAAAACTCAAAATGGGTTCAAAGAAGGGCAACAAAGATGATTGAAGGATTGGAAAGCCAAGTCTTACCAGAAGAGTTTGAAAGAGGCACAGAGGTATGGCTTTGACAAAGTCAGAGTAATAGAGTGGGACAGAAGAATGCAAAAGTCTTCTATTGGCTGTCTTTCCCAACCTCGGCCATTCCCAGGTGTTTGGACTTCCCAGAATTCCATAGCCAGCATGGCTAGTGAAAAAAAGGTTCTGGGACCTTTGACCTGAAAATCGCACTGCACGACAGGAAGCTGAAGGGAGAGGACAAGATCTCCGTCATCCTAGAGTTCAACCAATAATTGGAACTTCTGGCTTCATCCTGCAGAACTCAGTCAAATGTTCTTGAGATGGTCCAACCTTCCGTCTTTTGGTTCCTCCAGTCAGTTGCTAAACTTGGATAGAAGGGATCCACGTTTTCCAAACTCGGCAGTTTGAAGATATGTGGGTTTCATCTCCCAGCGTGCTGGCTGAGGAATTCTGGGAGTTGAAGTCCATCCATCTCAAAGTTGCCAAGTTTGGGGCGGGGAGAGGAAAAAAAGACTACCATGAAGAATCCCACAGCTGAAGGGAAGAATATTTCCTATAGTCTGAGAAAGCAGACAAAGTGAGCAAAATGAAAAAAGAAGAGAGAATCCCCTCCGTGTTCTTTTAAAATAACAAATCACCGACTCTGGCAGTTATAACATAACCTAGGCAGATTTTTCTTGTTATTCTGCTGTTTTAAGGGCCTCTCCTCCATGTGAATCTAATTATCCCAAACCTTTGTTTTCGCTAACAAAAGGCCTGTGTTTTGAGGGACTCAAGCTTCATCTGGCTTTAATCCGTTCGCAGCAGGGGAACCTCGTAGCAACTCTCCTGGGTGGGTGGGGGGAGCATGTTTCATGAGGATGGCACAAAGGCTGGGTGATTGGAAGGGTGAGACAACTCCTACACAATTGCCTAACTCTCCACCCCAACCCTTGTGGGAGGAGAAAATGCAAAACCTTGAGGTCTTATGAGAGATAGAGATTCTCCGTACTAGCTACAAGGCTGTGAAAGTTGGCCTTAAAGAAGGCAAGAGAGGAAGAATATCAACTCGTCTTGAGTTGTGGTGCTGGAGAAGGCTTCTGGATATTCCCCAGACAGTAAAAGTGAGTACCAAGCAGGGATGAAATTCAGCAGGTTGTGACCGGTTCGGCAGAACCGGTAGCGGATATTTTGAGCAGTTCGGAGAACCGGCAAATACCACCTCTGGCTGGCCCCAGAGTGGGGTGGAAATGGAGATTTTTGCAATATCTTTCCCCTAGAGTGGGGTGGGAATGGAGATTTTGCAGTATCCTTCCCCCAGGAGTGGGGTGGGAATGGAGATTTTGCAGTATCCTTCCCCCAGGAGTGGGGATGGAATGGGGATTTTGCAGTATCCTTCCCCTGCCACACCCACCAAACCACACCCACAGAACCAGTAGTAAAAAAAAAATTGGATTTCACCACTGGTGCCAAGCAAGGATTGGTGTGCATAACACAAGATGTGCCACTGGAAGGCAACAATCACAAAACTGTATCTCGCTTACTCTGGCCATGTCATGTGAGGGAATTCACTGGAGAAAGCAATTGGGAAGAGTTAACGATAAAAGGAAACCAGGCCCTCAAAGAACATGGTGGCTGGACACCATCAAAGAGGACACCAGCCAGAGCACAGAAAAACTCAAAGAAGCAGGGCTAGATTGTCAGATGTGGCGAGATCTGGTCCACTGAATTATGAAGAATTGGGCATGACTAAGTGGGAATCATCATCATCGTCATCATGAGAGGTAGCTATCCTCAACAAAGAACAGGTTGCCCGAAGTTGGGATTACTCCACCACTGGAGGCTTTCAAGAAGAGACTGGACAACCATTTGACCAGGATGATGTGAGGTCTCCTGCCTTGAGCATGGGTTGGACTAGAACAGGGGTCTCCAACCTTGGCAACTTTAAGCCTGGAGGACTTCAACTCCCAGCTTTGCTGGCTGGGGAATTCTGGGAGTTGAAGTCCCCCAGGCTTAAAGTTGCCAAGATTGGAGACCCCTGGACTAGAAGACCTTCAGTGCTATGATTCATCGTATCACCATGGTAGAAATTGTCATAAAACTGAGTCTGGTCACAGTGATTTGATCTACAACCACACCAATTTATAAACCAACACTCCGTTCCCAGTTGTGGACTTAAGTCAAGGACTACCTGTTCTAAGCTCTTTTGAAACACAAAGGAATCCCCTTGTAGGGGATGACCAGGCTGAGCCTGAGAGAGGAGTCATCAGTCATCAGCATCATCAGTCTCGAGTCCCTTTGTGCCCACAAGAGATCCAAGTCCAGCCCAACTTGAATTCCACTGAATCTTATCTACCGCCCATTTGCTTTGACCATTAGTAGCTCAGATTCTTGTAGAGAACTCAAGCTTGCAATAAATCCTTAGATTCATTTGAACCGGCTGGGTTTCCTGATTTCCGCGCTTGACGTTAATCTGGAGAAGAATCATTCAAGGTAGGTTGGATTTATATCTGTTGTGGGTATGAAGGGATTCGAGACTGATGACGATGGCTCAACCTGGTCATATCGTACACCTCTGCTATCATTTATGGAGAGAGAGAGAGAGACTCAAGATGCATCTTGGCTGCCTTCTCAAAGGATCAAGTGAAACCCTATCAAATAGTTCTTTGTGTTGCTTCATGAAAAGACACACCTAACACAGCCGGCTCCGATTCCCGTCCTTCTCCACCAGTAACTGAAATCCTAGACATTTGGAAGACAGCTTTGAACAACTTGTTATTCTTACTGTTGTGTAGAAATGTGGCTTTGTCGTCTTACTTCCAAGCGAAACCAAAAAGGTCATTCTATTTTTATTTGCTGATGGGATATATATACAAGCCGGGCCCCTCTTTTTTTTTGCTTCTTGAGAAATTAGATTGAGAAGTGATTCACTGAAGACATACAGAGTCGTCACTGCCCTCCCCGGAATTTCCCCCTCTGAGGCTTACATGTCACCCAGCCAAACGCCGGAGGGAAAGACAGAAAGGTCTCGATCTAATTTAGAATAATAGGATGACAAATTGCAAAATAACAGAAAATTACCAGGAATCTTAAACAACAGAGCTCTATTTGTACAAAGTGGGTCTCCCGGCCCATTCTGGTTTTGCGTTTTGTAAGCACTCAATCCCTAAGCACACACGGTTTCAGTCTTCTCGTTTTGAATTCGGTTGGGAGGTTGGCCAGGCAGAAGAAGGTTGACTGGTCTAAGAGCCAGTTGCCTTTGCCGATGGATTGGAAAAACCAATCCGAAGTATTTTTCAAGATGGTAACTATACCATATATGTAAAACCCTATCGAAGAAAGAGAAAGAAGGGAAGAGAGAAGAAAGGAAAGGTACGCACATTTGAGATGGGAAGGAAGGAAGGAAGGAAGGAAGGAAGGAAGGAAGGAGATGGGAGAGGAGGAAAGATAGGTAGGTAGCAGGGGTGAAATCCAGCAGATTCTGACAGATTCTGGAGAACCGGTAGCAGAAATTTTGAGCAGTTCGGAGAACTTGAAGCAGAAATTTTCAGTAGTTCGGAGAACCAGCAAATGCCACCTCTGGCTGGCCCGAGAGTTAGGTAGGAATGGAGATTTTGCAATATCCTTCCCCCAGGAGTGGGGAGGGAATGGGGATTTTGCAGTATCCTTCCCCTGCCATACCCACCAAGCCACTCCCACCAAGCCACGCCCACAGAACCGGTAGTAAAAAAATTTGAATTTCACCACTGGAAGGTAGGTAGGTAGGAAGGTAGGAAAGAGAAGGAAGGAGAGAAGATAGGAAGGTAGGTAGGTAGGTAGGTAAGAAGGAAGGAAGGAAGGAAGGAAGGAAAGAAGGAAAGAGATGGGAAGGAGAGGAGGGAAGATAGGAAGGTAGGTAGGTAGGAAGGAAGGAAGGAAGGAAGGAAGGAAAGGAAAAAAGGAAGGAAGAAAATGAGGAAGGAAGATAAATATTGAATATTAAGCAATGAAAGTTTGTCAACTTTTTTTAGTTTACAAAGTGCTACCGGGTTCTGTGATCTGAACCTTGTCAAACCAGAGACTGTTTCTCGTGCCATTCCTTCCCTCCCTCCCGACTAATGAAGGAGAAAAATGCTTCTTCTGTGCCACTGCCACTTCCATCGTTCCCAGAATGCTACAGTCATCTGGAAAACGGTGGTGTTGTTTTTTCTGAAAGAAGATGAAACATTGCCCAGTCTCTGAGGCACGGAATCTCTGCAAAGCACCGCAGCATCAATGGCTTATTTTGAGCGGCTTGTTTGCAAATTATTATTTTTTAATTCAGAGCAAACATCTGGAGCTAAATTCTTCCATTCTCAAGAAAGAAAGGAGCCATTAAAGTGTGTGAATGATTAACAAGCTTGTTTCCCTGGTCTAGCGGGATAATTATTAACGAACTCTGGAAAAATATTCATTAAACATGTGAAGTTCATGCCGATAGTGTTCTCCTACATTAGAGTTCAGTTCTATTATCCTTAGATACATGGGGGCCTCAGGTTGGAGAAACTTTGAATAGACAATCCCAAATGCACAAGCCGGTAAGAAGCAACAAAAGACTAATTTTTTGCTTTTCCAGCAGGAACAAATAGAAAATATAGATTTATATTGTGTAGAAGAAGAGGAAAAGCCAGAAGGTGGGGTCAAGAAAGTCATCAGCCTAGAGTCGCGACGTTGCCACAAACAGTCTTATGTCCAACCCCTCTTAAATTCCGTTGACTCTTATCTAGTGCCAATTTAGCATTGGACATGATTTGATTCTTGTTTGAGCCATAAATCTCCTGATCCTGCCACTTAATAATAATAATAATATCAGAGTTGGAAGGGACCTTGGAGGTCTTCTAGTCCAACCCCCTGCCCAGGCAGGAAGCCCTACACCATTTCAGACAAATGGCTATCCAACATTTTCTTAAAAATTTCCAGTGTTGGAGCATTTACAACTTCTGCAGGCAAGTTGTTCCACTGATTAATTGTTCTAACTGTCAGGAAATTTCTCCTTAGTTCTAGGTTGCTTCTCTCCTTGATTAGTTTCCACCCATTGCTTCTTGTTCTACCTTCAGGTGCTTTGGAGAATAATTTGACTCCCTCTTCTTTGTGGCAACCCCTGAGATATTGGAAGATTCTATCATGTCTCCCCTAGTCCTTCTTTTCATTAAACTAGACATACCGAGTTCCTGCAACCGTTCTTCATATGTTTTAGCCTCCAGTTCTCTAATCATCTTCGTTGCTCTTCTCTGCACTCTTTCTAGAGTCTCAACATCTAGAGTCTCAACTTGACGTGAGGTCTTGATCCTTTGCCCCTTTCATACAGGTGGGAAGTGGGAAGGAAGTACTTCAAGACACCTTTGCAGAAAATGAGGAATTGTATCTGAAATGAGGAGACCCGGAATTGACCTTCTTCGTGGTTTTCCAAGAAAAGAGATCCCTGAGTTGTCCAAGATGCCTGCATTAATCCTCCCTCCTCCCCCCCCGAAGAAAGCCACCCAAAGCTCTACTTGGTTCCATCTGGATATCGGCGTGAAGACTGGGAAGCAAATTAGTGGAAGCATCTAAAGAGGATAATCCTCCACTGAACAGGTGTTTCCCTCGCCCCCCCCCCAGTTCCTCCTCCTTCTCTTTCTCTCCGCCAAATTACAAGTTGCCAGGAAAAAGACAGGGGCTCAGCTCAGGTTTTATTTCACTCCCAGCTCCTTCCATTAAAATAATAACAGGCTTGATGTGCCTGAAGCTGTAATTAAACATGTGCTTTTGGGAGGAAGCCCTGAAGCTTGTTGTACTGGAAATAAAGAGGAACCAAAGCAGCCCCATCAACTGATAGCTTGGGCCCGCATCGATTCGACTTCCGCCATTTATCTCCGCTCTCATTCAGAGCCGTTCTCGGAATATAACAGAGTTGGAAGGGACACTGGAGGTCCTCTAGTCCAGCGGTCACCAACTGGTGGTCCATGAGAAAATTTTGGTGGTCCGCAGAAAAATTATTTGCATTTTTTTATATTGCACTAAATCAGGGGTCCTCAAACTACAGCCCCTGAGTGGGATATATGCAATGAGCATTTGTGTTGCTGCAGAGAATCTCCCCCTTTGGGGTCTTCTTTTGTGGGTCGGAGGAGGGCAGAAATTCTGATTTGGGGTCTGCTTTGGTCTCTCCACACCATTCTGGGCAAATGATTGTCCTGTCTCTTCTTGAAAACCTCCAGTGATGGGAGCATCCACAACTTCTGGAGGAACGTTTTTCCACTGGTTGATTGTTCTCACTGTCAGGAAATTTCTCCTAGATTCTGGGTTGGTTCTCTCCTTGATTAGTTTCCATCCATTGCTTCTTCTCCTGCCTTCCTAACCTAGGTTTTTAAACCAAGCCAGCTGTGTTTATTGCAAGAAGTAATTCCTAACTAGGGTTTCCAAAGAAGTCACAAGGCGATCAAATCTGGAACAGGATCCTGTAGACAAACTACTTGCTGTGATTAAGATGCTGCAGGCTTTAATGGTGCACATTGATTACCCTTCTGGGTCTCACTGCGCTGACTGTACCAATTACAGAAGATATTGAACTTGGGCCTCTGCTTGGTAAAGACTCACTCTTGAGTCACCAGAGGTCTTCAAACCTGACAATTTTTAAGACTTGTGGACTTCAACTCCCAGAATTCCCCCAAATTTGCTCCCTGGAAATGTCCCATTTAGACTGTGTTTGTGCGCAAAAATGGACTTTCCTATATTTATACTAACTGGCTTTCTTGTTTTTATACTGTGAGCCACCCAGACGTGATCTGGAGTTGGGCAGTGCCTACCCTGAATGCCATGAATGAAAAATAAATGTTTATTTATTAGGAAGATTTATTGATTAAAAAATATTTATTTATTAAGAAGATGTGGCCATCCGACTCTCTCACGGCCTCGGCTATGTCCTCCTTATTTGATTTTTCCCTTTGTGCGTCTGCCTCTCCTTTTAATGACAACCACGACAGCTTGACTCGGATGCTGCTTCCCCGTGGAGGCGTGCAGTGGATCCCCTAAATAAGACCCGTCACCGTGCATGCCAACCGCACCCAGGATGCGGCCCTAAACTGACAGGCACAACGGGTGCCGTGGTAGCCCTCCCTCCGCCTCGCTCCTGCGATTATCCAGGTGTTTTGACATCTCGCAGTGTGGCGTCTCGAAGAAGTGGAGTCATTTTCATAATCGGACGGAGAAGTGAGCAGCTCCTTCCGACACTTCTCCTCCCCCCCCCACCCCCACCCCCCGGATTTCATTTTAAGTTGCATGTGACGTTTGAGGCAACACTTTTCCGAAAGGCAGGAACGTTAATTGGAAAAAGAGATTTGTTCCTTGGATGGCTGAGCCTGTGGACTGGGAAGTTAAGT
The DNA here is from genome assembly GCF_028640845.1 of Ahaetulla prasina. Lineage (NCBI taxonomy): Eukaryota > Metazoa > Chordata > Lepidosauria > Squamata > Colubridae > Ahaetulla > Ahaetulla prasina. The sequence continues at coordinate 8,290,970 of NC_080553.1, read as the reverse complement.
ACAGGAAATACTTAACTGGGAAGTTAAGTGCAGTCCTCGACGTACGACGCGACGGAGCCCAAAACTTACATTGTGAAGTGAGATGTTTGTTAAGTGAGTTTTGCCCCAGTTTCCGATGTTTCTGGCCAGGGCTGTTAAGTGAATCGTTGCAGTTGTTCAGTTAGTAACACGGTTGTTAAGCGAATCTGGCTTTCCTGTTGACTTGGCTGGTCAGAAGGTCACAAAAGGGGATCACATGACCCCAGGGCACTGCAACCGTCATAAATATGAACCAGTTGCCAAGCGTCTGAATTTTGATCCTGTGACCATGGGGATGCTGAAACGGTCGTAAGTGTGAAAAATATTTATAAATTACATTTCTCAGTGCCGTTGCAACTTTGAACGGTCACTAAACAAACTAAGTCGAGGACTACCAAGAACCCTAATTAGGTTTGGATTCTGTACTGTTTAAGAACAGCTTTCCTTATCCTGATTTCCTCCAGATGTGAGTCCCTGCAAATGCCAGCTTTCCAGATGTTCTGAGGCAAGAATCACAGTCGCAAGGTAGGGTAGGTGATCTGTCCCCCTCCGCAGTCTGGGAGACACGAGCGATGACTTAATTAGCCGGCAACTATCAGCTCTGGCAGCAAACTAGCCAGCCTCTGCCAAGTGTCTCTGTTATCTCTCTTGATGCCGATGAGTCAGCCAGGAAACCAGGAACAAACAGGACTTCAGCTCTAATTCTCCCTCTAAGCAGTTGATTTGCTTGCCACGAGGTGGTATAGCAGCCCTTGCTGCTTTTATATCCTGTGGGGTGTGGCTCCATGACTCAGCACTTCCTAGGCCTGCCCCACCCCTGCTTCTGTTGTTCCCGCCTCTCCTGCCTACGAAACCTAGGGTCCAGCCAGGCCTGATTGCCATCAGCTGGGTCTGGAGGCGTGGCCTGGGGGGGGAAGAGTCAGGGGATAGAGGCCTCATTATCTCCTCCACCTGGCCTGCCTCTGGCTCCTGGAGCTGAGCCAGGGAAGCCGATGCTCCCGAGGTAAGTCCTGATGGCCCTTCCTCCTCACTTTCTGAGTCACTTTCTGGCAGGGGGCCCAGCTCGGGGGCCGCAGACACAACAGTAGGGATGGTCTGCAGCATTTCTCCACCGACTTTAAGATGGCAGGACTTCAACTCCCAGAATTTCCTCAAATTCCCCCACCAGCAGGATTCTGACTTATTTCAGCAGTCGGGACCAAAGGAACAGGGGTGAAATGCTACCGGTTCACACCGGTTTGGGTGAACCGGTAGTAATAAAAGCTACCGGTTCGGGCGAACCAGTAGGAAATTCTGCTTTCTAGTGAATCTAAATTGCACGGCACAGCTGTCCCCCCCCACCCTCGCTGTTCTACTTACCTTCTTAAGCCTCCTTTTTCCATGCGCAGCATGCGTTTGGTGCACAGTGTGCATGCATGCACGGAATGCATTTGGTGCACACCACGCATGCGCGGGCAGCAAAATGGTGGCAAACCGCGGAGGATTTCACCACTGCAAAGGAAGATGACAAACGAAGGAAGACGGCGTTTGGTAGAAATAGCAGGTGCAAATTTGCGAAAGAGCTTCCCGATGTAGAGACCGGCAAGACCGGCTTAACCAATTTAGACAGAGATGAAGCTGAGACGAGCAACGAAGGCGGCAGGGGATGCCCACACCCGCCAGAAACTCCAATCGGTGGGAAAGAAATTGCCATTTTTCCCGGGGTCCAGTCGCTGACAAACCCGGTTATGATACGTGTTGGTAAAAGCAAGGGAGCTAATCGAGCTCGGCTCGTAAGGAGTTTAAAACAATTTCCAGCAGAATTGTGATTAATCCCCGGCCAACCGCCGAAAGGTCAAACGCAGTCCCCACTCTTGACGGCCGAGAAAGGCCTGACTTATTTTTATCTCTCTTTTTAAAAATTACAGCAGCCATGAAGTGGCTCCCGGAGCTGAATAATGAACGCCATAAACCTGCCTCATAAAAATGGCATTCATGCAGCCCTATAGTGGGTCAGATGAGCGGGGAACATTTCATTAAAATTTCCCCTTCTTGCTTCCCCAGGAGAGACTTAAAACTAATCATATAAAATGGCTGAGTGACACCATTAACGAGCATTAATATTTTAAAGCTTTAATAGTACAACAGAGCGGGGCTGTTATAGCAAAATTATACAGCCTTATTAGATGGGCCACTCTGGCTGTATTACATTTCAAATATCAGAGTTTCTCGGGCTGGAAATATTAAGAGGTCCAAGGTCCACAGCATAAATATTTTAAAGTTTGGGAGTTCTTCGGGTGGCTTGTTCCGGCTTAAAGAGGTGAAGTCTCATGTTGATGGGTCTTGAGTTATCATCATTAATTTAATGGGAGGGAGGGAGGAAGCGTTTGGAGGAAGAAAGGAAGGAAGTAGAAAGAGATGGGAGGGAGGAAGGAGGAAGAGATGGGAGGGAGGAAGAAAGGAAGGAAGGAAGTAGAAAGAGATGGGAGGGAGGGAGGGAGGGAGGAAGGAGGAAGAGATGGGAGGAGGAAGAAAGGAAGGAAGGAAGTAGAAAGAGATGGGAGGGAGGGAGGGAGGAGGAGGAGGAAGAGATGGGAGGGAGGAAGAAAGGAAGGAAGGAAGTAGAAAGAGATGGGAGGAGGGAGGAAATAGAAAGAGATGGGAGGGAGGGAGGAGGAGGAGGAAGTAGAAAGAGATGGGAGGAGGAGGAAGTAGAAAGATGGGAGGGAGGAAGAAACGAAGGAAGGAAAGAGATGGGAGGGAGGGAGGGAGGAAGTAGAAAGAGATGGGAGGGAGGAGGAAGGAAGGAGGAAGAGATGGGAGGAGGAAGAAAGGAAGGAAATAGAAAGAGATGGGAGGGAGGGAGGGAGGGAGGAAGGAAGGAAGGAAGGAAGTAGAAAGAGGGAGGGAGTAAGTAGAAAGAGATGGGAGGGAGGGAGGCAGAGAGGAAGGAAGTAGAAAGAGATGGGAGGGAGGGAGGGAGGGAGGGAGGAAGGAAGGAAAGAAGGAAGGGGGAAGAGATGGGAGGGAGGAAGAAACGAAGGAAGGAAATCGAAAGAGATGGGATGGGATGGAGGGAGGGAGGAAGGAAGGCTTTGTGATAAAGGTTGATTAAATCCTCATTTGCCTATCCGGGTGGATGCCTTGGGGGTGCAAATCCCCAAATTTATCAACCAGCACTGGAACCCTGCTAAAAAGTTAATGAGGAGCTCCTGCCTCCATTCTGTCTCCTGGGGATACCATGGACAAGTAATCCTTGACTGAGAACCCCAACTGGGGCCAGAATTGCTGTTGCACCCAATCCCTCGTCACCCTCGTGTTAATTTCAGTCCCTCCATCAAGGGAGACTTAATGCATAATCAGTTCTAGGCTTTACAAAAATTTTAAGCCATGTATCATAGATTTTTTTGGAAAAAAAATCACCCACTGACATTGTTAAAGAAGATCTTAGACTTGTACTATGACTCATTCACATATCACCCCAAAGCAGGAGTCTGCAAACTTGGCTCTTTTAAGACTTGTGGACTTCAACTCCCAGAGTTCCTCAGCCAGTGGCTGAGGAACTCTGGGAGTTGAAGTCCACAAGTCTTAAAAGAGCCAAGTTTGCAGACTCCTGCCCCAAACAATCGATCGATCAATCAATCAATCAATCAATCAATTCATAGTTTGTGAATGACACAACCACCCATAGTATAGGGTCATAGCGTATTATAGCTCAGCACAATACAGGTAGTCCTCGACTTTTAACAGTTCATTTAATGACCATTACAAGGGCACTGAAAAAAAAAAGCGACGGATGGCCATTTTTCACACTTACGACCGTTGCAGCATCCCCATGGACACAAGGTCAGCATTTAAAGGCTTGGCAACTGATTCATATTTATGACGGTCGCTGTGTCCCATGATCCCCTTCTGACCAGCAAAGTCCATGAGGAAGCCGGATTCCCTTAACAACTGTGTTGCTCACTTAACAACTGGAGTGATTCACTTAACAACCGTGGCAAGAAAGGTCGTAGACTGGGGCAAAACTCCCTTAGCGTAACACGTTTCACTTAGCAACAGAAACGCTGGCCTCAATTGCGGCCGTAAATCGAGGACTACCCGTCTAGGACTCCGAAAACATAAATCTCAGCAGCGAAGAGTTCAGCTGGCATTCGTATTACCGCTAATATTACTAAGGGAAATTATTAATAATTTTACTACCCCTGGAGCTTCTCCTGGGTTAAATTTATTATTATTATTTGTATATGGCAGCATTTAGCCTATGCTGATAACAATGTTTACAGCATTTTCCTCTATAAGCAAGCACCTACTTAGGCGCTGATCACTTAAGAAACACCTCTTAATTACTTCGGCATTATAAAGAAGAGTTTTCTCGCAGACATCCAGCTGTTTTGTTTTGTCTTGAGTACAGGGAGAGAAAAAAACCCCACAGTAAAATAAAAATAAATAGTGGAGACATATTCTATAGCTCTCTCTTTCTTTCTTTACGAATAAGATACCAGGATCCTATTGAAAGACAATGCAGAATTGTGGAAAAGCTTATATCCTCTTCATATACCCCCTCTCCAATTTCTCTCCCTCGAAAATAGTATTTATTAGCAAGCAATTTAAAAGTTCTTAGAACGCAGTTGGCAAAAATCAGCAATCGATCCAATAATAGGCTGCTTAGGTGTTTCTTAGCCTCACGTAAGAAACACAGTTTTATATATTTACAGGAACACCTTAAAAAGCCTCACGTTTGCCATTCCTTGAGTATGTGGCTCCTTATCACATTAGATTGGTTTGATTCTCGCCTGTATTATTTTTTATAAATATCTCAAGGAGGTGAACACGGCTAATACGCCTTCCACTTCCTATTTTCTCCACGACAACAACCTTGTGAGGTGGGTTGGGCTGAGAGAGAGGGATTGGCCCAAGGCTTTCATACCTAAGGTGGGACTAGAATTCCCCATTTCCTAGTGATTGGCCCAAAGTCACCCAGGCGGCTTTCAAAGCTAAGACGGGACTAGAATTCACCTTCTAATGATTGGCCCAAAGTCACCCAGGTGGCTTTCATACCTAAGGTGGGACTAGAACTCACAGTCTCCTGGCGATCAGCCAAAGTCACCCAACCGGCTTTCATGCCTAAGGAGGGACTAGAACTCACAACCTCCTGGTTTCCAGGCCACTACCTTAACTATTACACCAAACTGGCTGTCTTTTTATCCGCTGATTATTAATGACTATTGAGGTGTTCTTGTACAAGTTTAATCTCCATTTGCCGTGACTCCAAAGAGCAGAGAGAAGCAGGATTCCCCCCACAATATTTTCCACTGTTGCAATCCATCTCGCCTGTTCCTATTCCCTGATCTGCACACTCTAAAGGATTAAATTCTTGTTTCTTAGTCCCCGTCTTTGTTCTTGCAAGCTCACTTTTTTTTTTTCCAAAGCAGCCTTACTTCGGACTCTTCTGTTTTTTTTTCTTATGAGCTTCCGGGCAGATTACGCTGTAAAATTATAACAGTTAATTCAGCTATCTTTTATAGCCTTGATGGCTTTTTTTTTTTTTAGGTACAAAGCAGAGATTTAGGGTAATCTCCCAGACGCCACAGTTCAAGAACTCTTTTAAGAAGTGGAAAATGATCTAAGGGAGAATGAGTTCCTACTATGGACAAGGAAGGTTGAATATTGTCACGTTATGTGGATGGGAAGATAAAGGAAGAATTAATGAGATTCAATGCAATCCTAAATTGCATTAACAGAGGGATACAATCAAGATCAAGGGAGGTACTAATACCACTCTATAAAGCCTTAGTAAAACCACACCTAGAATCCTGCATCCAGTTTTAGTCACCACACTATCAAAAAGATGCTGAGATTCTAGAAAAAGTGCAGAGAAGAGCAACCAGGATGATTAGGGGACTGGAGGCTAAAATCTACAATGAACGGTTGCAAGAACTGGGCATGGCTAGTCTAGTAAAGAGAAGGACCAGGGGAGACAGGATAGCAGTCTTCCAATATTTGAGGGGCTGCCACAGAGAGGAGGGGAGGGGGTCAAGCTATTCTCCAAAGCACCTGAAGGCCAGACAAGGAACAATGGATGGAAACTGATCAAGGAGAGATTCAACCTGGAAATAAGGAGAAATTTTCTGACAGCGAGAACAATCAACCCATGGAAAAGAAGTTGTGGGAGCTTCATCACTGGAGGCTTTCACAAAGAGATTGGACTACCATTTGTTGTAAATAGTGTAGGGTTTCCTGCTTGGGAGGGGGGGTCCCTTCCAACTCTGTTAATCTATGAATCTGTGCGATGGACCATAATCTAGAAAAAGGCATGGATTAATTTGTTGGAAGCTGAGATAGCAAAATCTGCAACTGAGTGTTTTGGGGTGTGCTCAGCTTCTTAAAACTTGGTTCCTCTCTGCACGGTCGCCAGGCTGCCAAAGAAGCTCATAACTACAGGTAGTCCTCAACTTATGACCACAATCGAGCTTGAGATTTCTGTTGTTAAGTGAGAAGTTTGTTAAGTGAGTTTTAGCCCATTTTACAACCTTTCTTGCCACTGCTGTTAAGCGAATCACTTGCCGTTGATAAGTTAGTAACCCGGTAGTTAAGCAAATCTGGCTTCCCCCTTGACTTTGGTCAGAAGGTCACAAAAGGGGATCACGTGACCCCGGGACACCGCAATGGTCGTAAATATGAACCAGTGGCCAAGGATCTCAAATTTGATCATGTGATCATGGGGACGCGGCAAAGGTCGTAACCAGGATGCTGTGACCATCGTAAATATGAGTCCATTGCCAAGCGTCTGAATTTTGATCACTTGACCAGGGGAATGCTTCAATGGTCGTAAGTGTGAAAAATGGTCATGTGTTCCTTTTTTCAGGGCGGTTGTAACTTTGAACGGTCACTAAACAAACTGTTGTAAGTTGAGGGCTACCTATACCTTGTAGGCTTCAGGTGAGCAAACCACGTCAGAGATAGGTGTGAAAGCAGACATCTGCACACCATAGATGGATGGATGGATGGATGGATGAAGATAGATAGATAAATATAGATAGATATAGATAGATAGATAGAGAGAGAGAGAGAGAGAGAGAGAGAGGACAGATAAATTAGATAAGACTATGGTAGTTAACCTGGTCCCTACCGCCCACTAGTGGGTGTTCCAGCTTTCATGGTGGGCGGTAGGGGTTTTGTCAGATAGTGAAGCACTTTCCTTTTTTTTTTAATTTAATTGACTTTTTAAAAAAAATTCATAGCATCATTTAAAAACATTTTCATTAGGTTTTCATAAAATTCCCTGTGACAATTTAAATTTCTGAAAATATACTATTTGTATCACCCGCGCATAAGTTTAGTTCACGTTACTAAACTAAATAGTTTGTTTGTTTGTTTGTTTTTTATTTATTTATTTATTTATTTATTTATTTCCCTAAATAGGGGGAGGGCCTTCTCTGTGGGGGCACCAACCCTCTGGAACAAGTTACCACCAGGTATCTGTCAACTCCCTGATCTTCGGACCTTTCGACGCGAGCTGAAAACATTTTTGTTTCACTGTGCAGGACTGGCCTAGTGGGGTTTTAATAAGGGGTTTTATTGGTTTTAAGTTCTTCAACCAACTCTAAATTTTCCTTTTAAACTGGTCTTAAAAATTTTACTAATTGTCTTTACTTTGGCTGTAAACCGCCCTGAGTCCTTTGGGAGAAGGGCGGTATAGAAATTGAAACAATAAATAAAAAAATAAAAAAATAAATGGTGCTATAGTGCGACCGCAAACAAAAGAGCCACATCCCAGAATAGCTAGCGCATCTCCCCCCACCCACCTGTAACAGACAAGCAGAGCTGGTAGCCGGCGCCCCCCCCCCCAAACCCAATCCACGATGTGCAAGAGGCATGCACAGATGACAATACACGGCGCATTACTGTGGAACCGGTGGGTGGTTAGAAAATTTTACTACTAACAGAGATACAAAAGTGGGCGGTAGGTATAAAAAGGTTGACTACCCCTGAGATAAGAGATAGAGAGATAGAAAGAGCTTGAAAGAGAGATAGAGGATAGATGTAGATAGATAAATTAGATAGAGATAGAAAGAGAGATGATAGATACATAGATATAGATAGATAGATAAATTACATAACATAACATAACAACAGAGTTGGAAGGGACCTTGGAGGCCTTCTAGTCCAACCCCCTGCCCAGGCAGGAAATTAGATAGAGATAAAAAGACAGAAAGAGAGAGAGAGAGAGATGATAGATGTAGATAGGGAAATCAGATAGAGATAGAAAGATAGAAAGATAGATGATAGAGAGATACAGACAGACAGACAGACAGATAGATAAATAAAGACTCTCTGCTTTCTGTTCTCCACCTTCAGATGCAGGAATTGAAAACGCTTCCCAGGAGAAGCATCTGGTTGCCCGCGAGAGGAGAAAGCGGCTTTCTATTCTTGGAAGTGTGGGGTCTGGTGGGAAGGATTTGCGAAGGAGAAACAGCCTGCTGCTAGAGAGATGTGGTGTCTATGTTCCTCCGACATCTGCTGCTTCAGAGATAACATGCCACCTTTTTGGTTTTCTTCTCCTGGTGGTGAAGGCAGAGATAGCCTTGAAGCAGCTGCATTCTTCAAGAGGACTATTTTTTGGTTTTTGTTTTTTAAAATCCTGCCTTCCTTTCATCCACTTCAATCAGAATAGAGCTGGAAGGGACCCTGGAGGTCTTCTAGTCCAGCCCCCTGCTCAAGCAGGAGACCCTACATCTTTTCAGACAAACAGCTGTCCAGTCTCTTCGTAAAAAGTTCCAGTGATGGAGAAGGAAGGAAGGAAGAAAGAGAGGGAGGGAGGGAGGGAGGCAGGGAGGGATAGCAGAATAACAGAGCTGGAAGGGACCTTGGAGGTCTTCTAGTCCAACCCCTGCTCAAGTAGGAAAACCTATACCATTTCAGACAGGTGGCTTTCCAGTCTCTTCTTAAAAAGTTCCAGTGATGGAGAAGGAACGAAGGAAGGAAGGAAGGAAGGAAGGAAGGAAGGAAGGATAGCAGAATAACAGAGTTGGAAGGGACCTTGGAGGTCTTCTAGTCCAACCCCTGCTCAAGCAGGAGACCCTATCCGATTTCAGACAAATGGCTGTCCAGTCACTTCTTAAAAACCTCCGATGATGAAGCACCCACAACTTCTGGTGGCAAGCCGTTCCACTGGTTAACTGTCCACACTGTTTGGAAAGTTTCTCCTTAATTCCAGGTTGCTTCTCTCCTTGATGAGTTTCCATCCCTTGCTTCTTGTCCTGCCTTCTGGTGCTTTGGGAAAACTATTTGACACCCACCCCTTCTTTGCGGCAGCCCCTCAAATACTGGAAAGCTGCTATCATGTCTCCCCTAGTCCTTCTTTTCTCTAGACTGGCCATCCCCAGTTCCTGCAACCGTTCTTCATATGTTTTTGTCTCGGGGGGGTGGGAGGGGCTTTACTGATTGTCTGTTCTCTTCTCTATTTCTATTGCAAGCGGATGATTAAACCAAGAGAGAGCTGGGTTGCATCAGATACTCAAGTGAGGAGTGTGTGTGTGTGTTTCCTTTAATAGCTAATAGTTGTTTATTTTTCTTGGACCACCCATGAATTCTTGGAGAACTTTGATGCCAGAGGAACTCGGTTGGCTTTCGGAAATTGTGTTTGGACTTAAAGAGACAGTATAACAATCGACTGCTCTGTTCCAAATGGGGAACGATGGATCAGGGATTGCTACAGGATGAGGTAGCCAGGAAGAAATAAATGCTGCCATTTTGGAGATTCTCAGAAGCTGAGGAGTAGCAACCCTGCTTAGGAATGTACTCCCTCTTTATCCACTTTAAGAAATGGTTCTTTTTCAGCCCAAGAAGTCAATAATAGAGTTGGAAGGGCCCTTAGAGGTCTTCTAATCCAACCCTCGCTGAAGCAGGAGACCCTATGCCACTTCGGACAAAAATGGCTGCCCAATCTCTTCTTAGACGTCTCTAGCAATGGAGTACCCACTCCAATTTATCAGAATTCATGTTGATTTATCCAGATAAATATAGAACATAGAAAAATAGGATTGGAAGGGACCTTGGAGGTCTTCTAGTCCAACCCTCTGCTCAGGCAAGAGACCCTATATCATTCGGAACAAATGGCTGTCCAATTTCTCCTTGAAAGCCTCCAGTGATGGAGGCTTCTGGAGGCAAGTTGTTCCACTGATTAATTGTCCTCACTGTCAAGAAATTTCTGCTTAGTTCTAGGTTAGATCTTTCTTTGATGAAAAAAAAAAATTCCATCCTACCCTCAATTGCTTTGGAGAATAGCTTGACTCCCTCTTCTTTGGGGCAGCCCCTGAGACATTGGAAGACTGCTACCATGTCACCCCTAGTCCTTCTTTTCATCAGACTAGATATACCCAATTCCTGCAATTGTTTTTCATATGTTTTAGCCTTCAGCTCCCTAATCATCTCTTCTTCCAGAACAAAGTGTCTCAACTTCACTGTCTCTTGGCCCTCTGGCATGTAGCCCCTCCCTCCTGGGAATCCAGACTGCATTTCACCACAATTCACTCTCAAGACATGTTGACACGAAGAGCATCTTGAAAAACAATAGCCATTATAGGGGACCATATTTTGTTCTGGAAGGAAGGAAGGAAGGAAGGAAAATATTCTGAGGAAAAGAAAGTAGGTAGATAGGTAAGAAGGAGGGAGGTTGGGAGGGAGTGAAGGAAGGAAGGAAGGAAACTATTCTGAGGAAGAGAAGGTAGGTAGATAAGTAAGAAGGAGGAAGGAAGGAAGGAAGGAAGGAAGGAAGGAAGGAGGAAGGAAGGAAGGAAGGAAGGAAGGAAGGAAGGAAGGAAGGAAGGAAGGAAAATATTCTGAGGAAGAGAAGATAGGTAAATAAGTAAGAAGAAGGGAGGGAGGGAGGGAGGGAAGGAAGGAAGGAAGGAAAATATTCTGAGGAAGAGTAGGTAGGTAGATAGGTAAGAAGGAGGGAGGGAGGGAGGGAAGGAAGGAAGGAAGGAAGGAAGGAAGGAAAATATTCTGAGGAAGAGTAGGTAGGTAGATAGGTAAGAAGGAGGGAGGGAGGGAGGGAGGGAGGGAGGGAAGGAAGGAAGGAAGGAAGGAAGGAAGGAAGGAAGGAAGGAAGGAAGGAAGGAAGGAAGGAAAAATATTCTGAGGAAGAGAAGGTAGGTAAATAGGTAAGAAGGAGGGAGGGAGGGAAGGAAGGAAGGAAGGGAAATATTCTGAGGAAGAGAAGGTAGGTAGATAGGTAAGAAGGAGGGAGGGAGGCAGGCAGGCAGGCAGGCTTGGTTCAAACAAAGGCAGGAAAGCAGAAGCGTGGAGCAAAATGGTGATTATGCCTTTATGGAAATATCTCATTAATTGCTAAGGCATGTGGAGGAGGAGGAGGGATGATTTAAATCCGAATGTCAATTGGCAGGTAATTTAGGCCCTGCCAACCTAATAGCTATTTACAAATCACAGAATGGAGAAGAGGGGGCTTTGACCAAAAGCTCCGGCTGATAGTTCTGGAGACGATCAGCAGAAATGGCACTGCATGGCGAGGAGACAGAGACAGAGACAGAGACAGAGACAGAGAGAGAGAGAGAGAGAGAGAGAGGGAAGGAGAGAGAGAGAGAGAGAAACAGAGCCAAGTATTTAACATGAGGACTAGAAACCTAAACCAGAATGAACTTATGTCACTAAGCTCTAAGAAAAATCAGAAAAAGTGGCTGAGGCTTGCTCTTTCTTGTGGTTTCTCCTGCTTGAGAGATGCAGTAACATGTCTCGGTGCTTTGGGGTGCAAACCTGCAACCTCCATAAATGGATGTCTCTAAAAAAAAAATCATTGGTGAGAAGTTATAGTTGATAAGCCCTTCCCTTGTTAATATTCCTCTCCGGCTGCCGTCTTTGTTTTATAACATTATCATTTCTCTTTAATAAAGGGGGAGGGGAAAAAACCCAAGTCCCCCCCCCGGCTTTGGCTGATGATAGAGCTTTCGTTTATTTTTGGTTGCAAGGAACCAAATTAAGGAAATTACTTTCAAACTAATTTTGCAGTGTTAGAGAAGACCCAACGAGACGCCAGGCGGAAGCTTCCAGCTTTTCCAGATGAAGCTGTTAAGGAGAGAAGTAATAACTGGAAATTGACTGTGAATAAATCACAGAGAAATTAAACTGCGTTTTAAGTTGCATGACCACCCCCCCCCAAAAAAAAAAGAAAAGAAAAGAAAAAATGAAATTACACAGAGCTAACGGTTCAAATACCTGAAACTATTTAAGGCTGTGGAGATGGATTTTTATTTTATTTTATTTTAATTTTAATTTTTTTGCTATAGCAACAGGAAGAGGGAAAGGGATTAAAAACAGAATGCATCCTGGGGTGATTGTGCATCTATCAAAATATGGCTTACCGAAAGGTAGGCTGATATTATAGAAACCCGGCTACAAACACAGTCCATCCCAAAAGGATGACAGAATAACAGAAATTAAATCCCCTGTTGCCAATCTCCTCTCTTCGTTCCTATTTATTCTTGAGCAGGGTAGTCGGATATAGAGCCCATCTGCCAAACGAATGCTGGAAGCTACAAGAAGTCTGTGAGAACATGAGCGAGACGAGGAGAGCCAAATTCATCGGTAGCCTCAACACTGCATGAACAAGAACATGCATTCAACACTGCAGCTACTGCAATTGTTGGCTGAGCAGGAACAAAAACAGCCAGACTGAAGCCTGGTAAATAGGCCCCTTGTCAGTCAACAGGAGGGCTGATTTACCACTAACTTATCAGGTATTAGGAGCCAAGGGTGAAGGAGTACAAGGGGAAAAAAACACACAATTAACGGCTTTAATAGCCAGCAATCAACACCCGGATTAACAACTAAAAGCTACACACAACTAGGCACCATATAAATACAATGCGCAGAACAGTTCAGGGCACATATTCTGGAGAGAGAGAAATTCCCCGATGATGGGGACAAGATTCAGATTGGATCTTATCATAAAATGGCCTCAAAGATCTCTCATCCATGGTCAGCAGAACAAAAAAGGTCAAGAGCCGAGGTGGCGCACTGGTTAGAGTGCAGTACTACAGGCTACTTCAGCTGACTGCTAGCTACAGTTCGGCAGTTCGAATCTCACCAGGCTCAAGGTTGACTCAGCCTTCCATCCTTCCGAGGTGGGTACAATGAGGACCCAGATTGTTGGGGGTAAGAGGCTGACTCTGTAAACCGCTTAAGAGAGGGCTGTAAAAGCACTATGTAAGTATGTAAGTCTAAGTGCTATTGCTATTATGATGTTTTCCAACCTGGACACCCTTCTAGTTGGGTGAACTTCAATTCCCAGAATCCTCACCTCTGTTGGCTGTGGAGATATAGTCTGTTTTGTACCTAAAGTTTAAGCCGCCTGGGAAAGCCAAGGGAAATCATCAAAGCCATTAAAAAGCGAAACTTAGAATATTTTGGACATGGGATGTGACACCCAGAAAAATACAGCATCCTTCACTTAATCCTCCAGGGAAAGATTGAAGGCAAATGAGGTCCAGGCAGAAGAAGAACATCAAAACCTGGGTTTGGAGAAAACTCAACAGCACTTTTTCATGTGGCTGTTGACAAAAATAGGACTGCCAACATGATCGCCAACGTCCGATGATGGATACGGCACAAGACGAAGAAGAATAAGATGACCTAAAGTTTGAGAGGACCGAAGAAGGTCTCCAAGGCGCCAGAGGCAATCAGAAGCTTCAAGTTGACTCCACCATGCCTTGTGGAGCTTCCAAAGGAGCATTTAAAAACCAGCATGTCTAAACTATCCCAAGCTGGAAGAGGACGCCAGCCATGGCAATAATATCTGTTTCATGACAGAAGCTGGGGACAATCTGCCATGTGTGAATGGAGAACAAATATGGCAATCCATTCCAGGGCCAATTTCATTCCGGGGCCCAAGCTGAAGTTGGAAGTACACCAGAGCTCACTTCGTACGAGCTTGGGGGATGGCGTGAGGGGTGGGGGGAGAACAGGCACCATAAGGCACAAAGAAGAGATGAATATATTATTATTTAAGCAAGAAAAGGAAGCCAACTTCTCAGGGGGAAGAAGAACAACGGTGTAGTTTCTTTAAAAGCTGAAGAAAGTAAATCACACTACATTTTGTTTGTGTGGCTGAGGATCTGGACAGGTTTGAGGAGAAGTAAAAAAAATAATAATCCAAGGGACAGAAGCTTGTTTGGTAGCTTCTCTCATAAATGGCCAAGTGGACCAGGTGGAAAGAAACCATTTAAAAAATTCGATCTTAACAAACTATCCCAGAAGGTGTAATTTTTCAACTGGACTGTCTTGATTTTGCTTGAAGATGTTGTGGTCTTCAAGGAATCAAGAAAGTCCAATTGCTGTTTGAAAAAGAGCACCTTTTGGGAGAACCATGACCTCTGGATGACTTGAAAACCTCCACAGACACCTTACCAAACTTGTTTTTCCGTGAAAGAGGGAAGTTTCTCTTCCATGAAAGGCAAATGAAAGGATCTCCTGAGATCCTCCATGTACGTAGATCAGACACCATGCTCTGGCTGCCCACTCTCCTGTTGTCTTATCTTTACAGCCTTCTAAGCTTCCAGCTCAGAGCTTGAGCCAGTTGCTAGGATGCGGTGGCTCAGTGGCTAAGATGCTGAGCTTGGCGATCGGAAGGTCGGCAGTTCAGCGGTTCGAATCCCTAGCGCCGCATAACGGGGGTGAGCTCCCGTGACTTGTCCCAGCTTCTGCCAACCTAGCAGTTCGAAAGCACGTAAAAAAAATGCAAGTAGAAAAATAGGGACCGCCTTTGGTGGGACGGTAACAGCGTTCCGTGCGCCTTTGGTGTTTAGTCATGCCAGCCATGTGACCACAGAGACGTCTTTGGAGAGCACTGGGTTTTCGGCTTTGGAACGGAGATGAGCACTGCCCACTAGAGTTGGGAACGACTAGCACATATGTACGAGGGGAACCTTTACCTTTAGAATTCAAAGTTGACTCTGTAATGACGTGCCTGGGAAAGGTGCATTCTATTGTCAGATGCATCTTTACGTTTTTTCAAAAAGGAAAAAAATAACAGGAACGCAATATGGCTCCTTGTTTTAACAAGCCAGCCGAAATTTCTTCTCGGCGCTTTAACGTTTTAACTCTCAGTCTAGCAGAGAATAAAATACTCGGAAGTTCAACAAACACAATGGAGCTAAGGGATGGGGTTTGGACAGGCTCTGCGTGCTGTTTACATACTTAACAAATAATAAAGACACAACGAAATGCACAATTAATTCCGCACTTTTACCTTTTTCATTTGAGAGAAAAAGGAAGAATAATTCACAGCCTTGTCTCCTGGGGAAGTATTATCAGGTTTAAGCGTGGTGTTTTGCTTTGATTGAACTTGCTGTTGAAAACCCATTTAAAACAATATGCTGCATTTTTAAGTGGTTAGTCATAGGGCTACTTAGAAGAGACATCATTACCAGTCCCCAATTCTGATCATACAAAGAAGATAGCTTCAAGATGCAGAAGGATTTTGACAGATTTTAACACTGGGCCTAAAAAAATGAAGTTTAATGTAGAGAAAAGTAACGTTTTACATTTAGGCAAGAAAAACCACATGCACAGGTACAGTATAGGTGGTATCTGGCTCATTAGTAGTAACTGCGAGAGGGATCTTGGAGTCCTAGTGGACAATCACTTAACTATGAGCCAGCTGTGTACGGCACCTGCCCAAAAAACCCAACACAGTTCTAGAAGCTTCATTAAGAGAGGGATAGAATTGATATCACGTGAGGTGTTAATACCATCGTATACTTCCTTAGTAAGACCACACTTGGAATATTGCATCCGGTTTCCCTCCCTCCCTCCCTTCCTTCCTTCCTTCCTTCCTTTCTTCCTTCCTTCCTTCCTTCCTTCCTTCCTTTTAAAATGCAGTATTGCAGGCTGACTCTCCCCTCTGCCAGGAGTTTGACTCTGCCCACTGCCAGTAGTTTGATCCTCACTTGAGCTCAAGTTTGACTCAGCCGTCCCTCCTTCCAAGGTCGGTAAAACGAGGACCCAGATTCTTGTGGGCAAGATGCTGACCCTGCAAACCACTTAGAGAGAGCTGTAAATCACTGCGAAGTGGTATGTAAGTCTAAGTGCTATTGCTAACTCTGCAGTCTACTGCCAGCAGTTCGATCCTGACCAAACTCAAGGTTGACTTAGCCTTCCGTCCTTCTGAGGTCGGTAAAATGAGGACCCAGATTGTTG
This sequence comes from Ahaetulla prasina, assembly GCF_028640845.1. Classification (NCBI taxonomy): domain Eukaryota; kingdom Metazoa; phylum Chordata; class Lepidosauria; order Squamata; family Colubridae; genus Ahaetulla; species Ahaetulla prasina. Next base: position 8,274,755 of record NC_080553.1, on the reverse strand, counting down.
GGGGCAAAAGCTGACTGTGTAACCACTTAGAGAGGGGCTGCAAAGCACTGCGAAGTGGTATATAAGTGCTATTGTTAGCACTTCCTGCACATGGTTCAGTACAGTCATCTGAAATAAGCACATGCCCTACCAGCAAACATGGTCCTTTTAAAAAAAAACAAAAATCACAATAATTTGCAATGCTATGTTTTTAAGGAATGAACAGATGAGAAGTTCATTGCAAAATGAAATCTACTTTCATTCATTCACCAGCCTGCTAATGCAACATTGTCCAACCAGGCAAAAAGAAGAAGAAGAAGAAGAAGAAGGAGAAGAAGAAGAAGAAGAAGAAGGAGAAGAAGAGGAAGAAGAAGAGGAAGAGGAAGAGGAAGAAGAAGAAGAAGAAGAAGAAGAAGAAGAAGAAGAAGAAGAAGAAGAAGAAGAAGAAGAAGAAGAAGAGGTATCTGCCAACTATAATTAATGCAGTAACCTTCTTCGTTTCTCCTCCTCCTCCTTTTTTGGAGTGGGTGGAATAGAGGGGGGGGGGAGAAACATAATGCAATTTTCCCTTGGCCCAAAGGGGATAATATTCAATCAGTATTAGTGCTTTTCTTTGTAAATTAATCTCAACCATCTAGCGTACAATTACAGCCTTTTCTTCCAAATCTTACGTTTCAGCAGATGGATGGCTTGGGGGCATGTTTTATTCCAGGTATGGAGTTAATTGAGGGACTCTTTATGTTGTGAACAGAGAACTTTGCATTATGGCTGAAAAAAGTTTCTCCCCCGCCCCCCTCCTTCTGCTTCCGTATTTGGGTTAGAAAATGACTGGCAAACAATGAACGTTGAATAATGGGGTTGGGGGTCTTCTAGTTCTACCCCCTGCTCTGGGAGGAGACCCTATACCAGTGATGGCTAACCTTTTCCGGATGGAGTGCCCAAAGCGCACGCCCGAACCCCCAAAATGCAATGCGCGCTCACTCCCATTCATGCATGTGCGAGCCCCCGCCAGCCCCCCCTGCGTGCCCCCGTCCCCTCGCACATGAGCCCCCGCACGCCCTCCGCGCATGTGTGTGCAACCCCCTGCATGCAACCCACTCTGTGCGTGTGCAGGAGACACTCGACAAGCAGCTGACCGGTGTTAGGCATGCGTGCATCCGTAGCAGATCTGGACTGTCCACAGAGAGGTGCTGTGTGCTAAGTGTGGCACGCGTGCCATCGTGGCCCTATACTATTTCAGACAATTGGTTGTCCTTTCTCTTCTTAAAAACCGCCTGTGTTGGAGCATTCACAATTTCTGGAGGCAGGTTGCTCCACTGATTAATTGTTCTAATTGTCAGGAAATTTCTCCTTAATTCCAGGTTGCTTCCTTTCTTGATAAGTTTCCATCCATTGCTTCTTCTCCTGTTCTCAAATGCTTTGGAGAATAGGTTGAACCTCACCCCACCTTTCTCTGTGGCAACCTCTCAGATATTAGAACACTGCTATCTTGTCACTCCTAGTCGTTTTCTTCTTTAGACTAGCCATACACAATTCCTGCAACCGTTCTTAGTATATATTTTAGCTTCCAGTCCAGGGGTGAAATCCAGCAAGTTCTAATAGGTTCTGGAGAATCGGTAGCGGAAATTTTGAGCAGCTCAGAGAACCGATAGCGGAAATTTTGAGTAGTTCAGAGAACCGATAGCGGAAATTTTGAGTAGTTCAGAGAACTGATAGCGGAAATTTTGAGTAGTTCAGAGAACTGGCAAATACCACCTCCGGCTGGTCCCAGAGTGGGGAGGGAATTTTTTTTTAAAATTTGCATTTATATCCTGCCCTTCTCCGAAGACTCAGGGCGGCTTACACTATGTCAAGCAATAATCTTCATCCATTTGTATATTATATACAAAGACAACTTATTGCCCCCAACAATCTGGGTCCTCATTTTACCTACCTCATAAAGGATGGAAGGCCTTGAGTCAACCTTGGGCCTGGTGGGGCTTGAACCTGCAGTAATTGCAAGCAGCTGCTGTTAATAACAGACTGCATTAGTCTGTTGAGCCACCAGAGGCCCTTATGGAGAATGGAGATTTTGCAATATCCTTCCCCTGCCACGCCCACCAAGCCACGCCCACAGAATCGGTAGTGAAAAAAATTTGGATTTCACCAATGCTCCAGTCTCCTAATCATCATTGTTGCTCTTCTCTACACTCTTTCTAGATTCTCAACATTTTTATTTTTATTTTTTGCATCAAGGTGACCAGAAGTGGATGCAAGTGTACTCCAAGTGTGTTCTTCACAATGGACATTTAATGGTTTGAGGAAAAGAATATAACAACGCTGTTTTTGCAAATGGTCTGGTCCTTTCCGCTAAATTAAAACACTGCCGTTTACTGAGTAAGACCTGGTCTTAAGAACTGTGCTAAGCCGACATCCAAAAAGGATATTATGATTTAGCAACGAAAATGCCCAAACCTAATCTGTAAAGGTAGATCTTTGTCCTGTTAATCAGGAAAGGACACTGCCCATCAAGAACTTGTGCACAGGGAATTATCAAATCAATATTGTTGTTAGCCATGATTTGCTGAAGAAGCCGGGGTCAACCTTGAAAGCTGGCAAAATACTATTCCCCCCCCCCACCCCAATTCTTCAGAAATAAATGGAGCACAATGAAAAGTCCTGAGGGGAAGCAATAAAACATAAGTTCACCATCACCCCCAGCCCTAAAAAAAACACTATGTTTTCCTTCCTGGGATAGATTAACATATGCTGAGCTAAACACAAAACACGTTTTTATTTACTAGCTACATTCTTCTTCAAAACTTCAGCAGCTGTTGAGCTTTGAATAGCCCGGGAGGAAAAGGAAAGAAGTTTGAAGAAAACTGGCAACGAGTTCAGGTTTGAGCTAGATATGTTCACTCTGGGTTGTTTTTTTTTGTGGGGGGGGACACAATCCCATCCTCTCTCAAGAACCGAGAAAGCTGTAAGAATGCACAACCCCAAAATAAAAATAAACGAAAGCAAAATGACGAGTCCCAAAATATAACAGCCGGGGATAAAGGACAGGCTTGTTTTATTTATTTTTTTGCAAGTGGAGGCTATTTAAATATTTATTTATTTATTTTAAAGGGAAGTCTGTTTGTCTTCAGGGGTCAGGACAGTAATTTTCCCTTTTCTTAAATCAAGGGGGAATAGATGATTTAAGATATAGGGGAAGGTAATGGGTGGAAAGGGTGGCTTAGTGGTTAAGACGCTGAGCTTGTCGATCGAAAGGACGGCAGTTCAGCGGTTCGAATCCCTAGTGCCGCGTAACGGGGTGAGCTCCCGTGACTTGTCCCAGCTTCTGCCAACCTAGCAGTTCGAAAGCAGGTAAAAAATGCAATTAGAAAAATAGGGACCACCTTTGGTGGGAAGGGAACAGCGTTCCTTGCGCTTTTGGCGTTGAGTCATGCTGGCCACATGATCATGGAGATGTCTCCAGACAGCGTTGGCTCTTTGGCTTTGAAACGGAGATGAGCACGGCCCCCTAGAGTCGGGAACAACTAGCATGTATGTGCGAGGGGAACCTTTACCTTTTTCTAATGGGTGGAAGCATGAAGGAGAGATCTAAGGTAGAACTGAGGAAAAGCTTCCTGACAGTGAGAACAATTAACCAGCGGAATGACTTGCCTCCAGAGGTTGTGGGTGCCCCATCACTGGAGGTTTTCAAGAAAAGACTGGATACCCATCATCTGGGAAGGTGTCGGGCCTCCTGCTTAAGCAGGGGGTTGGGCTAGAAGATCTCCAAGGTCCCTTCCTACTGTTCTTCTGTTAATCAGTGGAATGGCTTGCCTCCAGAAGTTGTGGCTCTTCCATCACTGGAGGCTTTTAAGAAGAGATCGGACAACCATTTGTCTGAAATGGTCTAGGGCCATGATGGCAAACCTATGGCACGAATGCCACAGGTGGTATGCAGAGCCCTCATGCGTGGGCACGAGCGCCGTCATCCCAGCTCAGCCAGCTGGTTATCGGGTTTCCGACGCTCTGGCGCGCAAGCACATGAATGCGCATGCTCCTTCCGGTTTGGATATTCTGTGCCAAAAAGGTTTGCCATCACTTGTGTAGGGTTTCCCGCTTGAGCAGGGGGTTGGACTAGAAGACCTCCAAGGTCCCTTCCAGCTCTGTTCTTCTGCATTCTGTACGTCTCCTAGAAGCTTAGAACAGCTTTTCCATTTAAAAAAAAAAAATAAACATGGGAAAGAATTTGCTGACAACCTTGGTAAACCATACCTGCTGCTAATTTTTATCCCATGCCGAAAACAAAATTTAAAGTCAGGGGCAGGAGTAGATATCCCAGCTCCAGGTATGGTTCTAAATTAGGTTACCCCATGCGGAAAACTCTGCATACATGAGTGAGCTTCGTGTGTGTGTGTGTGTGTGTGTGTGTATATGTGTGCGTGTGTGTGTGCAGATATATATTTATCTATCTGCAGAAATGCTATTTTTCTCAAAAACTGCACATTTCCATTCTTGAGGTGGGGAATAAAATAACATCCTGGGTTTCATCAATCAAAGGGCTTGTAAACTCATCCAGAATTTTTTCCGCTATTATTTTGCTTTATAACTTCCCCCTCTGGAACCCATTCCTGATTTATCATATACAAAGGAGAAACATCTCCAAAGCATCCAACAACGGATGTGTCTTTTTCTCTGTGTGTTCCCCCCCCCCACACACACACACAACCCTTCGCTGCAGGCGAAGAGAAAGAAAAGCGAAAATCGAGACATCGACTTTCTCCTGCCTGAATTAAAAGCCGGATGATCTGTTATCAATTGATAACAACTTTTGAGCCGATAAAGCTTTCCCGGGCATCTCGCTGTCAATGATAAAATTTTACGTTCTGGGGCCGAGGATCACATCCTGAAGTTGCCATCAGATGCTTCATCTTTGCTCTCGGCAAAATCGATACCAAGAAAACACAACTTGGCAGGTTGGTTAAATTGGCCACGGTGAGAACACGAAACGCTCTGGTTTGGCTTTTAATTTCCCACCCAACGGCTCTCCACCAGACGCGTGGGCAGAAGAGGTTACGGCTTCCTCAAGGACCCCTTGCTGCCTTCTCGCAGGCCCAGGTTCTACTGCGCGCAATTTTTTTATTACCAGAATATTGTATTTTTTTCTCAGCCTGGGAGAAAATTTCCCAACGCTGTATTTTGCAATGGGGGAAATAAGGTTTGTTCCCGCAAACAGAGCAGGTCAGGCCGCCGATGTTGTTACACAACAGTAATGCATCGATATAAAATTCGCGGGTGCATAATATACTATTTGCCTCTTCAAAGGAAGGCTTCTCAACATTGTCAATAAAAATAAGAATTGCCTTGCGGGGTTTCAGGTCTCAATTGCACAAGAATCCCCTGCAGCAGGGATGAAATCCAGCAGGTTCTGGAGAACCGATAGTGGAACTTTTGTGCAGTTCGGCAAATTCCACCTCTGGCTGGCCCCAGGAGTGGAGTGGAAATGGAGATTTTGCAGTATCCTTCCCCTGGAGTGGGGTGGGAATGGAGATTTTGCAGTATCCTTCCCCTGCCACGCCCACCAAGCCAGACCACGCCCACCAAGCCACACCCACAGAACCGGTAGTAAAAAAAATAATAATTGGATTTCACCACTGCCCTGCAGCGTTTTTCCCAGTCGCCAGCCTGAAAAGTTCTACTACTTCATTGCAAGATCTCGTTTTCTGCACAGGTGGAGCAAATAAAGATAGTCCTTGACTTACAACCGTTCATTTAGTGACTGTTCCAACTTACGATGACCCTGAAAAAAAGTTACTTAGTACCGTTTTTCACACAAATGTTGAAGCATCGCTGAGGTCACATGATCAAAATTTAGAGCTTTGGCAACTGGCATGTATTTATGACGGTTGCAGTGTCCTGGGTGTGTGTGTGTGTGTGTGTGTGTGTGTGTGTGCCATGTGATCCCCTTTTGCGACCGTCTGATAAGCAAAGTCAATTGGGCAGCCCGAATTCACTTAACAACCGTGTTACTAACTGAACAACGGCAGTGATTCCCTTAACAAATGCGGGCAAGAAAAGTCATAAAGTGGAGCGAAACTCACTTAATGTCTCACTTAACAATGGAAATTTGGGGCTCAATTTGAGTTACAACACCGTCGAAAATGAGACTTTACCGGCCTGATTCACTTAGCAACTTTGCCACCAGCTTCTCAACTACAGCGATTTAGTTAACAAGCAGGGGAAGAACCATCGAAAAATCGGGCAAAAGTCACTTAACAACTCTCTTGATTTGCAATGTAACTTTTGGGCTCCACTGAATCTTTAGAATAACAGAGTTGGAAGGGACCTTGGAGGTCTACTAGTCCAACCCTCTGCTTAGTCAGGAAACCCTACACCATTTCAGACAAATGGTTGTCCAACCTCTTCTTAAAGACTTCCAGTGTTGGAGCATTCACAACTTCTGGAGGCAACCCGTTCCATTCATCGATTGCTCTCCCCATTAGGAAATTTCTCCTTAATTCTAGGTTGCTTCTCTCCTTGATTAGTTTCCATCCATTGCTTCTTGTCCTGCCTTCAGGTGCTTTGGAGAATAGCTTGACTCCCTCTTCTTTGTGGCAGCCCCTGAGATACTGGGACACCGTTTTCATGTCTCCCCTGGTCCTTCTTTTCATTAAACTAGACCTACCCAGTTCCTGCAACCGTTCTTCATATGTTTTAGCCTCCAGTCCCCTAATCATCTTTGTTGGTCTTCTCTGCAGTCTTTTGCACATCTTTTTTACATCATTTTACATCTTTTACATCTTCTCTGCACATCTTTTTTACATCGTGGCGACCAAAACTGAATGCAATATTCCAATCCTTACCAAGGCATTATAAAGTGGTTTTAACACTTCACGTGATCTTGATTCTATCCATCTGTTTATGCAGCCTAGAACTATGTTAGCTTTTTTGGCAGCTGCTGCACACAGCTGGCTTGTTTTTAAATGGTTGCCCACTAGGACTCTGAGATCCCTCTCACAGTTACTACTATTGAGCAAGCTACCACCTACTCTATCCCTGTGCATTTTTGTTTTTCTTGCCTCAATGTAGGACCTTCCTTTTTTCCACCACTGAATTTCATTTTGTTAGATAGCGCCCAATGTTCAAGTCTGTCAAGATCCTTCTGTATCTGACGCCTAATTGTGGTCTCCCCATAGGATGTCTCTTTGGTTAGTGAAAGATCGACCAGGACAAAGAGGTGGGTGGTCTAGTGACATTCACAACTCAAATCATACCTGCACAGCAGGAAATCGTAAAGCCACAAAGCGGGTGATTGTTTGGTGTCTCAGGATGTTCCCCTTAGGTGTGAACTTCAGCTTTCAGAATTCTAAGCAGTGACCGCAGTGGCTTCTCACATCAAGTTTATAAAAGTTCACAGGAAGGCTGCCAGGATGGTGAGAAGTGTAGAAACCAAGCTCTGAGAAGAAGAGTTGAAGGTGTTCTCCAAAGCAGCTGATGGCAGAAGCAAGCAAGCAAAATCGAGGAGATACGCCTGATTCACTTAACAACCATGTTAACAACTCATTTAATGACTGCATTTTACAAACGTGGCGAGAAAAGACAGTAAAACGGGGGCAAAACTCAACAAAACGTCTTAGCCATATAAATTGAGGGCTCGATTGTGGTCATAAATGGAGAAACACCTGTGCTGGTGTCCTCTCTCCAGACAGATAACCTAGTGATAATTGATAAGCTGGTTGCATTAATTTATAGAACATCCAGAAAGGCCCCCAGGGTCTAAAAAAAATGAAAATGAAATTCTGAATATGAAGCAAGTTTTTTTTTTAAAAAAAAATTCTCCAATCTCTGAAAAAGTCACCCTGTTGTACATTAATGCAATAATTAAAGGGTTAATTACATGGGCCATAAAAATAAGCTCTGTAATTTATGGTGCACACCCACTCCCTATAATCCAGCCATAAATTAAAAAGGGGGTCGGAGATAAGGAAAAGCTGCAGGCCAGAAAGAACCCAACTCGCCCTCTTTAATGGGTAGTTATATGACAGGCTTCTAGTCCCGCTGGCAGTAAATCAGCAGAAAGATCTTTTATAGAGTTCTGGATTTTATGATGTCATTAACTTTCCTCCTTATATTTAAGGGATAATGAAATAAAAGTGGGGAGGGGGGGAGAAAGATCAAAGGATGAGTCCGTGCTGAGTAAGGTTGAGGCAGACCAGTGGTGAAATCTGAACCAGTTTGCCACTGGTTTGCTGGCCACACATGCACAGTGTGCACCAAATGTGCGTTGCGTGAACGTGCATTGCGCACCAAATGCACGCTGCGCATGCATGCACAGTACGCACCAAAAGGAGGCTTGGGAAAGTAAGTAGAGCAGCGGGGGAGGGGGGGATCAGCGATTTTAAATCGCACGGTACAGATGATCGTCGGAAATACCAGTCCGGAGCAACCGGCAGCTTCTTTTTACTACCGGTTCGCCCAAATCGATAGTTTTTATCACTACCGGTTCTCCCGAACCGGTGCGAACCGGTAGCATTTCACCACTGAGGCAGACAAGAGAGAGCTTCCTTCGCCCCGCTCTCTTCTATGCTAATAGGGGCAGAAAACTAGAATTGGGGATGGAAGTGAAGGAAGGGCGAGAAAGAAAAGAGGGAATTATTTAATTCATTTAAAAGGCCACCTGCCAAATGACACCAAACGACTTGCAACCAATAGTGGGTTAGACAATAGCAATAGCCCTTAGACTTGTATACCACTTCACAGTGCTTTGCAGCCCTCTCTAAGCAGTTTACAGAATCAGCCTCTTGCCCCCAAGAATCTGGGTCCTCATTTTACCCACCTTGGAAGGATGGAAGGCAGAGTCAACCTCAGGTTAGGATTCAACTCCTGGCAGTTCAGCAGAATTAGCCTGCAATACTGCATTCTAACCACTGGGAAGGAAGGAAGGAAGGAGGGAGGGAGGGAAGGAAGGAAGGAAGGAAGGAAGGAAGGAAGGAAGGAAGGAAGGAAGGAACGAAGGAACAATAGCAATAGCCCCTAGACTTATATACTGCTTCACAGTGCTTTCCAGCCCTCTCTAGGCAGTTTATGGAGTCAGCATCTTTCCCCGAACAATCTGGGTCCTCATTTTACTGACCTTGGAAGGATGGAAGGCTGGGTCAACCTTGAACCAGTCAGAATCGAACTGCTGGCAATGGGCAGAGTTAGTCTGCAATACTGCATTCCAACCATCGTGCACAATGGATGGAAGGATGAATGGAGGGAGGGAGGGAGGAACAGAAAGAAGGAAGGAATAGCAATAGCACTTAGACTTACATACCGCTTCACAGTGCTTTACAGCCCTCTCTAAGTGGTTTACAGAGTCAGCCTATGGCCCCCAAGAATCTGGGTCCTCGTTTTTACTGACTCCGGAAGGATGGAAAACTGAATCCAAGTCTGTGGCTCCAAACCTGGGATTTCATTCCTGTCCCTATGCCACTCATCACACAGTTCACTGCAACGTGAATTTCCCTAAACCAACGACGACGCAATGGGGAAAAAGCTGAAAACCTCCGGTCTCCTTTTGAATGATCAAATGGGATCGTTTACCATTCAAGCATCGTTTTGGTAGGGAAGGGCTTCCAACCTGCCTTGAGCCAGGATATAGAGAGAGGGAAGAAAGACAGGTTTAGTAATACTATTTAAAAAGTGGGAGGAGGGAGAGGAGGAAACGTTTAAGAGCCGGGCTTCCTTATGCATTGAAACATGGCTCAATGAAAGACAGCTTGTATGCATAGAACATAACCATCAAGATGATTGTCTACCATTACCAAGAATTGAACGGCGCTCGTACAAGCTTCCAATTTCTCAAAGGAAATGGGTTTTTTTTTGCCAGTCTATTCGCATAATGAATGGAGATATAAAGTTGATGGAGAAGAAGATGGGAGCCCTTCTAGGTGGGTTTGGCTCCAGTCTGTTCTTCGATGCTTCAAGTCATTTTTTTTTTTACAGAACGGGTGGGGAACTTTAGCGAGGGGGGTCGGGGGGGGAGAGGAGAAGGGGAAGCCGCAGAAATGGGAGCGTGATTCTTTTGAGTGAGTTGGCACTAAAAAAATTGTCACACGGGAAGAAAAAAGGGAAGGGCCAGTGAAGGAAAAGAGGAAAGGAAGGAAAAGGAGAGGGGAAATGAAGGGGAAGAGAAAGGGATGGATGGAAGGAAGGGAGGAAGAAAGAAAGAAAGAGAGAAAGAGAGAGAGAGAGAGAAAGGAAGGAAGGAAGGAAGGAAGGAAGGAGGGAGGGAGGGAGGGAGGGAAGGAAGGAAGGAAGGAAGGAAGGAAGAAGAAAGAAAGAAAGAAAGAAAGAAAGAAAGAAAGAAAGAAAGAAAGAAAGAAAGAAAGAAAGATGTTAAAACCACTTTAAAATGCCTTGGTAAGACCACACTTGGAATACTACATCCAGTTTTGGTCATCACAATGTTGAGACTCTAGAAAGAGCAACAAAAATGATTCGGGGACTGGAGGCTAAAACATATAAAGAACGGTTGCTGGAATTGAGTATGTCTAGTCTAATGAAGAGAAGGACAAGGGTGGGGGGACACGATACCAGTCTTCTAACATTTGAGGGGTTGCCAGAAAGGAGAGGGAGTCAAGCTATTCTCCAAAGCACCTGAGGGCAGGACAAGAAGCAACGGGTGGAAACTCATCAAGGAGAGAAGCAACCTCGAACTAAGGAGGAATTTCCTGACAGTTAGAACAATTAATCAGTGGAACAACTTGCCTCCAGAAGTTGTGGATGCTCCATCACTGGAGTTTTTTTTAAGAAAAGACTAGACAGCCACTTGCCTGAAATGAGGCTTTCCTGCTTGAGCAGGGGGTGGGACTGGATGACCTCCAAGGTCCCTTCCAGCTCTATTCTGATTGACTGATAATTGACTGATAATCAAGCAAAGCCATCATTTCCATATTGCTTAGATCTTAGATAATTGGACTAAAACTGCATTCACACATCCAAGGGATCAGCAGTGTGGAAGAAGGCGGGGGGGGGGGAAGGGGGGGGATGGACGGATACGGTACACTCATCTATCCACTCATCGGCTGCCCATTTTTGATCTTTGACATTTTTCATGGCTGTTCTTCCAAGCATTAAGACAGAATGAGGATTGAGCTGTGCCGAAGGAGAAAATTTGCTACTGTCAAAGTTATTTAGTTATTCATTTACAAATAGGATGTGATGGAACTAAAGGAGGAGGAGGAGGTAGATCTTGCTGCGCCGGTTGGAGGGGTTGGGAGTGGGAGGCACCGTTTATCGGTGGTTCTCCTCCTATCTCTCCGACCGGTCGCAGACGGTGTTGACAGGGGGGCAGAGGTCGTCCTCGAGGTGCCTCACTTGTGGGGTACCGCAGGGGTCGATTCTCTCGCCTACCCTGTTCAACATCTATATGAAGCCGCTGGGTGAGGTCATCAGTGGTTTCGGGGTGAGTTATCATCTGTACGCTGATGATACTCAGCTGTACTTTTCCACCCCGGACCACCCCAATGAAGCGGTCGAAGTGCTGTCCCGGTGCCTGGAAGCCGGACGGGTCTGGATGGGGAGAAACAGACTCAAGCTCAATCCCTCCAAGACGGAGTGGCTGTGGATGCCGGCACCCCGGTACAGTCAGCTGCACCCGCAGCTGACTGTTGGGGGCGAGTTAGTGGCCCCAAAGGAGGTGGTTCGCAACTTGGGTGTCCTCCTGGATGGTCGGCTGTCCTTTGATGAACATCTGGCGGCCGTCACCAGGAGGGCCTTTTACCAAGTTTGCTTGGTTCGCCAGTTGCGTCCCTTCCTTGACCGGGATGCCTTATGCACGGTCACCACGCCTGGTTACGTCTCGGCTGGATTATTGCAATGCTCTCTACATGGGGCTGCCCTTGAGGTGCACCGGAGGCTGCAGTTAGTCCAGAATGCAGCTGCGCTGAGTGGTAACGGGAGCCGTTCGTGGCTCCCATGTAACACCACTGCTCCGTAGTCTGCACTGGCTTCCTGTGGTCTTCGGTGCGCTTCAAGATTCTGGTTACCACCTTTAAAGCGCCCATGGCTTAGGACCCGGTACTTACGAGACCGCCTGCTGCTACCTTATGCCTCCCACGACCAGACGCTCACAGAGAGGGCCTTCTCAGGGTGCCGCCCGCCAAACAATGTCGGCTGGCGGCCCCAGGAGTAGGGCCTTCTGTGGGAGCACCAACACTCTGGAACGAACTCCCCTGGCTTCGTCAAGTGCCTGATCTTGGACCTTTCGTCGTGAGCTTAAAACATATTTATTCATTCAAGCAGGACTGGCATAAATAGCTGTTTTAAATTGGGGTTTTAATAATATTTTAAATTTTTAAATGTTTTAATAATCGGCCACATAGTAATAGTTCTTTTTAAATTCTTTTAATTGTATATATTCCGTGTTTTATTTTGGCTGTACACCGCCCTGAGTCCTTCGGGAGAAGGGCGGTATAGAAATTTAATAAAATAAAATAAAATAATAAATAAAATAAGATTAACTGGCCGGCTATTTTTTTTATTTTTTTTAAAAAAAGCCACACAGTCTCTGGTTGCAAATCTTTCTAATCAAGTTAGGGTGGAGCGGAGGTTATTTTTTACGTATTAAGGAGATTCAGCCTTATTTGAATTAATAGAAGTCCAGGTTTTTAATTAGCGATCGGGCTGGAGGGCTTGACGTGTCTCTAGAAATAAGAATTTATTTCAACAGGGTTTTTCCCCTCCCCCCCCATCTTTCCTCCTTTTAAATCATCCGATTATTTGTAAGAATCTGAATTCTCATCAAGAATTTTAATTCTCCAAGACGAGGATGGGAACGTGCAAAAAGACAAGGATGGGAACGTGCAAAAAACTCCTCGCTTTTAACCCACGGAAGTTTATTTACGACGTTTGTCCTGAACTTTGCAGAGAGGGCCTTTTCACGGATTAAGCTCCTCTTTTCGGGTCTTCGTTGGAAGAAGGAGTTTGAAAAAAGAAAGCCTTTCTCTTTCTCTCTCTTTTTTTTTTTATGCTTTCATGAAAAACGACCAAAAAAAAAAAAATGGAAAGGAAAGCATCAAAAGGACCCATTCCCGCCATACCTCGGCTTTCCATCTCGTCTTCCCCGCCTGGAAAAATTAAAGATTTTTTTTCTCCCCCTGGACTGCATTAAGTGAGGGGGGGGCCCCCCAACCCATAGCCCTGTCCAGCCAGTGGAAATTATTTTGGAAGGCTTGGGAACCAAAAAAAAAAAAAGGGGGGGGGCTGCTGAGGTTTGCTACAAGATGGATGCTCCGTGGGGCCTGCTGTGGTGAAGAGCATTTGCAACCCGTTGCTAGCGGCAACGGGTCCTGGACGCAGCATGGGGCCGAATGGTGGGTTTGGCGGCTGCTGCTGCAACAACGAAGGAGCTCTCACATTGGGGGGGGGGGTGGAAAGGGGGGGAATAAATAGACTTTTCAGCCTGGACAGGTCTCACGAGAGGATTTCGACATAAAGGGGCCTTCTGGGGAAAAAAAAAACCCTGGAATTGTCAGTCCTTTGATAGCCTCCCGCTGAGCTATTAGCTTCTGTTACTAATTTGCGGTCCATGCGAAGGGACAGGAACACCTGCAGCCTCCTCCTTAGATGCATGGTGGGAAGAGGGGCTTATTATTATTTTTTAAAAATAAAAAATAAAAATAAAAAGAAGAGGAAAGGGAGAAATAAGAAGGGAGGTAAGAGGAGGGTCTGGCTTCCCTCCATAGAAAAGGGAAAGGTGACCTTAGGGGGGCTATTGTCTGGTTTGATTTTTAAAAAGTTTGATTTAAAAAACAACAACTCAAAAAGACAAGAAACAATGGATGGAAACTAATGAAGGAGAGAAGCAACTTGGAATTAAGGAGAAACTTCTTAACAGTGAGGACAATTAACCGGTGGAACAGCTTGCCACCAGAAGTTTGTGGGTGCTTCGTCACTGGAGGTTTTTAAGAAGAGACTGGACAGCTACTTGTCTGAAATGGTATGGGGGTTTCCTGCTTGAGCTGGGGGCTGGACTAGAAGACCTCCAAGGTCCCTTCCAGCCAGTGGTGGGATTCAGCCAGTTAGCACTTATTCGGGAGAACCGGTTGTTAACTTTCTAAGCAGTTCCAATTGGTTGTTGGAAGATATCTTATTTTGTTTTTTTCCACTTTACAGGGCTAATCCTGTAAGGAAGGCAGGAAGGAAACATTCTGGTGGTGTTTCTAGCCCAATCTTTATTGCCCTGCTTACAGAAACTGCCTCTCTGGTTAACCCTTATTACATTGTAACAGCTAAAGTGAAGCACCCATCAATGTGAAAGACATTGAGTTGACCACACCCACACGGTCACATGACCACCGAACAACACCTACTCAGCTGGTCATTAGGGCAGAGAACCGGTTGTTAAATTATTTGAATCCCACCACTGCTTCCAGCTCTCTTCCGATTGATTGAACTGCTGTCTGAAATGGTATGGGGTCTCCTGTTTGAGCAGGGGGTTGGACTAGAAGACCTCTGTTGTGCCTCACCCGCCCTCCTCTCCACAGCCGGGTCCCTCCATCTCCTGCTATCTGAGCCAGAGACTGATAGTGAAGAAGAATGGCCTGGCATGCCTCCAGCCCCCAGCCCTGGCACCGTGCCTGGACAGACTGAGCAAACAAACCTCCCTACAGCGTGTGAGCATGAAGCCAGCCACGAGCTAGAATTGCCGGCAGCAGATCAGGAGGACGAAAAGACACAGTGGACAGATCCCCGCTTCCGGAGAATGGGCGTCAGCAAAAGGAAGGGAGGGGCAGGCCTGGATAAGTGCTGAGTCATGGAGCCACACCCCATGGCCTATATAAAAGATCTGCTTTTTGGCATTCCTTGAGTCAGGCAAAGTCTCATCTGGTTGCTGAAGTCACACCTTGGATTCCTGCCTGCCCTGAGAACTCTGACAGGAATTTGGCAAAGCTGCAGAGGCTTCGTGGCCACGCTTGATACAGACTTCCCAGACCCGGCCGTCGGAGGAGGAGTGGGATACGACAACCTCCAAGGTCCAGCTCTATTCTGACTGACTGATTGACTCTGAAGTGGCAACGAGGGCTCGCTTATAAAGTGGAATTAATAGTTACTAATACTACTAATAATGACAATCAGGGAAGAAGAGGAGGAAAATTTGTTTGAGAAACAGTAAGAAATCAAGATGGGTAGGACGCGACTCTAATAAATAAATAAATGAGGAATACATACATATAGAAGAAGGGCATTCAATTTAACTCAGGTGCTTCTCGGCTTACAAATATTTATTTAATGACCATCGGACATTACAACAGCTCTGAAGAAAGTGACTTAAGACCATTTTTCACACTTACGACCTTCCCCATGGCCATGTGATCAAAATTCTTGGCAACTGGCACGTACTTATGACGGTTGTCCTGTCCCGGAGTCAAATAATCCCTTTTGGCGATTCAGCAAAATCAATGGGGAAGCCAGAGACACTTAGCAACCGGGTTACTAACTTCACAACTGCAGTGACTCCCTTAACAACGGTGGCCAGACAATGGAACAAAATTTCCTTGCTTAGCAACAGAAATTTTGGACTCAATTCAATTCAGTTCAATTTCAGTTTATTACAGACATAGGCCAGGACAAATAAAAAACACTCAGTAAATATACAATTAAAAATTCAAGAATAAAATAATACATAACAGATAAAATCTATGATAAAATCCAGTTATCTGTTATGTATTATTTTATTCTAGAATTATTGTATATTTACTGAGTGTTTTTTATTTGTTCTGGTCTCTGGTTTATGATGATAAACTGAACTTGAATTGAATTGATTACAAAAGCTAATAAACAGATTGAAGGAAATCTGTTGTGATCGTAAATTGAGGAACCGCCTGTAATCTGTTGGATGAGGCTTTGTTTTAATTTTTTTTTTTTTATCTTCTCTGGCCCCAAAGAGTGGAAGCAAAATCTTTGATATGCTGAAATGTTTGGCCAGAATCGAATTTATTAGGAACAGGATTTTTAAATTAAGGCTCAACCTCTATGCTTAAACATTTCTTTTCTTTTTAAGCTTCTCTTAATTCTGCATCTGGAAACCATATTAATCTGGAGCTGAAGTTTTTAAGTTGTTCGCCAGCTAAATGCAAAAGAAGAAAAAAAGTTGGTAGGCAGAACTTTTTTTAAAAAATTACTTGTGTTTTTTTTTAAAAAAAATACACACCACAAACATTCTGGAAAGGGCGATGATGTGTTTTTTTTTGCTCCTGCGAGAATGGTGAAAAAATCATGATTCTTTAGCTACTTAGGGCAGGAAATTCCTAACAAATTGCATATTAAAGTGACTAGGCCTGCAGGGCCATTCAAAATAGTCTTTTTGTGCCTGCTGGCTTGGATAATTTTACGTACTGGAGCCATGGGGAGACATGCAGGCTACGAGTTCCAGTTGTTGTTTTCTGTATTAATGATGGAGTTGACATGTGTATTAATGGTTGGGCATAATATACAGTAAGTGAGCTGCTTCTCTAGAGCCGGTGGGGAGTTTCTTGGAATAAGTTGCTTAATCTTCTACTTGTGAGGACTAAAAATAAAACACTGTCATTCACAGATGGCTAGATGACCTACCAGGTCCCTTCCAACTCTGTTAATCTGCTCAAAAGATGTGTGTTTTTAAAGTAAACGTTTGCAGAGCAGGATAGTCCTGTTTGGTTTGGTTCTACAGCCCAACAAGACAGATACAGACTTCAGAGGATCATTAGAACTGCAGAAAAAAGCAATGGCTACCAACCTGCCTGCCAATGAGGACCTGTATACAGCACGAGTCAAAAAGAGGGCTGTGAAAATATCTACAGACCCCTCGCATCCTGGACATAAACTGTTTCAACTTCTATTATAAATATAAATGTACAATTATGATGATAGAAGGGACAGATTGGGCAAAATTGAAAAGACATTGAAAAGAAAGTATAGATTATTAGAAAATTATTGCTTGGATACCAAATAGGGGAACTATTGGGCAACAAAGGAGAAAGAAAGAAGAGAGGAGGAGAGGGAGAGAGAGGAGTGGAAGAAAGGGAAAAGGAGAGGAAGAAAGGATAGGGGGACAAGAGTAGGAGAGAAGGTGAGAAAGGGGGAAAGGAGAGGGGAGAAGTGGGGGAAAGGAAGAGGAAGGAGGGAAGGTGAAGGAGAGGAGAAAGGAAGGAAGTAGAAGAGGAGAGGAGGGAGGGAAGGGAAAGAAAGGAAGGAGAAGAAGGTTTGTTGTGAAATGAGGAAAAGAAAGGGTAGAAGAGCAACCCCGAATGTAATCAAAATGCCTTATCATTATGCTTTCTTTAGAAAAAAATATGTATATGTATGACCAATTATGGATAAGAGAATGTATATTTACAAATTGTATAATAAATTGTCCAGAAATATTTTACAAGAAGAGTTCTCCATTCCTCTGAAAACAACAAAATACCCTATCCCACCAGACTTGAAATCCTAGGCTTAGAAAACTTGGAACTCCGTCGCCTTCGACAAAACCTAAGCTTAACTCACAGAATCATCTATTGTAATGTCCTTCCTGTCAAAGACTACTTCAGCTTTAATTGCAATAATACAAGAGCAACCAATAGATTTAAACTTAATGTCAACCGCTTTAATCTAGATTGCAGAAAATATGACTTCTGTAACAGAATCATCAGTGCTTGGAACACTTTACCTGACTCTGTGGTCTCTTCCCATAATCCTAAAAGCTTTAACCAAAAACTTTCAACTATGGACCTCACCCCATTCCTAAGAGGACCATAAGGGGCGTGCATAAGCGCACAAATGTGCCTACCGTTCCTGTCCTATTGTTTTTCTTTTCTTCTTTCTATATATATATATATATATATATATATATATATATGCTTATACCTACTAATATTTACTCATATATATGTTTATATACTATATAATCTTTTTGTATGATACTTACATAGATTGTTGTGACAAAATAAATAAATAAATAAATAAAAATATGTGTATAAGAAATAAATATTATTTTGTAAACTTTTTTTACACACAAAAAAAAAAGACATTATAGAGCACCACACATCGACAGAACAACTAGACACAAGAACAGTTTTTTCCCCGAAGGCCATCACTCTGCTAAACAAATAATTCCCTCAACACTGTCAGACTATTTACTGAATCTGCACTACTATTAATCTTCTCATCGTTCCCATCACCAATCTCTTTCCACTTATGACTATTCTAATTCTAATTCTAATACTATTTCTCCTGAAGACATAAGGGTAGTCCTTGACCTATGCCCATAATTGAGTCCAGCATTTATGTTGTTAAGCGAGACATTTGCTTAAGTGAGTTCTGCCCCATTTTACAACCACAATTGCTAAGCAACTCACTGCAGTTAGTAACGTGGTTGTTACGCGAATCTGGCTTCCCCATTGACTTTGCTTGTTGGAAGGTTGCAAAGGGGGATCACGTGACCGCCGGGATGCTGCAACAGCCGTAAGTGTGAAAAACGGTCTAAGTCACTATTTTTTAGTGCCGTTGCAACTTCAAACGGTCACTAAGCGAACAGAGATTCCCTCCGTATGGTTTAAACATCAGGCCACAGGTAGTCCTCGACTTACAACCGTTCGTTTAGCAGTGAAAATGGCACTGAAAAAGTGGACTTACAACCAGTTGTCGCGATTATGACCGTTGCGGCATGGAAATGCTGGTCCCAATTGTGGCCGTAAGTCGAGGACTACCTTATGTGCTAAGAAAGGGCCCTGCCATGAAAACCAGTATTGTTTCAGAGGCGTTAATTCTGCTGGAAAGATCCCTGAGGATCCACCCACATAATGGAGCTATTAAATATTCTTCTATTCTCCCAGGAGCCATAAAAAGACAGCAGCTCCATTACAGCCGAGAACTTCTGTTGAAGCCCACAAAAATAGATGCATTTTGGATTCATACAATCCATGACTAATAAAGATATTAGAATGCAGAAGAATCAGGAACTGATGCAAAGGAACTCTGATCAATCACATTTACAGGGCTATATTATGCTTGTAGGGAAAGTACCGTTAAATATCAAACAATTTTTAATTTCCCCATTGCTGAGATGATGATTTTTTTTAAGGGGTCCTTGGTGGTCTCTGAGCTTGGTGGTTTTCTAGCAGGCGTTTCATTAGCCAAACTAGGTAATATCATCAGTGCTTTGATGATGTTACCTAGTTGGGTAATAAAAAGTCTGCAGGAAAACCACCAAGCTCAGAGACCATCAAGGACACCACAATGCTTTCTCCCCTTCCCATCTTCTCTGCAAACCCATTCCCTTTTAATACTGATGTTGTTACCTAGTTGGGTCATGAAACCGCCCTGAGTCCCTTGGGAGATAGGGCGGTATATAAATACGTTTAAATAAATAAATAAATGAAATGTCTGCAAGAAAGTCATCAAGCTGAGAGAGGACCAAAGACTCCACAATACACCTTCTCCCCCTCCCCCTCTTTCACCTCCTCTTCTTCTCTGCAAACCCCCACTCCTTTCTAACACTGATGTTATTACCTAGTTGGGTCATGAAATGTCTGCAAGGAAACCATCAAGCTCAGCGAGGACCAAAGACTCCACAATACACCTTCTCCTCTTCTTCTCTGCAAACCCCTCCCCCTTCTAACACTGATGTTGTTACCTAGTTGGGTTATCAAATCTCTGCAAGAAACTCATCAAGCTTAGAGAGGACCAAAGACTCCACAATACACCTTCTCCTCCTCCCCATCCTTCTCCTCCTCTTCTTATTCTCTGCAAACCCCACTCTCTTCTAACACTGATGTTGTTACCTAGTTGGGTCATGAAAAGTCTGCAAGAAAACCGCCAAGTATAGAGAGCACCAAAGATCCCACAATTCAACCCGGAGCTACAAATATTCTCTTCTATTCAGATACTGAATGTATCCCCAAAAACCTACCAAAAATCTTCCTCAGGTCAACTTGTGGAACACCTTGATTGATCGATTGAAATACCAGCATTCCACACTGCAGAGTTTAAGAATTTTTTTCCAGCAAGCGAGAAACACTTTGGCGATGTCTGGCCAAGCTTTATAATTGGGAGGAAAATATTTGACAAATACTCACACATGCAGCAACAGCAGTTGCCACTCATTTGGAAGAGATAAGCAGAGGGAAAAGGCTCTGCCAGGATACCAGCTCCATCACACAAGCACACTGAAAAAAACGTCTCGGGAGACATTTGGGAAAAAGCTGGTGATAGGACCAATCAGAAAGATCACCAGAAAGAGAGAGAGAGAGGGAGCTGCACTTCAGTCTGGAAGAGAGACAGATGGCCTTTATGGTACTCTGGCAGCATTTAATATTTGTGGATTACGCTCATTCAAGATGTCAGCCGGCAGAAGCCAAGAGCAGAAAACCCTCTTTTAAAAAACCATTTATTAGGGAAGATGGAGGAAGAGTGCCAAAGACCCTGGGAAGGAGACGGCGCTCTAAAATTCAAGAGAATTTTGCTCAGGTGACCTACAAGGATCCCTTTTGCTCCTTCAAAAGATGGACAGTGTCTTCTTATTGCTGGATTCTCCCATTTTCTTTTTCCACTTTCTTCCTTTTGCATCCACCCCGAGAAAGAGGGCAGAGGTTCTTCTCCTTCCAGCTAAAGGGTACAATGCAAGGAAAGCCTTAGGATGTTCTTTGGTTGTGTCATGAAACATCTGCAAAGTAACAACGAAGCTCAGAGAGCACCAAAGACCTCGCAGTCCTCCTCCTCCCCTTTCTAACACTGAAGATGTTACCTAGTTGGGTGATGAAACATTTGCAAAGAAACAACCAAGCTCAGAGAGCACCAAAGGCCCCATAGTCATCATCGTCTTCCTCTTCTTCCTCTTCTCATACTGAAGATCAGTGGTGGGTTGTTACCGGCTCGTCCCAGATCGGGCGAACCGGTAGCAGCAGCGACGGGAGGCTCCGCCCACTGCCCGGACGCTTCTGCATGCCCACAAGTGAACAGGTAGCGACGGGTTTTGAAACCTGCTCCTGCTGAAGATGCTACCTAGTTGGGTCATGAAACTTCTGCAAAGAAACAACCAAGCTCATAGAGCACCAAAGACCCCACAGTTCAACCCCGAGCTGCAAATATTCTCTTCTATCAAAATCCTACTGGAACTTCTTCTTCTTCTAGCTCTGCGTGACATTAACCAACCATGAACACTTGAATTCTCTCAAGCATGGATCGGGGAAAGTGAGCTCCTATCAAAGATGATCCTCGACAACAGATGTTTCAAGTGCACAACTATGATTCAGGAGACAAATGCAGTCATCTCCTTGTCAAGTGCGGTGACCTTGAAAAGTATTTGTGCAGAGGGCCATGTTCCAAGACCATCAACTGAAGGGATTTTAGTTTTTTTCTGAAAAATGGGGAAAAAACAAACGAAAGAGGCAATTCCAGGTCAACGGAACACAAGTACAATTTAGCCGCTCTTGATAAGGAAGGAACATGAGTTGAATGATGAAAGATTGTGAAAGACCTTCAGAAAAAAAACTTAATTTTTGGGTCAGGAGATGCAGTTAGAAGCATCAGAAGGTCTAACAAGAATGAAATATTTTTCTACTATTTATAGAATACAGAATATAGAATAACAAAGGGACCTTGGAGATCTTCTAGTCCAACCCCCTGCTCAGGCAGGAAGCCCTATGTCATTTCAGACAAATGGTTGTCCAATCTCTTCCTAAAAACCCCCAGCGTTGGAGCACCCACAACTTCTAGAGGCAAGTTGTTCCACTGGTTAATTGTCCTCCGTGTTAGGAAGTTTCTCCTTAATTCCGGGGTTGCTTCTCTCCTTGATTAGTTTCCATCCATTTTTTCTTGTCCTGCCTTCAGGTGGTTTGGAGAATAGCTTGACTCCCTCTTCTTTGTGGCAGCACCTCAAATATTGGACCATTGCTATCATGTCACCCCCTCGTCTTACTTTCCATTAAACTAGACCTACCCAGTTCCAGCAAGCATTCTTTATATATTTTAATCCCCTAATCGTTTTGTTGCTTTGCTCTGCGCTCTTTCCAGAGTCTTAACATCTTTTAACATCATGGCAACCAAAAGTGGATGCAATATTCCATGTGTGGCCTTACTGAAGCATTATAAAGTGGGATTGACATTTCACGTGATCTTGATTCTATCCCTGTTTATGCAGCCTAGGACTGTGTTGGCTTTTCTGGCAGCTGCAGCACACTGCTGGCTCCTATTTAAATGGTTGCCCACTAGGACTCTGAGATCCCTCTCACTGCTACTACTCACAGAATACTTAACTCACAGAATCATCTATTGTAATGTCCTTCCGGTTAAAGACTACTTCAGCTTCAATTGCAATAATACTAGAGCAACCAATAGATTTAAACTTAATGTCAACCGCTTTAATCTAGATTGCAGAAAATATATGACTTCTGTAACAGAATCATCAGTGCTTGGAATACTTTACCTGACTCTGTGGTCTCTTCCCATAATCCTAATAGCTTTAACCAAAAACTCTCTACTATTGACCTCACCCCATTCCTAAGAGGACTATAAGGGGCGTGCATAAGCGCACAAACGTGCCTACCGTTCCTGTCCTATTGTTTTTCTTTTCTTCTTTCTATATACATATATGCTTATACTTCCTTATATTTATATTTACTCATATATGTGTTTATATATACCTACATATATTGTTATGACAAAATAAATAAATAAATAAATACATAAATACTTATTGAGCAAGGTACCACATATACAGTACCTGTGCATTTTGTTTTTCTTGCCTAAATGTAGAACGTTACTTTTTTCACCACTGAATTTCATTTTGCTAGATAGCACCCAATGTTCAAATCTGTCAAGATCCTTCTGTACCTTAAGCCTACCCTCTGGAGTGTTGGCTATTCCTGCCAGCCTGGTGTTGTCTGTAAATCTGATGAGTTCCCCATCTATAATGAATAATTTTATTATTTAAAACAAATAAACCAAGCATCAGTCACAGGCTAAGTGCCAGCTTCCAGGCATTTTATTACAAAATATATTCACGGGGAAAATATCTCCAAGAATCGTATTTCAATATTAAAGGGAAAGATCCATAAATATTTCAGAGTTTCAAATGGAGGCTTTGCAGCCACGTACCGATCATCTGCACCATGGTTGGAGGGAACCCAATCAAAAACGCCCGGGGCCGGGAGCACAAACAGAGATACGCATTTTCCTGTAAAACTTTAATTGGGAAACTGACACAATATAATCTGTACGTCGTTACCTCCGAGCTGTTGTTAAATAAATAAATAAAAAGCACCATTATCAAAAGTGCTGCTTGGTTCAATTAACACATGTGGGCTATTCCAGGCGCGATCGTGATCACCCCATCGAAGGAAATGGCTCGGAGCCGTAAACACATTGAGGGCAACGTCCTGGCATGCCATCAGGAGCCCCAAAAACCTTAGTGGGTTAAAACACCTGCAGATCTCAAAGATACAGAGATATCTTCCAGTGGTGGGTTTCATAATTTTTTACTACCGGTTCTGTGGGTGTGGCTTGGTGGGCGCGGCATGGTTTGGTGGGCGTGGTAGGGGAAGGATACTGTAAAATCTCCATTCCCTCCCCACTCCAGAAGAAGGTTACTGCAAAATCCCCATTTCCTCTTTGGATGAGAAGTGAAACATCTTCAAAGAAAAATAAACAAACAAACAGAAAGTCCAGTTGCCTCCTGAAAAAGCACCTTTCGGACAGCCATGGCCTGGATCAGGGGTCTTCAACCTTCTCAACTTTAAGACTTGTGGACTTCAACTCCCAGAATTCCTCAGCCAGCAAAGGGAGGTGAAGCCCACAAGTCTCAAAGTTGACAAGGTTGGAGACCCCTTACCTGGATGGCTGAGAATCTCCGTA
The DNA here is from genome assembly GCF_028640845.1 of Ahaetulla prasina. Classification (NCBI taxonomy): domain Eukaryota; kingdom Metazoa; phylum Chordata; class Lepidosauria; order Squamata; family Colubridae; genus Ahaetulla; species Ahaetulla prasina. The sequence continues at coordinate 8,250,944 of NC_080553.1, read as the reverse complement.
GACAACCAGCAAGGATAAAACTTTGAAAGTGTCTGGCTCTAGAGGCATTGGGAAGCTGTGGCTTCCACCGTCGCCACGGTGCTATAGAGAATTCTGGGATCTGCTATCCCAAGGCGTCCCGGGAAGACCTCTGGTTTGAAAGCGCTCAGAGACAGTGAAGGGATCTTCTCGGCTGCTCAGATCACAGAACCACAAGCCAGATCTGCTAACTGAACAAAGACCCCGGCGCAGAAACACGATAAGCATTTTCGCCCGAAGATTAGGAAGAAGTGTTTCCAAACACGTTCCAGTTTTCTCGCAGCTTCCTGTACTTGGCAAGGACCTGCCGAGAACCCGGTCTCTCTGAGGCGGAGTCATTCTGCAGGGGCGCGGCTGGGGAATCCGTCAGCGGACCAAATTTTTTTTTTTTTTACTCAACGGGCACACATCTGAATTGATTAGGCTGTTGGGAACTGATGCTAAATCAGTAGGAAAAAAAAAAAAAAAGGCCCACTCGCTGAAGCAGAAAGCGCCCGCAAACCATGTCAGGGGACAGACTGTCCGCAGATATTATGCTGATAGCTGAAGATGCTGGAACGTCCAACTTCCTGTTTCAGGCTTCTAACGCTTGCATGCAACACCAGAAGGGAAATGCAACCATCAAGAGACCTGATAGATATCCTGGCAATTCACTCACTGCATTCTTCAAACACATCACAGACACACGCACGCACATACACACATACACACACACACTTATATAAGTGACTGCAGAACCGGTAGCGGAAATTTTGAGTAGTTCGGAGAATCGGCAAATACCACCTCTGGCTGGTCCCAGAGTGGGGTGGGAATGGAGATTTTGCAGTATCCTTACCCTGCCACACCCACCTAGCCACACCACGCCCATCAAGCCACGCCCACAGAACCGGTAGTAATAAAAATGAATTTCACCATTGCTGTGATGTGTTAATATATATCCCTCTCTCTCTCTTCCTTTTTCTCTCCCTCTCTCTTTCTTTCTCTCCCCCCCTCTTTTTCTTTCTTTCTCTCTTTCTTTCTTCCTTTCTCTCTCTCTCCCTCTCTCTCTTGTTCATTGGACTGTTCCATTTTTTTTTAAACCCTAGGTTTAAAAATTTCCATTTTAAATGTTTCCATTCCTCTGAAAACAACAAAATACCTTATGCCACCAGACTTGAAATCCTAGGCTTAGAAAGCTTGGAACTCCGTCACCTTCGACAAGACCTAAGTTTAACTCGCAGAATCATCTATTGTAATGTCCTTCCTGTTAAAGACTACTTCAGCTTTAATTGCAATAATACAAGAGCAACTAATAGATTTAAACTTAATGTTAACTGCTTCAATCTTGATTGCAGAAAATATGACTTCTGTAACAGAATCATCAGTGCTTGGAATACTTTACCTGACTCTGTGGTCTCTTCCCATAATCCTAAAAGCTTTAACCAAAAACTTTCTAATATTGACCTCACCCCATTCCTAAGAGGACCATAAGGGGCGTGTATAAGAGCACAAACGTGCCTACCGTTCCTGTCCTATTGTTTTTCTTTTCTTCTTCCTATATACATATATGCTTATACCTCCTTATATTTACTCATATATGTGTTTATATATTATATAATCTTTTTGTATGATACCTACATATATTGTTATGACAAAATAAATAAATAAATAAAATAAATAAGTTTCATAAGTCCTGACTTGGCTGTCATTTGGGTTCTGCTGGAAAATTCATAACTGTAATTCAAAAAGTTGGAGAAGATACAGAATGGGGTGGAGAGCCGTACAGACCAATGAGGAAGGGGAGAAGCATTATGTGAAATATGCATAAGTCACAAACAATTTATGGGTTAGCCAACAAACTTTTAAGCAGTCTAGATGGAGAAGGTTCCAATGTTTGAGGGGCTGCCACAAAGAAGAGGGGGGTGAAGTTGTTCAGAACGCAACAGACGAAACCCAAGGAAGGGAATAAGATGACATCGCTGCCTTGAGGTTTTCCAAAGTAGATTCTAATGAGCGAAGCCATGAGAACATGTAAGTTTATGTAAATCAATAGCCTTCAATTACGTTCTCGTAAACAAAGTGAGCGGTGGTGGGGAAATGGCATGTTTCCTTCGTGACAGCAAAGCAAACCTCAAACTTAGCCCTTTGGAAACCAAGACAACCAAATCTGACGCGCTTTGTGCTTGCGCGCACACACACATACGTACCTACTCATTTATGGCTTTGAGGATGAGTGAAAAATTTATGGGACATTTGATTGTAATTAAAAGCAGGACTGCGGCTTAATTGGAAGCAGAGGGGGGGGGCATTTCGCAAGCAAATTAAGGGGACTTTAAAAACCAAAAATATGTTTTATGAGACACCGTGCTCGCTGGGTGACTTGCATAAATGCAGGAGATGCACGCCCTAGTGCCGTCGGGCCATTTGGGCTCCAAGCTGCTCCGTTTTATTTTGTTTTTAGTTTTTGCCCCGTGTCCAGCGTGGGTAATAATTTTGCAGGATCTCAGGAACATCAAGGGAAGGCCCATAACTTGACATCCGTCATTGGGTAATCAAAAGCTGGGATCCTGCTGCCTTTTCCTGTGGTGCTCTTTCTTTTGTTTAAAACATTGGATTAGATTAGATTAACAGAGTTGGAAGGGACCCTGTAGGTCATCTAGAACAACCCCCTGCCCAAGCAGGAGAGCCTACACCATTTCTGATCGATGGCAGTCCTGTCTCTCCTTGAGAGCCTCCAGGGATGAAGCTCCCACAACCTCCGAAGGCAACTTCTGTTCCATCGGTTGATTGTTCTCGCTGTCAGAAAATTCCTCCTTATTTCTAGGTTGATTCTCTCCTTGATCAGTTCCCATCCATTGTTTCTCATCTTGCTTTTGGGTGCTTTGGAAAATAAGATTAGATTAACAGAGTTGGAAGGGACCCTGTAGGTCATCTAGAACAACCCCCTGCCCAAGCAGGAGAGCCTACACCATTTCTGATCGATGGCAGTCCTGTCTCTCCTTGAGAGCCTCCAGGGATGAAGCTCCCACAACTTCCGAAGGCAACTTCTGTTCCATCGGTTGATTGTTCTCGCTGTCAGAAAATTCCTCCTTATTTCTAGGTTGATTCTCTCCTTGATCAGTTCCCATCCATTGTTTCTCATCTTGCTTTTGGGTGCTTTGGAAAATAAGATTAGATTAACAGAGTTGGAAGGGACCTTGGAGGCCATCTAGTCCAACACCCTGCACAAGCAGGAGACCCTACCCCATTTCTGACAGATGGCAGCCCTGTCTCTTCTTGAAACCCTCCAGTGATGAAGCTCCCACAACTTCTGAAGGCAACTTCTGTTCCATTAGTTGATTGCTCTCACTGTCAGAAATTTCCTCCTTATTTCCAGGTTGAATCTCTCCTTGTTCAGTTTCCATCCATTATTCTTTGTCTGGCCTTCGGGTGCCTTGGAAAATAGCTTGACCCCCCCCCCTCTGTGGCAGCCCCTCAAATATTGGAAGACTGCTATCAAGTCTCCCCTGGTCCTTCTCTTGCCTAGACTAGCCGTGCCCAGTTCTTGCAACCGTTCATTGTAGGTTTTATCCTCCAGTCCCCTAATTATCCTGGTTGCTCTTCTCTGCACTCTTTCTAGAGTCTCAACATCTTTTTGATAGTGTGGTGACCAAAACTGGATGCAGGATTCTAGGTGTGGTCTTATTAAGGCTTTATAGAGTAGTATTAGTACCTCCCTTGATCGTGATTGTATCCCTCTGTTAATGCAATTTAGGATTGCGTCCTTTGTAGGTAATCTATTACAACTATTCGCTTAGTGACCATTGGAAGTTACCACGGTACTGAACAAAAGTGACTTAGGATCGTTTTTCAGTCTTACGGCCATTGCAGCATCCCCGTGGTCGCACGATTAAGATTCAGACGCTTGGAAACTGACTCATATTTATGACGGTTTTGCAATGTCCCAGGGTCACGCGATCCCTCGTTTTGTGACCTTTTGACAAGCAAAATCAACGGGGATGCCAGATTCACTTAAGCACCGTGTGACTAGCTTAATAACTGCAGTGATTCACTTATCAGCTCTGGCAAGCGAGGTCACAGAATGGGGCAAAACTCACTTAACGACGGTCTTGTCCAGGAACAGAAATTTTGGGCTCAACTGTGGCCGCAAGTCGAGGAATTATCTGTAGTTTTGAGCACAAGAGACGAAGGCTTGGATGGGGTCTTTCATAACCATTTCCCCTCTCCTCAAAATTTCTTTAGTTGGAAACATTTTTTTTTTTAAAAGATGTTATTTTCACCATGAGCTGCTCCTGAGGCTTTTGACATGAATTAACGGGGAAATATGTTTCTGTTGGTTTCGGTAGGCTAAGAAAAACTGGTAGGAAGTAACAGCCTGAAAGGAAATGTATACACTAAAGTTGAAATATCACACTGCCCCAGCCTCCAGATTTATGCTGTTATCTCCACTTGGCTGTTTATTTATTTAAAATACTATTTGGGGAGCCAATATAGCAGAAGGATACAAATCTTCAGTAGGCTTTGTTCCAACGGATGTCCGCAGTCAACACAGTCTCACTGAATCGATATATCTCTGCTACTAAAAACACCGATAACTCCAATTGGAAATTAATTTAAAATCTACAGTGGAATCCACCCTCGAGTTGTACAGGTGGTCCTCGACTTACAACAGTTCATTTAGTGACCGTTTTGAACTTACAACGATGCCAAAAAAAAACATGACTTAGGACCGTCTTTTTCACATTTAAGACCGTTGAAGCATCCCCTTGGTCAGGTGACCAAAAGTCATACAGTTGGCAACTGACTCGTATTTATGACGGTCGCAGGGTCCCCTTTGGCAGGCCCCTGACTTAAGAACCTCCTTACTAATTTAACAGCTGCAGCGATTTGCTTGACAACTTTGGCAGGGAAGGTCATAAAATGGGGCAAAACTCACTTGAACAACTGTCTCACTTGGCACCGGAAATTTGGGCCTCAATTGTGGTCATTAAGTCAAGGTCTACCTGTAGTTCTAAGGCTTTTTAGTTGCAAGGAAGTTTGTGTAAGAAATGAAGTTGGGTGGGGTTTTTCATTTGCTTTTTTTCAGCATTGGGGGAAAAACGTTGAGGTCTTTCATCTTTGTTGGATGCTGGGAGAAGCCTTCAAAGGTTTTCTCCCCTTCCCACAACTTTTGCTAGCTCTTTCTGAAATAATGTTGTTAGTTGCAAAGTCGTGTCCGACGCATCGCGACCCCATAGACAACGTTCCTCCAGGCCTTCCTGTCCTCTACCATCCTCTGGAGTCCATTGAAGCTCACGCCGACTGCTTCAGGGACTCCATCCAGCCACCTCATTCTTTTTTGTCTCATTCTTCTTTTGCCCTCCATCTTTCCCAGCATTAGGCTCTTCTCCAGGAAGTCCTTCCTCCTCATTAGGTGCCCAAAGGATTTGAGTTTCCTCTTCAGGATCTAACCTTCTAGAGAGCAGTCAGGGTTGATTTCCTCCAGGACTGACCGGTTGGATTGCCTTGCAGTCCAAGGGACTCCCAGAAATCTTCTCCAGCACCAGAGTTCAAAGGCCTCAATTCTTCCGCTCTCGGCCTTTCTCATGGTCCAGCTTTCACAGACATCCATTGCAACTGGGAAAACCATCGCCTTGACTATACGCACTTTTGTTGGCAGGGTGATGTCTCTGCTTTTTAGTATGCTGTCTAGATTTGCCATGAAATGATAACAACATGCATTCAAGAACATCACTTGTTGGAAAAGAAGCCATGGATGGCTATTGCTATCATTCATTAAGAACATCTGATTACAATTCTGTTCCCTCTTTGATATAATATAATATAACAACAGAGTTGGAAGGGACCTTGGAGGCCTTCTAGTCCAACCCACTGCCCAGGCAGGAAACCCTACACCATCTCAGTCAGATGGTTATCCAACATTTTCTTAAAAATTTCCAGTGTTGGAGCATTCACAACTTCTGCAGGCAAGTCGTTCCACTGATTAATTGTTCTAACTGTCAGGAAATTTCTCCTTAGTTCTAAGTTGCTTCTTTCCTTGATCAGTTTCCACCCGTTGCTTCTTGTTCTACCCTCAGGTGCTTTGGAGAACAGCCCGACTCCCTCTTCTTTGTGGCAACCCCTGAGATATTGGAAGACTGCTATATGTTGCTTATTTTGTCCTGTTTGCGATTCTTTTCACTGATATATTGCTTGCAGTGTTAGAGGAATGCCATCAAGTATAAATGTGACGCATTAAAAAGATTTTGGAAAGGGTGAGGATGGTTTGGTGGCTTGCTTTGGCAGGAGAGCAGAACTCAAGTGAAATATAAAGCATCTATGAAACAATTCTATAGACACCTTGGTATTCCACCCACCCCCTTTTTGTCTCGTGGAACAGGAAAGGAAACCAATCATATCAAAAGTGCACACAGGAGGTGAAGGACACTAAAACTATCCACTCAGTTCTATATTTGGCCTCCTGGTTGTTTCACTTCAGAAAATAATATTTTTAAAAAAGCTCATAGCACCCAAGACGCCCACGAGAGTAGCAATCCCAAGTCACAGTGGCAATATTTTAATAGCCCAAATAAAGATTTACAAACTCGTTGCAAGCTTTTGTGTTTTAAGGGTCTCTTCCCCAAGCAAGAGGCTTACAGGCATAAAAGGGATAGAGAAAGGAAGACAGAATAACAGAGCTGGAAGGGACCTTGGAGGTCTTTTAGTCCGACCCCTACACTTTTTCAGACAAGTGGCTGTCCAGTCTCTTCTTAAACACCTCCCATGATGATGCACCCACAGCTTCTGGAAGCAAGTCATTCCACTAATTGATTGTTCTAACTAGTAGGAAATTTCTCCTTAATTCCAGGTTGCTTCTCTCCTTGATTCGTTTCCACCCATTACTTCTTGTCCTGCCCTCAGATGCTTTGGAGAATAGCTTGACTCCCTCTTCTTTGGGGCAAACCCTGAGATATTGGAAGACTGCTATCATGTCTCCCCTGGTCCTTTTTTTTATTAAATTAGCCCTACCCAGTTCCTGTAATCGTTCTTCATATGTTTTAGCCTCCAGTATAATAACGGGCATCCATGGCCTGGACTAGCAACAGACTCTTAGTCCTTCTTTTCATCAAACTAGAAAACTTCCATTAAACTTTTCATTGGTCTAATTCTAGTCCAATCCTCTGCTCAAGTAGAAGACTCTATACCTGTGATGGCAAACTTATGGCACATGTGCTGGAATTGGAACTGTCTCCCCTCGCCTCCGTCTGAGCGATGGTTTAATTAGCTGGCACTATCAGCTCTGGCAGCAAACTAGCGAGCGTCAGCAAAGTGTCTCTGTTATCTCCCTCGACGCCGATGAGTCACCCAGGAACAAACAGTACTTCAGCTCTTAGTTAAGCAGTTGATTTGCCTGCTATGAAGAGGCACAGCAGCTCTTGCTGCCTTTATATCCTGTGGGGTGTGGCTCCATGACTCAGCACTTCCTAGGCCTGCCCCACCCCTGCTTCTGTTGTTCCCGCCTCTCCTGCCTACGAAACCTAGGGTCCAGCCAGGCCTGATTGCCATCAGCTGGGTCTGGAGGCGTGGCCTGGGAGGGGAAGAGTCAGGGGATGGAGGCCTCATTATCTCTTCCACCTGGCCTGTGTCTGGCTCCTGGAGCTGAGCCAGGGAAGCTGGTGCTCCAGAGGTAAGTCCTGATGGCCCTTCCCCCTCACTTTCCAAGTCACTTTCTGGCAGGAAGCCCGGCTCGGGGGGCGCAGACACAACAAATGCAGAGCCATGTCTCCGGGCATGCGAGCTGTTGCCTATTGCTCTTCCAGGTTCTGGCGTGCCGGCCAGTTGGTCTTTATGCTTGCATGCGTACCAGAAAGCGGAAGATCAGGTGGCCAATGCGCATACACATGCTGGAAACCAGAAGATCATCCTCTTGGCGTCTGCATGTGTACTGTATGGCTGCTCTTCCAGTTTCCGGCACTCGCATATGCACCGGCCACCTGGTCCTCGCATGGCCATGCGCACCAGAAACCGAAGACCAGGTGGCCGGTGCGCATGTGTGCGCCCGAAACTGGAAGAGCAACCGACCAGTGTGCACATGCACTCCGGGCGACGATCTTCCAGTTTCTGGCATCTACATGCATAGGCGCGCGCTCCCATTTCGGCACTCTGTGTTGAAAAGGTTCACCAACACTGCTCTATATCATCCTGGACACATGTGTGTCCAATTTCTTCTTGAAAACCTCCAGTGTTGGATCACCCACAATATCTGGAGGCAAGTTGATGAATTGTTCTAACTGTCAGGGAAATTTCTCCTTAGTTCTAGGTTGCTTCTCTCCCTTGTTTAATTTCCATCCGTTGCTTCTTGTCCTGCCCTCAGGTGCTTTGGAGAAAAACATGGCAAACCAGAATAAGGGCCATTTGGAATACAGGGGGGCCCTTGAGGAAAAGCCATGGCTGCAACATCAGTGGTAGATGCTGGCTCTCAGGCCAAGATGGCTTTATGGAAATACCACGTACTTTATTTATTCGTTTTTTACACCACCCATCTCCCCTGCAAGTTGACTTTGATAATTCATCCTAATTGGGTTATATGGTTGTAACATTCTACGTTGATTAAGCAGAACCTACAGTATTTTTCGGACTATAAAATGCATAGGAGTATAAGACAAACCAAGATTTCAAAGAGACCCTGCATTGGTTGACGTTTGATTCTGTGCTCTGGAGCACAGGGAGATGCAAATGTAAATACTTTGTCTGCAACTCTTGAAAGTAGCTGCGTCTTTTCCCAGGATCGTGAATCTGGGAAAAGATGAGGCTGCTTTCAAGAGTCCTTAAACAGCAAAGGTGACCAACAAGCGGATACTGGAGTGCATAACACCACACATCACTAGAAGGCAAAGTCATAAAACTGTGTCTCACTCATTTTGGCCATGTCGTGTGAGGGAATTCACCGGAGAAAGCAGTTATGTTGGGAAGAATTAGCGGTAAAAGGAAACCAGGCCGCCAAAGGACACGGTGGCTGGATACCATCAAAGCTGACCCCAGCCGGAGCACAGAACAACTGAAAGAAGCAGTGCAAGATTGGAAGATGTGGAGAAACCTGGACCACAGAATTGCCAAGATTCGGACACAATAACTAAACAGATAACGTCAACATCACCACCAGTTTTCATTAAGTTACAGACAGAGGTTATGCCCATGGCCCTGAGTGCTTCAAAATAACCGCGGTGGCATGTAGTCTGGATTCCCAGAAGGAAGGGAGCGCGTTCCAGAGGATCAAGAGACAAACCTGGTTCACATAGAGTGTGTGAGAGAAAGCAGGTGAAGACAACTCCTCCCTAATGGTTCCCACAATATGGGGGCGGTCGTTTGTTTTAGTTTGGCAAGAGTCCATCTAGAGGTAAGGAATAATACAAGAAATCTCCTTGGAAAAATCATTCTGTGTCTTTCGTGGTTTCTCCAAATTATTTCTGAAGCGCCTAGCCCAGGGGTGTCAAACTCAAGGCCCGAGGGCCGGATCTGGCCCGCCGGGTGCCTAGATCTGGCCTGGGGGCAGGGGCACCCTGGAAATGAGCATACAAGAAGGGACAAAGAAGGAAAGATGGGAAGAGAGCAAGGAAGGAAAAATAAGGAAAGAGGGGAAGGAAGAAGAAAGGAGAAGGAAGAAGGAAGGAAAAGGAAGGAAGGAAGATTATAATGAAAGTCAGGGAGGGTGTGAGGGAAATCCTCCCTTAGCCCTTAGCCACCACAGGTGCCCCTCCCCCCCGATACGTGTGATGTTGAGCTGGCCATGCACACATCTTCCCCAGGTCAAACACAATCCTGATGCATCCCTCAATGAAATCGAGTTTGAACACCCCTGGCCTAGCCCTACGAAGAATTACCAACCCACGGCAACAGCCATCAAGGGAGCCAAACACAGCGAAAAGAGAATATTTTGCCATTTTTTTTCTTCTCACACCCCCCCCCAACGATTTCCCTCAGGGGTCAGTGAGAAGAGGACGTCTCTGTTTTAGGGACCCATGAACTCAAAATCCTCCCTCATTGGGAGGTCTCCAAAAATCAAGGCCGGGTACTTCACCACTGCAAGACCCAGCAATTTTTTAAAAAAGGGACTTTGACAGCTTTCAGATAAACCATCCTGCCCTCGCAGGCATCGTTTTGTGGAGCTGATCAAAAGGAAAGGTTTGGAAAGCCAGATAAAATGTCTGCTTGATGATTTATTAGTACTAACTGGTGGCAAAAGTTTTTTTTCCCCCCATTAAGGAATGGACGGAACCAAATCAGTTTTTTGCCCCGTTTGTTGGCAGAACTCGGAGGTAAGAAAACCTTGACTCTATAACTAAAGCTGATAAGAAGCCAAGAATGGGTCTTTTCCCACAGGTCTATATACAGTAGTGGCCAAAATTGTGGAAACCTTTTGGGGAAAGTGTCTTTTTGAGGTTCGATGGCTAATAACACCACTTTTTTTTTTTTTTGGGAGTTTCAAGATCATCCTGTTCCACTGCTGGAATGGCCTGGGAATAGCCCAGACCTTCACCCAATGGAAAATCGATGGAGCCGACTAAAGAAACTTGTTAGTCAGAAGCGACCCAGCAATAAAACCCAGTTAATAGAAGCCATCATTCAATCTTGGTTTCACATGATAACAGCTGCAGAACTCACAGTTCTGTTCACTCCATGGAAAGACGTTGTAAGGCCGTCATTCATGCTAAAGGTGACCCAACTAAGGATTAACTACATGGTGATCATTTTTGTATATCTCGTTTTTTCTGTGGTGACAATTTTTGTATATCTCGTTTTTTCTACCTGTTTCACTTTTCTTCTTTATACTGTAACTGCTATTCTAATAGCAAATCCTCCATAAAAGTTATTGCATTACATTCTTGATTAAATTATCTTTCCATTGATATATAATTTTATGATACTATTCCCCCACCCTCAAAAAAGTGGCGTTATTAGCTAGTTTTAGAAAATACACTTTTCCCAAAAGATTTCCACAATTTTGGCCACTCCTGTATTACAGTTTACAAATAGTGGGACTGAGTGAGATGCTCCCGGCAAGCCAAAAAGACAGTTTGTAGATTTCAACAGTCAGTCAAAGCTAGGCAAAATGTTGCTAAGCTACCATTTCCAGAGGTTATAGTTAGTACAGATAGTCCTCGACTTATAACAGTTCATTTAGGAACTGTTTGAAGTTACAACAGCACTGAAAAAAAGTGACTTAGGACTGTTTTTCACACTTACCACCGTTGAGGCAACCCCCGCAGTCACATGATCAGAATTCAGATACTTGGCCACTGACTCATCTTTATGACGGTCAGTGTCCCGGGGTCATTTTTGTGACCTTCTGACAAGCATCGTCAGTGAAGGAAGCCCAGTTCACTTAAGAACCATGTGACTATCTTATCAACTGCAGTGATTAGTCACTTTTTCCCCCAGTGTCGCCATAACTTTGAACGGTCACTAAATGAACTGGCTACCTGGATACATTGTTCTCCTGATTACGGCTCTCAGATTAGACGTAGAACATCTACAATGTACTAACCAAAGGAATGGTGGGGTGGCCTAGAGGTGGAGCTGAGAATATATCCGCTGAACAAAACTCCGTACTGGCGACAGGAAGCGCATCCGGCCAGTAAAACACTCTGCTAGCTCCATTCAGTTGCCTAGACTCCACCTTGCGAGGGATTATGAGGTCATTAAAAGAAGAAGAAGATGATCTACAATGTGCTACCGAAGCACCCAATGTGTCTATTAGTCCAAAATAGTTTGCTTTCTTCAAATCCAAAGAATCCTATTAATATTACGTCCATCCGTGAGCTTGGGATCAACACTAGAAAATGTACATATGTTAAACGAGACAACTTTCAGAGTGGGAAGGCGCAAAAAAACCCATTTTCTTGTCTGTATTTCCTCGTTTAGAGAGCATGTTTCACATTCGCTCCTCTGAAGAGAGGTGTCATAAACATGAGTGGGAGAACTTATCTTCCCAAACCTATTTTTAGGACCTTGCCTCGTGCCAGGGACCTGAGAAAACGCGCCAGGGACCCGAGAAAATGCAACAGATGGCCCAACTCTTTTCCAGTCAAGGAACAACGAAGCAACGCAGAAGCTGCGCAAAATGACTTACCGAATAACCTTTTCCTGACAACGACTGAGCAGAACTCTGTGGAAAAAGAGAAAATGGATGTTAAGTCGTAAAAATAGTCGCAAAGAATGCAACAACAACAACAATAATAATAATAATAAACAAATAATAATAACAAAGTCGAAACTGTTTCATATTTAATATGTGAATGCAGCAAAGTCGCACAAACTGATTACAAAGCTAGACATGACCGAGTTGCTAAATTAATCCACTGGTCATTATGTAAAAAATACAACTTGCCTGTATCCAAAAAGTCATAGGAACATATAGTGGAAAAAGTTATAGAAAATGAGAAGGTGAAGATCTTGTGGGACTTTCGAATACAGACGGATCGTCACTTGGAACACAACACACCAGATATCACAGTTGTGGAAAACCGAAACGTACAATTTATTGACATCGCGGTACCAGGAGATGCCAGAGTTGAAGGAAAAAAAACTGGGGAAAATCATGAAATATCGCGACCTGGCCATTGAAACTACATGGCTATGGATGAAACATGTAATAGTGATACCCATTGTCATCGGGGCACTTGGTACCATGTCCAAGAATTTTATAAGATACATCAACAGATTGCAGCTTCCTGCAATAACACCAGCGGAACTGCAAAAAACTGCCCTACTTGGAACATCGTACATCTTAAGAAGGTACTTGGTTGATTCCTAGGACGCTGGCAGCAACCCGTATCAACCATTAGCACCAGTCAATGGAATTTGTGATGCCTTTTTGAATGTTCAGTTGACTGAGTTTCATGTTTAATGAATAAAGATAAATAATAACAGAGGTCTTATCCACGCACTGCTTTGGCCGATGGGTAAACAGGTGGACCTTACCTTATAACCACAACTGAGCCCGAAATATATGTTGCTAAGTGAGTTTTGCCCTAGTTTATGACCTTTCTTGCCACCGCTGTTAAGTGAATCCCTGCAGTTGTTAAAGTTAGTAACACGGTTGTTAAGTGAACCTGGCTTCCCCACTTACTAGACTAGACTAGAACAGAACAGAATAGAACAGAACAGAATAGAGCTGGAAGGGACCTTGGAGGTCTTCTAGTCCAGCCCTCTGCTCAAACAGGAGAACCAATACCAGGTGTCTGCAAACTTGGCTCTTTTAAGACTTGTGGACTTCAACTCCCAGAGTTCCTCAGCCAGCTCTTCTTAAAAGCCTCCAGTGATGAAGCGCCCACGATTTCTGCTTGTCAAAAGGCCACAAAAACGGATCACAGGACTCTGCAACCGTCGTAAATATGAGTCAGTTGCCAAGTGTCTGGATTTGGATCACATGGCCATGGGGATGCTGCAACGGTCATAAGGCACTTTTTCTCAGTGCTTGTTGTGATCCAGGTTCCTGGACCCGGACTCCTGGACTCGGATGATTCAGAAAGTGAGGGAGAAGACCTGGCAAGCCCTGCTTCTCTTGAGCCCTTTCCCTCCCTGGCACCCACTCAAAGGGAGGAGGAGGGGCCGGCAAGACCTGATTCCCTGGAGCCTTCTTCCGATTTGGCAACGCCCCAAGAACAGTTTTGGAGTGATGCAAGGCTGCGCAGGCGTGACCGGCGCGCGCAGCAGAAGCAGTGTTGGGATAAAGCCAAGTCATAATTGTCATGCAGTGACATCTGCAGAGACTATAAATAGGAGGCGGGACTTCCTGGTTTTTTGTCTTGGACAAAGCAATGAATTTGCGCGGGCAAACTGTATCAATGGAGGGAAGAATATATTCGTGAGTAATTCTGGCCTTATCTATAATTTCCTCGTTATCTCCAGAAATTTGGCAGGCCCGTGGGTAGACGTGGCCAGGACATATATCTATGTAAATAAAAGGAGAAAAGGAGGCCTCTGACTGACTCTTTGCTGGGAGTATTGGGGGGAGGGAAACAGAACAGTGCTGTTGTAACTTTGAACGGTCACGAAGTGAAGACGGCTACATTTATAAGGTTGTAGGTACATCGATGTGTCCCAAATGCATGTGATCCCCTCTGGCGACCTTCTGACAAGCAAAGTCAATGGGAAAGCCAGATTCATTTAACAACTGTGTTACCAACTTAACAACTGCAGTGATTTTGCCCTCAATTTACAGCCATAAGTCGAGGACTGGCTGTACAATAAAACACGTCTATGTGTATGTCTCTCGAGATGTGTAATTAAAACATCAAAGTATAAGCAGTATATATAAATTAAAATTAACAGTTTAGAAATTATTTATTCATGAATAAATGCAATTTATAAATACAATTAAAATAACCTTCACAATTAAAAAAATCATCGATTTTAGAATTTTTAAAAAATTGCAAAGATTGTTCCTTTTGCGCTGGACTTTTTTTTTAATATAAATGCTTATTTTTATTCAAAACTTTTGAATATTTTATTCAAATTTTATTCAAATACAGACTCTAAAACAGGAAAAAAAATTAAAAAGACACAGAGTCTGGACTTTTTCTAAAATAAAAATAAAAGAGCTGAAAAGAGTTACCCAATCTCTTGAAGCAAGCAAGAGATGATCCAGGAGGAAAGTAATGAAAAAGACAACAGGAGACCTGGAAATTACAAATCTCCGTTTTTCGGAGAAGGCGCGTAAAGAATTGCCAACGAGGCTCAGCTTGATCTAAACGCTATTGCAAAGGGCAGGGGGTTGTTTCTCATTGGTGTTTTCTTCCCCCTTCCCTCTGTTGACATTTATTCGTTTCTCCACAGGTGAAAAAGCCCCACTCTGTTCTAACAGCTGGAAGGAGCAAGAGAAGCATCGAACACTAACTCAGAAGCTGACACAGTGTTGTGTCTGCGCCTCCCGAGCCGGGCCTCCTGCCAGAAAGTGACTCAGAAAGTGAGGGGGAAGGGCCGTCAGGACTTACCTCTGGAGCACCGGTTTCCCTGGATCAACTCCAGGAGCCAGAGGCAGGCCAGGTGGAAGAGATAATGAGGCCTCCGTCCCCTGACTCTTCCCCCCCCCAGCCACGCCTCCAGACCCAGCTGATGGCAATCAGGCCTGGCTGGACCCTAGGTTTCGTAGGCAGGAGAGGCGGGAACAACAGAAGCAGGGGTGGGGCAGGCCTAGGAAGTGCTGAGTCATGGAGCCACACCCCACAGGATATAAAGGCAGCGAGAGCTTGCTGTGCCTCTTCGTAGCAGGCAAATCAACTGATTAACTAAGAGCTGAAGTTTGTTCCTGAGTGACTCATCGGCGTCGAGGGAGATAACAGAGACACTTGGCAGACGCTTGCTATTTTGCTGCCAGAGCTGATAGTGCCGGTTAATTAAGCCATCACTTGGACGGAGGCGAAGGAGGACAGAACACACGGGTTGTTTTTTTTTGAGGGGTGGGTAGATGAGTAGGGAGGGTGTATAGGAGAAGAATAGGTAGAGGCCGAAGGTGGAGTCAAGAGAGCAATCAACCTGGAATCATTACGTTGACACCAAGGGTGGGATTTACATAATTTACCTACCAGTTCACCACAGCACAGAAAATGTGAGTGTGTGCGCACCTCTGCACATATCCTTCCGTGCATGCACTTTGCTCGTACCTGCGGCTTCCACGCATGCGCGTGGATAGAAAACATGGCTAAATAGAACGGCATAGCACCGGGGTGGCCACCCGCAGATCACTGCTACCAGTTCGCCCGAACCGGTCTGAACCGGCTAAATACTGCCTATGGTTGTCACAAGTGGTCCAAGTCCAACTCCTCTTGAATTTCTTTTTTTTTAAAATATTTTTTTAATATTTTTATAAAATATATTTTATTAATTTTCTATTTATTACATTTCTTAGTGCTTAATAAATATCGTGTTGTCCGGGTATTTAATTTACAATACAATTAACAATACTGATTCCATTCTGTTGAATTCCTTTATCTCTTATCTGGGGCCAATTTAGTGCTGAGTGTTAATTGACTAGATTCTTACGTACCGGTAGTCCTCGACTTACAGCAATTCATTTAGTGACCATTCGAAGTTACAACGGCACCGAAAAAAGTGAGTTAGGACCGTTTTTCACACTTATGACCACTGCTGCATCCCCGTGGTCACGTGATCAAAATTCTGACAGCTTGACAACTGACTCACATTTATGACGGTTGCAATGTCCCAGGATCACATGATCCCCTTTTGTGACTTTCTAACAAACAAGTGTCTGTTCTGACTCAATTCTCCAAACATGACAAATGCTCTGAAGTTACTGTAACTCAAAAAATCCTTTATTAAGTGTGTCAGCAGCCCCGACGAAAAGTTTCTCTCACGCAGCAGGCTAACAAGTCTGGACGGCCGGAAGATAAATAGTTATCTGCCACATCTATTCATCTCTGCCCCCTGCCTTTTATCCCCAGAGCTAGGATGGGTGTTGTGCCTCGCTCGTCCGTCCCCCCCGCCGCAGCCGGGCCCCTCTCATCTCCTGCTATCTCAGCCAGAGACTGATAGTGCAGAAGAATGTCCTGGCATGCCTCCAGCCCCCAGCCCTGGCACCATGCCCGGACAAACCAAGCAAACAAACCTCCCTCCGATAGCATGTGCGCCTGAAGCCAGCCACAAGCTGGGATTACTGGCAGCTGGGGATGAAACGATGCAATGGATAGATCCACGCTTCCGGAGAATGGAGAAGCGACGTCAGTAAAAGGAAGGGAGGGGCAGGCCTGGATAAGTGCTGAGTCATGGAGCCACACCCTATGGCCTATATAAAGGATCTGCTTTCTGGCATTCTTTGAGTCAGGCAAAGTCTAACTTGGATTGCTGAAGTCACATCCTGGTCTCCTGCCTGCCCTGAGAATTCTGACAGAACTTTGGTAAAGCTGCAGAGGCTTCGCAGCCTCGCTTGATACGGACTTCCCCGACCCGGCCGTCAGAGGAGGAGTGGGACACGACAATGGGGCTTTGCTAGCAGGGGTGGCTCTTCCATCCCAAGGATCGGCCCATAGATTTCCACTGCTCTCCTCTCCTCTACCTTCTGCACAGCTGCATGTCAGGCACTGGACCCAGCTGTTCCTCCTCTTCGTCATTAGCCATCTTAAGGCTGAGGGACGGCCCAGGCTCTGCCTCTGTCTCTCTCTCTGCCAGCTCCATTCCCTCGTCCCCCTCGGAGCTCTCAGGTTGCCTTGATGACCCCGACCCCCACGCCACCTCCTCCTCTTCCTCCTCCTCCTCCTTTGATTTGGTTGCTGGAGGGTCCAGCAGCCAACAGGCCACAACAGAGTTAATGGGGAAGCCAGATTCATTTAACAACTGTAATTACTAACTTAACAAGTGCCATGATTCGCTTAACACCTCTGGCGAGAAAGATTGCAAAACGGGGCAGAATTCCCTTAACAACTGTCTGGCTTAGGAACAAAAAATCTGGAGTTCAATTGTAGTCGTTAAGTCGAGGACCAGCTGTACGGGCAAAAGTATTAAATGAGTTTAACTGGACTTTCACGTGTGGCCCTGATTCTTGGCCCCTGGCAGAGAAATATGAAATCACACCCCCCCTACACTGACACACACGCGCCCAGTTCTCTACGCCACCTACTCTGAGGTGGCAACCGCTTCTTGCAAGCTCTTCCCTAACCAGCTGCTATTTATGGCTGATATTTCATGTTTCTAATTTTCACTTTGGGGCTCCTAGGTGGCAGCCAACCAACCTGCCTCTAATTGCCAATTTGCTCTCCGCTTTGGTCTATCAGTCCATTAGGCTCTTGCTGTGCCCCTCATCCCACCCCATTCATCCAGGGATGCCCCCGAGAATTGAAGGGTAAGACGGCAACCAGTTTCCCTACCAACAGGGGAGACCCATGGAGCGGTCAATTTCATCCCCCCCCACACACATACACACAGAGCACCAAATTGTGACTCTTACGACACCCACCCACCCCATCATCTCTCCCACCCAGCCTCCCCCTTCCCTAAGTTTCCAATTAATGCAGCTTTCAAATATTTGCTATTTCTTATGGGGCAAATCGGGGCTCTATTTTAGAGGATAATAAGCCGCAATCCGTTCCATTTAGCAATGAGGGGAAATCCATTAAAAAAAAACACGGGCTCTCCGTAAGCGGATAGGTCAAGAAAAGATAAACCCATTTTTTTTAAAAAAAAAAAAAGCCATTATATAAAGTGCCAGGTGGCTTTATTTTTTTTTAAAATGGCGGTGGGGGTGGGTTTGGGGGGGGCAGAATTCGGACAATTATGGAACGAAGGAGCAGAAGGGGAAGAAGAAGCAACAGAGTAGTATAGGGCCTCCTGCTTGAGGAGGGGTTGGATCAGGGGTGAAATCTAAAAATTTTCCCTACCGGTTCTGTGGGCGTGGCTTAATTGGTGGGCGTGGCTTGGTGGTCAGGTGACTGGGTGGGTGTGGCCAATAACAATAAATAATAAAAATAATTAACAAAGTATAAAAAACAATAAGAGGTACCAAAAACCAACTTTCACACTTTACACACACACAACACAACACAACTGACTCACACACAGTGTAAAAGCAGTTGCACTTCACACAGCCACAAAAAGCTCAAAAACCAACTTTCACACTTTACACATACACAACTGACACACACACACACACACGAAAAAAATGCCACATAGTTTTCTGAGATTTTGTGTGTTTGTGTAGAGTGAAACACTACAGAAACACACCAAATCTCAGAAAGCTGCACAAATATTTTATTATTTTATTTTATTTTATTTATTTTATTTTATTATTTTATTTATTATTTTATTTTATTTTATTTTATTTTTTATTTTATTTATTTATTTATTTATTTATTTATTTTATTTTATTTTATTTTATTTTATTTTATTTTATTTTATTTTATTTTATTTTATTTTATTTATTTTATTTTATTTTATTTTATTTTATTTTATTTTTTTATTTTATTTTGGACTTCAAATCCCAGAGTTTCTCAGCCAGCAAAGCCAGCCAGTTGATCACCGAGGAAATAGATTAGCTAAGCGATTGATTCTGTCTGGCTAAAAGTGAAACTGCTTTCGGACTGGAAAAAGAGGCATGCGTTCATCAGTAATCAGGTAAGTGCCTTAGAATCTCTACTCTTACTTGTAGAAAACATGTTTTCTACAAGTAAGAGTACAAGTAAGGTTCTGCTGATGAGGAACTCAGGTCAGATCGCCAGGAGACTTTTTTTTTTTTAAAGTTTAAAGGCTCTGCCAATCTCAGCTGAGGGGCGGGATCCTCAAAGGCTTTTTTTTTACTTTTAAAGGCATGTTTCGGCTGAAGCAAAACCGGCTTTTAAAAGTAAAAAAAAAACACCTCTGCAGATGGTGCGGCTCAGCAGAGGCAGGGGGGGCGGGGCCAGGGATTTTTGCTACCGGTCCTGTGAACCAGCAGCCGCCATCACTACCGGATCGAGCGAGCCGGTCCGATCCAGGAGCATTTCACCCCTGGGTTGGACTAAAAGATCTCCAAGGTCCCTTCCAACTCAGTTATTCTTTTGAGATGACACCAAAGGTTGCCCCTCCCCCCATTTCGTTTTAATCCAAATAGTCATTGGGGTTTGCCCCTTTGATTCTTTTAAAATTTCTTCACGCCTGAGTGTCAGCCCCCAAGAAAGTCAACCAGACAAGAAAGATGACTAGAGGGCTAATTCTACTTTAGTGTAAGGCTTGGGAGCTTAGGGAAGCTTGGGAGTAGGAAAGTACAAACTTCCCAGGACTACCTTGAACTGCCTGAGTAATTAGGGAGGATCCTTCCTAAGTTTCTTCCTCTGACTGTTAAGCAACGGAGGGCTCATCCCTCTCTTATCGGATTGTTTCCTAGGTCTGATTATTTCCTTCCTTTCTTCCATTGTCCTTCCTTCCCTCTTCTCTTTCTCCCTCCCTCCCTCTCCCCTCCTCCTTTCTTTCGTTTTCTTCCATCCATCTCCTTATGTCTTAGACTCCACTCTCCCGCTCCCTCCCTCCTTTTTCTTCAATCCATCTCCTTCCATCTTCAGACTCCACTCTCCCCTTTCCTTTCTTCCTTCTCTCCCTCCCTTCCTTCCTTCCATTCATCTCCTTCCATCTTCAGATTCCACTCTCCCCTTTCCTTTCTTCCTTCCTTCCCTCCCTCCCTCCTTCCTTCCATCTTCAGACTCCACTCTCTCCTTTCCTTTCTTCCTTCCTTCCTTCCATCTCCTTCCATTCATCTCGTTCCATCTTCAGACTCCACTCTCCTTCCTTCCTTCCTTCCTTCCCTCCCTCCCTCCTTCCTTCCTTCCATTCATCTCCTTCCATCTTCAGACTTCAGTCTCCTCTTTCCTTTCTTCCTTCTCTCCCTCCCTCCCTCCTTCCTTCCATCCATTCATTTCCTTCCATCTTCCGACTCCACTCTCCCCCTTCCTTCCTTCCTTCCTTCCTTCCTTCCTTCCTTCCTTCCTTCCTTTCCTTCCTTCCTTCCTTCCATCTCCTTCCATTTTCAGACTCCACTCTCCTCTTTCCTTTCTTCCTTCTCTCCCTCCCTCCCTCCTTCCTTCCTTCCATCCATTCATCTCCTTCCATCTTCAGACTCCACTCTCCCCTTTCCTTCCTTCCTTCCTTCCTTCCTTCCTTCCTTCCTTCCTTCCTTCCTTCCTTCCTTCCTTCCTTCCTTCCTTCCCTCTGTCCCCCAAAATCATCCACACATTCTATTACAGATAGTTCGGGGGGCAGGGGGCGGGGGACCCGCTCCCCAAAATTTTTACAAAATTAGATGGTGAGAACATGACCAAAATGCTAGCAAACGCATGTCTCCTAAGATCAACATAATTTTTTTAGTATTCAAACTTGCCTCACCCTTGCTGACATGATACTTTTGCTTCCGCCCAGGGTTCCCAAGCTAGGGTTGCTGATCTAAATCTTGGCAGCTAAGCATTTGGATTGTGTGTTGCTTTATAACTGAGTCCGCGGAGGTTTCTGCTCTGACATGTGAACAGCCTGTGGCCCAGACTTTCATTCTGACTCACCCGAGCAAGGCAGGAGATTAGCTATGTAATAGCATGGTTTGCAAACCGGCTTACATCTCAAGTGCATCTGAGGGCAGAGTTGAGAAGAGACATGGATGCTGAGATCTGCTTTGGTTAAAGAGGTTTTTATTTATTTATTTTAAAAAAAAAAACCAAAACCTTCTGGTTCTTCCTCGTTAACACCAACTTGCTAGCAGATGAAACAAACTCTGATGGAAGAGAATATTTGTAGTTCAGGGTTGGAACTGGTGCTCCCAGAAGTCAACAACTAAGTTCAGAGAGAACCAAGGACCCCACAGAAAGGAGTTAGCTGTGTGATTCTTTGATGGGTGTGTGTGTGTTTCTGCTCAATCCATTCTCTACCTGTTTAGTCACCTTGGAAAATATTTCCACTTTGCTGGAGGTCTCAAAACATGTTGGTTTTAACCAGGGGTGAAAGCTACTTACCTTCCTTACTGGTTTGGAAGTGTTTGCGCGCACGTCACATGCGCACAGAGACCTTCTGCACATCTGCAGAAGGTAAAAAAAACACCCGGGCAGGTGGGCAGAGCATCGTTCCGCCATTGCTACCGGATCACCGAACCAGTGACCACGATCGCTAGTGGATCGCGCGATCCGGTCCAAACCAGGAGCATTTCACCCCTGATTTTAACCAATAGTCACTCAAAACATTTCGCTATGCCTTACGATGGAGCCTTGCTAGGTATTTATGGATAAGGAGGAACAAGTTCTTCAAAAGAGGGGGTTGCCATTGGCCAAGAGCTCAAGAGTCTCCAGAAATGGAGTAGCACCTACGCTGCAGCGATAGATGGATGGATGGATGGATGGATCAATCAATGGGATAGATGGATGGATGGGATAGATGGAAGACGGATGAGCTAGCTAGCAAGCAAGGGAGCAGGAATGCATATGAAACATCTTTCTCTCAGTCTTAGAAGAGCCCATTTTTCCAGTCTTCTGCAACAGCTTTTGAAGCTATCTGTACAGGGTAAGAAATCTTGATGGAAATACTCAGGATCTTTTAGCCAGGCAAGTCCAGAAGAGCAAGAATGCCAACCCATCTTAAATCTAAGATTTACAAGACAACCATCCACCCCGTTGCCCTGTATGGCACTGAATGCTGGGCAGCAACAACAGGGACCGAAAGCCATCTCCATGCCATGGAAATGCGAAGGCTCCATTGGGTATCGGGCATCTCCCTTCTCGACCACATCACACATGACACCATTCGGCAGCATTTTGATGTGGCACCACTTACGGAGAAGATGAGAGAAGGCCAACTCTGTCCTGAAAGCAGCACCTTCCACTGTGGCCAAGGCTGCCTATCAACTAGAAGTCAATGGCCAGCGACCTTGTGGGCATCCAAAACAGAGATGGCGAGATAGCATCAACAAAGATATGCAAGGTGCAGGCCTGTGCCCCGGAGACACAGCTGGCCATGCAAAGTGGCATTCAATGATCCAAAAAGCGGATCCTGAACCTGGGGGCATACGCTAGGAAGGAGAAGTTGGAGGAGGAGGAAGGGAGGAGGAGGAGGAGGAGGAGGAGGATGATAACCAATTGTCTGAAGTGGTGTAGGATTTCCTGCCTAAGCAGGGAGTTGGACTAGAAGATCTCCAAGGTACCTTCCAATTCTATTATTCTATTCTATTCTATTCTATTCTATTCTATTCTATTCTATTCTATTCTATTCTATTCTATTCTATTCTATTCTATTCTATTCTAAGTAGTAGTACGGTAGTAGTAGTAGTAGTATTCCAGAAGAGCAAGAGAACATTTGCTGGCAGCTCAGGGAGACACCTCCCTAATTCACTATATCCCTGAAGATCTGCTTGAGGGCTTCTCACAAGCTTCCACCTAGCCAGGGTGGAAAAGAACAAGACGGACCAAAGACGCTCCGATGTGTGTTTTTGTATCCGCGTGCCTGAGACCGAGAGAACCTCTCCAGGCCTACAAGAGATGGGAAGCGCCCAGAAAGCTGCAACCACAAAGAAAACGATGGGAGGCGACAAGGAAACACCCACCCACAACCTCACGTCGAACGTGGTTGAGATGCCTCCAGCAAGGGTTTCACAGGCCCTTTCTCCACCTCCTGTTTTTTTTTTGTTTTTTTTCCTGGCTTCCCAGTTTTGGTTTCCATCCTTGGACGCAAGGATGTGCCTTCTCCATCTTTCCTCCTTTCCCCCTACCACACCGCCTGTTCGCACTCGTCACACGTAGCCCGAATTCTAGTCCCTCCTTCCTTCCGTCGCTTCTACCGGCGCAGTCGGGCTGTCAGAGTCGTCAAGCTGAATCTCATTTTAATCTGCCAAGAGCACTTTTCAGCTGACATTTTTAATAAATACTTTCAGCTTTTAAACACATTTGTGGGAGCTGTTTTACCCCCCCTCCCCCCCAGGTCCCTTCCCCCCCCCCTCGTTTCTTCTTCAGGGGTGTAAGCTCTGAGCGCCTTAATAGCAAATACATTAGGCTTATCAAAGGCTGTTTTTTCTCCCCCTCGCATCTAGAAACAGAGGTAGTGTTTTCAATTTTAAAGCTAAATTAACTGTCCAATTGAATTTAGTTGGCATGAGCTGCTTTCCCTGTGACAGGTTTTACTTATGTGAACCATATTTCACATTAATAGAACTCAACGTGAAAACTTAAGTCTCCCTGGGACATCGGCGTGGCTCGCCACTGAAATGTTAAATTTAATATTTCAGACATGCCTGGTGCCAGCGTTGGATTATTGTTCGTCATTTAAATCTCTCCTAACGGAAGGGCCTAATTAGCAAAAAATCATGTTTTAATGAAGGCGAAATGCTAATTGCTAACACCACACACATCCACACACCCACAAAAAAAGGCTTCACATAAAATTATCTCAGCACTTTCATTGATTTCTTGGCTATTGAAAGGGAATAAAAAAAAGGGGGTGGAGATGGGGGGGGAGGACCCATTTGGGTGTTTATACACAAAGCCACCGTCTGGTTTTTGTTTGATCATAACATTTCACTCAAAGGCGGCAATTGGGAAATTCAAAGGGAGGCAATGAAGCTCTTTCCATCCTTCAAATCCCAAGTCCTACCAAGCTCAGAGGCAGAGGAATTAAAATAGGCCCATCAGTGGAATACCCATCGCAATAGCCCTTAGACTTATATACCGCTTCATAGTGCTTTTACAGCCCTCTCTAAGCGGTTTACAGAGTCAGCCTCTTGCAAACCCCAACAATCTGGGTCCTCATTTTACCCACCTTGGAAGGATGGAAGGCTGAGCCAACCTTGAGTTGGGCAGGATTGAACGGCTGGCAGTGGGCAGAGTTTGCCTGCAATACTGCATTCTAACCACTGTGCACCATGGATGGATGGATGGATGGATGGATGGATGGATGGATGGATGGAAGGAAGGAAGGAAGGAAGGAAGGAAGGAAGGAAGGAAGGAAGGAAGGAAGGAAGGAAGGAAGGACAATTGCAATAGCACTTAGACTTCTATACCGCTTCACAGTGCTTCCCAGCCCTCTCTAAGCGGTTTACAGAGTCAGCCTCTTGCCCCCAACAATCTGGGTCCTCATTTTACCCATCTCGGAAGGATGGAAGGCTGAGTCAATCTTGAGCCAATCAGGATCAAACTGCTGGTGTGTGGGCAGAGTTATCCTGCAATACTATATTCTATATACTATATAATACTATATTCTAACCACTGTGCAGGCAGGCAGGCAGGGAGGGAGGAAGAACGAACAATAGCAAGGAAGGAAGGAGGGAGGGAGGGAAGAAGAAAGGAAGGAAGGAAGGAAGGTTCACTTAACAATCCTGATACTATCTTAATAATGGCAGTGATTCATTTAACAACTGTGGCAAAGAAGGTTGTAAAAATGGGGCAAAACTCACTTCACTAATGTCTGGCTTAACAACAGAAATTTGGGGCTCAATTCTAGTCATAACTAGCTGGCGACGGCGCGCGTGCCCACAGAGAGGGCTGTTCATGCCACCTCTGGCACGCGTGCCATAGTTCGCCATCATGGTTACAGTGTTTGCAAGAGAGCTCAGCCAACTTTCGCATTAACACTCTGTCACGACATAGGGATGGGGGGGGGGGAAAGTTACGACATGTTGATCTCTGAACGGCAACGTTTGTTCACGCAAGGTTGATGACCCGGCCGCCCATGGAGAGCCCCGGGGTTTCTCGTCAGGGTACTCACATCGCTGAGGCAGTCCCTCGAGCTACTGAGCTGGGAGCTGGTGGCTTCTCGGATGCTGTCATCCTCACTGTTCCTGCCACCCCGTCTCGCTGGGACCTTCATCTGTAAAGGAGCAAGAAACCACACCGTCATTTAGTAGAGTTCGAAGAAACCGCGTTTGCTTAGGCCCAGAGGCTCAGGCCTCTCTCCGAAACAGGGTTGGGCGCTAAAAATGTATTTGGGAAAACACTTGACTTTAAACAAATGACATTCCAGGTCTTCTTTATACCCCAAGGTGGCAAGATGGCCTCAAGATGCAGACAAACACCTGTTCTTTCATGACGGATTGACAGCATTTTGGACTTGCTATACTTATTACTCTAGGGACACGGTGGCTCAGTGGCTAAGACGCTGAGCTTGTCGATCAAAAGGTCGGCAGTTCAGCGGTTCGAATCCCTAGTGCTGCTGTGTAACAGGGTGAGCTCCCGTGACTTGTCCCAGCTTCTGCCAACCTAGCAGTTTGAAAGCAGATAAAAAATGCAAGTAGAAAAATAGGGACCACCTTTGGTAATAGTGTTCCATGCGCCTTCTGCGTTAAGTCCTGCCGGCCACATGACCACGGAGACGTCTTCGGACAGCGCTGGCTCTTCGGCTTTGAAACGGAGATGAGCACCGTCCCCTAGAGTGAGGAACGACTAGCACATATGTGCGAGGGAAACCTTTACCTTTACCATATTTACTTATTTCAAGGCAGGCTATTTTAGCATCAGCTAGCCAAGGAGGTTGCAGATTGTTCTATAACACAGAAAAACAACAACAACCCAAAGCCAAGATGCTAGGTAGAATTCTAGGCTTTATTACCAGCTTTTTAAAGGTAAAAGTTTCCCCTGCCCAGTCGTGTCCGACTCTAGGGCGCAGTGCTCATCTCCGTTTCTTGGCCAAGGAAGCTAACGTTGTCCGAAGACAATTTCCATGGTCATGTGGCCAGCATGGCTCTACATCAAAGACGCATGAAACGCAGTTGCCTTCCCACCAAGTGGTACCTATTGATCTACTCGTATTTGCATGCTTTCGAACTGCTAGGTGAGCCCAACCTAGACCAAGAAACGGGAGCTCACCCTGTTGCGCAAAGCTCGGGTCTCGAACCAGGACTGTCAGCTCTCCAACTGACAAGCTCAGCGTCGCTGAGACATCCCTTATAAGCACTTTAATGAAGGTTAAATGGGCATTTTAGCAACGATTTAGCCTCCTGTGGAAGTTTAGGAAACTCTGGACATAAAAACCATCCTTCACTGACACATTTAGGAAACGACATTCTTGCATTGAGCCAAAACGATTTCCTTTGATATGAAAAAAATTCTTTCGGTACCTTTGAAGTATTTCTAAAACAGTAATTTTATAAGGAACAAGTAACGCTGGTTTTCCATTGTTTGAATCGCCACCTCAATTTATACTTATTTGACCTGCGACTTTGAGGTTTGATTTCTGCAAAATTGTAACACAATGCTTCAATTTAATCACGTTTATTTAATTTGTGTTTTTCCTCTCTTTTATCAGAGTAGAGTTAATATCAATATGCACCCCCCCACTTGCAATATATTTGCTCCCTGAGGGTTTAGGAGCTGGGAATTGTCAGCTCTACAGAAATAACAATAATAAGTGGATAAGGATCCCAAATCCAGCCTAAACATCTGGCTTGTGCGACCAAGCATTGTCACAATCACAACTCCCAATCACTTCATTTGATCACATTATACACAATGGAAAGTCCTCCTTATTTATCTTCCATTTTTCCTTCTCTTACACATGACACAAAAGTCCACGTTTCCAACCGAGCCTTCTCTGTTGTGGCAGGCAGAAGTGGAATAAAACAACATCGCACACAGCGACACACAAAGAGGAATCTGACCTAACGAGGGTTACGGTGGGCAAGCAAATTAGAGGTACCCACGTCGCCATTAACCTCTCCAGGTAAACATCAATTACGAAACTTATTTCCGTACCCTCTGTCACTCGTTTGCTGCTGTGAATTACGAAGATCACCCACCTCTCTGACAGATCTTGTCCATTTACACCTGCTGATTGCCAGCAGGGATCTTCACTGCCCCCCTCAGTCAGCCCCCCCCCATTGCTACAACAGTCAGACCACCTGCTTTAATTCAATGGCAATTACCTTAATGAAACTCACGCAGGTCTGATCTGGGAGAACAACCTGTTGTTGTTTTTTTGTTTGTTTTTTGCACAATGCAAGCTATTGGTTTTGGTGGGGGTGGGGTGCCTTGGCAGCACTGGGTTTGAAATGGATGTGCCAAGAGAGATGGGGTGGGTGGGCTTGAAGTCGTTCCTTGCACCATTAGCTGATTTTGCCAAGTTTTAATTGTGCAGAAGAGAAACAGAAACAGAACTGTTGATATTCTCTTTTGACCCAATTCGGTGCCTTAATTCTTCCTTCCCCCCCCTACCCCTCAGCTTTAAAACACTCACCTAAATTTGTTTGTGTTAAATTTGTACCTTATGACAGGGGTAAAATGCTCCCGGTTTGGACCGGATCGCGCGATCTGTTAGTGATGGCGGCGGGTGGTTTGGAGAACCGGTAGCAAAAATGCCTGCTCCCTACAACCCGTGCCCAGCTGAGCCGCACGATCATCAGAGGTTTTTTCTTAACTTTTAAAAGCATTTTTTCTTCGGCAGAACTAGATCGGGGTCCCCAACCTTTTGGACCTCAGGGACCATTAAATTCATAATTTTAAATCCCACGGACCACTAATATGAACTCCTGGGTGGGTGTGGCTAGGTGGTCATGTGACTGGGTGGGTGTGGCCAACTCAATGTCACTCGTGTTGAGGGATGCCTCACTGGTCCCTACTTACCCCTCCCCTCCCAGCCCCTCCTCGCCTCCCCATCTGGTCTCCTTAGGGCCCCAACAGGAAGGAGTTGTTGGAGCTAAGCAGCCACCATGAGAAAGAGTTGGCAAAACAACTCATTTCAAATTGGATCTGACCAAGAAGGAGGCTCAGTAGAAGCACCTCACTGAGGACTACGAGCATAGGCTTTCCAAGCAGAGGGAAGACCTGCAGGAGTGCAACGCCAGGTAGTGGCGCCTGGAGGCTCAGTGGGCTGAGATGGTCAGCCAGTTTCAGGCCATGATGCTGTCCCACTGGAACAAGGTCTTCTGGCTCTTCGCCACCAGTGGCGCTTCCCCCCAGCCTTCACCCAAAGCCCCACATCAGGAGGCTTAAGCAGACCCCAAGTCAGAATTTCTGCTCCCCTCCGACCCCCACAAAAAGACCCCGAAGGGGGAAACTCTCTGCAGCAACAGAAACGTTCATTGCACGTATCCGGCCCAGGGGCCATAGTTTGAGGACCCCTGATTTAGTGCAATATAAAAAAAGGCAAATAATTGTTCTGCGGACCACCAACATTTTCTTGTGGACCACCAGTGGTCCACAGACCACCAGTTGGTGACCGCTGGACTAGATGACCTACAAGGTCCCTTCCAACTCTGTTAATCTGTAAAATCTGTAACTCATTCCTTTGGCGAGCATAAATATGCTGTCTCTATTTTCCGTTCGTAAGCAGTCTTGCTGTCCGCTCATTATTAATAAGCAGGCTTCGATTTCTCCAAAGCTGCCTTCCCTTCGGAGGGCCGCTGGGAGTTTCGGGGCAAAAGGAGACAAATTCTTTTCTTAAGTTGTTCTGAAGGATGTTGTGCGCGGTGAGCCTCACCCCCATTAACCCATCAGAGCCGGTTTGCTCCAAACGGGAACTCAACCGCCTGCGAAGGAGCCCATTCGGCCTGATCTTTGGCCTTATCCATGAATTTGTTTATTATCTTGCACGCCTTTGCAAATAAAGACTCGGGTCAGGATCCAAATTGAATCATCTGCCTTCGTTTTCCGCCCGATCTGAAGCCGCAGCTGTTCTGACAGGCGGTGGGGATTTCCCCCCGTGACAATTTTTTAAAGATTTTTTTTAATAAAATAAAATAAAATAAATCATGCTCTTCTTAACGCAAGGCGCCATCTGCTCGAGTTTTGTTTTGTTTCAGGGTTCTAATTTTAGGCTCCCTGCGTTATTTCTTTTAAAGAAACGCTCGCAATGGGAACTTAAGAGGAACGTGCTGTTTTTGGCAACCGAAATGAAGAGAGGAAGCTCCAGGCGATCGGGTGAAGTGAAAACGGCGCATCGTGGCATCCGGACAGCTTCAATTCTCACACGCAGCCACTCTGCAACATCCAACCCAGTGAAATAGAAAGTCCTTGACCATCCTTGACTTACGACCGCAATGGAGCCCCACATTTCTGTGGCTAAGCGAGACAGTTGTTAAGTGAGTTTTAATAATAATAATAATAATAATAATAATAATAATATTTTAATTTGTATACCGCCCTTCTCCCGAAGGACTCAGGGCGGTGAACAGGCAGATAAAATACAAATACACACAATAATTAAAAACATCCCTTAAAAAACTAATTTAAATGCCCAAATGTTAAAATAACATACTCCCCCATAAAATCACAAAACTTTAAAAACCCATCAAATAAAGATAAAAATCAGGCTAGTTTTGCCCCATATTACACAAAATGCCACAGCACCCAAAGGCCAGACAAGGAATAATGGATGGAAACTGATAGAAATAAGGAGAAATTTTCTGGTAGTAAGATCAACCCATGGAACAAGTTGCCTTCGGAAGTTGCGGGAGCTTCATCACTGGAAGCTTTCAAGAAGAGACTGGACTGCCATCTGTCAGAAATGGTATAGGGCTGTGATGGCGAACCTATGGCACCTGGGCCACAGGTGGCACACAGTGCCTTCTCTGTCGGCACGCGCATCATCACCAGCTGCTCTTCTGGTTGTCTTCGGGTTTCTGGGGCTCGGGCTCACGCAAACAACAGCTGGCAGAAGACCAGGTAACTGGTGCGTGCATGCGCACTGACCAGCTGGTCTTTGAGTTTCTGGGGCTCCGGTGTGCACGAACCCCAGCTGGCCAGCCTGCATGCACGTGCCAGAAACCAGAAGACCAGGTGACCAGTGCGCACATGTGCACCAGACAGCTGGTCTTCGAGTTTCCAGGGCTCTGTCGTGCGTACACGTTCCGTTTGGGCACTCGGCGCCGAAAAGATTTGCCATCACTGGTGTAGGGTCTCCTGCTTGGTAGGGGGACTTGGACTATAAGGTCCCTTCCAATTCTGTTAATTTGTTAAATCTGGTTAAGTGACTCGCTGCAGTTGTTACATGGTTGTTAAGTGAATCTGGCTTCCCCGTTGATGTTGATTGCCAGAAGGTCTCAAAAGGGAATTGCGTGACCCCGGGATACTGCGACCGTCATAAACATGAGTCAGTTGCCAAGTGTCTGAATTTGGATCACGTCAGGGGTGAAATCTACTTACCTTCCTTACCGGTTTGAAACTGCATGCGCCACACATGTGCACGAGCGGTGCGCATGCACAGAAGGTAAAAACACATTACTTCCTGGTTAAAACCAGGAAGTAATGACGTCCAGGAGGGTTGGCAGAGCTTTGATTATCATCACTACCAGATCACCGAACTATCACGGCCACAATCGCTACCGATCTGGGAGCCTTTCACCCCTGGATCACATGATCACAGGGGTTGCTGCAATGGTTGTAAGTTTGAAAACGCTCAAAAGTTACTTTTTTCAGAGCCACTGTAACTTTGACAGGTCACTAAGTGAACTGTTGTAATTCAAGGACTACCTGTAGTAGATGCGATTGTGGTTTAGCATACTGAGTCTCGCCACTGTGGTTGGAGAAGCGGAGTTTACGGCACAGCGTTTTGTGGGAACGTAACTGCGATTTACTCAATGAAGTGTGATCAGCTGCCAATTGTGTAAGTGTGTTAGGGTTGCTCCATTCTAGGATTTCTAAAACAGGCCGGCCAAAGTCACCCCATGTAGCTGAATGATTATCGATCAACATCATTATCAAGCCAGTGGCAGTAATATTAGGAACACAACTCCGATTCATGTAGTTATTATCTATGTATAGTTTTTCTTTGTTTTTAACTTAGGGAAGAAGAATGGGATTTATTCCTTCCAGAATGTGGAAAATAGTTCTTTCTAATTTTCAAGCTTGAAAGCAAGGCAAATGGTTTGCCTTTATAAATGCATTTCCTTGAGGGAGGAGATGGGAAGGAAGGAAGGGAAGGAGGGAGGGAGGGGAGTGTGACGACGTAAGGAGATGGATGGAAGAAAAGGAAGGAGAGAAGGAAGGAAGAAGAGGGAGGGAGGGAAAGGAAGAAAGAATGAAGGGAGTGGAATGTGAAGACGTAGGAGATGGAAGGAGGGAAGGAAGGCAGGAAGGAGGGAGTGGGGGAGGGATGGAGGGAAGTAAGTAAGTGGAATGTGAAGACATAGGAGATGGAAGAAAGGAAGGAAGGAGGGAGGGAGGGAGGGAGGAAGGGAAGGAAGGAACTGTGAGTGGAATGTGAAGACATAGGAGATGGATGGAAGGAAGGAAGGAAGGAAGAAAGGGAGGGAGGGAAGAAAGGAAAGAACTGAGTAAATAGAATGTGAAGACATAGGAGAAGGAAGGAAGGAAGGAAGGAAGGAAGGAAGGAAGGAAGGAAGGAAGGAAGGAAGGAAAGAAGGGAGCTATATATCAACACAAGAATAGAATCAGTTAAACATATTACATCTGACTTCTTTCCCTGAAAATCCAGCACTAATGTTTCCTAACAGAATTTATCTATCCCAAGCATACCCCATAATGAGATCAACTGGGAAAAATATCAAGCTTGTTTGTATATTTTATACGTGCTCTAACTTGGCAGTTTGCAGATTATATATTCCCCAGGTCCCTCCTTAAATCGTTTCACACACTGCAATTTGATTTTCTTTGCTTGCCCTTTGCCACCATTTCCCTCCCATACATTTTATTGAGTTGTGACTCACAAAGCAACATTCCCTTTGAATTACGGATGTAATCTTTTCTCTGTTTCCCCCCTTTTCTCTAAAGGATAGATGAGGAGGAGGAGGAGGAGGAGGGGAAGGGAGATTGTGGAGACCTTGGAGCTCTCTGAAGTTGGTTGTTTCCTTGCAGACATTTCATGACCCAACTAGGTCACATCATCAGTGTTAGAAAGGAGTAGAATTTGTGAAATGGAGGAGGAGGAAATTTTGCACCTAATTGTCTCTTGAGGTTCTAGCAGTGGCTACAGATGGAATGATTCACTCCTCAGGGATCAACCCACCCACACTACGCTAAAGAGAGACTATGCAAAGGTTTAAAAGCTGTTTTAATTTCAATTTTGTAATTAATGCACTTCCAGAACGTGACTGCATAAAAATTGATTAGTGTTGAAGGGAAAACATGCTGATTTGGAGCTCAAGTATTTATCACCGTCAGTTAACCAATAACGCAAAATATGAAATCAAAACCTCATCACAGCCACAATAAAAGGTAACAAACTAAGAACCAATTATAGCAACAGCCTGTGAAATAGGAGAGGTTTCAACATATGGCCACCTGCTCAGTGAGAAGGAAACAAAAAATATTCAAGAACTAACCGGGCCTGCATTGGACCACAATATCCATAACGAGCAACGGGATTTGGGTTTGGAGGTTCAAGTATCTTCTAAAACAACGCAGAAACAGGCTTAAATAACATGGAAAATTTTGCTCTCATTAGCAAGTACAGTGAAAGACAGCTTTTACCAATACCATCTCATGAAAGTAATATTTATATTATTATTTATTAAAATATTTAATATTTCAAAAGGGTTTTTATTTTGATTTCCTTGACACTTTATCAGCTCTAACCTACCGGCCCGACTGCTCTATGCAATGCACAGGCATTTGCTATTATGGAGAGAGGGAAACATTTTCCCCGATACTGACAAATATTTGAACTCGCTCCACTGTAAACCTTCATTCGGCATATTCCAGCACAGGTTATAACGAAATGTCAGACAAATGCTGAAATTAGAAAGTTGACATTTTGAACAGAACGGTGCTATTAAGGCCAGGCAGTCCCCAATTCTACTTAAGTGTCAGTGGAATTATTTAGAATTAGAATCAGAATACAGCCGGAAGGGACCTTGGAGGTCTTCTAGTCCAGCCCCCTGCTCACACAAGAGATCCTACACCATTTCAGACAAATAACTGTCCAGTCTCTTCTTAAAAACCTCCAGTGGCGGAGCACCCACAACTTCTGGAGTCAAGTCCTTCCACTGGTTAATTGTTCTCACTGTCAGGAAATTTCTCTTTAATTCCAGGTTGCTTCTCTCCTTGACTAGCTTCCATCCAGCGCTTCTTCTCCTGCTTTCTGATACTTTGGAGAATAATTTGACCTCCTCTTCTTTGTGGCAGCCCCTCAAATACTGAAATAGTGCTATCATGTCACCCTTAGTTCTTTTAATCTAGACTAGCCAAACCCAAAGCCTGCAGATGTTCTTCATATGTTTTAGTCTCCAGACATTTGATCATTTTAGTTGCTCTTCTCTGAACTTTTTCCAAAGTCTCAACATCTTTTTTGTAGTCTAGTGACCAAAATTGGTTGCAGTATTCCAGGTGTGGTCTTATTAAGGTTTTTAGAAAGGGGTTCTAAGACTTCACGTGGTTTTGATTCTATGCCTCTGTTTATACAACCCAGGATTGTATTAGCTTTTTTGGTTGCTGCTGCACACTGCTGGCTCGTGTTTAAGGGATCGTCCACTAGGACTCCAAGGTCCCTCTCACAGTTACTGTTTTTGAACCTATAGATTGAAGAGTAAATGGATGAAAAGGTTCATTTTTTTGACCCTGCTAGCTTGCAGTGTAAACTGTAGTGTTGGTGACACATTGGTCTGGACAATGGCTGCAGGCTGTGTGTACCCTCCTGGTTTTTTTCTTCCCTTTTTACATGTGAAGTAAAAAGCTGAGCTAGCTAGAAATCTTGTCCCCAAAGTCCAGCTGGCTATGTAGAAGAATCGAGCTCATTAAAGTAAGACCTTGACTCTGTAGGCCATCTGGGACAAGGTGTCCATCAAAGCCCAATATCTGTTCAATCTGAATATATTTTCACAGATGCAAATTTTGTGCACTGCGTCTAGATAAAAGGAGGGACTATAAAGTTACTGTATTTTGCTATATCACCGCATAAAATCACTGTTTTGCTGTATTTAGCGGGTGTATAAAAACAATGATTAAATATCCAACAATCCTACGGAGCCCAATATTTCTAGTTCAAGTTAAGACATCCCAAATTGATGGTTGCTTAGCCTCCACTTGTAACAAAGGGAGCTTGCCACTTCTCTTGGTTCCAGTACTGAACTGGTGTGGCCATTAAGAAACTCGTCCTAACATGCGACAGAATACAGAATAAAAGACCTTGGAGGTCTTCTAATCCAGGGGTCCCCAATCCCCAGTCCGTGTACTGGCATCAGCCCGCAGCATGCCAGAAATCAGTTCGCGTAAACAAGCAAAGCCCCATCCATGCGAGGGTGGCATTCACTTACTTTCCCTACCAGTTTGCAAATGTGAGCGATTTCCGCTACCGGTTCAGGCGAACCGGTCCGAACCGGCTGAACACCACCTCCGCATCCATGGGATGCAGGCAGCATGTGAAACCACAACCCCTCTGGTTCATGGAAAAATTTCTCTCCATGGAAACAGTCCCTAGTGCCCCAAAGGTTGGGGGTCTACTGTTCTAGTCCAACCCCCTCCTCAAGCAGATTTCAACACTGCTTCAGGGGGTTTGAAATGGCCCTCTATTTCCAAGCAAAGTCACTTGCTAATGCTCTGCCTGGAGTACAAAGCACAGCAACAATTATTCCTGTTAATTATCGCTGTGTTTTTGCTCGGTGATTAACATTCACGGCGGAGGCGCAGGGAAGCACTTTTTTTTCCCCCTGAAGTCGCGCTGCGATAAGGACAAACACGGGGGCCCTGTGGAATTGTTGTTTATCACTTAATATAGAAAAACGGATGAGCTGAATTAGCCAAAGAGCCAGGGGATAAAACAGAAGCTGTGAATCGCTCAACGGCTGGGGTGCTACGCTTGGACAATGACCAAGGCCGGGAGGAACCCCTCTTGCGTTTTGGCTGTTTTCCTAGCCCTCCTACCAAAAACACAGAGAAGGATGGATTTTATTCTGCCAGGAAGCTGGATTCATTTAGCCCAATTTGTTCTCCTCTTCCAGATGTGCTAGAATTTCATATTTCCCCCCCCGCACAACACCCCCAGCCACAGGGTAAAGGCTTCTCTCCATAACACAGCGAAGCGCAGCAGTGGGATCTTTGCCTAAAAGTAGCAAAAGATGGATTTCCACCAGAAGTTTGGGATGCTGCTCAAAAGATTTTGGCGTCAGTGTGAAACGCGCTCGGATTGCTCCGCTGGGGTGTTGCCGTTTTCATTAAGAAAAGCCTCGCTCGGTAGACATCGCTCTTGGAAAAAACAGCAGGCAACGTTTGAGCTGCCATCTTTGCATGAATTATAAAGAGGCTTAACCTGCTGTGCTCGTATGCAAATAAATACGGGGGAAGACTGCATTCCCAAACGACAAAGTTGGTTCTATTTGGACAGGTTTAAAGGGTAACGGTTCCCCTCGCACATATGTCCGAAGACGTCTCCGTGGTCATGTGGCCGGCATGACTCAACGCCAAAGGCGCACGGAACACTGTTCCCTTCCCACCAAAGGTGGTCCCTATTTTTCTACTTGCGTTTTTTTACGTGCTTTCAAACTGCTAGGTTGGCAGAAGCTGGGATAAGTAACGGGAGCTCACCCCGTTACGCGGCACGAGGGATTTGAACCGCTGAACTGCCGACCTTTCAATTGACAAGCTCAGCGTCTTAGCTACTGCGTCCCTTTTTTGGACAAGTTGAGGAGTAGCGTTTTAGCAGGCCATGTTTGTGTCAGGCCTGGAAACCATACTAGACTTTAGGGTTCCAGACGCTGCCACATTTTTTCCCCTGAGGGGAAGAAGGGGGGTTGAGGGGTATGGTAACATTCTTCAAGCGGTCAAGGTCGGATGGTGTTCACATCTGCAGGAGGAGTGGCGAGAAGATATTCGAATGAACTGGGAGAACGTGGGACCATGTGACCAGCAAAGGGGTTAGGGGGGTGGGACTCTTGGGGTTTGTATAACTGGGAAAAGGATCCGGAAGTTCAGTTTTGGAATTTCACTCATCGTGTGCCAGTTTCCTCATGCTAGTAAAGAACTCTGAAAGACAATGGCTTCTGAGGTTTTTTTATGCAGAAGAGGTTTTTCTGGAACCTTGACAGTTTGTTGTCATGGGATTCGGCATACCTAAATATTTTGATACTGATGTTAACAAGAGAGGGGGTCCGGAGGCTAAAACATACGAAGAACAGTTGCAGGGATTGGGTGTATCTCATCCAGGGGTCCCTAACGTGTGGGCCGTGAGAGGTTTGCAACTGGACCATGGAAACAGCCAGCGACTGGGTGAGAGCTTGCACATATGCTCTGTTTGTGTGAGCGACGCTCGTGGAAATGGAGTTGCGTGTGCAAGCTTGCCGGCCGCTTGCGTGAACCATCCCCTGCCTCCCTTGCCAGTGCGCAAAGCCGGAAATGTTAAGGAACTCTGGTCTAGTCTACTGAAAAGAAGGACTGTGGGTGACATGATCGCAGTCTTCCAATATTTAAGGGGCTGTCACAAAGAAGGGGTGGGGGGGAGTGTTAACTTATTCTCCAAAGCACCAGAAGGCAAGAGAAGAAGCAATGGATAGAAATTAATCAAGGAGAGAACCAATCTGGAAATAAGGAGAAAGTTCCTGATAGTGAAAACATTCATCTTGCCTTCAGAAGTTGTGGATGCTCCATCACTGGAGGTTTTCAAAAAGAGATTGGACATCCATTTGACTGAAATGGTGTAGGGTCTCCTGTTTGAGCAGGGGGTTGGACTAGAAGACCTCCAAGGTCCCTTCCAACTCTCGTTATTCTGTTCTGTTATTCATCTTTTGCGGATAAAATGAGAGCTCCCAAGTTCTAAGGAACTTCTGACTCACCCTCTGCTTGGTAGGCCTGACATTGCTTGCCAAAGGTACGCCAGGCGGAAGCACCTGGCACGAAGCAGGTGTGGTAAGTAAGGGCTGGCTGGGAGCAGAAGCTCATGGCGAAATAAGTCAGATGCTTGTCCCGTGATTCAGTTCGCTTTGATTCGGTATTAAGTTGTCAGCACGGGCGGATTTGAACCCAGAGATCTCCTTCACATCTTGCGCAGCCTAATCTCAGCTGAACATCGGCTGGGGCTGGTTAGCTGGCACACCTCCTCCTGCGGCGCATTCATGCACTCTCTGTCTTTGCTAACCGCTTTTTAGATTAAGTGCCGCCCACATTACACCTGTGAATTTGCAAATCAAAGCTACATCGGGCGTTCAAGGAAACCATTAGTGCAGGGAGAAGAGGAACAGCCAGCCAAGTGGGTTACCTCGACAAAACAAAGCAATTAACATCTGAATTTACAGGGAAATACGTTCCTGCAACAGATGCACACGCAATTTCTCTTTTGGCCCTTTGGTAAAAGACTGTTTAGGGACCAGATGTTTTCATTCATGTCAAAGACGAATCCAGCTGCGTCAAGCTGTGAGAATTTCTTCTGATCTGTCAAAGCCTGCCATGAGCTAAAAAAAAAAAGCTGGGGGGGGGGGGGAGAAGGATAAAAGGGGAGGGGGGGCTGGAGAAAGAAAAGCTAGGTTTGAAAGAGAAGCTGGCTTTCCACTGGGACTTGTTCCGCCATCTGTATTTAAAAGCTTTTGACTACTTGAAGCTTCTTCCTTGCAGCATTTGGAAGGCATTCAGCGAGAAATGCAGACATATTAAAATAAAATTTTAAAAAAGCAGAAGTATAGCAGGGGCTGCGAGGCTTCAGGAAGGCTTGCAGGAGAGGCAGGCGGGGGGGTGGGGGGCTTCACTTTGAAAACCGATTTGTGAACTCAGTGGGAATTGCACACAAATTAGAATACCTGATTCCCCAAAGCAACAGCCAGGCAATGGAGCTTCATGCCTGTAGCCTGCCTGATTTAAATGAGACTCAGGACCAGACTAAATCAGGTGGGTGGGTAAGTAGGTGAATGGGATGGATAAAGATAGATGGATGGATAGTGTTGTGACCTAGGCCCAAGTAGTTATTACCAGACACAATCAGTCCTGAACAAACGTATTTGATTAGAACAGCTGATAATTACTGCATCCTCAGCTTAATCCAAATTAATTCCAAAACAAATCCTTCAGAAAAAGTCCTTTGGCCTTATCACAAACCTTTGTCCTCTTGGCACCCTGCAAAAGGCTTTTCTTGGCAAAGCCCCACGAAGTTCAGAAACAAACAAGAGACGCTAACTAGGAACCAATGTAGCAACATTGCTTTCCTACAAAGAGCCCAAGAGCCGTTGCTGCTCTTTTAAGACTTATGGGAGGGGCCATTCATCTCCTGGCCTTACTCCCGAGTCGCCCTTTTTGCTTTAGCTGCTCTTAACTTTTTGGCAGCTCTTCGCATGCGTGCACTAGGAACAGGCTCCTCCGTACCTCTGCCTCTCTGCTGTCCACCTCTGGAGGATCCGGAGTCCGCGCATCGCTCTCAGATGGGCCTGGCCCCACCTCTGCCTCTGATGCAGAGCCCTCATCCGGGCCTTACCCAGAGTCCAGGACTGACTCATGGTCCTCCCCAGCCTCCTTACTGTCCGACTCCGCTGCTAGCTCTGCGAGCTGCTGATGGACCACAACAGATAGATAGGCAGGCAGGCAGGCGGATAGATGGATGGATGGAGATACATAATATAGGATAGGAAGGTAGGTGGATGGATGGTGATAGATAAGACAGTCTAAACTAGACTACAGAGACAGATAGTAGATGTAGGTGGCTATGTAGGTAGGTGGATGGATGAATTGGATGGATGGATGGATGGATGGATGGATGGGAGAGAAAGAGAGAGAGAGACAGACAATTGCTGGGTAACATAAATGGATAGCAATAGATTGATGAATGGTTAGAGATAGATGAACGGATGGAGAGACAGATGCCTCCACAAGCATGCTGAAGGCAGAAAAGAGGAGCACACAATGTCAAATTTAATAGATGAAACCATTATTTATTGCATGCTGGCTTCGGGAATTCTGGGAGTTGAAATCCACAAGTCTTACAAGTTGCCATGTTTGGAGATTCCCGATCTAGAATGTAGATTTAATCACGAAAATGGGCAATGAACGCGCTCCTAGGAAGACCTTTAAAAATCATTCGTTAGTGAATAGCACAAGCAGTGCCGAGCACATGTCATTGGGGCCACCTATAATACCCCCTGGTTAAAAGCGGATGTCAGAACCGGCTTCAGAGACAAAAGACATTCCATGTGCAGGAGGAGTCTTTATTGGCAAAAGAGAGATATTGTCCCTGCTCCCCGGGAAGGCAACGAGTGGACGGAGAAGGAAGAGTCATACACACGGCGACTGCCCTTTGACCCTCAATTGCAAACACCCAAAGTGTTTACTTTTCCCAGGATGGCAATTGCTGTTTCGCAGGTTTCAGCAGGAAATGAAGAATTTAATTATAATAACCCCTTTTGCACAATGCAAGCGCTTGCTAATCACACATAATCATACACTGAGTGCCTCCGCTCACATCAGGCTACCTTTAAATATCATTTTAGTTGACCTATCCAGTTAATGCGCCCCCAGGAAAACCTGCAGGGGCAACACTTACAAATCAACACCTAGGAAGGAGGGGAAACAGGCAAGACATTTGTTGTGGTTAGCGAGGGGAATGCAAGCTCTTTCTCGGTCTTAAAAACAGGAATGAATGTTTCACGTTGACGACTATTCGGCATTCAAAAGAACTGGTCCTCTGACTGGAGGTATTCCATAACCAAGGTGCCACAGCTGAGATGCTGATAGAAGAGAGTTATTTGTGGCTCAGGGTTGAACGGTGGGCTCCTTGGTGCTCCCTGCCCGGATGATGTTACCTAGTTAGGTAATGAAAGGTCTCCAACCCTAAATGTCAGGCACAGACTTCAGAGGATCATTAGAATTGCAGAAAAAACAATGGCGACCAACTTGCCTTCCATTGAGGGCCTGTATATTGCGCGAGTCAAAAAGAGGACTGTGAAAATATCTACAGACCCCTCACATCCTGTACATAAACTGTTTCAACTCCTACCCTCAAAACGACGCTATAGAGCACCGCACACCAGAACAACTAGGCACAAGCGGGGCAGGGCACGTGCGGGGCCAATCATGCATGCATGGGGGATGGAACGCATGCGCAGGGCAGCGCACACATTGCATTTTGGGGGTTCTGGCACAAGCGTGCGCATTCATCACACGCACGAGCGCGCTTGTGCACTTGGTCCGGAAAAGGTCTAGACCATCACTGGTCTAGTTACTCTTTGAAGAGAAGACTGTCAAGAATACCAAGACTGTAGGGCTACACTAGGAAATAAAAAAAAAACATCGAAAAGAAGGCAACAATAAATTCCACATTACTGCCAAGAAAAAAAACAAAAAAACCACCCAGGTAGGATAGCATCTTCCATTGCGCTTAAAGGTATGAACCTAACTTTCTTTGTTGTTTCTGTACCATATTTATAAACTAGCCTGCAGCACCTAGGAACATATAACCGAAGGCACCCACAACTCGCCCCCTCTTGCCCACTCCTGTAAAACACTCCTTTACGTCCTGGCTGGCATCTCTTGAGACTGGCGGCCTAAGGCAACTGACTCGTTTAGACAAATCTCAGCTCCAGCTCTGTTACTTCTCGTTCTTTACACTGAGTTGACTTCCAAGCCATTAAGGTCTTCAAACAGAGGTCAAGACAGTTCAAACAAAATCTCTCATCATGGAGATCTTAAGGAGGTGGTCTACAGCTTGTAGTACCTGGAAAGCTAATAAAGGAGAACAGGAGTGAAATGAGAGGTCCTTGGTGCTCTCTGAGTTTGGTTGCTTTCTTGCAGATGTTTCATAACCCAACTAGATAACATCATCAGTGCTGGAAGGGAGGAGGGTTTGATTGAGCAGTGATGATGTTACCTAGTTGGGTCATGAAACGTCTGCAAGAAAACATCCAAGCTCAGAGAGCACCAAGGACCCCACAGTCCTCCCCTTCCTCCTCCTTAAACCCCACACCCTTCTAGCATTGATAATGTTACTTAGTTGGGTCATGAAACGTCTGCAAGAAAACAATCAAGCCCAGAGACAACCAAAGACCCACAGTCCTCTTTTTCCTCCTCCTTAAACCCCACACCCTTTCTAGGATTGATGATGTTACTTAGTTGGGTCATGAAACATCTGCAAGAAAACAACCAAGCTCAGAGAGCACCAAGGGCCCCTCATTTCAAGAAAGCTCCAAGTCGGGAAGCAGCTCTCCTCATTATAATGCAACCTGAATGTGCTGGAGTTACAACCCTGGGTCATTCTCCCTGGACATACCTGTCTTCCATTCTGCCTTCATTGTTTTCTGACTCTCCCATTTTTGGAAATGCCTGGGTGGTGTTGCCCCTTGGCATCTCCATAACTTCACAGACAAACACGCGTGTCCTTGGTCGCTTGGAGGGACCAGTCTCTCTGCATACGCTATTGGAACAATCTGAGTCTCTTGCGCAGCAAAAGCTTTCAAGGTGATTGGGGTTTATGGAAGATGAATACGGGAAGATGGGTCTTTTGTATTAAGAGACGTAACCAGGGGGAAAGAGGGAGGAAAATGACACAGGCCAATTTTAGCACGCTTCCTATAATCGTCTCAAACGGCTGAGGTGCTTTTCACAAAAAAGACTAAGCAGTTGAGCTCGCTTTCTCCTGATTTCATTAAATTGGCTCAGACGTGCCCTGTTCCCTGTCTTGCTGCTGCCAATTGTTATTTCTCCTCCTCCTCCTCTTTCTCTTCGGCTAAACTCTTTTAGCACTGATGATGTAACCTTGTTGGGTAATGAAATGTCTGCCAGAAAATAACCAGGCTCAGAGACCCACAATCTTCCTCCTCCTCCTCATCTCAACAATACTAATAATTGCAATAATAATAATAAGAAGAGTTATTTTACAGTTGACTCTGCAGCAGTGTGTGCAAAGTGCCTGGAAAGCTATGTCAATTCTCTTTTTATTAACTATTGCCTTGGAGGAGTTGACTAGGACAAATAGAAGAGGGAGGGCAGTCCTCCCTCACAATATGAAACCATAAATCCCTTCCCTGGGTTGGATTAGACAGGGATTTTACACAGAAAGAGAGTTGTTCCCGGGAACCTTTTCCTGCTTTGCAGGCAGTCCGGAGACAAATGACCCAACGGCCTTGATTGGGGGTACACTAAATTTTCTCTTTGCAATCTTTCTTCCGAGAGTTTGGCATTTTAATCAGTTGCACTGTGTGAAAATTATACTGAGAGGCAAAGCCACGCCAGGCTGTTGCTTGAGGAGTCCCGGGTCAGGAACCCTGAACTCCAGCTGCACTCCGGCAATTTTTTGTGCTTTTGCGGTGACATGCACAAAGCAAAAGACGCCTATTGACACGAGGAACAGACCACATTTGAGTATGTTCTATCCGAACTGGGATGCGGTGGCTCATCTAACAATTGACAGTGACAGATCCTGATGGCCTCAATGTACCACTCCTTCTCCTTCTGCTTTTCCTTCTCCTCCTCCTTCTCCTCCACCACAATCTCCATTATTATGAACTAATATCCTTTGCCTTCTCTTTCTCCATTATTATGAAACCATCT
Source organism: Ahaetulla prasina (assembly GCF_028640845.1). Lineage (NCBI taxonomy): Eukaryota > Metazoa > Chordata > Lepidosauria > Squamata > Colubridae > Ahaetulla > Ahaetulla prasina. Next base: position 8,208,120 of record NC_080553.1, on the reverse strand, counting down.
CTACCTCCTTCTCCTCCTTCTCCATTATTACAAAGAAATATCCTTCACCTAGGGGTTTAGTGGTTTAGTGGCTAAGATGCTGTTTGTTGATCGAAAAGTTGGCAGTTCAGCGGTTCGAATCCCTAGTGCCGCGTAACGGGGTGAGCTCCTGTGACTTGTCCCAGCTTCTGCCAACCTAGCAGTTAGAAAGCAGGTAAAAAATGCAAATAGAAAAATAGGGACTTCCTTTGGTGGGAAGGTCACAGCGTTCCGTGCGCCTTTGGTGTTGAGTCATGCCGGCCACATGACCACGGAGATGTCTTTGGACAGCTCTGGCTCTTCGGCTTTGAATTGGAGATGAGCACCGCCCCCTAGAGTCAGGAACGACTAGCACGTATGTGCGAGGGGAATCTTTTCCTTTATCCAAACTTAACCAAAAATACCACTTGAAGCCAAGATCGCCAAACAGAGGCTGCCATACTTTAGCCACGTCATGAGAAGTGACTCACTCAAGAAGTCAATTCTGTCGGGAGTGATCAGTGGAGAAAGTAGAAGGGGACGCCCTGGCCCGTTGGCTGGACACTATAAAGCAGGGGTCTCCAAGCCTGGTCACTTGAAGACTTGTGGACCTCAACTCCCAGCATAGCTGGCTGAGGAATTCTGGAAGTTGAAGTCCACAAGTCTTAAAGTGGTGAAGTTTGTAAAGGATGACACTGAGATGGATGACCATGGAGGATCTGAAGGAGACGGTGCGAGGCAGAGGGGCATGGAGAGTGGTGATCCATAGAGTGGCCGAGAGTCAGACATGACTGAACGGCTGACAATGACAAAGTTTGGTCAAGAATGGTCTTTCAAAGAAGCTTGGACTCCAGTCCCCCATTCTCAGTCCAACATAGAAGACTCCAAGCGGGTCAAAAGTAGGAAGTGGCCACCGCAAGGAAACACAAGTTATGTAAACCTTCCTCCAGCTCATCATAATGGAATGAAGGATACGGATTAGGAATTAAGACTTTAATCTAGATTAGGCCAGGCTTTAATCCTATCTCACCGGTTTGGGACAAATCTAGCAGAGAAGCAAAGGAGTCTCTTTCCCAAATCCCCTTAAAACACAGATGTATTTTTGAGCATATTTTTGGCCTTGGTTATGCATGGTTTTTAAGGTCATCCATGGAGCACGATCAAACTACCGGGGACGTGGAATTATTGGATGACCAAAAGGACTTTTATGTATCTGTGTTGCAGAAAACAGAAGCTTCCTTCGTGATGCTTACCGAAGTCTATTTCTCGATCAGGAAACTCTGGAGTGACTGGGATTGGTATAAGGGTTGGACTAGATGACCTCCAAGGTCTCTCCCAGCCCTATGATTCTGTGTTCTACGTGTGAGTTGAAGGGCTGTATCTGAAGCCCAGGACAGAAAGTGAAAAGAGCCCTTTCAGGGGCGTCTTTTGGGGATTAAAGAAGCAAGAGAAGAATGGTGTAAGGACTTCCTTCTGGGCTTACCCCAAAGCTGGAGGTGAAAGGAGAATGGAAGAACATGTTCGGCACAAGGCAGAGCTCCAAACTTTTAACGCTGAATATATATATCTAAAACGACCTCCAGCTAAGAAATCGTGACCTTGGAAGGCAAGCCCTGCTTTCTAGCTTGATCCACCTTTAATATTGCAGCTTAAATTAAATCAACAGTGCATTTTAAAATCTATCTTCTATCCTTCCAAATCTACTGGGGAATACAGAAAGGTTTGCAAAGTCATTTGTAGGAGAAGGAGGCTTATGTTGGGTCAAAACTCGGCATGCTTTTAAACTTCTGGCAACTGTCGTTTTAAACTTTTTAGCATTTCTAGGTCAGCCAACTAATTTAGTCTGAGAAATGATCTCTTTGAAGAACTTGGACTGACTGCATAGAGTTATCAGACACTTACTGGTAATTTGGGGGCAGGGGGCCGTTAATTTTATGGCCATTTGCTTGTTGAAAGGTGTTCATTAACAAGAAACAATGGGTGGAAAACGATATATCAAGGACAGAAGCAATCTGGAATTAAAGAGAACATTCCTGACAGTGAGAACAATTAATCTATGGAACAGAAGTCGCCTCCAGAAGTTGTAGGTGCTCCATCATTGGAGGTCTTTAAGAAGAGACTGGACCGCCACTGGTCTAGGGCCTCCTGCTTGAGCAGGGGTTTGGACTAGAACAGGGGTCTCCAACCTTGGCAAAGCTGGCTGGGGAATTCTGGGGGTTGAAGTCCACCAGGCTTAAAGTTGCCAAGGTTGGAGACCCCTGGACTAGAAGACCTCCAAAGTCCCTTCCAGCTCGATTCTGAATGAAATGACTAGCAAAGGCACCAAAGGCTAACAAACCACAAACATTTGGCACAGTTGCCAGCTATTGAACAGTCTCTCACAGCCAGCATGACAATCCCAAAGGTGCTTTTTCAACAGGCAACTGGGCTTCATGGTTGTTTTCTTCGAAGACATTTCACTTCTCATCCACGCTTCTTCAGCTCTTCTCAGAGCTGAAAGTCCAGAAAGTCCAGCTGCCTCTTGAAAAACACACTTTTGGGCCAACCATGAACCTGGATGACCGAGAATCTCCATAGACATCCAGCATGACAATGTTAAGGAGTTCAGGAACATCTGGAAGACCAAGGTTCACCATCCTGCCTTATGGATAAACAACAACCATTTCAGAGTCAAGCAGAAGATAAGGACCAAGATGAAAAGGTGAAACCGTGGTTCCTTCCACATGTGGCACTCTACTCTCTCAATCCTGTTGTCAGTTTTGGAAGGCAGTTTTCTTTTTGCTTCTTAACTACTACATATTTTAGCTGGGGAAGTTGGGAGGGGGTTGTTGCTGGAGCGGTAGAAAGTTAGTCATAACAACATTCTGTATTCAAGGACTTTTGCCTGCGTCTGATGGAGACTGCCTGAAGATTGTATCCAACTGAGTGTGAAGAGTTGATTGGACAATGTGATGAACTTGTAGGTGTGGGGCAGAGCTGTGAACTGTCAGCTGGGTGTGGAAAACCTGGAAGCTTTCAGTTTCGGGTTTTCCTAGCAGTGCCAACATGATATCTCTAATAAATTGGAACTTTGAGGAACCTCAAGCCTCAGAGCTTTATTTCGCTGGGGATGTTCCTTGGAACCCTGACACCTGTAAGCCAGGAAAGATGGACCATTCAAATCAACCAGAGGGAGACTGTAACGGCTGTGGACCTAGAGATCCAATTGATCGAAAGCAAAACATGGCTTTGTAATATTTAGTTGGGCAACCCGACCCCGCCAAAATGCTAAACCGTAACGACAAGACTTGGAGCTCAGCAATCCAAATTCCTGAATAATTCACTCAACGCAAAGGTATCCTCAGGCAGGGTTTTTATGTCCACCTGCGACGGAGAAGTTGGCCAGGAAATAAATAGAAGGCAGCAGTTACAAATGGACCCTCGCTTTTCTGATATTTCTAAAGCTGTATCGAGTTTGGCAGCGAGATGGTTCAAGACCTGATAATAGGATAAGTGAACGGGAGGAATAATCTCAGGGATAGACGGAGCCTTCCAAAGATATTATTAGCAGGAAAAAGCTAGCTCTCCTTGGAGAATTGGAGTTCCTCTCTAACCCAAGTAGGCCTTCTGGCCAGAAGCAGCTGCCCATCCGGAATTCAGATGCCTACCCAGAAAAGATCTTGTTACAAGCAATTTAGCAAAAAGTCCAGTCTACGCACAACAATCACAAACCTGACAGCCTGTCTGACCACATTAGTGTCAGTAGTCATGTATGCTTTATGTCCAGGAGAGGAAGAGAATGAGGGAGATACGTTATCTGCTGGTTGCACACACGGCAGAGAGAATCCTGAGCTAGGCAGACAAGCCAGTCTGGGTTACCATGACTGCCAGCCAGCCAGGTTGGAGTTTTGCTCAAGGAGGTGGGGGGACGGGGATGGATGGGGGACATGACCAGAACTATGGATTCACATGTGGCTATTTATTGGCAGAATGGAAGGGGGGATCAAGAAGCTATTTTCCAAGGTACTTGAAGGCCAGATGAGGAACAATGGATGGGAACTGATCAAGGAGAGATTCAACGTGGAAATAAGGAGGAATTTTTTGACAGTGAGAACAATCAAACGATAGAACAGAAGTTGCCTTCGGATGTTGTGGGAGCTTCATCACTGGAAGCTTTCAAGAAGAGACTGGACTGCCATCTGTCAGAAACGGTGCAGGGTCTCCTGCTTGGGTGGGTGGGGGTTTGGACTAGATGACCTACAAGGTCCCTTCTAGCTCTGTTAATCTGTAAAGTTTAGAAAGCAAGTGTGGACATTTTCACTGATGACGATGAGATCCGTGCAAAGCTGCTTAGAAGTCTGTCATGTTTTTTACAACATAGAATCACTGGAAGGGAGTTTGGAGGTCTTAAAGTCCAACCCTCTGCTCAGGGCAGGAGACCTTATACCAGTCAGGTCAAATGGTGGTTCAGTCTCTTTTTGGAAGCCTCCAGCGATGGAGCACCCACAACTCTGAGAGGCATGCTGTTCCACTGATTTTTCTCATTGTCGGAAAATTTTTCTCTTTACTTCTAGGTTGGGATTCTCTGTAAGAAGGTTCCACCCAGCTGTGTCTTGTTTTGTCCTCTGGTGCTTTGGAGCAGGGGTCTCCAACCTTGGCAACTTTAAGCCTGGTGGACTTCAACTCCTAGATTACTGCGTAGTTTATGTTGTGTCTTGCCCGCTCTCACTGCTTATCTTATCTGCTTCCGAACGCTGAGGAATGTCCTAGTATGCCTCCCGGCCCCAGCCCTGGCTCCAAGCCCAGACAGGCTGAGGAGGAGGAAGCACCTCCCGGCCCCAGCCCTGGCTCCATGCCCAGGCAAACGGAGCAAGTAGACCCCTCCCCCTCCCCCACAGCATGTGAGCCTGAGGGAGGCCAATTACCAACACCTGTCGACTGGAGTGACCCTCGCTTCAGAAGAATTGATAGGCGGCGGCGTCAGAAGGAAGGGAGGGGCAGGCCTGGATAAGTGCTGAGTCATGGAGCCACACCCCATGGCCTATATAAAGGACCTGCTTTCTGGCATTCTCTGAGTCAGGCAAAGTTGAACTTATCTTGCTGAAGTCACTTTCTGGTCTCCTGCCTGCCTTGAGGATTTTGCTAGGACTTTGGCAGAGCTGCAGAGGCAAGCCTGATTCGGATTTCCCTGACCCGGCCGTCAGCGGAGGAGTGGGACACGACAGTTTATTGTAAACTTGGAAGATGGAGCGGAGGGTCCAACTTTCTTTTGGTGGGAGGGTGGAAGTTTTGCTGCCTGGGGAATTCTGGGAGTTGAAGTCCGCCAGGCTTAAAGTTGCAAAGGTTGGAGACTCTTGCTTTGGAGAATAAATCAATCCCCTCCCTCCTCTCTGTGACAATCTTTTCCATATGCTAGACCAGTGATGTTGAACCTTTTCGGCACCGAGTGCCCAAACTAGAACGCGTGCGCGCCGGAGCACCAGACACTTGAAGACCAGCTGGCCGGTGCGCATGCGTGCCACCTCTGGTACACGTGCCTTAGGTTCGCCATCACGGTGCTAGGCATTCCTAATTCCTTCAACTGTTCATAATACGATTTAGCTTCCAGACCCGTCATCATCTGCATGGCTCTTATCTGCACACTTTTACTGCGGTGATCAGAACCGGATACAGTAGTTCAAGTGTGTCCTCACCAGAGTGGTATAAAGCAGAACACAGAACATAGAATAATAGACTTGGAAGGGACCTTAGAGGTCTCCTAGTTCAACCCCCTAGCAGGAGACCTTCATATTTCAGACAAATGGTTGTCCAATCTCTTTTTGAAAGCCTCCAGTGATGGAGCATTCACAACAGGGCCGGGATAGCTCGGGCAGTAGAGAAGCCTGTTATTAGAACACAGAGCCTGTGTATGATAAAATGGGCACAGAATATTCAGGAACCAATAATGTTGGAAACATGGGAGAAAATCTGGGTTAGAAATGTTAAGTTTACACAAGCACAGAATTTAAGGGAAAATTTTTATAAGATGTTTTATAGATGGCACTTAGATCCCAAAAAATTATCATGTATGTATCCTAATATCCAAGCGAAATGTTGGAGGTGTGATTGTGATGATGCTACATATTTTCATATTTGGTGGACTTGCAAGAAAATTAAGGTCTTTTGGATAAGAATTTGGTGGATTATTCAAAATGTACTGAAGAAGAAGATAAAGTTCCTGCCACAATTTTTCCTTTTGGGAATTATAATGGATTGTACAGGGATTGAGACTAAATTGATTCTGAACTTAATAACAGCAGCAAGACTGTTGATTGGACAATACTGGAAGAAAGAAGAGATACCTACAATAGAAGAATGGATATTGAAAGTTATTAATTTGGCTGAGATGGCTAAAATCTCAGCGTTTTTAAAAGACAATACGCAGGAAAGATATTTAATTGAATGGAAAAAATGGATTGATTATCTACAAAACAGATATCAGATTAAGAAATATCAGATTGCCTTTGAATAATTAGAAAGTTATTTTAGGTAGTGGGGAGGGGGTGGGGAGACGAAAAGCTTTGGATGTGGTTATTTGGATTGGAAGGGAAAATTTTATTCTATGTTTGGTTTATGTATAACTTTACCTTGTGATTGACCCGGGAAGCCGGGGGGTGGGGGAGGGAGGGGGGTGTTTTGTTTTTTTTTGGGAGGGAGGGGGAAAAAAGGGGGAAAAATGTTTTTGTTTTTTTAAAACTCTTTCAATAAAAAAAAGAAAAAAAAAAAAAGAACACAGAGCCTGCAATTACTGCAGGTTCGAGCCCGGCCCAAGGTTGACTCAGCCTTCCACCCTTTATAAGGTAGGTAAAATGAGGACCCAGATTGTTGGGGGGGCAATAAGTTGACTTTGTAAAAAAAATATACAAATAGAATGAGACTATTGCCTTATACATTGTAAGCCGCCCTGAGTCTTCGGAGAAGGGCGGGGTATAAATGTAAACAAACAAACAAAAAAAAACTTCTGAAGGCAAACTATACCGTTGGTTAATTGCTCTCCCCGTTAGGAAATTTCTCTTTAGTTCTGGGTTGCTTCTCTCCTTAGTTAGTTTCCATCCCTTGTTTCCTGTTTTGTCTTTTGGTGCTTTGGAGAATAGCTTGACTCCCTCTTCTTTGTGGCAGCCCCTGAGATATTGGAAGATTGCTATCATGTCTCCCCTAGTCCTCCTTTTCATTTTTTTTTTATTTGAATTTTATATCCCGCCCTTCTCCGAAAACTCCGAAAACTGTGTTAAGCAATAGTCTTCATCCATCTGTATATTATATACAAAGTCAACTTTATTGCCCCCAACAATCTGGGTCCTCATTTTACCTACCTTATAAAGGATGGAAGGCTGAGTCAACCTTGGGCCTGGTGGGACTTGAACTTGCAGTAATTGCAAGCAGCTGTGTTAATAAAAGACAGACTTAGTCTGCTGAGCCACCAGAGGCCCATTAAACTAGACATACCCAGTTCCTGCAACCGTTCTTCATATGTTTTAGCCTCCAGCCCCCTCATCATCTTTGTTGCTCTTCTTTGCACCTGTTTCCAGTGCAACATATATTGGATCTAGGCCAATATCCAGTGAAGAACTGATCCTGTCTTTCTCCAGAAGGCCTGGGTCTTCTGGAGAACAAAGAGGCAGAATAAATGTCCTAATCACTCACTGTAAATAACCTTGGAGTCAAATATTAGCCGATATGTGGCATGGCACCTTATTAGCCTTCTAGTCTCTTAAAGATAGGGATGCTTTTAATTAACATCTGAGGGGTCTCCTTTTTTTGTAATCACCCATTACTGATTAAATAGCAAGATCCAGAGTCCAATCATGATCCGACTGGGAAGATTGTGAAGTTGCAGAGGTGTTGCCTTTCCGAAATTGTCTGTGAATTGATTTCTTTTATTGAATTAATAAGTGTTATCATGCTGTACAGAAGGCAAAATTGCTGCTGAATGCAAGTGATAACATATAATTACGGAAAATCAAATCCTAATCTGCAGAGCTGAACCAGGTGTCAACATTTTAATTGTAGTTCGGGGGATGCATTTAACACCGGGGAGCAGGGGAAGAAAAAAAGAAGAAGAAAAAGAATCTCATGGTTGCAAAAAAATCTAGAGAAACTGGTACTTTCATCCCATAGTCTGGAAATAGGATGGTTTAACTGAGAAGTGAGTGTTAATAATCCGCGGAAATTTACTTCTTTAGTAGGGGAACACAAAGAAAGGAAGGAAAGGAAATATGCATACAGGTAGCCCACGACGTATGCCCACAACTGGATTTCTCTTGCTAACCAAGGCAGTTGCTCAGCTGAGTCTGTTGCTAGTCCAGGCCATGGATGCCCGTTATTATACTGGAGGCTAAAACATATGAAGAACGGTTGCAGGAACTGGGTATGTCTAGTTTAATGAAAAGAAGGACCAGGGGAAACATGACAGCAGTCTTCAATATCTCAGGGGCTGCCACAAAGAAGAGGGAGTCAAGCTATTCTCCAAAGCACCTGAAGGCAGGACAAGAAGCAATGAGTAGAAAACTAATCAGGGAGAGAAGCAACTTAGAACTAAGGAGAAATTTCCTGACAGTTAACTTGCCACCAGAAGTTGTGAATGCTCCAACACTGGAAGTTCTTAAGAAGATGTTGGATAACCATTTGTCTGAAGTGGTGTAGGGTTTCCTGCTTAAGCAGAGGGTTGGACTAGAAGACCCCCCAAGGTCCCTTCCAACTCTGATATGATATGATATGATGACCTTTTTTTGCCATGGTTGTTAAATGAATCACTGCAGTTAAGTGATTCGTGCTGTCATGAAGTCCCGTTGACTTTGCTCATCAAAAGCCAGCTGGGGAGATCACAGATGGTGTTCCCAGGATCCCAGGATCCTGCAATGGCCTCATATCCCTGTTCTTTGCCAAGCACCCAAACTTTGATCAAGTGACCATAGAGATTCTAAGTGGGCCGTTCAGTGCGAGGCCCGGTCCTAAGTCCCTCTTTTTGGCGCTGTTATGACTTCAAACAGTCGCTGAATGAATGGTTGGAAGTTGAGGGCTCTCTATTCTTGAAAGCTGAGCTTGATGAATTCTTGGTTGACCAATAATCAAGAATGGCTTGATGGACAATACATACTTGGTTGGAAAAAATGACAAAGTAGCTTATAGGCTTGAAACCAGAGATACTTTTGTCGGGCATTCTACCGGAAAAAATATGATAGAAAGATTACATTATCTGGTCTTGTATATACTAACCGCAACTAGAATTGTTTTTGCGCAGCAATAGGAAAATGATGAGATTCCATTAGAGGAGAAGGTAATTAAGAAATTATTAGAATGCGCAGAAATGGATAGATTAACGCTCGCTATTAAGGATGAAGAAGGAACTGAATATTTTTTGATATGGGATGTATTCTATCAATGGCTAGACAATAGAAACAGAAGTTAGAAAGGAGGAGACATAAAAAGAGGAAATTTGTCTGAAGTGGTGTAGGGTTTCTTGCCTAAGCAGGAGGTTGGACTAGAAGACCTCCAAGGTCCCTTCCAACTCTGTTACTCTATTCTAAATGATAATGTGGAGAGTTGTTAAAGAAGATGATGTTAATTAAGTATTGTTGTTATTATATTATTAATATTATTGTGATGAATATTGTAACAACATGTGGATTATGATTGTTTAAAAATAATTGTATCTAGATCACACACTGCTTGATGGAAATTGAATGTTATATAAATAAAACAAGGGAAATAAAGAAAAAGAATGGCTTGATGGAGACAGATCGGTTCAAGCCTTCTCTGATAAATTGTGGTTCCAGAATGCAGACACGATTGGATTAAATGGAAGAAAAGACATGAGCTAGGAATGTTGAGAAGCAACGAAGATCTCCCTGTCTCCTTTTTAAAAAAGTGCGGTTAATCTCTGTCTAGAACAGAAGCCCCCCAGCCTTTTGGAAACCAGGGATTGGTTCTGTGGAGAGAGATTTTTCCTGTGGACTGGAGGGAGCGTGGTTTTGCCTGCATCCCATGGATGAGGCTTCACTTGCTTGCATGGCCCAGTTTCTAGCATGTCGGGGACCGGTTCTGATCCATGGAGTGGGGATTGGGGACCCCTGGTTTAAAAGGACTAGGGGGGACATGATAGCAGTCTTCCAGTATTTGAGTGGCTGCCAGAAAGAGGAGAGTGTCAATTTATTTTCGAAAGCACCAGAAGGCCAGATAAGGAATAATGTGTTGTGACCCAGGCCCAAGTAGGTAGTACGAAACTCAGTCCGTGAAAAAACAAACAAACTTTATTCGAACAGCTGAGAATTACTTCATTCCCAGCTTCGTTCAACTCAAATTAAAACAAATGCCTCCCAACACAAATTCCTCACTCCTATCGCAAACCTTGGTCCAATTAGGCAAACTGCCAAAGGCCTTTCTTGGCAAACATTCACAAGTCACAAAAGTAAAGGCAAGACGTAGACGAAGCAGAAGATAAAGCTACCAACGTTGTTTTCCGGCAAAGCTCAAACGCTGGTCTGTTTTAAGCCTTATGGGAGGAGCCAATCAACTCTTGGCCTTACTCCCGAGTCGTCCTTTTTACTTGAGCTGCTCTTGCCTTCTGGCAGCTCTTCTCATGACTGCATTAGGAGCAGGCTCCTCCTGTTCCTCTGCCTCACTGCTATCAGTCTCTGGAGTCAGCACCTCACTTCCCGATGGCCCTGGCCTCACCTCAGCCTCATCGCTGTCCGACTCAGTTGCCAGCTCCGTAGGCTGCTGATGGACCACAACATAATGGATGGAAACTAATCAAGGAGAGAAGCAACCTGAAATGAAGGAGAAACTTCCTAACAGGGAGGACAATTAACCAGTGGAACACCTTGCCTTCAGAAATTGCGGCCACTCCACCACTGGAGGTTTTTAAGAAGAGACTGGACAGCCACTTGTCTGAACTGGTATCGGGTCTCCTGGTTGAGCAGGGGGCTGGACTAGAAGACCTCCATGGTCCCTTCCGGCTCTATTCTGATTGATCTGTCCCCAACTGCCTGTCTCCTGTTTTCCAGAGTCTTCAGCTATTAAAAAAAACCCGAAACACTCTCTTTAGGAATGACAGCTTTGTTGACAGGAGGGAGGTGGCAAAGTCAAGCACACAAAGACAGCTGTTCTCGAAGCCCAGAAGACCAATTGATTTAATAACTAACTTAGCTAAATCGCTGTTGCTAAATTGGCGCAATTAGTAACTGAACTTCTTTTGTGGACGCTCAAATCAGTTTAAGGGGGTCAGGAGAGATATTGATTTTTATTTTTTATTTTTTTTTGCTCGCTCTGGATAATACAATCTGTCGATGCGGATCTCGTGGAAAAGGTGCCAGGCAGCAGCGGGTTTCCAATATTCTTACCTTCCGCACATACGCCTGGATTTCCGCGCACACGTTTTGCTCACGCATGCACCTTCTGCGCATGTGCCCGGCCTAAAAAATGTGTCTAAATAGGACGGCATTACGCCGGGGCGGTCCACAGTCGCTGCTACCGGTTCACGGGAACTGGCTGAATACCACCTCTGATGCCGGGTCTGCCAAGTTTAGCTACCCTTGGTGACAGTAAGAAAAGTATGCTGAGAAATGAATTTGGGTTTTATGACTTCACGGCCACAGATGGAAATGGTCTGGTATGGCTTTCTCCTAGACTGGTTTGGCATTCCCAGTTTGGCCTGTAGCCCTGGGATTTCCTGGCAGTCTCTGAAGACTTATGAGGCTTAGCTACCTGCCTATCCATCTTCCCAGGACGTTCTGGAATCTGATGCCAAGAAAGTCCTGGTGGAGTGTGGTGACATTGACCAAGCAGTGAAAAGACTGACTGTTCTTAGCCTTCCCTTCTCATTCTCTCAAGGAGGTAAAAATGAGTCCATTTGTTTGGTTTTTGATCTTCTTAACAAATAGGAAGCAGCAGGTGAAGCTAAGCCGAATCACATCAGATACCTGTACAATTAGCACAGGGGCCCCCCAAGGCTGTGTGTTCTCCCCACTTCTCTTCTCTCTGTATGCCAATGACTGCATCTCTAACGATCCATCTGTTAAACTACTGAAGTTCGCAGATGACACAACAGTGATCCGTCTCATTCAAGACGATGAATACAGACGGGAGGTTGAACAACTAGCCTCGTGGTGGGACCGGAACAATCTGGAACTGAACACACTCAAAACTGTAGAAATGGTGGTGGACTTTAGGAGAAACCCTTCCATACTTCCATCTCGTACAATATTAGACAACACAGTAACAACAATAGAGACCTTAACATTTCTAGGTTCGCAAGATCTAAAATGGACACTTAACATCAAAAATGTCATCAAAAAAGCACAACAAAGAATGTTCTTTCTGCGCCAACTCAGAAAGCTCAAACTGCCCAAGGAGCTGCTGATCCAGTTCTACAGAGGAATTATTGAGTTTGTCATTTGTACCTCTATAACTGTCTGGTTTGGTTCTGCAACCCAACAAGACAGACAGAGACCTCAGAGGATTATTAGAACTGCAGTAAAAACAATGGCTACCAACCTGCCTTCCATTGAGGGCCTGTATACTGCACGAGTCAAGAAGAGGGCTGTGAAAATATCTACATACCTCTTGCATGCTGGATATAAACTGTTTCAACTCCTACCCTCAAAATGACTATAGAGCACTGCACAGCACAACAACTAGACATAAGGACAGTTTTTTCCCCGAAGGCCATCACTCTGCTAAACAAATATTTCCCTCAACACTGTCAAAGTAGTTACTAAGTCTGCATTACTATTAATCTTCTCTTCGATCCTATCACCCATCTCCTCCCACTTATGACTGCATGACTGTAACACTGTTGCTGGTATCCTTACGATTTATATTGACTGTTTCCTAATATGATTTGATTGCTTATTTGTACCCTATGACCATCATTAAGTGTTGTACCTTAGAATTCTTGATGAATGTATCTTTTCTTTATGTACACTGAGAGCATATGCACCACAGTTAGTCCAGAATGCGGCTGCGCGGGTGATAGATGGAGCCCCTCGTGGCTCCCGCATAACACCCATCCTGCGCAGACTGCACTGGCTACCTGTGGCCTTCCGGGTGCGCTTCAAGGTTTTGGTGACCACCTTTAAAGCGCTCCATGGCATAGGGCCGGGTTATTTACGGGACCGCCTACTGCTACCAAATACCTCTCACCGACCCGTGCGCTCTCATAGAGAAGGACTCCTCAAGGTGCCATCAGCGAGGCAATGTCGTCTGGCGACGCCCAGGGAAAGGGCCTTCTCTGTGGGGGCTCCCACCCTCTGGAACAAACTACCCCCCGGACTTCGTCAGCTTCCGGACCTTCGGACCTTCCGCCGCGAGCTTAAAACATACTTATTTAATTGCGCAGGACTGAGTTAGATTTTAAATTTATGGGTTTTAAATTGGGTTTTATTCTTATATTTTTAATTATTGGGCTTTTAGAATAAGTTTTTTAATTGTTTTTATATTGTATTTATGTGTTTTTTAAGTGCCTGTAAACCGCCCTGAGTCCTTCGGGAGATAGGGCGGTATATAAATATGATCAAATAAATAAATAAATAAATAAATAAAACAAATTCCTTGTGTGTCCAATCACACTTGGCCAATAAATTAAATTAAATTAAATTAAATTAAATTAAATTAAATAAGTCTAGTCTAGTCTAGTCTATTCTTACTCTTGATCTGAGTGGGTGGAGTTGGTTTAAGTCTGTACAAGTCTTGGTCCGTTTCCAAGTCCAGGTACCCCTCCACTTCCGACTACAATTGAGCCCAAAACTTCTGTTGCTAAATGAGACCATTTGTTAAGTGAGACATTTGTTAAGTGAGATTTGCCCCCATTTTACAACCTTTCTTGCCATGGTTGTTAAGTGAATCACTGCAATTGCTAAGTTAGTAACAGAGTTGTTAAGTGAATCTAGCTTCCCCATTGACTTTGTTTGTCGGAAGGTCGCAAAAAGGGGTCACATGACCCCGGGACACGACAACTGTCATAGCAATAGCATTTAGATTTATATACTGCTTTATAGTGCTTTACAGCACTTTCTAAGCGGTTTACAGCCTATGGTCCCCAACAATCTGGGTCCTCATTTTAACGACCTCGGAAGGATGGAAGGCTGAATCAACCTGGAGCTGGTCAGGATCGAACCGCTGGCAGTCAGCAGAATTAGCCTGCAACACTGCATTCTAACCACTGTGCCGCCACCACGGCTTATAATCATAAATATGAGCCAGTCGACAAACGTCTGAATTTTGATCATGTGACCATCACGATGCTGCAACGTTTGTCAGTGTGAAAAATGATCACAAGTGATGTTGTTGTAAATTCAGACAGTCACTAAATGAACTGTTGTAAGTCGAGAACTACCTGTAATTCCATTCCAGGCTGTTCTCCCCAAATGTATTGCAGGTAAAAAACCAGACCGCTTGCAACGGAAAATCTGGAATCCTTCCCCGGTGCCAAATACATCTTCATTCCCTTCTTTGTGTATTTCAGGAGATAGCAAGAGCGCTTTGTTTTTATGAAGTCTTTTGCTGATAACAAAAGCCTTTGACAGTTCTAATAACAGACCAGTATGGTTTCCTAGCGCTACTGTGGGATGATAATTGTGCAGGTTTTTTTCTATTTCCCCGCTGCCGTAGATTAAAGTTTATCTTCCCGTTTTATCTCTTGCATGGAGGAGCCGTATTTTCGGTGCTTTCGTTGTTTTGATTAAGCGACCGCGTATGCCACCTTGAGAGTCATTTTTAAGGAAGATACCTGGGCGATAAAAGTTTTAGAGAATCGCTTGTAAAAACACCCCCTCTTAATGTTTACCCGCCCTAGAAAACTTGAAACTTGCATAGATTTCTGTGTAACTTTAATCCCACCCACCCAATTCTCCCTAGGTATTAATGTGGATCCTTCAGGAGGACATAGGTATAGGTAGTCCTTGACTTACAACCACTGTTGAGACCAGAAGCGATAGTTGTCCCACACTGTGAATCACTCAGGGATAAGTGTCTTGTGGCCACGTGGCGGGGGGGGGGGGGGGGAGGGAAGGATGGGGGGGGTCATTAACTGGTGGAGGCAGGGGTGAAATCTAAAATTTTTCCCTATCGGTTCTGTGGGCGTGGCTTAATTGGTGGGCATGGCTTGGAGGTCAGGTGACTGAATGGGCATGGCCAATAATAATAATAAAAATAATAAAGTATACAAAACTTGGGAGCACACTGGTCTACTTTCTTTAAAAATAGAGGCAGCGGTCTACTAATTGCCTTTTTTTGGGGAGGCATTGGCCTACCTTCTTTAAAAATAGAGGCACTGGTATACCAACTGCCTTTTTTTGGAAGGCAACAGTCTACCTTCTTTAAAAATAGAGGCACCGGTCTACTAATTGCCTTTTTTTGGGGAGACACTGGCCTACCTTCTTTAAAAATAGAGGCACTGGTCTACCAATTGCCTTTTTTTGGAAGGCACCGGTTTACCTTCTTTAAAAATAGAGGCACCGGTCTACTAGCCGCCTACAGCGCTGATCAGCTGTAGTGCGGCCCTTTGAAGCGCCAAAGGGCCTCACTACAAAAAAAAAAGCAAAGCTGGCTGAGGAACTCTGGGAGTTGAAGTCCACAAGTCTTAAAGGGACCAAGGTTGAAGACCCCTGCTCCAAAGCACCTGAAGGCAGGACAAGAAGCAACAGGTGGAAACTAATCAAGGAGAGAAGCAACTTAGAACTAAGGAGGAATTTCCTGACAGTGAGAACAATGAATCAGTGGAACAACTTGCCTGCAGAAGTTGCGAATGCTCCAACACTGGAAGTTTTTAAGAAGATATTGGACAAGCAACCTGGAATTAAGGAGAAGCTTCCTAATAGTGAGGATAATTAACCAGTGGATCAGCTTGCTTTCACTAATCGTGGGTGCTTCATCACTGGAGGTGGTTAAGAAGAAACTGGACTATCATCCATCTGAAATGGTCTAGGGTCTCCTGCTTGAGCAGGGGGCTGGACTGGAAGACCTCCAAGGTCCCTCCCAACTCTGCTGTACCTGTTATTCTGATCCTGAACTAGCAGGAACTGGCTGAGGAGACCCAAAGAAGTGGAATCTACCAAGACTAACTGATATCTCTCTTGAAGCCCTCAACTGCACATTGGCCCCTCCAGTATTTCTTACGCATTAAGCAATCGAGCTGTCAAAATGTGTATTCTTTTCTCGCCTTGAGATAGAGGGGAGCAGAGGTCTGCATGTTTGTGTATTCCTGCTGACTACAGTGATTTGCCAAAAAACGCCGCAATAAAATATAAGTGTACTTTCTTCCCAGGGCAGGCTGGGGGTCAGAGCTTCCTCCCGGAGGAGGTGTTTATCTCTCATTCCGTGCAACAGAAAAATATAACGGTAAGGACAGGGGTGGGCGGAGGCATCTGTACATCCTACTTTCTTCTTTTTTTAAAAAAAAAAAGTCCTTCATTACATCTTGTGCCTTCAGGCAACGCATAAAGGTGCAAACGCGGGACCGTTGTTTTTTTTTTGCCCTTAAAGCGAGAATGAATGTTGGCTTTTGCGTTGCCTCTGGTGCTTCTGGTTACACAGCAAACATGCACTCGGCGCCCTCCCTTTCATCCTTCATTCCACTTGTTAAATAGACTTGGCATCCTTGAACAGCTGCTAGGTTCAAACAAACAATGTCAGGAAAGCCGACCCACCACCATCTCGCACGAACACGGACTTCCTCCTCCTCCCGTGGCCTGAAAGCTTGACACAACATCGCTCAGGGACACGGGAGGGGAGAAGGGGGCTCATGGGAAGAAGGGGAAGGCAAGTTTTAGAAGGTAGCCCTGCAGGGGCAGTAGATTTGTGGAGGTCGTGTGCTTTGCATGGCACCCGAAGATCTCTTTTTTTTTTAAAGCTCAGAGCTGAAATGAGGGGTCTTTGGTGCTCGGAGATGAGGAGGAGGAGGAAGAGATAATGGAGAAGGAGAAGATGATGGAGAAGGAGGAGCAGAGGAGGAGGAGGAGAAGAAGAAGAGGAAGAGAAGGAGGAGGAGGAGATGATGGAGGAGGAGGAAGAGAAGGAGAAGATGATGGAGAAGGAGGAGCAGAGGAGGGGGAGGAGAAGGAGAAGAAGTAGTGGAGGAGGAGGAGGAAGAGAAGGAGGAGGAGGAGATGATAGAGGAGGAGGAGATGATGGAGGAGGAGGAGCAGAGGAGGAACAGGAGAAGGAGAAGAAGAGAAGGAGGAGGAGGAAGAAGGAGGGGAGGAGGAGGAGAAGATGATAGAGAAGGAGGAGCAGAGGAGGAACAGGAGGAGAAGGAGAAGAAGAGGAGGAGGAGGAGGAAGAAGGAGGGGAGGAGGAGGAGAAGAAGGAGAAGAAGGAGAAAGTTTTGTTTCTCATCCAAGAAGTTTAATCAGTTGTAACATTTTGCATTTCCAGTTTCTCTTCCTTCTAGTACATCTGTGGCAGAAGTCAACAACATTTTCTGACACGTCACGTGCTCTCATGCCATGGGCTGAGTGCATCTATTCCCCACCCCCCATAGCACAGAGCCCATCATTTCACATAATTATCAAATCCTGCAAGCTTTCGCCAAGATTTAATGATTTCTATTTGTCGTCCACTCTCTGGGCACCAGTTTGGGGTAGCAGGGGGTCTGTCCTGGTGCCATCCTGCCATCCTGATTTGAAGCCTTGCCGGGGGGGGGGCATTCAACAGTTTGCATTAAATCCAAAGGACTGGTCCCTTTCCCAGCCGCCATTTCATCCTGCACTCCTGGGTTTCCAAAACTCTGAGATCGGATCTCGCTAAAGCCTCCAGATGACAATTCTGAATGTTGATTATTAGGCTCGTCATTTACATAATAATCTCTTTTGAAAGGCCACTTCCTGCACTGTGTAATTCCCCCCCCCACTCCTTCGGTTCCAAGCTTTCTGGATCCCGCTTTTTGTTTTTAGCAAACGCTTTTTGAAGACTCTTCCTGGTTTTCGAAAACAGATGGAGGCCAAAAGGGAGAAAGTGAAAAATAATAATAATAATAGTCGTAAATTCACTTGACGTTGGAAAAAGTCCAGGGTGTTTAGCTGGGGGTGCTCCTGTTTGAAATGACTTCATAGCCTTTGTTTTTGTTTTTCTCTCTCTCTCTCTTTAATCTAGTGCAAAGAAAGGGATGTGGGGGGGGGGGAGGCCCAATCCCCTCTCTAAATCACCAAGGAGCTGGCATGAAAAATTGCCTTGGAATTCGCTCTTTTCGACTGCCTTCCTCTTTAAGTCTTTGCTTGCTCTCATTTAGCCTGGAGAGCTCTTAAGGGAGCTGTCGAAGGAGGCAATAGACAAGACAATAAGATTGGAGGAAGAGGGGGATTGCAAGTGGTGTCTGGGGAGACATCACGTTTTGTTATTCTTTTTGTTTTTGCCCTTTACCTCTTTCTCCCCCCCCCCCACTCTCTCTCCCAAACTTGGACTGGGGTTAAGACAAGAGATGAAAATGCCTGTCCAGGAGGCCTTTTCCTCTCCCTCGACAGGAAGAGTGGTCAGACATCAGAAGAAGTGTGGTTTTTTTTAAAAAAAAAGGAAAATGACAAGAATGATTCACTGGAGAGAGAGAGAGAGAGAGAGAGGGAGAGAGAGAGAGAGAGGGAGGGAGGGAGGGAGGGAGAGACCGCATCTGCCTCGCATTAAAACATGAAATCCTTAATGTAAAGGAGGTATCTGTGTTTTCTTTCCGGCTTTGGCACCCAGGCAGCCATATTTCGCGGTGGAAAGCCACAAGGAGAACAGATGGCTTGCTGGTTGGACCCTGCCAGGCCCTTTATCACTTCTAGGAGATGTCTGATGGCACCCTAAAGCAGGGGTCTCCAACCTTGGTCCCTTTAAGACTTGTGGACTTCAACTCCCAGAGTCCCTCAGCCAGCAAGGGACTCTGGGAGTTGAAGTCCACAAGTCTTAAAGGGACCAAGGTTGGAGACCCCTGCCCTAAAGCAATGGCTGATTTGGGGACTGGAGGCTGAAACGTATGAAGAACGGTTGCAGGAACTGGGTATGTCTAGTTTAATGAAAAGAAGGACTAGGGGAGACATGATAGCAGTCTTCCAATATCTCAGGGGTTGCCCCAAAGAAGAGGGAGTCAAGCTCTTCTCCAAAGCACCTGAGGGCAGGACAAGAAGCAACGGATGGAAACTCATCAAGGAGAGAAGCAACTTAGAACTAAGGAGAAATTTCCTGACTGTGAGAACAATTAATAAGTGGAACAACTTGCCTGCAGAAGTTGTGAATGCTCCAACACTGGAAATTTTTAAGAAGAGATTGCACAACCATTTGTCTGAAATGGTGTAGGGTTTCCTGCCTAAGCAGGGGGTTGGACTAGAAGACCTCCAAGGTCCCTTCCAACTCTTGTTATTCTATTCTAGAGCCAAGGTGGCGCAGTGGTTAGAGTACTGCAGGCTACTTCTGCTGCCTGCCGGCTGCCTGCCATTTGGAAGTTCGAATCTCACCAGGCTCAAGGTTGACTCAGCCTTCCATCCTTCCGAGGTGGGTAAAATGAGGACCCCCGATTGTTGGAAGCAAGAGGCTGACTCTGTAAATCACTTAGAGAGGGCTGTAAAAGCGCTATGAAGCGGTATATAAGTCTAAGGGCTATTGCGATTGCTATTCAGCAGCTTGTCTTCGCTGTCTCTTTGCCAGTGGCATCGGCCAGTGTTTGGGGGCATGTTGGCACTGTGCAGAGCACCAAATACAGGTAGTCCTCGACTTAGAACAGATCATTTAGCGATTGAAGTTGCAACGCCACTGGGAAACCGACTCGTGGTTATTTTTCACACTTATGACCACTGCAGCATCCCCATGGGTCACAGGATCAAAATTAGGACACTTGGCAACCGGCTCACATTTATGACGGTTGCACTGTCCCGGGGTCATGTGATTTAACTTTTGTGACCTTCTGACCGGCAAAGTCAATGGGGGAAAGCCAGTTTCACTTAACAACCGGATGACTAATTTAAGTGATTCACTTGACAGCCGTGGCAAGGAGGGTTGTAAAATGGGGCAAAACTCACTTAACAAATGTCTCACAGAAATTCTGGGCTCAGTCGGAGTTACACCACCATTGGAAAGGAGATTCTGTGGCCCATAAAGCAGCCAACAAGTTATTTTAATGTAAAAAAAAACAGTCTTAAATCCGGTCCGGTTGTGTTGGGTGTCTCGGCTTACAACCTTCACAATTCACAACCAAAGTCCCAGCCATAATTGTGGTCGTAGGTTGAGGACACCCTGTACAGGGAGCCTCTGTATACAACCACAATTGAGCCCAGCAACTCCGTCGCTAAGCAAGACAGTTGTTAATTGAATTTTGCCCCGTTTTACAACATTTCTTGCCACCGTTGTTAAGCGAATCACTGCAGTTATTAAGTTACTTGCACGGCTGTTAAATGAATCTGGCTTTCCCCTCGACTTTGCTTGTCAGGAGGTCGCAAGAGGGGATTTTTTTTCCCTGCATCCCATCGTTCTGCTAAACAACTAATTCCCGCAACACTGTTGAACTATTTGCTGAGATTGTATTACTATTCTTCTTCTCATCCTTCCTATTACCTATCTCACCCTGCTTATGACTATAACCTTGTTGCTTGTAACTTTACGATTTATATTGTTTATTTAGTTTCCTAGTATGATTTGATTGCTTATTTAGTATCCTATGACTTTCACTAAGTGTTGTGTCATATGATTCTTGATGAATGTATTTTTTATGTACACTGAGAACTTCTGCACCTGAGACAAATTCCTTGTGTGTCCAATCACACTTGGCCAATAAACCTCTTCTCTTCTCTTCTCTTCTCTTCTCTTCTCTTCTCTTTCCCTTCCCTTCCCTTTTCTCGTGTCTTCCCTTCCCTTCCCTTCTCTCTTCTCTTCTCTTCTCTTCTTCTCTTCCCTTCCCTCTTCTCTTCTCTTCCCTTTTATCATCTCTTCTCTTCTCTTCCCTTTTATCATCTCTTCTCTTCTCTTCTCTCCTCCCTTCCCTTCCTCTTCTCTTCCCTTCCTTTCCTCTTCTCTTCCCTTCTTTCTTCCCTTCCCTTCCCTTCCCTTGTTCTGTTCTGTTCTATTCTGAATCCAAGTAAACTCAGCCTAAGTAGCAGCCTCTCCTAGCGATCCAATCTCTTGCTTGCTTTGCAAACCCTGTCAATACCTGACTTTTATTTTTATTTTTAGCAGCAAAGCGAGTGGGATGTTAACAACAAATTAGAACCAATTAGGCATTTTCAGTTTTCATACATCAGTTCTGATTAGCTCTGGCCTCTCTTCCTTCTCCCTCCTCTTTCCAAGATGCATTAGGCCTGTCAGAAGCAAGTTGGGGGCAGCCGGGGGCAGCCGGGGAGGGCTGGCCTTGACAAAGAACAAATTGCTGTGCCTCTTTCCCCCAGTTCGCGGGGCAGGGAATGTAAATGATATTCAGGAGGGCGACATTTTCCTTGGCTTGTTTAGCGTTGATCATCAGCGGGGAGGTTAAAGGATCTTAGCTGGCCAGTTTGCCAGAGGGGGAAAAAGGGAAAATTCAGCAAAGGAACTTCCAATTAAAAAACAACAACAACGTAGGAATAGTGGACCTTGGACCAAACAGAGTCACACCCAAAGCAATAATTCATGTATGTGACTGACTTTTACATCCTGAAAAGCAGCAGTAATGAAATACAGGCTCATTTATTCTATTCTGCAACGATTCTAGATCATCATCTCTGAAAATATAATGTTTCAGTCACGGTTGTATCACATGCAGGAAACATGAGTGGAAAACATCCCGAAGGCACTTCTTTCCCAAAAAGCAACTAGACTCCCTTGGGGTTTTTTTTGCCCCGCATGGAAACGTTTTGCTTCTCATCCAAGAAGCTTCTTCACTTCGAAGAGGATGGTGAGTCAACCAGACACATTTCAAGGAAGCATTTATGAGCTGGGGAGGATTTCTCGCCTCCCCAACAGGACAGATTGATTGGCCACCCCTAAATTCAATCTAGTGTGAAAGTGAAGATCAGAGGAAGCGATGTACCTAGCAGGACCAAAGAAACATCTGCTTGTTTGCACTGCGTTTTCCACTTGGGCAGACTGTTCAGATGACAGCTGTCACAAGGCAAATCTCAGCAGATGGGAGGCTGGTGAAGGTCCCAGGTGGGTTAAAACTCAGAAAGGATTTTACAGTTCTCTTCTCAAACCAACAGATTTTTAAAAAATAAAACGTGCTCCAAAAATAGTTTGTGAAGAACTGCTTTAAATATACAGATGTTGGGTAGAGTTTCTTTCCTTGGGACAACCGCCAGGTACATATTTGGGTAATTGGATGTAAAGGAAGGCCTGCAGTATTTGATCCACCACTCTGTCATCTGTACCTCTATAACTGTCTGGTTTGGCTCTGCAACGCAACAAGACAGACAGACTTCAGAGGATCATTAGAACTGCAGAACAAAACCATGGCTACCAACCTGCCTTCCATTGAGGACCTGTATACTGCACGAATCAAAAAGAGGGCTGTGAAAATATTTACACACCCCTCACATCCTGGACATAAACGGTTTCAACTCCTACCCTCAAAAGAACGCTATAGAGCACTGCACACCAGAACAACTAGGCACAAGAACAGTTTCATCCCTAACGCCATCCCTCTGCTAAACAAATAATTCCCTCAACACTGTCAAACTATGCACTAAGTCTGCATTACTATTCTTCTTCTGATCCTTACTAGTACCTATCTCTTCCCACTTATGGCTATATCCATGTTGCTTGTATCTCTGCAAGTTTTATTGTTTTTATTGTTTCCTGATATGATTTGATTGCTTATTAGTATCCTATGACTGTCACTAAATGTTGTATCTTATGGTTCTTGACGAATATATTTTATTTTTTCTTTATGTACACTGAGACTATTTACACCAAAGACAAGTTCCTTGTGTGTCCAATCACACTTGGCCAATAAAGAATTCTGTTCTGTTCTGTTCTGTTCCCTCTACTTTCATCTTGGGTCTCTCAAAATTTCTGTTTTAACCTTTAATCTGTGTTTCTGTCTTCCTTTTTTTATTTATACAATAGCAGAATGAGAGAATAAGAGACTTGGAAGGGACCTTGGAGGTCTTCTAGTTCAACCCTCTGCTCAAGCAGGAGACCATTCCTGGAGGGAAACTCTGGTGGCGCAGTGGTTAGAATGCAGCACTGCAGGCAAAATTTGCCCAGTCTGGAGTTTGATCCTGATGGGTTCAAGTTTCATTCAGCCTATCATCCTTCCGAGGTCAGTAAAATGAGGGCCCAGATTGTTGGAGGCAATATACTTACAGTTGTAAACTGCTCAGAGGGTGTTGTAAGCAGTATATAAGTCTATTGCTCTTCCGGACAAATAGCTGTCCAGTCTCTTCTTGAAAACCTCCAGTGATACACTACCTACAACTTCTGGAAGCAAACAGTCAGAATCAGAATCGAGCTGGAAGGAACCTTGGAGGTCTTCTAGTCCAGCCCCCTACTCAAGCAGTGGATCCTATACCATTTCAGACAAGTGACTATCCAGTCTCTTCTTAAAAATCCCCAGTGATGAAGCACCTACAACTTCTGAAGGGAAGCTGTTCCACTGGTTAATTGTCCTCACTCTTACGAAGTTTCCCCTTAATTCCAAATTGCTTCTCTCCTTGATTAGCTTCCATCCATTGTTTCTCTTGTCCTGCTTTCAGGGGCTTTGGAGAATAATTTGATGCCCTCTTCTTTGTGGCAGCCTCTCAAATACTGGAATTCTGCTATCATGTCCCGTTCTCCCACCCCACCCCACCCCGTCCTTCTTTTCTCTAGAGTTCTGCAACTGTTCCTCCTATGTTTTTGTCTCCAGGCCTTTAATCATCTTAGTTGCTGTTCTTTGCACATTTTCCAAAGTCTCAATCTCTTTTTTTTGTAATGGGGTGACCAAAACAGGTCGCAGTTATTCCCCCCCGTGTGGTCTTACTAAGGCTTTATAAAGCGGTACTAAATACTTCATACAATTTTGATTATATATTCTATAATTCAATTCATTAATTGCGCTCACTGTTAGGAAATTTCTCCTTAATTCTAGGTTGGCTTTTTCTTTGATAGGATTCCATCTGCCCCTTCCTGTGTTTCCCATTACTTGGAATTGCCAAAGCTTTCTGCTATAATACTTAATACTTGCCTTAACTGACATCTGGAATATCAGTGGGGGTTTTCTGGGCATGTGGGGCTCCTCAATTTATGTCAGCATTCCCACTAGGAATTAATGTAAAGACATCCAATCTTCTTGACTCCATATAAATTCTCAAAGCAGGTTTGTAAACTTCCTTCCTTCCTTCCTTTTTTCTCTCTCCTTTCCCTCCCTCCTTCCTCTTTCTTTCTTTTCTCCCTTCCTTCCTTCCCTTACTCTTTCTTTCTTTCTCTCTTTCTTTTTCACTCTTTCTCCCTCCCTCCCTCCCTCCCTCTTTTTTTTTTCTTTCTTTCTTTCTTTCTTTCTTTCTTTCTTTCTTTCTTTCTTTCTTTCTTTCTTTCTTTGTCTTTCTTTCTTTCTTTCTTTCTTTCTTTTTCTCTCTTTCCTCTCTTCCCTCTCCCCTCCCTCCCTCTCCCTCTCTTGCATATACACAGATGCATGAAAAGAATAGCACTAAAGGAGAATAAAGATGACAGCCCAGTTGAACAAGGCAGCTATAAAACAGTGATCGTAATAAAGAATAAAAATGCTATATTACGTTGCCAAGGGAACAGGTATTCAAGGACTCCCAGGTAACGCTGTAAAACATGCTACTGAGCATAACGCACTAAAGCAGGTTAAGGGGTTATTTATTATGTTAGAACATGCCACGGAGTGCCCTCTGGTGTGTGCCGAAGACAGAAATGTCTGGCAGTTTTAATTAAAAAAAAAGAAAGAAAAGGCAACAACACCCCTCTGCTATAGGCCCTTGGAGGGAATTAGCAAGAACTAAACTGTTTGCTTTCCCACTACAAAATAAAGAGGCATTTTGGGGCTCTGAGTCCAAGCGACATCCTTCACCTGCTTCCTTTTTCTTTAAAAAGAAAAAAGAAGAACCAAACAAAAAAAACTAAGAT
Organism: Ahaetulla prasina; assembly: GCF_028640845.1. Taxonomy (NCBI): domain Eukaryota; kingdom Metazoa; phylum Chordata; class Lepidosauria; order Squamata; family Colubridae; genus Ahaetulla; species Ahaetulla prasina. The sequence goes on along the minus strand of NC_080553.1, from coordinate 8,183,100 downwards.
CCTCCGTAAGAAGAAAGGGAATTTACACATGATAAATGAAAAGCGGAAGGAAGTCCAAGCTGATAGTTCCCCTGGGAAAATATTTTTCACGAGGTATTCACGAGAAAAATATATATATATATATATATATCTGCTTCAGAAATAACCACTGGGGGAGTGGGAAGTCAAAATAATATTAAGGTGGGATGGGAGGAGAGATCCGTCTGTGCAGAGTCAGCAACTTCCATATACAGTATTCGTTCCAAACACAGCAAGACGGATGGCCCGGCAGCTGAGCTGGCTATGAATCAACCCTTAGGTGTAAAATATCTTTGAAGCTAACCCTGAATCTTAGCTTGGACAATCTCTGGACTATTGGCGTCTTCTCTCGAATCCTCATTGAGCTCCTTTGATGGGAGTTTGACATAAGGAAGTGCCTTCCGCTCTCCGCCTGTTTTATTTCACGCTTAACTTTTTTCTTTCTTTTTAAGCCACCAGTTTACTCTTTCGGGTCACTCGTTTTAACGTTTTAGGTTTTAACGGCTCGCCTCCAGAAGTTGTGGGTGCTCCAACACTGGAGGTTTTTAAGAAGAGACTGGACAACCATTTGTCTGAAACGGCACAGGGTTTCTTGCTTGAGCAAAGGGGGGTTGGACTAGAAGACCTCCAAGGTCTCTTCCGACTCTGTCATTCTGTTAAAGTTGCAGAAGTTTTCTGAGTAGCAAAGGACAGGCGTTGGGCGATCGAGTGCATTTGATGCCCGCTGGCTGTTTTTCTAGAGAATGCAGTGGTCCCTCTGATCTACTTGTTTTGTTAGCAGCCTTCTGCCCATCTTAAGATGAAATTCAATGGTGAAAAAAGGAAGGTTCTACACTTAGGCAAGAAAAACCAAATGCACAGGTACAGTATAGGTGGTATCTGGCTCAATAGTAGTAACAGTGAGAGGGATCTTGGAGTCCTAGTGGACAACCATTTAGATATGAGCCAGCTGTGTGCGGCAGCTGCCAAAAAAGACAACACAGTCCTAGGCTGCCTAAACAGAGGGATAGAATCAAGATCACATGAAGTCTTAATACCACTTTATAAGGCCTGTGTAAGGCCACACTTGGAATCCTGCATCCAGTTTTGGTCGCCACGGTGTAAAAAAGATGTGGAGACTCTAGAAAGAGTGCAGAGAAGAGCAACCAAGATGATTAGGGGACTGGAGGCTATAAAACACATGAAGAACGGTTGCAGGAACTGGGTATGTCTAGTTTAATGAAAAGAAGGACCAGGGGAGACAGGATAGCAGCCTTCCAATATCTCAGCGGCTGCCCCAAAGAAGAGGGAGTCAAGCTATTCTCCAAAGAACCTGAAGGCAGGAGAGAAAGCAATGGGTGGAAATTAATAAAGGAGAGAATCAATCTAGAACTAAGGAGGAATTTCCTGACAGTGAGAACAATTAATCCGTGGAACAACTTGCCTGCAGAAGTTGTGGATGCTCCAACACTGGAAGTTTTTAAGAAGATGTTGGATAACCATTTGTCTCAAGTGGTGTAGGGTTTCCTGCCTAAGCAGGGGGTTGGACTAGAAGACCTCCAAGGTCCCTTCCAAACTCTTGTTATCTTATATCTAAACATTTAATTATGACCCTCTACCATCTGTGTAGGTTTTAGCTACTTATTTTCACTTATATTACAGTGACAGTGTGGAATCAGGGATGGAAGAGGGAGGTTTAGGGAAGGTCCTTCCTGGTTGCTATTTTGATATTTGGGAAGCGGGAACATCCCCAAACGATGCCACGGCTGTCTCTCCTTGGAAGATTTCACGCACTTTTAAGAAGTTTCAGTTCGGTTCTCCCCCCACTAAGTGGCAGCAATGCACTGCAAACTACAGAGAAAGAAAGGAAAAAGGAATGGCGACGTTGCATCCTTTCGTGGTTGTTTTTTTTTAAAAAAAAAGCTGAGTTAGTTGCCACCACGAGGCAAAAAAGCCTTTGCATTTTGTGAAGAGCCACGGTTTGTGGACTTCAGCAAGCGGAGTCAAAAAAGCTGATTTTGTAAGAGCAAGGGGAGATCGAAGAGGGTTGTTTTCCCATCCAGGATTCCAGAAAGATTTCAAAATCAAGCCAAGCCCTGCCGTTTGGGAAAGATCAGATCTTATGCAAGTCAACGTGGACGGGTGAGTCAGTCCACGTGGCCAATATTTTAGCCGAGAGGCTTTTAGGAAATCCCAGAACTCCAGACTGGGGAGGGGAGGGGAGGGTGAGTGAATGAGTGGAGATGGGGGAGGACATTCTGAATGAATTCGATAGGAAACTACCTTTTATTTGTCTATCTGTTTGTTGGTTAGTTCTACAGCTGCCCAACCACATGCAGCTCAGGGTCGAGGGCCGCCATTCAACAGAGCAAACAAAAATAATCATAAAATGTATTGCACCAGAGGCAGTTTCAAACAGCCCTTATCAGTCAAAAACAGCCGAGGCAGTTGTAAAACTCCTGACCCAGAGCCTGGAAAGGGAGGGGGGGGAAACAAAAAAGCAAAAAGCAAACAGGTTTTCAAGGACTCCTGAAAGCAGAATGGGACAACGCACCAAGGCCAACTCGCTGTGGGGCAACTCTCGCTTGCAGGACAATTTAATTCAATTTAATTATTTAAAATAAATAAATAAGTAAGTAAATAAAAATATTCACGTCGTTCACATTCTGTCCTTCCTTGCCTCTCTTCTTTAATGATGCTATTCCACCGTTTCTTTGATACCGTGTTTCCCCGAAAATAAGCCCTCACCGAAAACATTTAACCGCACGCGCAGCCAGTCCCCGCCATTTCCTCTGATTAGGGTTAGGGAGTCAGAGCTGGAAATCAGGTAAGATGGCAAGAGGAGCCCTGTCTTGCTCCATGCGCCCCAAAATAATAAGACCTCCCTGAAAATAAGGCCAAGTGCTTATTTCAGGGTTCAAAATAATATAAGACAGGGTCTTATTTTGGGGGAAACACGGTATTAGTGTAACTCTTGTGCCGCAGAGGGTTGGCTGCGATGAACTGTCAAAGACCCTCCTGAAAGACAGGCAGAGTTGGAGGCCATCTGAACCTCAGAAGGAAAAGCAGTTCCATAGGACGGGCATAACGGACAAGCACCGTACTTCTGCCAAGAAAATTACATGGATGTGCCTTTGAAGTCCTCAGATTGAAATGTACACATAGTCCTTTATGTATGACCACAACTTGGGACCAGAATTTCCATTGTTAAGTAAAGCGGGTGTTAATGAGTCGATTATATATATGTATGTGAATATATGTGAATATATGTGAATATCATCTCATCTCACAACCTTGGCCAACATTCAATAGTCTCCACCAGTCATCCTGACATATCATCCCATCAATATAAACAATAACAAAGTATTTGAAAGAATGGCCAATCAAGCCACTACTCCACCCCATCTGAAGGAGGCAGGCAGAACTCACTGGAAAGCAGAATAGGGAGTTACAATTTCCTCCAAAATTCCAGGAAGGGCTGACACAGTTTGTGTGTGACTGCACTGAATGGGCTGAAGGGCCAATTTGAGGATTAGAACATAGAGTCCTAAGTCTTCTAGTCCAGGGGTCTCCAACTTTGGCAACTTGAAGACTTGTGGACTTCAACTCCCAGAGTTCCTCAGTCAGCAAAACTGGCTGAGGAACTCTGGGAGTTGAAGTCCACAAGTCTTCAAGTTGCCAAGGTTGGAGACCCCTGTTCTAGTCCAACTCCCTGCTCAAGGAGGAGACTTTATACCATCCCAGGTCAAACAGTTGTCCAGCCTTTTCTTGAAAACCTCCAGTGATGGAGCATCCACAACTTCTGGAGGCAACCTCTGTTCCACTGATTGTTCTCACAGTCAGAAAAGTTCTCCTTATTTCTAGGTTGGATCTGTCTCTGATGAGCTTCCACCCATTGCTTCTTGTCCTGCCCCTCTGGTGCCTTAAGACAATAAATCAATCGCCACTTCTCTGTGACAGCCCCTCAAGTACTGGAAGACTATGATCATGCCCTTCTAATCCTTCTTTTCAATAGGATAGACATACAGTAGTGGCCAAAATTGTGGAAACCTTGAGGTTTGATGGCTAATAACTCCACTTTTTTTTTTTTTTTTGAGTTTCAAGATAATCCTAATCCACTGCTGGAATGGCCTGGGAATAGTCCAGACCTTCACCCAATTGAAAATCTATGGAGCTGAATAAAGAAACTTGTTAGTCAGAAGTGACAGCAATAAAACCCAGTTAATAGAAGCCATCTTTCAATCTTGGTCTCACATTATAACAGTTGCGGACTTGGTTCACTCCATCGGAAGACGAAAAAGAATTTACTTTCCAGGATCTCAGCATCTTTTTTGTGTTGTGGTGACTAGAACTGGATGAAGCATTTACGGGCTATTTACGGGACCGCCTGCTGTGACCGAATACCTCTCACCGACCCGTGCGTTCTCACAGAGAGGGACTCCTCAGGGTGCCGTCAGCTAGGCAGTGCCGTCTGGCGACACCCAGGGGAAGGGCCTTCTCTGTGGGGGCTCCCACCCTCTGGAACGAACTCCCCCCAGGACTTCGTCAACTTCCGGACCTCCGAACCTTTCGTCGCGAGCTTAAAACGCACTTATTCATCTGCGCGGGACTGGATTAGATTTTAAATTTTATATTGGTTTTAATGGGTTTTATTATTTATATTGTTTTTAAGAAATTGGGCCATGTAGAATAAGCTTTTTAACTGTTATTTTATTCTGTATTTATATGTACCTTTTTATTCGCCTGTGAACCGCCCTGAGTCCCTAGGGAGATAGGGCGGTATACAAATATGATAAATAAATAAATAAATAAATAAATAAATAAATAAATAAATAAATAAATAAATAAATAAATAAATAAATAAATAAATAAATAAATAAATTGTGGATCGAGCTGACATCACCCTATGTCTTACAAAACCCGTTGCCCATCTCTTGCCCTGCGTCCTTCAAAACACACTTCCACAATTCCAAAGAGAGTAATTTTTTTTTTAGGTAGCCATCACCCCACCCTCCCCCCGCACATCTGCCGGATGGAGTCTTTTCAGCTTTCTAGTCCTCCTCACCCCATGGTGCTCGGTTCAACAGCTGATTGTGGTGTTGTTGGCAGTCAGCTGCTGTAATTGACCTTAAACTTGGTGGGAGGGGAGTCACGCAGAAGGTTAGAGACCCCGGCCTACTGTTATTTATATAGCTGATTAAGCTCCATTCATCTCCACTGAAACGTTGCAGAAAATGGAAGGGTTCCCACCACACATCACAGGCAACAGCTGTTTATGGACTCCCCTTCCCTTCCTTTGTAGTCAGCTTTCAGCCTAGCTAAACAAACCAAGATGGCGTTTAGCAAAGAACCAGGCCTTTCGCGATGGGGAGTGGATGCCAGGCGAAATTCACCCTCTTTTGGGTGGGGATGGAGCCCAAAGAGATGGCCAGAGGCATCTTTTTCTGTGGTGTTTTTTTTTCTGATTTATTGGCCATGTGCAGACGGTTTTGGAACCTGCCTGCCTGGCGTTACTCAAAGCTTGTCAGGAACAAGCAAGCAAACAATTTTTTTTATTTTTTATTTTTTTATTTACATTTATATCCCGCCCTTCTCCGAAGACTCAGGGCGGCTTACACTATGTCAAGCAATAGTCTTCATCCATTTATATATTATATACAAAGTCAACTTATTGCCCCCAACAATCTGGGTCCTCATTTTACCTACCTTATAAAGGATGGAAGGCTGAGTCAACCTTGGGCCTGGTGGGACTTGAACCTGCAGTAATTGCAGGCAGCTGCTGTTAATAATAGACTGTCTTAGCAGTCTGAGCCACCAGAGCCACCAGAGGCCCCAGAACAATCACTCAGAAAGGGGAAGGATGACCAGGCATCGGGGAAAGTTTGGGGGCTCAGGGAGGAAATCTTGGGGGGGGGGGGAGAAACTTTCTTGATTTGGAGATTCTCTTATCCTGGCAGAAGCACATCTGTCTTTCCTTCTAGCTCATCGGCCAGCAAACCAGTTTGAGTTTTCCACTGTAATCCAGATTGAGTGGTTGTGTTTATATCAAAAACTTTCCCCCCAGCTAGGAGGCAGTGGTCTATCAGCTTTCCACACGCCACCAGAGGAGAGCAAAATAATAACAACAACAACAACAACAACAACAACAACAACAACACCGGTACGTGTGGACGTACAAGAGAGAGACTAACTTTGCTTATCCTTTTTATCCCCCGAATTCCCTCTTTTGCCTTTGGGCAAACATTCTTTCTTTAATTCTCGTCAAGCCCTCCGTGATTCCGGGATTAAGGTGATATTTAAGAGCAAGGTCTTTTGATGGCTGTGCTTGTTTAAGAAGCTGGGGGAATTTGACAAGCCATCCTCCACCCACACACACATCCACGCCCCTATTTTAAAGCTTTTTGTAGGCATGAACACAGGCACAAGTTCTTCTTACCTGATGGCTGAAGCATCGTAAAATATGGAAAGCAATAACGAGGAAGGCTATATAGCACGCTAATAAGTTAAGCCAGGTTTCCCAAATTCTGGTGCTTTCTATACAGTGAGCTTCTTAACTCCTATCATTCTGAGAATTGTGGGCCCTAAATTACAGCTAGCGCAACTACGACAACTGGGCTGCAGAAATCCATACAACAAGTTATGCAAGTACCAAAGAGGAGACCCCTGCTTTGGGGGGTTTGCAACACAGATATATAACAGAAAAACAGAGTTGGAAGGGACCTTGGAGATCTTCTAGGACCCTGCTCAAGCAGGAGACCCTATACCAGTATTGGTGAACCTTTTCGGCACTACATGCACATGTGCTAGAAACCAGAAGAGCACCTCCCCGGTGCGCATGCACGTGCCAGGAAGATGATTTTCCAGTTTCCAGTACATGCACACGCACCGGACACCTGGGCTTCCAGTTTCTTGCGTGCATGTGTGCGCGAAGACCAGCTGGATGGTATACACGTGCACAACGGAAACCTGAAGATCATCCTCCAGGCGGGCGCAGGCGTACCAGGCGGCTGCTCTTCCCATTTCCAGCGCTCCCGTATGCGTAAAGACCAGCTGGCCAGCACACCGACACCTGGGAGAGCAACGGGCAACGGCTCATGTGCCCAAAGAGATGGCTCTGCGTGCCACTTCCAGCAAGCGTGCCATAGGTTCGCCATCACAGCCCTATACCAGGGGTCTGCAAACTTGGCTCTTTTAAGACTTGCGGACTTCAACTCTGGGTTGAAGGCCACAAGTCTTAAAAGAGCCAAGTTTGCAGACCCTTGCCCTATACCATTCTGGACAAATGGCTGTCCGGCCTCTCTTTGAAAACCTCCAGTGATGGACCATATAGGCAAACCGTTTCACTGGTTAAATTGTTCTCCCTGTCAGGAAATGTCTTATTTCTAGTTTGGTTCTCTCCTTGGTTAGTTTCCATCCATCTATCCTGAGACCAAGCAGAAGGAAGTTAGAAAACAAACAGTTGTTCCCGACAACCAAAAGCAAAGTCCAAACACCATCAAATTAAGCCTTTCTTCCCCACTCATCCCCGCTGTCGATAACAACAGGAATTTTGATAGCTACCAGCTACGTGCACTCCAAACCGACTCCAATTACATTATTTTAAACTCTTTCGGAAGAATCCTGCTGGGTTCCTCCTATGCTCTTTCTTGATGAAATTGCTCTCAATCCAGCAGTCCAACTTCATAAAGAAGAACACACACCACATTCATGTTCCTGGCTATTTGAAATACGTCCTCCTCGCTCTACTCTTCCCTACCTTCGGTCACCAGCCCAGAGGCCATCCAGAAAAACAGATGAGAATGACGGTGAGCAGCAGCAGTACTGCAGAGAGAGGGAGAGGGAGACAGGAGAGAGAAGAGCGAAAAGAGAAGAGAGAAGAGAGAGGAGAGGAGAGAAAGAGAGAAGAGAGACAGGAGAGAGGAGAAGACAAGGAGGGAGAGAGCAGGAGAGAGAAAGAGAGAGAAGAGAGAGGAGGAGTAAAGAAAAGAGGAGAGGGGAGAGAGAGAGAGTGTTTATCTGGATGCCTAATCGCTTAATTATTAATTTTTTTCAGACCCCCGCCGTTGTCCCTCGGTGCTACTTCCGTCAAATCGAGGAGGTAACGTACTTCACAAGGAAGAAAACCTCAACCGTCTTGAAGCCTAGTTCCCCTTCCCACTGACATTTCTGCAAAGGTCATTCAATCTCGTCCTTCATCCCCCCCCCACCCCAAATAACAAAATAGAGAGGTGGAAGGGAGGATTTCAGAGGATTTAGAAAAACACATTTCAAGAAAGATCACCGATATTGGACTTACGTGAAGGGAGTGGAGGATGGGATTTGAGCAGGAGAGGGGGGAAAAACAAAAACCAAAACCAAAGAGAAGACCACGTCAAGGTTATCCCCTTTTTCAAAATGACTCTGTTCCCAGGAAGCGGAAACTGGCCGTTCAACCCAGTCGCTTATCATCAGCAGAATGGTTATCAAGGGTTTATCGCATTTCAAACGCTTATCTAAACCAAACAATCCGGCCTGACGAGGTAATTTCAGCAATTAGAAACCCTACTATGACACACAAGGGCTGATATGAGTGGCCCTACCACTTTAGAAAGGGATGTGGTGGCTCGGCGGCTAAGATGCTGAGCTTGTCGATTGAAAGGTCGGCAGTTCAGCAGTTCGAATCCCTAGTGCCACGCAATGGGGTGAGCTCCTGTGACTTCTCCCAGCTTCTGCCAACCTAGCAGTTTGAAAGCAGGTAAAAATTGCAAGTAGAAAAATAGGGACCACCTTTGGGGGGAAGGGAACAGCGTTCCATGTGCCTTTGGCATTGAGTCATGCCGGCCACATGACCACGGAGACGTCTTCTGACAGCGCTGGCTCTTCGGCTTTGAAATGGAGATGAGCACCGCCCCCCTAGAGTTGGGAACGACTACAACCTATGTGCAAGGAAAACCTTTACCTTTACCTTTTTACCACTTTAGAATGTGAAAATCTCTTCTCTCTACCCTTCTCCAGAACTGTTTTGCTACCATTCTCCTTCGCAACATTCATGGCCGGTCAACCTTATCCACTGCTGCCCTATGAGGTCTCTCTCTAATTTTTTTTTTAGTAGAGACAATTTTATCTCCAAGGTTTTGCTTCAGAACCTCATTTTTCCTAAAGGTTTGGTTCCACTTTCTCCTGGCTCCTACACTACACTTGATCTTAGCCAAAAGGCCAAGAAGCTCCTGGCTCCTTAGGTCTCATTAGAAAGAAGAACACCTGGTCAAACCAAGAGCCACTTGAAGAAGAAAAGATCAAAAGAGGGAAGGCAACCCTTGAAGGCAGCAAGATGACCCTTCAAAGGGTTCTTTAGCTAAAAGCAGACTTAGGCGCTAGGGAGAATCCTGCTGAATCTGTCGCCTCTAGTTCTTTTCAAAGATCAAGGAGGTGGTGTTGGAAATGACCTTAACTTTGTCCTAGACAGCTAAGATAAAGGAAAAGGTTCCCCTCGCACATACATGCTAGTCGTTGCCGACTCTAGGGGGCGGAGCTCATCTCCATTTCAAAGCCGAACAGCCAGTGCTGTCCAAAGACGTCTCCGTGGTCATGTGGCCGGCATGACTCAACGCCAAAGGCGTACGGAACGCTGTTACCTTCCCACCAAAGATGGTCCCTATTTTTTCTACTTGCATTTTTACGTGCTTTCGGAACTGCTAGGTTGGCAGAAGCTGGGACAAGTAACAGGAGCTCACCCCGTTACACGGCAGCACTAGGGATTCGAACCGCTGAGCTGCCGACCTTTCGATCTACAAGCTCAACGTCCTAGCCCCTGAGCCACCGTGTCCCTTCCTAGACAGCTACTTACTGCTATATAGATTGATCTTTGTCAGGGAGAAGCAACCAGAGCCACTAGTGAACAGCAGAAATAACTTTATTGTCTGCTACCTATATTACAAGAATCTACCTAGACTGCTTGCCTTCCCCTGGGAATGACCAAGTAAAACTTCAGGGATTTTGGGGAACGTTAAACTTACGCTGCTTATGGCTGTGCAAGGACTCCAAGCTAGGCCCTTGTTTGACTCCTCCTTCCAGTCTAGCTGGAAGTTTCCCAAGAGGCATAAAGTCATTATGTCAACTCGCAAAGCATTCCTCATCTGCTCTCGAGTTGCCATAGGTAGGAAAGTGGGGAGGACTGACGGAGCAGATCAGCAGCCACGTTCAAAAGCACATTCCACACATACCTTCTTCAAGGTTGCATCTCAAAGATTACCAGAGCTGACAGGTGAGGCGTGGTTTCTACAGCCTGCCTCGTTGGAGAATGCGATTCATGAGAGGAGGGGGAAAACAGGGTCAGAGCCGAGCCATAAATTACATGCGGCAGAGTTGACTTCACCAGGGAAGTTGCGAACATGTTGCTCCTAATAAATAACTGGATTTCTTTTGAAACTTGGCTCCAGGCTCATAAGTTAATTAGGGTATCTGTTGGACCTAGTGCTCCCGTAAAATAGGGAAGGAGTCATTCCTTCTAAAATGGCATATATCTTTCCCCAAAGGGCACCTTTGTGATTTGGCAAAATAGCCTCAGTGTCTGAGCTTCCCAACAGGTAGACTTCTAAAAGTCTTGGGATCAAAAATTTTCAATTTTCCTACCTACTCTCCCTCTTGGTTGGGAGGTGGAAGATAATGTTGACCTCAATAACCCACCTAGAAGGATCTGGGTTTGGGAAGGCTTCGAGCTATCAAAGAAGTTATAAAGAAGCATCGGGGGGGAGCCAAATGGACCCTCCTGCTATAATTTAAATCTGTTGCGTTTATAAAAAGAACTGGGATATGCAGTAAGTAAGGCATAGAATTCTACTTTTAAGTCTAAATTGCCATAACTTCTAAACAGCACTATTTCTAGACTTATGAACATCCCAGGGAACACACAACTAGAACACACAACCCGGTCATCTATCCTCAACTAAAGCTTCGTTCTTTTGCAAAATCCTTAGGAGAAAGTCTAACAATTGGGAGCCCTGCAGTGGCTGCCAACTCTTTAAAGTTGTTGGTTTTGTTTTTGTTTTTTTAATATGGAGGGCTTATTTTCCCTTGGCTTGCGTTTGCACAAGCTATGCCCAGCTTCAGAATTATGCAGGGCTTAATTTGGCTAATTTGTTTATCTTGCTAAGCAGAATGTTTTCTGCAGCCTTGAGCGGAATCTTGCCATGTCCAGACGTGCTGGACACCAAAACGAAGATGACCAGAAACTAGAGACGTTTTGGATGAATTTAATCTGCTTAGTTTTTCCAAAGCTTGCACAGGGATGAAACTGGCTTGAATTCTAGTAGCAAAGGATTCCTAGAATTTTACATACCATCGCTAAATAGAATAGAGTGGGGGAGGGGGGAAATACCAAACAGGCCTCAGCAATGGAAAAGCAATCACTCTATATAGCTGCTAGTGCGTCATGGGATTTTTCAACAACTTTTTTCCCCAATCAAAATTTAATGAATCAAGAAACAAATCCAGATGTGGAAGGCTGTTTCCCTTAATAAATCATGATGCATGCATTTGGCATGCAAAACGCAAACTAATCTGTTTAAATTACAAGAGTTAATGTGCTTATAAAAATATAATAGGCTGGCTTCATGGTTTTAATCACAACTATACATCTTGAATTTCAGAAAAAGATTACCTAGCTCAAGTCTCAAGATTTTACAGTTGAACACTCATCAAAGCAAGTTCCGTTAAACGTCCAGTGAGCAAATCTTTTTCTTCCCCTTATGAACCTAAATTATTTTATGTACATCTGCACCAATTTGGAATCATACCTCCCTATGTGAATCACAACACATCATGGAACAGAATTCAATTACCTACCTACCTACCTACCTACCTACCTACCTACCTACCTATCTACCTACCTACCTATCTATCTATCTGTTCTTGCTTAAAAGTCTGTGCTGACCAATTGTCCCCCATCTTCACCATTATCTTCAATAAATCACCAGAGATGTGCAATATTCCTTCTTGCTTCAAATGCTCTACTATCATCCAAGTGTCGAAGAAGCCCACCATCAAGGAACTGAATGACTACAGACCAGTTGCTCTAACATCTATAGTCATGAAAACCTTTGAAAGGCTAGTGCTGTTCCACTTGAAAACCATCAGGGATCCGTTGTTAGACCCTTTGCAATTTGCATACCGAGCAAATAGATCAACGGATGATTGTTAATATGGCTTTGCACTACATCCTAAAACATCTTGAATCTCCAAAGACCTACGCAAGGGTCCTCTTTGCAGACTTTAGTTCAGCATTCAACACCATCATTTTAGACAATCTTCTAACTTCTAACATAAATTGTTTCAATTCCTACCCTCAGAACGACACTATAGAGCACTGCACACCAGAACAACTAGACACAAGAACAGTTTCTTCCCGAATGCCATCACTTTGCTAAACAAATAATTCCCTCAACACTGTCAAACTATTCACTAAGTCTGCACTACTATTAGTCTTCTCATCGTTCCCATTACCCATCTCCTTCCACTTATGACTGTATGACTGTAACTTTGTTGCTTGTATCCTTATGATTTATATTGTTTTCTGATTGCTTATTTGTACCCTATGACTATCATTAAGTGTTGTACCTTAGAATTCTTGATGAACGTATCTTTTCTTTTATGTACACTGAGAGCATATGCACCAAAGACAAATTCCTTGTGTGTCTAATCACACTTGGCCAATAAAAATTCTATTCTCTATTCTATTCCATTTTCTCCCTTCCCTTCCCTTCCCTTCCCTTCCCTTCCATTCCCTTTTCCATTCCATTCCATTCCATTCTATTCTATTCTATATTCTATTCTATATCCCAATTCCATCTATCATTGATATTTTGCTTTCTAGCCTACATTCATTAAAATACACTCTGTGTAAAAAAAATCCACAATTCACGCAAACTATAAAAGTATGCTTGTCCAATGACTACAAGGCTAAAAAACCCACAATGCAATCCAATTCTGCTGCAAAGTGAACAGGTACCAAGTGAACAGATAACAAGCGAACAGATACCCAAGCTGATCTTAGGGTGGAAGGAAGCATAGAATGAAAAGAAAGAAAGAAAGAAAGAAAGAAAGAAAGAAAGAAAGAAAGAAAGAGAGAGAGAGGGGGGGGAAGGAGGGAGGAGAGTGGGAGGGAGGGAGAGAGGAAGGGAGAGAGGGGCAGGCTGGCCTTCATTACAAAGAATACAACTCTCACTGTTTATTTCTAGGTAACTTGGAATCCTGCAAAAAACAGATCCCTATCAGGACAAACACAGAAGTCTCCAGCACCTCTTCAAATCATTTTTTTTTTTTTGACACATATACTACCACCTGAGTCGTACTTTTTACAGCTAGCAGGAAAACCCACAGCCTGACAATCCTTTGAAAACAACCTCCTATTTGGCACTTCTTGTTCAGTGCACCCAATCTGCTAGCTATAAATCGTCATTCCGACTGTTTATATGAGGGCCATAAACCACTTTTTATCGCTAGGTGTTTGCATCCCGAGACCCAACTAATGTGCAAGGCCAACTAGCGCATAGAAAGCTTAGCCAAGGAAGAAGGAAAAAAAAAATGCAGTTGCACAGCTTGCTACCAGCTGCCTCTTGACCATTTCAAATCTAAAGCTTGTGGTATGCAATGACAGGGGATCCTAGAAAAGGGGTCTCCAACCTTGGCAACTTTAATCCTGACGGACTTCAACTCCCAGAATTCCCCAGCCAGCAGAGAAAAATATGAATAAATAAATAAATAAATAAAGTTGCCAAGGTTGGAGACCCTGTCCTAGATTACTACGTAGTTTATTGTAAACTTGGAAGATGGAGCGGAGGGACCATCTTTTTTGGGGGGTTGGAAGGGTGACAGGTGCTGGATCCCCAAGAGGTAAACTGATAGGATTTTTTAAAAGAATAATAACAATAACAATAACAATAACAATAACAACAACAACAACAATAACAATAATAATAATAATAATAATAATAATAATAATAATAATAATAATTATTTAATTTGTATACCGCCCTTCTCCCGAAGGAATCAGGGCGGTGAACAGCCAAATAAAACAACAATCAAATACACACAATACAGGTAAAACAGTAGCTAAAAAACTTATTCAAATTTGGCCCAAATTTAAAATACATTTAAAATCCCCAAAAACTAATTAAAAATTAAAAACCCATAAAACATCTAAAAATTCTATGCCAGTCCCGCGCGGAAAAATAAGTAGGTCTTAAGCTCGCGGCGAAAGGTCCGAAGGTCAGGAAGTTGTCGAAGTCCAGGGGGAAGTTCGTTCCATAGGGTAGGAGCCCCCACAGAGAAGGTCCTTCCCCTGGGGGCCACCAGCCGACATTGCTTGGCTGATGGCACCCTAAGGAGTCCCTCTCCTTAGCGCATCAATGTTTATCCCCCCCAAGTTCAAAAGCATCTATACTTTCCCTACCTTCCCTAAAGTGTCCTGGGGAAGACCAGCTATAAAATGTGAAAGAAATCCCATCTGCCTCGGGCAAAACGTTCTTAGCATCCTAGGTCTCACTTCCAGTAAAGATTCTGAAGAACAGAGAGCAGATGGAAATTAATGTCTTTCTTTTTTTTTTTCCTTCCGGCTGCTGCTCATTTGGTGTGTTTTTTTCTTCTAAATTTACAGGAAAACCTTATCAATTTATTTATTTTTTAAAAATAAACAACGGCACAGAGCTTTTAATGATGTTTGCTGGGGTTATCAGCACCCGAGTTAAATTTAGCTTGGATAAAAGGAAAGGGTAGCATCCGACGCCATAAAAACAAGCGCCCTGCGGAAGTAGAGCAATTAAAAATATGAGTTTTAATGAAACAAAAGTGTGCTAAAACGCGGCACGCACGTGTGAAGAGGCTGGGGATTAAAAAAAATAAAATAAAAGATGTGGAACAAAATGAATAGGTCTCTCAGGATCGGGATTTCTGCTTTCTTCCAGTTTAAGTAGCTCTTGGCTTAAAATGCTAATTGCAGGACGTCCTTGACGTACAACAGTTCATTTAGTGACCAAAGTTCCAATGACATTGAAAAATGTGACCTAGGACCAGGGGTGAAATGTAAAATTTGTTATTACCGGTTCTGTGGGCGTGGCTTGGTGGGGGGGTTAATGTGACTGCGTGGGCGTGGCCAACCTTTTTTTTTTTTTACTTTTAAAAGCATTTTTTTCTACAACCTCAGGTTGTCATAAAATGCTTTTAAAAACCTGTGATGACCAGGCAACTCAGCTGGGATCGCCAGAGGTAAAAAAGCTTTTAAAGGGTTCTGATGATCCCAGCTGAGCCGCACAATCATCGGAGGCTTTTTTTAAACTTTTAAAAGCATTTTTTTGACTGAAGAAAAAATGCTTTTAGAAGTAAAAAAAAAAACCCTTCTGATGATCATGTGGCTCAGCTGGGGTGGGGAATGGGGGCAGGGATTTTTGCTACCGGTTCTCCAAACCACCCACCACCATTGCTAGCGGATCGCACGATCCGGTCCGAACCGGGAGCATTTCACCCCTGCCTAGGACCGTTTTTCACACTTGCAGCATACCTGTGGTCACGTGATCAAAATTCTGACGCTTGGTAACTGACTCGTACTTGTGACGATTGCAGTGTTCCTGGGATCATGTGATCCCCTTTTGCAACCTTCCGACAAGCAAAGTTAACGGAAGGAGCCAGTTGCACTTAACAACCCGAGTCACTCACTTAAGAACTTGCCGTGATTTCGCTTAACAGCTGTGGCAAAACAGATCATAAAATGGTGGCAAGATTCACTTAACAAATGTCTCACTTAGCAACAGATTTTTTTTTAGTGGGGGAGGGCTCGGTTGTGGTTATTAAGTCTAGGACTATCCGTATAGCAGTCTCAAATTTTGGAAACAATGCTGGCCCAGATTCACTCTTTTTTTTTTTTTTTATAAAAAAGTTTTATTTTTACAATCATATCAAATAATTCATCCAATGTACAGTTATATACAATTAGTCGGGCCTGCCCAGTCACCACCCCCCTTTTTAACACTCTTCCCTCTTCTACCTTCTTTTACTTTCCAAACCTTCCTCTCCTTCTCTCCAAACCTTCCTCTCCTCACTCTTGAATGAGAAGCTGCTTGAAAAATGTTGAGGTTGCAAATTAAACTGAGGAATCAAAACAGAATATCTTGAAGAAGAACAATATTAAACCGGCCGGTTTTATCCGGTTCGGGAGAACCGGTGGCTGCAGGAGGCTCCGCCCACCTGCCCGGATGTCATCACATCCCATTTTTGATGCTCTGTGCATGCGTGGAAGGCTGTGTGCATGCGCAGACAGTGGCGTGTGCGCTCACGTTTGCGAACTGGTAGCAAAGGTAAGTGAATTCCACCCTTGTATTAAACTATTCCTGCAAGATGAAGAAAGGAAGGAAGGAAGGAAGGAAGGAAGGAAGGAAGGAAGGAAGGAAGGAAGGAAGGAAGGAAGGAAGGAAGGAAGGAAGGTATGACTGGGTTGAAGATCATCTTTGCTGGTTAAAGACACCCTGATGGGCTCATTCAAGTGCTGGAATTTTCTGGCTGAAGCTTCCCTGAGGTGCATCTCCATTTTTACCATACTTTTACCCTGCCAGTTTCTCCCACTGGACCAATGTGGTGTGTGTGTGTGTGAGAGAGAGAGAAAAACGTGTCATCAGTCATGAGTCCCTGCGCGCCCACAAGTGATCTAATGCCTTTGAACGCCTTGAACGCCTTCCTTATCTCCTGCTCATTTCCCTTGACTGTCAGTTGGCCAGATTCTTGTAGAGAGCTTAAGTCTGGCAATGAATATTTATACAGGTAGTCCTCCACTTACGACCACAATTCAGCCCAAAATTTCTGTGGCTAAGTAAGACATATGTTACGTGAACTTTGCCCCCTTTTACGACCTTTCTTGCTACCATTAAGTGAATCGCTGCCATTGTTGAATTAGTAACACAGTGGTTAAATGAATCTTGCTCCTTCATCGACTTTGCTTGTCAGAAGGTTGCATGACTTCCAAGAATACTGCAATTGTCATAAAGACGAGTCAGTTACTAAGAGTCAGAATTTTGATCACATGACCACAGGAATGCTGTAAGTGCGAAAAATGCTCTTAAGTCACATTTGTCAGTGCCGTTGTAACTTTGAATAATCACTAAAAAGAGAATAATCTTTTTTTGTTAATAATCACTAAAAAAAGAGGGCTGTGAAAATATTTACAGGCCCCTCACATCCTGGACATAAACTCCTACCCTCAAAACGATGCTATAGAGCACTGCACACCAGAACAACTAGACACAAAAACAGTTTTTTTTCCCAAACACCAAAGACCAATTCCCTGTGTGTCCAATCTAATTCCCTCAACACTGTCAAATTAACTACTAAGACTGTATTACTATTCTTCTTCTCGTCCTTACTAGTACCTATCTCTTCCCACTTATGGCTATACCCATGTTGCTTGTATCTTTACAACTTATACTGGTTTTCATTGTTTCCTAGTATGATTTGATTGCTTATTAGTATCCTATAACTAAGGGACGCGGTGGCTCAGGGGCTAGGACGTTGAGCTTGTCGATCGAAAGGTTGGCAGCTCGGCGGTTTGAATCCCTAGTGCTGCCGTATAACGGGGTAAGCTCCTGTTACTTGTCCCGGTTTCTGCCAACCTAGCAGTTTCAAAAGCACGTAAAAATGCAAGTAGAAAAAAATAGGGACCACCTTTGGTGGGAAGCTAACAGCGTTCCACGCACCTTTGGCGTTGAGTCATGCCGGCCACATGACCACGGAGACGTCTTCGGACAGAACTGGCTCTTTGGCTTTGAAACAGAGATGAGCACCGCCCTCTAGAGTCGGCAACGACTAGCACATAAGTGCGAGGGGAACCTTTACCTTTACCTTATCTCCTATGACTATCACTAAATGTTGTATCTTATGATTTTTGACATATATATATGGTACACTGAGAGCATATGCACCAAAGACCAATTCCCTGTGTGTCCAATCACACTTGGCCAATAAAGATTCTATTCTATTCTACTCTAAACAAACCGTTATAAGGCGAGGACTACTGCACTCATTTGAACTGCGTGAATCTCTGATTTCCCTGGCGCTTGACAATTCCCTGATGGAAAAACGTTCAATTCCATTTATCCTAGAGCTGAAGAGGAATTGAAAAGGGAGAGGGGGGTGGGGAGAGAGAGAGAGAGAGACCTCCGAGTGAGTATGTCCTATTTATAAAGCTTTACATTTCTAGGGCTTGCCACAACTAATTACTGCACCAGCAATGACCCATATATCCTCTAATCTTTGCAATAAACTACATTTTTATCAGCAAGGATGACATTCCCGAAGGAGCAAAGGATCTGGAAAAGGCAACGCAACCTCTCCCTCCCCACTTTTCCTTCGCAGGGGGTTTGAGAGAGAGTTGTATTACAGCAGAGAAATATTTCCTCGGGGACACAGACTGTTAACTAGTTCATTTCAATTCCTGGCAGCCCAATTCAGCCAGGCGGTGCTACTGGTTTATGGTGCTCTTAATGAGATGCTGAAATACAGTTGAGGCCAGGCTCCTTAACTCTTGGGTGGGAAGAATGGCTCCGTTTGGCACCACTTGTCATTTTTTTTTACAAATATTGGAAACGTAGTCCCCCCCATCACACACACACACACACACACACACACACACACACACACACTGCAACATGGAGCAATTTGAAATATTTTATTGGTTAGATTTTTAACCCATTTTGTATGTAACTCAAGGCGGAGAACATAACCAATACTCGTCTACCGAGACTTCCCCGCTAGTCAGTTGGAACTGAAGAAGCGTCTCGGATGAGAAGCGAAATGTTTTTCCAAGAAAAAAGCAAAATGAAACGAGAAAAGCCTTTTGTGCCTTTTTGGAAAAGAACCTTTGGGACTTGCCTAACTCTCCTCTTTCCTCTTGTGGGAAAATTCAAGCATCTCAAAACAGGAACAATTGCAGATTGTCCTCTTTCGTCCTGGGGTGTATAACTTGTATTTTGTTAGGGAAATTGTTAAGTTTATAGACAAAACAGTTCAGAAAAGAATCTGTTTTATACTGAACAGATTGGGGTATCATGTAAAGGTGATGTGTTTAATGGAACATCAATTGTTTGTAATTAGCACATAAGTATTTTATTACTGTATTTTCTTTTACCTATTTTATCCTGGAAATAGACCTTGTATCTTAACTTTGTTTTCTTTGATATGGCTGTAAGACTAATTTATCAATAATCTATATCTATCTGTCTGTCTGTCTATCGATATGACTGTAAAACTAACCTATCAATAATCTATGTCTGTCTATCGATATAATTGTAAGACTAATCCATTGAAAATAGGTAGGTAGGTAGGTAGATTAGATTAGATTAGATTAGATAGATAGATAGATAGATAGATAGATAGATAGATAGATAGATAGATAGATAGATAGATAGATAGGGTTGTAAGATTATCAACT
Source organism: Ahaetulla prasina (assembly GCF_028640845.1). NCBI lineage: Eukaryota > Metazoa > Chordata > Lepidosauria > Squamata > Colubridae > Ahaetulla > Ahaetulla prasina. The sequence goes on along the minus strand of NC_080553.1, from coordinate 8,163,656 downwards.
GTCTATATCTGTCTCTATCTATCTATCTATCATGCATCTATCTATCTATCTATCTATCTATCTATCTATCTATCATCTATCTATCATCTATCTATCTATCTATCATCTATCTATCATCTAAACAGGATCAATGCTCAGCTACATGAAGTGGAAGTTATATTTTTAGTGCTATTATTGTAATTTTTAAAAAAGTAGACAGATTATCTCCACCCATAAAAGGAACAAGTGTGTGTGTGTGCGCGTTTAAAAATCTCAGAGTATCAACTGTACAAATATATCCTGCCTGCCGATATAGAGACTTACAGGTTGTTTAATTTGAATGTTTAAGAAAGTTGATGGGGGAGGGAGGAAGGGAAGGGAAGAGAAGGGAAGGGAAGGAGAAAGTAAAAAAGGAAGGAAGGAGGGAGGGAGGGAGGGAGGGAGAGAGAAAGAAAGAAAGAAAGAAAGAAAGAAAGAAAGAAAGAAAGAAAGAAAGAAAGAAAGAAAGAAAGAAAGAAAGGTAGGTATCTCAAGGCCATTTCTATGGGCTAATCTTATCACTGTTAGTAAAATATTAACTAATCAGATCAATATAAATCAGTCATTCTGCTTTTGCAACAGAATGGTGAGAGGGAATAACAAACTTTATTTAATCCTAGCTCTTTGGCAGGGTCATCCGAGCTTTAATCAAGCTCCATTTCAACCAGATATAGATATATAGATATTTAAAAAAACCTGTTCACACAGAAGAGACATCTGAAAGCTGGGTCTTCCGGGATAAAAGCATACACAATCTCTCAATTACATGGAAGACACTTTTGGCCTGGTGCTTTCTATGATAAATTGGACACTTTTTGGTCATTCTTTTCAAGAGAACCTGGAAATGGTCCAAAACAGCAAGCCAAGCTGGCTCTTTGAAGGGATGATTCTCTTAGTCAATAAGGCCATTTAACACATTACAGGTGTAAATATCAAAGCAATCCAGCAACATTTTTAAAGTTTCCTGGTGGGCTCCTTAAAAACCGTAAGAATTAACACCTACTCCATTTCCAAAATTGGCTGTTACAAATGTCTAAATACCCTTTTAGTGATCTGAACACCATCCAGAAACTGTTGATGACCAATTAAGATGCATAACAGAGATCTCTTTGCTCTGCCACTTTAATCCGGATGCTAGTTCTTCCCCTGAGCTAATCATAGTTAACCTTTGGAGTCCTTCAAGTTAAAGCTAAGTACCTGGTAACAACTTGAACCCAACAAGAGGAAAGGTTTAAAGCACATAAATTTAATGAATGACAACTGGAGCACGGTTTGAAAACCATCGGCATTGACATATTGGCCGTCACTCAATTACAAAAGGCAGCTTTCCTTGGAACAGCTTACATTCTACGACAACACCTTGAAAACCATCAAACGGCAACATCTGCCTATCCCAAGTCTTTGGGAAGGACTTGATAGGTCGATAAAATGCCAATCCAGTTTAAACTTCTGGCTGACTGTGAATAACCATAATAATACCACCGACATTGACAAAAATCACCACTGGTCAATTGCAAAAGGCAGCTTTACCTAGAACTGGCTTACATTCTGCGATGATAGCTTTAACGCCAGCAACTTCTGTCTATCCCAGGTCCTTGGGAAGGACTTGATAGACGGACAAATATTTGAAAATGAGTACAGGTATATAAATGAGAATTCCCAGCAAAAGCCGGAGGAATGAAGGAATGATTTTGTTCTGATAAACAAAAGCACATCTGAATAAAGAAGTGGGGGCTGGTACAAGCTTTGCATTTGATATCCCACCATCAAATTCATAATCTGCTTAATCAATAAAGGAGACTATTTGTAGCTCAGGGTTGAAATGAGAAGCTCCTTGGTGCTCTCTGAGCTTGGTTTCTTTCTTCCAGACGTTTCATGACCCAACTAGGGAACATCATCAGTGCTAGAAGAGAAGGGAATTTATGGAGAGGAAAAGGGATGGATGGGTGGATAAACAGAGGGAGGGAGGGATGGAAGAAGTGAGATAAGGAACAAAGGAAGACGAAGGGGAAGATGAAAGGAGAAAAGCAGGGAGGAGCGGAAGGAAGGAAGGAAGGAAGGAAGGAAGGAAGGAAGGAAGGAAGGAAGGAAGGAAGGAAGGAAGGAAGGAAGGAAGGAAGGAAGGAAGGAAGGAAGGGACTGTGAGGTCCTAGATACTCTGTGAGCTTGGTGGTTTTCTTGCAGACCTTTTATTACCCAAACTAGGTAACATCATCAGTGGTAGAGATTAGTTGGGTTTGTGTAGAGGAGGAGTCGAACTAGGAAGGGGAGGAAGAAGAGGAGGAGGATGACTATGGGGTCCTACGGTTGTAACTGCAACGCCTTCAGGTTGCTTTATTATACAGGAGAGCTTCTTCCTGACTTTGAGCTTTCTCAGTGAGGGATCCTTGGTGCCAAGTATGGTTGTTTTTCTTGCTGACATTTCATTACCCAAACTAGGTAACATCATCAGTGCTGTTGAGTAGCAGTGACTAGCATTGATAATGTTACCTAGTTTGGGTGATGAAACGTCTGCAACAAAACAACCAAGCTCAGAGAGCACCAAGGACCCCACAATCCTCCTCCTCCTCCTCCAACCTCACTCCCTTCTAACACTGATGATGTTACCTAGTTTGGGCGATGAAACAATCTGCAATCAAAACCACCAAGGACCCCTCTATATAAGCCTATTGTTTTGCTTTGGTTGGTGCACCTGAGGAAATCCATTTCAGAAACACTTTTGCTGTAGGTTGTTTCAAATTTTGCAAACAGACGAAAGCAATCAACCGTAACCCAAAGCTTACTTTACCTGTTTTACAACAGCCTGCTTAAACTGAATCCCACCTTAAAACCATTTTTAACATAACATCAGAGTTGGAAGGGACCTTGGAGGCCTTCTAGTCCAACCCCCTGCCCAGGCAGGAAACCCTACACCATCTCAGACAGATGGTTATCCAACATTTTCTTAAAAATTTCCAGTGTTGGAGCATTCACAACTTCTGAAGGCAAGTCGTTCCACTTATTAATTGTTCTAACTGTCAGGAAATTTCTCCTTAGTTCTAAGTTGCTTCTTTCTTTGATCAGTTTCCACCCATTGCTTCTTGTTCTACCCTCAGGTGCTTTGGTGAACAGTCTGACTCCCTCTTCTTTGTGGCAGCCCCTAAGATATTGGAACACAGCTATCATGTCTCCCCTATTTGTTGTTGTTGTTATTTAAAATGAAAGTGTAGGAAAATGGACAAAAAAGACGAGAAGGAAGCATTAATGTCAGGCTGCCTCTGATTATATCTAGGAAAGAATACACCTTGACTTCATTTGCAAATAAAGAAAAGTACTTTTACTAGTTACATCTGGATAGCAGCAGTTCTAAGTCGAATCTGAGACAAAATATGGCTAACAATCTGTATCACCCTATTCCTCCCTCCTCTTTCCCAAAAGGTCATCAGGTCTGGTCCAATGCCAGCTCCTTCCCGGGGTCCTGTGGTAATCTTCTTCCACAGGTCTCTGGTTGTCAATCATATCAGGAATGCAATGTTCGTTAGAGTTCGCGCTAAAACATTCCTGTTGAATTCAAAATATTAATCTCCCCTCCCACCTTAATTATGTCAGACCGACACTCTTAAAGGACCCTCTCTACTTAATTTGAATCCAATAGATATTTACATTAGAAATACAATCCCATGCTATCTAACAACTGAATATAAGGAGTACAAAGAGATACGAAGTTTGGAGTGGAGGCTGACAATTAGGCTCAGAGTTTGGCTTTCGTGAACTAGAAATTGGAAGTTGTTATTTTAGTTAGCTATTGTAACAGTATTTGGTAAAAGACAATAAATGAGGCAGATGGTCAAAATTAGCTTCCCGCCCCCCTCCCTTTCCCATCATGTATTAATAGACAACTAGACTGAACAAATATTCTGACTCCCAGCTGTTAAGAGCCAAAATTCTCCCTGGTCTGAAATTAAAGCAAGCACAACCAATTTTTATTTTAGTTTAGTTTAGTTTAAAAAAAGCTGGATTTTAATGACATACTGTAAATGCAACAGATTGCTCCCTTCTGTTCAATGAAGATATGGAACTGGGATGTGAAATTGGGGGGCACTACCTGTAGACACCTTGAAGATCAAGGTGCTGGAAACCGTTCTACCAAAGAACAATTCTGGCAAATTCCTGTTCTTAGAAACTTTAATATGGCAATGTTGTAATGCCATGATGGTGAACCTATGGCACGTGTCCCCAAAGTGGCACATGAAGCCATGCTGCCTGGCACACACAGCCTTGCCTGTTTGTCTTCTGGGTTTCTGGTGCACCTGTGACAATCAGCTGTCCTTCACGCGCGCGGCAGTACTGAAAACCAGTGTGTGCATGCGCACCGGACAGCTGATTGTCGGGCACGCATGCACGCTAGAACCCGGACATTTGGCTTTTCCAGAGCACGGCCCTGACGAACTCAAGCACGCAAGCGACTTTTCCACATGGCCTTTTCGGCACTCAGTTTCTTTGAAGACATTTCACTTCTCATCCAAGAAACTTCTTCAGCTCTTCAGCATCTTCAAAGAAAAACCAGAAAGTCCAGTTGCCTCTTCAAAAAGCACCTTTGGGACATCCATGTCATGGATGACTGAGAATCTCCGTAGACAATTCTCTGTGTTCTTCTCCATTTGGATACAGACCTATTTAATTCAGACAACCGTGATCGTGTACCTTCGCATGCAGCAACATTACTGCATTCCATCCATCTTCACCCAAAGTTTGAAAACTGAAGCGAGGATCAAACAGATTTCCCAGGTTGTTCTTAATATGTCAGATGCAAAGAATTAGGATCATAGGAAAAGCTGCAGTGAAGAAGATTCATTGCTCAAGCCTAGACATAATAATCTAGTCACACTAAATTGGCACCAGATAAAGATCAACGGAATTTAAGGAGGATTAGACTTGGATCATTTGCAGGAATGTAACGATTCTAGGCTGATTACTTGCTTAACTCCACCCTCCAGCCCTGTCTGCTCTTCTTCTACATAATGCTTTTTGTTCTAAGCAATTAAGAGGTCAAGAAGACGTCCTCAAGGAAGTCTCTTTCATATATATTGGGCTGCAACTATCCATCCATCTTATTCTTTACAGATGTTCAGAAGACCCCGTGAGTGGCCCAGAGACATTCCTTGAAATAAGGGTAATGTTCAAGGTTGGTGCTTTGCTTTGCATCATGCCAACTCTCTGTCTCAGTTTTTAATTAAATTTTAATTGAAAGTGACTTAAGGAAAATTAGAGGCAGCTGTCAGGCCCCAAGGAAGGAAGTCAGCACCCCAAAGATGCTATTCCTACAGGAAGATGCCTATAAATTGTGAGCATCTTTAGGGGGTTTATTAGATGTCCATCAACAACATTTGCAGTAGGGACACAGCAGGGTCAACCATGTTGCACCCTACTCAAAAAAAAAAAGGGCCTGCGTACTTCTGAAGAACCACAAAGTGTGGGAAGACACTCCCTCCAAGAAGAATGAAATACTTTAGGAAATATTAAGAAGGCAGAATATTATATTTTCCTAAAGGAGAAATAGAGCAACATGCTCTTGGAGACAGAAAGCAGCTCCCACCCCAAGTCTTTTTTAATAGCCCCCAGCAGATATTTTGTGCCCATTGAGAAAGACTGAGCCAGCCTATCTACAAAACAAAAGACTTCCAGCTCCAGGATGATGGGATTAAGACATGACCCCTCAGGACATAATAGGATTAACATTCTACCTTCTAGCAGCAGAGCTCACCACATGGCACAATCTCCTAAGGGCATTGCATCACCCTCCAAACTTCAACCAAACATAGCTCAGACATCCTATAAAGTCAGCTATCACCCCTACAACAGCCAATAGAATACATGTTCTTGCACAGGAACAGAAAGCTCAAATGCAGAGCCCAAGAGAAGGTATAAAAGCCCCTCACTCTCAACTCCATGTGGTCAGCTACCCAGAATCACACTTGCTTGGTGGTTCTGCTTCATCATTAAACCATCTTTCCAATCAGCCGCCATGTTTCCAATGTCTTTCTCCCAGCTTGGACCTGGACCTGGATATTTCTTCCAACAAAAGCAACTTTGGAACACGGAGAAGAAACACAATGCAACCTAGCAGAAGCGTTCCAAGCTCCATTTACCTGCATTTAGCTCGCCGTGAAACCACCAGAAGGTCTCCAGTTGCCATTTTACAGAAGCCGTGGTCCTTATTAATAGAGAGGCATAAACTGTTAAAGTGTGGGTAAATGGGAAGGGGCAGCTTTCCAAAAAAAAAAACCAACCCCGGAGGGAAAGCAACGTGAGGTCTGGAAGCAGAATCCGAAATGAGGTTACTCTAACAGCAGGAAAGTCTTCAAGAAGAGAAGATGAAAAAGCCATAAAAAGCTCCTTAGCAGAGGCTGATTTCCCCCCCCCCCCCTTAAACTTATTTGCATCAGAATTAAGCTCAAGAGCAACAGGGCTTACTTAGCATATTAATAGTTTTGCTTGCAAGAGCCACCTTCCGAATAAACATCATCAGCCACACTGGAAGGGCTTAAGTGACTTGTTTTAACTGCCCGCTAAGTAGTCTTGACAAGGAAAACCTTCCCATTAAAAATGTGCTTAAACACTTCACTATCTGGCTGCAGCCAGGGCCCCGAGGAAGGAAAAAAGGAGAGAGAGAGAGAGAGAGATTTGCATTTCGGAAGCGGGGATATTAGCAAGCCTGCAAGGGATGAAAGCGGGGATGGTAACTTCGGCAGCGGTTCAGAGTTTAAAAAGCCCAGCCTGCCGTGTCCCACTCCTCCGCTGACGGCCGGGTCAGGGAAATCCGAATCAGGCTTGCCTCTGCAGCTCTGCCCAAAGTCCTAGCAAAGTCCTCAGAGCAGGCAGGAGACCAAAAAGTGACTTCAGCAAGATATGTTTAGACTTTGCCTGACTCAGAGAATGCCAGAAAGCAGGTCCTTTATATAGGCCATGGGGTGTGACTCCATGACTCAGCACTTATCCAGGCCTGCCCCTCCCTTCCTTCTGTTGCCTCCGCCTATCAAGTCTTCTGACGCAAGGGTCACTCCAGTCTGCAGCTGTTGGAAATAAACCTTCCTCAGGCTCACATGCTGTGGAGGAGGGGGAGAGGTCTAGCTGCTCCGTTTGCCTGGGCATGGAGCCAGGGCTGGGGCCGGGGGGTGCTCCCTCCTCTGCAGCCTGCTTGGGCATGGAGCCAGGGCTGGGACCGGGAGGTGCCCCCTCCTCTTCAGCTTGTCTGGGCATGGAGCCAGAACTGGGGCCAGGAGGCATACATTCCTCTGTGTTCGGGAGCAGATAAGAAGGCCCCAGCTGCTGTGAGAGCGGGCAAGACACAACACAGCCTGTCCTTTTCTTGGGTCTCCAAAGTCCTAACAAGGGGCTGCAACTGGCAGACAGTTAGGGTCTACGACCGTGTGAAAAATGGCTCTTTTTTTTTCAGCGCTGCTGAAACTTCGAATGTTCACTAAGTGAAGTGTCATTAGTCGGGGACTACCTGTACAAGGAGCAAGAGGAATGATCCTGTCAACTTGCGTAGCCTCCCTAACCTGCTCCTGAGTTGCCATGGGGGGGGGAGGGGAAGGGAATTAGAAAGTGCCATCTTTCACACAAAAGCCGTGGTGGCGCAGTGGTTAGAACGCAGTATTGCAGGCTGACTCTGCCCACTGACAGGAGTTCAATTCTGAGCAGCTCAAGGTTGATGCAGCCTTCCATCCTTCCGAGGTGGGTAAAATGAGGACCCAGATTGTTGGGGGGGGGGGGCGAAAAATGCTACTCTGTTTCTAAACCGCTTAGAAAGGGCTGGAAAGCACCGTGAAGCATTATACAAGTCTAAGTGCTCTTGCTATTGACTGAGTTGGGAAGAGAAGCCGGATTTGGCTAGGTCAGTCATTGGGTGGGAAACTTACAGGGAATTCTGGGTCTGTAGGCTAGACGGGAAAATTGAAAGAGTAATTTGGAAGGTTGCCAAGTCAACCAGGAATCAAGTTCAGCTCGAAAGCTCTGGGTTTTAAACCAAAAAGGCAGTAGGATTGAGGATAAGAGTCTCAACTGCCATGTTTCTTCTTATTAGAATAGAATAACAGAGTTGGAAGGGACCTTGGAGGTCTTCTAGTCCAACCCCCTGCTTAGGCAGGAAACCCTACACCACTTCAGACAAATGGTTATCCAACATCTTCGTAAAAACTTCCAGTGTTGGAGCATCCACAACTTCTGGAGGCAAGTTGTTCCACGGATTAATTGTTCTCACTGTCAGGAAATTCTTCCTTAGTTCTAAGTTAATTATTTCTAATTAAATTTGTCACCCAACTCCCAACTAAAAACATTTTTAAAAAGGCTAGCCGAGAAGGAAAAAAGACAAGAACTGGTCGGGGATGAAAAAGAAAAATAATCCCGCACCATCTAAGAGGCTGTCATACAAAAGAGGGAGACGACCTCTTCTCCAAAGCAGCTGAGGGCAGGACAAGAAGTAATGGATGGAAACCTATCAGAGATGCAACCTAGAATTAGGGAGAAACTAACTGAAAATGAGAACAATTAATCCATGGAACAGTTTGCCTTCAGAAATCGTGGCTGTGTCGTCACTGGAGATTTTCAAGAAAAGATTGGACAACTATTTGTCCAGGATGCTATCGGAACTCCTGCATGGAGTTGAACTAGAAGACCTCCAAGGTCCCTTCCAACTCTGTTCTTCTGTATTTACTTTCATCAAATCTGCACTCCACTTAATCTGATAAAAAGAATGAGGAGTATCAAGTCAAAGTCAACTCCTGGAGAATTTTCTTGGTTAAAAACACAGAAAACATTTGACATTCCCTTCTCCAGATCAGGGGTCTCCAACCTTGGCTACTTAAGACTTGTGGATTTCAACTCCCAGCAAAGCTGGCTGAGGAACTTTGGGAGTTGAAGTCCACAAGTCTTAAAGTTACCAAGGTTGAAGACCCCTGCTCCAGATTGTTAGCCAAAGAATAGAGAGAGAGAAGCTGGAAAAAGGCCAGAAACTGGAGAAGATGTGAAAAGTCAAGAACAAAGAGGTCCCAGTGGTGGCAGAAGAACCTGTGACTCCAAGCTGGGAGAACAGATCTAACAGATCCTAAGAACTACCTCAAAGCTTTGTCCAAATAGAATAAAAACTTAGGAACAGCCAAGATATTGAGCAGAACCCTCAGATCTGAGGACTCAGGATTGAAGAAGACTTGCACCCACTGGGTGGGAAGGAGAGTGAATGAGTGGGAGTGGGGGGAGAAGGAAGGAAATGCTGGAAGGAAATGATGGAAGGACGGAAGAGAAAGAGAGGAAGAAAAGGGAAGAAAAGGGGAGGGGAAGGAAGAAAGGCAGAGAGGAAGAGAGGAAGGAAGGGAAAGGGAGAAGATGGAAGGAAGGGGAAGGAAGAGGAAGGGAGGGAGGGACAAAAAGAGAGGAAGAAAACGGTAGAAAAGGGAACGGAAGGGAGTGGAAGGGAAGGGAAGAAAAGAGGGGAGGGATAACTGGGTAGTTGAAAGAGAGAGAATGAATGAATGAATGAATGAATGAATGAATGAATGAATGAATGAATGAGAGAACAATCTGAGTAGCCCATTCTATTCTAGCTATGTAGCTGAGTAGATTGGAGTGATTTTTATCAGGCAATTCTTCGCCTGGTGTGAAACCTTAGAATTCTCTGGTGGTTTGCCATCTGCCATTCAAGTATTACCTCGCGCCAAGCCTGCTTAGCTTTCTGGCACCAGAGAGATGGTTGCATTTGCTTAGTCATTCTCAGTCCGGTGCCCTCTGATTCTCAAGAGCTCCAGCCAACGCTTGGAGAACTGCAGCTTGGGGGGACAAGCTGAGGTCATCTCCAAAGGGACGGGACCTTCAGCTTCCTAACTTGCAGGACTAGAGGGTGGAGCAAGGTCAGAACACTGGAAATAAAGGCAGGCTTGGGGGCTGGGAGGGGGGAGATCATGGAACTATGATGGGACTTCCGGAGATGGCTATAAATTAACAACTTTGAGGAGTGGAAAAATATATATTTACTATATGGTTGACTGGAGACCCCTTTAAAGGGAGGGGTCTCCCTTACAGGGAAATGATGCACTTACAATTTGTGCTTTTGAGATTAGAAGAAAAAAAACTGGTGGGCAGGAAAATGTCAGCTTTCTTTTGTCATCCTTGAGTAAAAGATAACTTTCGTGTTGTACCTATGTTTGCTGCAAGGGAAATCGGAACCTGCTTTCTTCTATTTCTTTTTCTTCTTTTCTTTTTATTTTCTCTCTGTTTTCCACCATTCCTTTTTTTGAAATTTGGGTTCGTTTTTATGCTTTCGAGATCAAAAAGAAATAAACAAGACAGGCTTCAAAAACCCACATTTTGAAAACCATCCTTGTTAAAGAAACAAAAGTCCGATCAGTTCATTTATGCAAGAGTTAGGTGGTGATGACTTTGTATTATTTTTTTTTAATCGAAAGTCGCCTTTAATTAATTCAGATTAATTTAGGATCCTTTCCTGCCAAGAGCAGAGGGAAGGAAATGCTTCCTTCCTTCTAACAAATGCGAACAAGCAATACAAATTATTCTTTGCATTTGCCATTTTCTAATATACATACATAGGGACGCAGTGGCTCAGTGGCTAAGACGTTGAGCTTGTCGATCGAAAGGTTGGCAGTTCAGCAGTTCGAATCCCTAGCGGCGCGTAACAGGGGTGAGCTCCCGTGACTTGTCCCAGCTTCTGCCAACCTAGCAGTTCGAAAGCAGGTAAAAAATGCAAGTAGAAAAATAGGGACCACCTTTGGTGGGAAGGTAACAGCGTTCCGTGCGCCTTTGGCGTTGAGTCATGCCGGCCACATGACCACGGAGACATCTTCAGACAGCGCTGAAACGGAGGTGAGCACCGCCCCCTAGAGTCGGGAACGTATGTGTGAGGAGTCGGGACATATGTGTGAGGGGAACCTTTACCTGTTACCTTTTATCCTTCACCTTCTCTTTCTCCATTATTATGAAAACATCTTTTACTTCTCCTTCTCCTTCTCCTTCTCCATCTCCACCATTAGATTGAAGATATCCTTTGGAAATGTCACTCTGGAGCATCCCTTTTCATTATTTCAGAACAACCCAGCAGAGGGCACTTTAGATTCACGGACCACATATCCTTTTGTTTTAAAAGAACCCCCGAAGCAAACCTTGCCAAAACAAAGGTGGAGCTGTCGACTCAGAAATGAAGATATTGCAGCTTTGATCCTCCTCCTCCTTCCCCTACTACTCAAGTTTTATTAAGTTCTCATCTTTAATTCATACCTGCGGCAGGGTTGATGTCACTCTGCCTGCTTTCTCTTCCCTTTGAATCTACGAAGCTCTGAGAGGAAGGCCCGCTCAGAAGGGGAAGCTTCGCCTTCCTCGTTTTCAAAAATTAAAGGGTCTGCTAACATTTGATTGAATGAGGTGTGGTGGCTCAGTGGCTAAGATGCTGAGCTTGTGGATTAGAAAGGTTGGCAGTTCAGCGGTTCGAATCCCTAGTGCCACGTAACGGGGTGAGCTCCCGTTACTTGTACCAGCTTCTGCCAACCTAGCAGTTTGAAAGCACGTAAAAAAAGCAAGTAGAAAAATAGGGACCACCTTTGGTGGGAAGGGAACAGCGTTCCGTGCGCCTTTGGCATTGAGTCATGCCGGCCACAGGACCACGGAGACGTCTTCGGACAGCGCTGGCTCTTTGGCTTTGAAACGGAGATGAGCACCACTTCCTAGAATCAGGAACGACTAGCACAAATGTGCGAGGGGAACCTTTACCTTTACCTTACATATGACTAGCGTCAGGAGAGAAGGAGATCCTTGCATAGAGAGAGCAGGGTTGCAGAGATCAGGAGAAGACAAAACTATTAGGTCACTAAATCTTCCCTCACTGCAAAAGGCTAAAGTTTGCGGCAAATCTGAAGTTGTCCAGCTACTACTTCTGGATCTTTTTCAACGAGAAAGCATACCACATTCTGAAAAGTCTATGGTCATCATTTCAAAGGGGATTCCGTTTGGGTTTGGGGTGGTGGTTTTGGGTTTTTGGGGGTTTTTTTTGGCTCAAATGAGAAATCGTCAGGCACAAACAACCAGAGCTAGTATGTGTAGAGTTCGAACTAGTTACTTTATTGTTCTATGCCTATTTTAAAGGAATCTCCCCAGATTAGCACTGATAATGTTACCTAGTTGGGTCATGAAACATCTGCAAGAAAATAACCAAACTGAGAGAGCATCAAGGACCCCCACAGTTCTCCTCCTCCTCTTCTCCACTACTCCACAAATCCGTTTTCCTTCTAGCACTGATATCAATAGCAATAGCACTTAGACTTATATACCACTTCACAGTGCTTTCCAGCCCCCTCTAAGCAGTTTACAGAGTCAGCATATTGTCCCCGACAATCTGGATCCTCATTTTACCCACCTCGGAAGGATGGAAGGCTGAGTCATGTTACCTAGTTGGGTCATCAAACATCTGCAAGGAAACAACCAAGCTGAAAGAGCACCAAGGACCCCATAGTCCCTCCTCCTCCTCATCTCCTTCTCCACCACTTTAAAAACTCAATCCCTTCCAGCATCAACTATGTTATCTAGCTGGATAATGAAACATCTAGAAGAAATGTTATGGGGTGAGTTGTCAACTGTATGCTGACGACACTCAGCTGTACAGTTCCACCCCGAACCACCCCAACGAAGCTGTTGATGTGATGACCCGGTGCCTTGAGGCCATTCGGGTCTGGATGAGGACGAACAGACTTCGAGTCAACCCATCCAAGACGGAGTGGCTGTGTGGATATCAGCGTCCCGGCACAGTCAGCTAATTCCATCGCTGACTGTGGGGGGCGAATCATTGGCCCCCAGGGAATCAGTGCGCAATTTAGGCGTTCTCCTGGATGCACAGCTGTCTTTAGAAGATCATCTGACGGCTGTCGCCAGGGGAACTTTTTATCAGGTTCGCCTGATTCGCCAATTGCGCCCTTTCCTGGATCGGGACTCGTTATGCACAGTCACTCATGCCCTCGTTACTTCCCGTCTGGATTACTGCAATGCTCTCTACATGGGGCTCCTCTTGAAGAGCACCTGGAAGCTCCAGCTGGTACAGAATGCGGCCGCGCAGGGGATTGAGGGAGCGTCTCGTAGCTCCCATGTAACACCTCTCCTGCGCAGGCTGCATTAGTTACCGGTGGTCTTCCGGGTGCAATTCAAGGTTTTGGTTATCACCTTCAAAGCGCTCCATGGCATGGGACCGGGATATTTACGGGACCGCCTGCTGCCGCGAGTAACCTTCCATCGACCGGTGCGCTCTCACAGGGAAGCCCTCCTTAGGGTGCCGTCGGCCAAACAATGTGGGCTGGCAGACCCCAGGGGAAAAGCGTTCTCTGTGGGGGCTCCGGCCCTGTGGAATGAACTACCTGTGGGGCTAACGTCTTCTCCCTGATCTCCGGACCTTTAAGCGCGAGCTCAAAACTTTCTTCTTTCACCAAGCAGGGCTGGCCTAATGATAAATTTTAATCAAGGGTTTATTAGTGGGGTTTTTAAGGGGTTTAATTTATTTTATAATTTTTACCTATTAATTTTAAATATTCAGCCTATTGAATCAGATTTTTAATTAATATTGTATTTTAAATTTTTGATTTTTATGTTTTATCCATGCTGTACACCGCCCTGAGTCCCCGGAGAAGGGCGGTATAAAAATACAAATAAATAAATAAATAAATAAATAAAACAACCAAGTTCAGACCCTCTTCTCTCCAAGCTGGCACTCTGCATCTGGGCTAGACAAGATGAAGTTCAGTGGCATTCAACAAAGGTCAGATTTTGCTCTCTCGAGCCTACATAAAGATTCCAGACTAATTCCCTGTTTGACCCTTCCTCCTGACTGAGACCGTTGGTCTCCAACAGAAATATGGGAGCATACAAATAAGGTTTCATGTCTTCCGATGCCATGGAAGAGTGTCTTTAAAACTTTCAGGAGCCACCTCAATGAATAGCTCTAATAAACAAATAAATATAATTAAAATGTGTATGGATATATGTTGAGTTATAACTCAGATCTCAGATGGGCTTTGCAACTATCCCATCCCATCTAGGTAGAATAGAATAGAATAGAATAGAATAGAATAGAATAGAATAGAATAGAATAGAATAGAATAGAATAGAATAGAATAGAATAGAATAGAATAGAATAGAATAGAATAGAATAGAATTTTTTATTGGCCAAGTGTGATTGGACACACAAGGAATTTGTCTTGGTGCATATGCTCTCAGTGTACATAAAAGAAAAGATACCTTCATCAAGGTACAACATTTATAACACAAATGATGGTCAATATATCAATATAACAATATAAATCATAAGGATTACCAGCAACAAAATTACAGTCATACAGTCATAAGTGGAAAGAGATTGGTGATGGGAACGATGAGAAGATTAATAGTAGTGCAGATTTAGTAAACAGTTTGACAGTGTTGAGGGAATTATTTGTTTAGCAGAGTGATGGCCTTTGGGAAAAAACTGTTCTTGTGTCTAGTTGTTCTGATGTGCAATGCTCTATAGCGTCGTTTTGAGGGTAAAAGTTGAAACAGTTTATGTCCAGGATGTGAGGGATCTGTAAATATTTTCACGGCGCTCTTCTTGATTCGTGCACTATACAGATCCTCAATGGAAGGCAGGTTGGTAGCAATTATTTTTTCTGCAGTTCTAATTATCCTCTGATAATTCTGATAACTCCTCCAACCCAGTGCTTATATCCTAAATTCCCAAGGAGCATACCAGGCATATCAATGGACCTGCAGTTATGACTGGGAAACAACCATGTTTGTTACATCCAACCTCGTAATTCAGGATGCTGGCTTGGGAAGGGAGGAGGGGAGAGGCATCGCCAAATTGCTCCAGCTATTTTTCCACTTACTTGACAGCCCTTCAGCTTGCTGGTGACTTAAGTGGAGGTGCTTTAGCTAAAAGGCTTGAAAACGGGGGCCTTGTCATGAGCCTCAACTAATTGCCTCTTAGCTTTTGAGCCTGAACCTTTCTTTGCCTGTAGTTCCAGAATCATTTACGACAGCATGGTTTTCAATGTGCCTCTTCATAGACAGATTTCCCTAGATTACTAGTTTAATCAGCTAATAGTTTTGTTTTTTAAAAAAAAGGGAAAAGAAGAAGAAAACTGGGGCAACAACAAAGTTTCTGAAGAAAGAAGTTGAAAAGAATAGAATAGAATAGAATAGAATAGAATAGAATAGAATAGAATAGAATGTAGAGTAGAGTAGAGTAGAGTAGAGTAGAATAGAATAGAATAGGAGAATGAATAGAATAGAAGAATAGAATAGAATAGAATAGAATAGAATAGAATAGAAAGGAAAAGAATAGAGTAGAGTAGAATACAAAACAATACAATACAATACAATACAATACAATACAATACAATACAATACAATACAATACAATACAATAGAAAGTAGAGTAGAGTAGAGTAGAATAGAATAGGAGAATGAATAGAATAGAATAGAATAGAATAGAATAGAATAGAATAGAATAGAACAGAACAGAACAGAATAGTATAGAATGTAGAGTAGAGTAGAGTAGAGTAGAGTAGAGTAGAGTAGAGTAGAATAGAATGTAGAGTAGAGTAGAGTAGAGTAGAGTAGAGTAGAGTAGAGTAGAATGTAGAGTAGAGTAGAGTAGAGAGTAGAGTAGAGTAGAGTAGAGTAGAGTAGAGTAGAGTAGAGTAGAGTAGAGTAGAGTAGAGTAGAGTAGAGTAGAATAGGAGAATGAATAGAATAGAAGAATAGAATAGAAAAGAAAAGAGTAGAGTAGAGTAGAATACAAAACAATACAATACAATACAATACAATACAATACAATACAATACAATACAATACAATACAATACAATACAATAGAAAGTAGAGTAGAGTAGAGTACAATAGAATAGAATAGAATAGGAGAATGAATAGAATAGAATAGAATAGAATAGAATAGAATAGAATAGAATAGAATAGAATGTAGAGTAGAGTAGAGTAGAGTAGAATAGAATAGAACAGAACAGAACAGAATAGAAGAGATAACTGTCTTTGAGAAGCTGTCACAGGGAAGAGGGGATTGACTTATTCTCCAAAGGATCTGAAGGCAGGACAAGAAGTAATGGGTGGAAAGTCATTAAAGAGAGATTCAACCTAGAACTGAGAAATTTCTTGACAGTGAGAACAGCTAATTTGTGGGATAACTTGCCTCCAGAAGTAGTGGGTGCTCCATCACTGGAGGTTTTCAAGAAGAGACTGGACAATCCCTTGTCTGAAATGGTATAGGGTCTCCTGGGTAAACAGGGGGTTGGGCTAGAAGACCTCCAAAGTTGCTTCAGTTCTTAATTCTATTAAACTATGTATTTCTTTGTTCATCCCTTCCTCTTGTCTTTCTTTGATCCTCCTTAGACCACACGTTCCTTAAGGAGAGGGAGTTTTCATTTATATTCCACGTTCTAACTACTTGTCCCTTACTTCACAACTCAGAAACCAGGTACTAGCCATAGCAATAGCACTTAAGACTTACATACCACTTCATAATGCTTTATAGCCCTCTCTAAGCAGTTTACAGAGTCAGCCTATTGTCCCCCCCAACAATCTGGATCCTCATTTTACTGGATGGATGGAAGGCTGAGTCAATCTTGAGCCGGTTCAGAATCGAACTGCTGACAGTGGGCAGAGTTTGCCTGCAATACTGCATTCTAACTATTGTGCACCATGGAAAGAAGGAAGGAGGGAGAGAGGGAGGGAGGGAAGGAAGGAAGGAAGGAAGGAAAGAAGGAAGGAAGGGAGGGAGGGCAATAGCAATAGCAATAGCACTTAGACTTACATACCGCTTCATAGTGCTTTTACTCTAAGTGGTTTACAGAGTCAGCCTATTGCCCCCAACAATCTGGGTCCTCATTTTACCCACCTTGTAAGGAAGGCTGAGTCAACCTTGAGCTCCATCAGGGTCAAACTCCAGGCTGTGGGCAGAGTAAGCCTGCAATACTGCATTCTAACTCTGCTCCACCGTGTGCTTATTCCTCTTTTTTTTTTATTCCTTTCTGTTCAAGTCAACGGCATGTAATTTATACATACCCTCCCACTTCCTTCTATTAGAAGTTATTCTTAGTTTTGCTCAGGGCATGTCATTAGTCAGAGGACAGCAGTCCAGCTGCTTGGCCGTCTGATCTGGTGATGTCTATTCCTGCTGAGAGCGCCTCTGCCAATGTGGGTGGGTGGCATCTTTCCCAAGACCCGAATTTGACGATGAACTAAAATGAACTTGAGATCTTCTGCACATGGGAGCAGATGTTCTCCTCATTGGCTTTTTACATCAGGGATCAATGTGAGGCCTGGAGAGTTTCCTGAAACGCATTTCCTATCATCCCTGAGCCTTGGAGAAGCTGATGGGAGGTAGAACTTAGTGCATCCGGAAGACTTTCCTTCTTTGCAAAGTCAAGGCTTGGCTCCCGATGACTTCATACTATTCTCTTCTTCTTCTTCTTCTTCTTCTTCTTCTTTTTTTTTTTTTGCAACAGCCTATAAGCTGTGCCTCACTATCTTCTTCTGCTTCTGCGATGGTTTTTTTACTTCACAGACTAAGGTTTTACCTGGGATTCTCTGGAGATGCCTCATCCAAATACTAACCAGGTCAAAAGCTGGAAGCAAACTAGCTGGGCCCTATCAGCTGCTGAATGATCATTGATCTGGATGGGAATTCTTTGACTCCCTCACAATTATAACTAAAAGTGTTGTAATTTCTCTGGTCTTTAGACGTTTCGAAAGAAGGCTTTTCCCAAAAGAGAAAGACATTCTTTGCTCTTTATCCCAAAGGAGCTACTTTTCGTAGTTATTCCCTGTCCTTTTAGGGCATCTTAAAAAAGAGCTTTGTTTTCTATGCAAAGCTCTCTAATTGTCCCACAAGCTCTCTGTCCTCAAAGCAAAGTTTACCCACAATGCCTCCCTGGCAAGCTCATCCACAACCATTGTTTTTCCACTGTCAGAGCCTGACCCTCTTATTGCTTGTTTGCACTCCCTGCCATAAATATTTCACTAAACCAACTCAAGGGCTGAATGGCTTTGCAAGACAAGTTGTGTGTGTGTGTGGGGGGGGAGACAGAGAGAAGGAGAGACAGACAGACAGGGTGAAAGAAAAGACAGTGACAGAGAGACACAGAGAGAGACAGAGAGAGAGAGAGACAGACACACACACACAGAGAGAGGGATAGACAGAGATAGAAAGACAGAGAGAGGAGGGAGAGAAAGGCAAAGAGAAAGAGAAACAGAGACAGAGAGAAAGGCAGAGAGAAATAAACAGAGACAGAAAGGGGGGGGGAAAGACAGAGAGAAAGAGACACACACACATAGACTGAGAGAAAGACAGACCGAGAGAGACCAAGAGAAAGGCAGAGAGAGAGACACAGAGAGAGAAAGACAGAGACAGAGAGAGGGGAGAGAGAGAAAGGCAGAGAGAGGGTGGGGGAGAGAGGGAGGGAGGGAAGGAGGGAGGGAGGGAGGGAGGGAGGGAGAGGGAGAGAGAGAGAGAGAGAGAGAGAGAGAGAGAGAGAGAGAGAGAGAGAAGACCAGGCCGTGACTGTTTTGTCTGTTTCTTGGGGGGAAATCTTTGCTGGTTGGCATGTGTTCCAGTGTTGACATGGAAAACAGCAAAGTGGTAGAACAGAGCGTACTGTTTGGTGCAATTCTGTGTCAAAAATAAATGATTCCTTTCTGCAGGAATGCTATGTCATTCTTGCCAAAAGGAAGACTGAGGTGAGAGGTGCAGGGAGAGCTAATCTGTGGTCAAAGGAGACACATCTTTAGGGAAGAAATAGTTCATCTGCTGGGTTCAGAAAGAGAGGAGAAAAGCATCGAAGAAAAAGGATTTTTTTCTGATGTTAGCAAGTCAACGAAAGTTGTGCGTGCTCCCTCAATTGAGGTTTTTAAGAAGAGACCGGATAACCACTTGTCTGAAATGGCATTGGGTTTCCTGCTTTAGCAGGAGGGTTGGACTAGAAGACCTCCAAGGTCCCCTCCAACTCTGTTACACTGTTCTCCCTATGCAGATAAAAGCTCGCAAGGTGGCAGCAATGATGGATGAGTTTATCAAGGTGGTCTTCAATGGAGAAGAGCCCCCCTGCGATGATCCCTGCTACTAATCTCCATGATGGTCTCTTCAAACCTAGTTTACCACGCTCCTTTTCAACGTTAGTGAAACGGTGCTTTGCAAGCAAGCTGGCTTTGTATTTTGGGGCTCGTTCAATTAAAAAAAAAATTTTTTTTTTAAAGTTAAGATTTAAAAAAGGATCGTGGGTAACCCACATAGTTGAACTTAAATCGGTCTCTCCCAGAACGGCTGGGATTCCAGATTTCAGGGGGGGGGGAGTTAGAAAGTGTTCCGGGTTGATTCACAGCTGTCCGTCATTCTAGAGATGTATCTTTTGACGTCTTTGGCAGCTCAGCTGCCTTCTGTTGAAAGGCATCATTTGAAGACATGGGCAAGCTGATGCAAAGCCCGTCCTGGTGTCGGCTCTCTGACAGCTGCCTCCCTCGCCATGTCAACGTTTGACACTGCGGCCAGGGATGAACACTTTTGTTAAAATGGCTGGGGGACAAAAATAATAACTACCACCGAATCACGTTGAAAAAGTGGAACAGAAGAAGTGGAATTGGGGGGGGGGGGGAGAGAAGGACGAGGTAGATCCACAACTTGTCTGCAAACACCTCCAACACACATGCTGTGACTGAAATACCGGGAGATTAAACTACAAAACGTTCAGCAGATGGAAAAAAAGCGTAAATACACAAGCAGTCCTTGACTTAAAATCATTTGTTTAGGGACAAAGTTCAAAGACAGAATGGGACTGGGAAAAAAAAGGTTGTTTTTATGACCGGTCTTTGCAATTGTGACCGTAGCATCATCCCCACACTCAGAGCCATCGTGGCTTGACATAAGGTGCATAAAATGTCAGGCACAAACAACCAGACACAGCTGTGTAAAGTTCGAACTAGCTACTTTATTGTTCTCTGCCTATAATACAGGAATCTTCCCAGACTGGCAGTTTTTCCCTTGGGAAAACACCAAATAAGGCTCTTAAGCATTGACCGGCGGCCAATCTCTTGTGTTTATATAAGAAGTCCAGGCTAATTCTTCCCTTGAGCCCTCCTCCCAAATGGGATGGTTGGTCTCCAACATAACCCCAACCATCTTGGCTTGCTTAAGAAGCCATGATTTAGAAAATCTGAGTTTCCCTAAGGTGAGAAGCTCAGCTCCGGTCCCTCCCCTTACTTCCTTTTGAAGAACTAGCCAGCTTTGGGGCAACGAAAAGCCGCTCAGATCCCTCTTGTGGGTATCTCCAATGACAAAAAACACGCCGCCAGGACAAAAACGAGTGGCAAAATGCCCAATCCTGCATGTGTGTCTTCCTGGCCACACTTCCTGCTCCTGACTCAACCTCACTCACAATCTTCTTAACCTTCAGGTTTGGTGGAAAGAAGGTTTCCTGGCCTTAAAAGCTCCAGAATAATTTGCCAAGACGACCTCATTGTACGGTGGCCTCTTCACTCAATAAACAATCTCAGCCAGTAATTCGGTCCAGGAAGAGGGAGGGGGGGAAGGGAATCAACCACGAGTTCTCTGAAGCAGCCTGGTCCTCCCAAAATCGCCCCCCCCACTTATTTTTCCAGGTCAGCAGACAGTAATTTGAGGTCCCTGCGATAAAAATCAAGCGACACCACATGTTCCTTTTCTCTCCTTAGGACAATGCCGTGCCTTTATTAGATTTGCTGCTACAACGTGCCCGTAATACGTTCTCTAAACGGGCAGCTCTCAGGTCAAACGCGCCTCTTGATCAATTTACTACAGGTCCCCGGTTGCTGCTGGTGTGGATTCTCTCAAGAGTATTTTTTATTCTCCCAGCTAGGCTGGAACAATTGACTCGGGGGGGGGGGTTGCAGAGAAGGGGCTGCTATATCCTGCTCCCTCTTTTCTGCTGTTTCTCCACTGATGATGTTCCGGAGTTTGGGTAATGAGAGGACTGCAAGGAAACTACTAAGAGAGCTCCAAGGACCTCGGAGTCCTCCCCCTCCTCCTCCTTCTAGCACTGATGATATAACCTAGTTTGGTAATGAAATCATCATCTTTTAATGACCCCATAATCCCTTGCGGGTTGGAGTCTGAGCAACTGAATGGAGCTGAGTGTTTACTGGCCAGATGCCCTTCCTGTCGCTAACGCAGAGTGATTTTCAGCAGACATAATCTCAGGGTCTCTGTGGCTCAGACCGGTAAGACAGTCTGTTATTAACACAGCTGCCTGCAATTACTGCAGGTTCTAGTCCCACCAGGCCCAAGGTTGACTCAGCCTTCCATCCTTTATAAGGTAGGTAAAATGAGGACCCAGATTGTTGGGGGCAATAAGTTGACTTTGTATATAAATATACAAATAGGATGAAGACTATTGCTAACATAGTGTAAGCCGCCCTGAGTCTTCGGAGAAGGGCGGGATATAAATGCAAATAATAATAATAAAAAATTCCCAGAGAAAGAAATATCTGCCTCTACCTAGGATCGAACTCACAGCCTCCTGATTGTGAGGCGAGAGCTCCACCTCTAGGCCACTGAACTATTCAGTTTGGTAATGAAACGTCTGCAAGAAAACAACCAAGAGAGCACCAAGGACTCCATAGTCCTCCTTCTCCTCTACTTTCCACAAACTCCACTCCATCCTAGCACTGATGATGTTCCCTAGTTGGGTAATGAAACATCTGCAAGAAAACAACCAAGAGAGCACCAATGACCTCTACTCTCTGACAGTGTTTACAGCGTAACTACTATTCAAAGAGAAGAAGATGGCGACCAGGAAGGACGCACCGGAGAAACGCTCTCTGTAAAGGGGCTCTTTTGAGCTCTTGAGGAGAGCAGTTTCCCCGAAGATTCTTTGCTGGCGATTCTCCAGAGCCGAAGGTTTTTCCAGGCTGCCGTGGATTGAGGCTGCCGAGGTTCTTCCAGGCTGCTGAGGACTCAGACGGTGGACGAAGAGTCGAGGCGGCCGAGACCACCGGAGCCGGGACTGCCGCTGCCGTGGGCCGCCGATTGAAGGCGGCTGGAGACGCCCGCCGCCACTGGGGCCACCACGCCAGACCCAGAACTGCCGCTGCCGCTTGTGTGAACACCCGCTGCCGCTAGAGCCACCTCGCCAGACCCAGGACTGCCACTGCCGCTACCGTGAGTCGCGCCGCTGCCATCACCGCCCTCCATCATCGCCCTCTCTCACCGCTTCTAACTTTAAATTCCCCACCAAGGAGATATAAGCCCAGCAACATTTGCATCAACTCTAAACCAATCGGCAGGACTGCTGCAGGATCACTGGTGAGTTCCTAGGAGACTCCAGTCTCCCGGCCTCTATTGACTTTTTGAATCTCCTGCCATTACAGCCACCTTTAAAGAAGCTTCTTCAACCACCTTTTCTCACCATTTTAAATTTCCCCCCAAATCTCACTGTTACCATAGTGACTCCCCATTACCATAGCAACTGCCAAATTGATTACCATTTAAAGTTAAAGAGAGAGATATAAAATTAAAGATAACTGATTAAGTGACAGATACTTAATCATTACTAAAATTGGAAAGAGTGTGAAATAAAACAAAGGAATAAGAAAGATTATCATTATGCCAGCCAGAAAATCCAACGCTGATAAAATCTTAGAAACAAGATTAACAACTATTGAACAAAACTTAGATAAAAGATTACAAGCTATTGAACAAAACCTAGAAAAAAGAATACAAAATATTGAACTTAGAAAAAAATTTTTTATCAGTTATTGAACAAAGTTTCACAAACTTAATAAAACAAATTTCAACACTAAAAAATGAAAACTCAAATGATCTAAATCTCTTCCAAACTCATCTATCATCACAAAATACACAACCTAATACACAACCTACAACTCAACCTAGACAACAAATTAATACAACACAACCTAAACAACAAATAACTACTAATCAACTAATCAGAGATGCAATGGAGAGAGGACAAAAAATAAATAATGCAATATTATTTGGACTTGAAAACACTAACGAACCAGATATCAATAAGATTCACAACATCATTGGAAATTATAACTCATCAACCATCTTCCCAAATGAAATAATTGCTGTCTCCAGAGATGGACCAGAATATAAAAACAGCGATGGGTCAACAGCACCAAGATTTTGTAGAGTCACATGCATAAATGAGGACAGTAAACGCAAATTCATATATACTAGAAACTCAATTGCTAAATCCAACCCTACCTACAGTAAACTTAGATCACGTCCTGATCTATCCTTTCTACAACGGATACGTTCTCGTGAACTTCGCACAGAACTTAAAAGAAGACAAGACAATGGTGAATCCAACCTATACATCAACTACCATGCTGATTGCATAAAAAATAAAACCTGCAATCAAAAAATCACCTCCAAACCCCCCATCACCCATAACAATCAACCAGCCATCCCAGTATTCAATCAAGTACCCATCCCCCTACCACCCATTTAACCAACCATCTTACCAGCCATTCAACCAACAGCCATCCAACCAACAATCCAACCAGCATCCAAACAGCCATCCAACCAGCCATCCAAACAGCCATCCAACCAGCCACCCAACAATCCACCCAACCAGCCATCCAAACAACCATCCATCCAAACAACCAAACTACCATCCAACCATCTATACAACCATCTGTTGTACACAACCCCCAACCTACTAACATCCAAAACTTCAGATCTCAAATGCAAATTGATAAATGCAAGACGCATAGTCAACAAATTACCTGAATTTATCCTCTTATTAAACAGTGGCACATTTGATATCATTTTTGTTTGTGAAACATGGCTGAACTCATCCCTTCCTGACTCCATTATCTCAAACAAAGAATATCAAGTCTATCGATCAGATCAGGAAAACCGAAGAGCTGGTGGAGTGGCTATCTTTTACAAAAAGTCACTGAATCTAAAAAATATCCAAGTAGCACATAAACTCTCTCTTCCTGAAACTATAGTATGCAACCTATCCCTTGACACTACTCTTCGATTCTTACTATGCTACAGAGCCCCTGACTATGACCCATGCAAATATGCTAACCTCAATGCTAACATGGGCTACCTCTTGCCCATATCCTCTCATCTTCCTGGGTGACCTAAATCTACCTCTCATTAACTGGACAACTAATGAATGTTCAACTGACCCAATCCATACTACACTATACAACGCTGTTACAAACCTAGGTCTTGAACAACTTGTAACTAACAATACAAGACTCAACAACTGCCTTGACCTCATCTTCTGCAACAATTCAAACTCAATTTACGGACTACAAATTAAAGAACCTTTTTCCAACGGTGACCACTGCATGATTGATTTTCGTCTCAATATACGTCCATACTTAAATCGTCATAACAACAGTACTCCCAACTACAACTTCAAAAAAGCCAATTACGACCTTATAAACAACGATCTTTCATTTCTGAACTGGCAAAATCTGTTTGCAACCTGCATAACCGCTGATGACCACTATAGAGTCTTCCTACTTGAAATCAATAGAGTCATTAAACTATATGTACCACAAATGACTACCATGACCAAGAAAAACAAACTACCCATATCAATAAAAAAGCTTCAAAAAAAAAATCCCTCTGGAAAAGAAACAAAAAAGGCTATGTTACAAATTTCAAAAACCGCTACAGAAACATATGCAACCAAATAAAAACTGAATGCACAAATTACCACACCAAGCAAGAAGAGAACCTTCTGCGCACAAATTCCAATCGTGTCAACAATAAACTTAAAGATTCAAGATCCATCCCACCACTAAAAGATTCTAACAACAAAGAATGCAATGACGAAACAGTCAAAGCAAACCTCTTCAACATTTTCTTTGGCTCAGTTTTTGTTAACTCCGATAACACATATCCGACATTCCACAAACGAACCAGCAATGACTATGATGATTTAACTCATATAGATTTCACAGAAGACAACGTTGGAAAAGCTCTTCACAACTTAAAACCATCGCTTTCTATTGGACCCGATGGTCTATTTGCATATTTCTTAAAAAAACTTTCCATTAATATAGCAGAACCCCTAAGTATTATCTTTGATAAAGCTTTCACTACTAGTTCTCTTCCCAAACTTTGGTCACTAGCCACAGTCATCCCTATCTTCAAAAAAGGAGACCCCAGCTTAGTCGAAAACTACAGACCGATCTCCCTTTGCTGCGTCACCTGCAAAGTCATGGAATCTATCATCAATCAATCCATTACCTCACACTTAGAAACTAACAACCTACTCTCCAACAAACAATTTGGTTTCAGGAAAAAATTATCATGTAACTTACAACTTCTCCACTGCAAAAACATATGGACTTCAAATCTCGATCAAGGCAAATCAATAGATGCAATCTACATAGACTTCTGCAAAGCTTTTGACTCAGTAGTACACGATAAACTTCTCCTAAAACTAACATCCTATGGCATCTCAGGACCCCTCCACAAATGGATATCTGATTTTTTGTTTAACAGACAACAAGTGGTCAAAATTGGCAATGCTTTATCAAATCCTGTTCCTGTCAAGAGTGGCGTTCCTCAAGGCAGCATTCTTGGACCAACACTCTTTATACTATACATTAATGATCTTTGTGACCATATCTCAAGTAATTGTGTTCTCTTTGCTGATGTCAAACTATTTAACATCACAGACAATACTTCTATCATTCAAAACGACCTTGATCATCTAACCGCTTGGGCTAAAAATTGGCAGCTCCAAATTTCAACCAGCAAATGCTCAGTCTTACATATAGGAAAAAGAACCAAAACTAAGTACATACTAGATGGACATTACCTTACAGACAACCCCATCCGTTAAAGACCTTGGAGTTTTCATGTCAAATGATCTAAGTGCCAAAGCCCACTGCAACTACATAGTAAAAAAGCTCTAAGAGTTGTAAACCTAATTTTAGCTTCTTTTCCAAAACACCACACTACTAACCAGAGCATATAAAACATTTGCTAGACCAATTCTAGAATACAGCTCACCTGTTTGGAACCCTCACCACATCTCTGACATCAATACAATTGAACGTGTCCAGAAATATTTTACAAGAAGAGTTCTCCATTCCTCTGAAAACAACAAAATACCTTATCCCACCAGACTTGAAATCCTAAGCTTAGAAAACTTGGAACTCCGTCGCCTTAACTCACAGAATCATCTATTGTAATGTCCTTCCTGTCAAAGACTACTTCAGCTTTAATTGCAATAATACAAGGGCAACCAATAGATTTAAACTTAATGTTAACCGCTTTAATCTAGATTGCAGAAAATATGACTTCTGTAACAGAATCATCAGTGCTTGGAATACTTTACCTGACTCTGTGGTCTCTTCCCATAATCCTAAAAGCTTTAACCAAAAACTTTCTACTATTGACCTCACCCCATTCCTAAGAGGACCATAAGGCGTGCATAAGCGCACAAACGTGCCTACCGTTCCTGTCCTATTGTTTTCTTTTCTTCTTCATATATATATATATATATATATATATATATATATATATATATATATATATATATATATATATATATATATATATATATATATATATGCTTATACCTCCTAACATTTACTCATATATATGTTTATATACTATATAATCTTTTTGTATGATGTTGTGACAAAATAAATAAATAAATAAAAATAAAATTTTGAGACAACCCAGGAGCAAAATACAGGACAGAGTTTTTGTCATTACAAACAGTGGTTTATATACAAGACTTCTATATACAGACATACCCGTGGTAGGCACATACCAGGCAAGCAAGCAATCTTCAACTCTACACAGAGAACTACAAGTCAGCTAGAACCCAACGAAGAGAGGGATACATGGGAGGGAGGGAGGGAGGGAGGGAGGGAGGGAGAGAGAGAGAGAGAGAGAGAGAGAGAGAGAGAAGTCCTCTAATGGCCTCCCTTATATAGACAGCTTCTTAAAGGGGCAATAACCCTGCTGACTCATCCTCAGTCTTAAAGCGGCAATAACCCTGCTGACTCATCCTGGTCCACAGCTTTACAGCAGTTGGTCAGCTTTAAATCTTCATTACCCTGACACTCTCCACAAAACCCAATCCATCAGAAAGGGCTCCATCAGCGCAGTTCTATCTAGCCTAGGGGTGAAATCCACTTACATTTGCTACCGGTTCGGGAACAGGAGTGTGCATGTGCAGATGGTAAAAAAATGGGATGTAATGATGTCCTAGTGGGTGGGCGGAGCCTCCCACCACCGGCGCTACCAGTTCAGCAAACCAGATAGAACCAGGGGGGGGGGATTTCACCGCTGATCTAGTCCTGCTTGTCTGAGTGGCCTAGGGACATTCTGGAGGGAGAGTCAAAACTTTTGAGTTGTGTCAGGCCCCAACATGTTGATCAAAGACCTGCTCCTTTTTCAACCTTCTAGCACTGAGGATGTTACCTAGTTGGGTAATGAAATGTTTGCAAGAAAAGTATCATCTCAGAGAGCACCAAGGACCTCATAGTCCTCCTCCTCCTCCCACTTCCCACAAACTGCCCTCTTTCTAGCACTGATGCTGCTACTTAATTGGGTAATGAAACATCTGCAAGAAAACAACCAAGCTCAGAAAGCACCAAGGACCCTACAGTCCTCTTTCTGCTCTTCTTCTTCTTCTTCTTCTTCCTCCTCCTCCTTGTCCCAAACTCTACTCCCTTCTAGCACTGATGATGTTTCCCTAGTCGGGTAATGAAATGCCTGCAAGAAAACAGCCAAGCTCAGAGACCACCAAGGACCCTTTGTTGTTTCCTCTGGTACAAGCAGGGTGTTTGTTGGTGGTGTGCTTCAAGAGAACGCACGCCAGTTGGCTTTCGTCGAGAAGCTCAGCGTATCCTTGCTCGGGAATAAAGTATTGAGAAGGGGGAGGGGAACATATTTTATTTATTTATCATATTTATATTTATCATATTTATATACCGCCCTATCTCCCTAAGGACTCAGGGCGGTTTACAGGCAGTTAAAACACATATAAATACAGATTAAAACGACAATTAAAAAACTTATTCTAAAGCCCAAATCATTAAAACAGTATAAATAATAAAAAACCCCTTAAAACCAATTGCTTTAAAACCTAATTCAGTCCATAAAACCCCAGTTGGCGTTTCAGCCTGCTAAAAACAGCTGCAGGCTTTTGGAGACGTTGGCAGACTTGCCAAATCAGCACCAGGTGACCTTGGAGGGGGGAGGGCGAGTGGAACATGCTTGCTTGTAGTAGCAGAAGCATCTGAGGTCCTTTTCGTAGCTAAAGTTCAGAGCTGAAGAAAAACCGGAATCAAGGAACTGCCACTGAAAAAAACACAGCCCCACCCACCAAAACTGGCTGGGTAAACAAATAACCCACGTTTTAGCGACCCGTTCTAAGTTTATTTATTCACTGAACTTGTAGGCGGCCCATTTTGCTGAAGGTGATTCTGGACAGCTCAACAGAGGCATCGTTAAGCTAGATGTAAATCATTCGATCAATAAGTAGGGATCTTAAATTTAAAATTCAGTTTAAAGTTACAGGTTGGCGCTGAAAAAGGTGGCTTATGACGGATCCTCACAATTATAACTGTCAATGCATCCCCATCGGTCATATGATCAAAAAGTGGGTTATAGTGTCCTGGAGGCCCTGTGATCAATATTTGTGACTTTCCCAGCTGGCTTCCAAGAAGTGACGTCATCAGGGGAAGACAGATTTAGAACATAAATAGAGTTGGAAGGGACCTTGGAGGTCTTCTAGTCCAACCCCCTGCTCGAGCAGGAGACCCTATACCACTTCAGACAAATAGTTGTCTGATCTCTTCTTATGAACCTCAAGTGTTGGAGCAGTCACAACTTCTGGAGGCAAGAAGCTTCTTGGATAAGAAGCGAAACGTCTTCAAAAAAGAAAAAAGAAAGTCCAGTTGCCTCTTGAAAAAGCACCTTTGGGACAACTATGACCTGGATGACTGAGAATCTCTACAGACTTTTAACTATACAATTTGGGATGAACCCCCTTTGAATGGTGTTAGAGTAGGAATGGATTTCCAGAGGAAAAATTGCAGCGTACAGGAACCATTTGCACTACTCCGGTGACCCTGAGGACACAGATAGACCTCCAAGAGCTTCAAGGACCCTTTAAAAGGATGCAAATGACCAGCTGTCTGCAAGGAATATAAATCCTTCCATTTCCCACCATTCAAGTCAGAGCTGAAGAAGCTTCTTGGATGAGAAGCAAAACGTCTTCAAAAGAAAAAACAAGGAAGTCCAGTTGCCTCCTGAAAAAAAACAACACACCTTCGGACATTCTAGAGGCAAGTTGTTGCACTGATTAATTGTTCTCACTGTCAGGAAATTTCTCCTTAGTTCTAGGTTGCTTCTCTTCTTGATTAGCTTCCATTTGCTTAAAGAATGCAATGATTCACTTAACAAGCATTGCAAGAAAAACAGTCATAAAATCCAGCACGACTTGCTTAACAACAGCCTTGCTAAGCAACAGAAAGTCTGATCTCAGTTGTGGTTGTAAGTCAAGCATTACCTGTAAAATCTTTTAATATTTAGCTATCGTGACAGTATAGTTTAGACCAGGGGTCTGCAAACTTGGCTCTTTTAAGACTTGTAGACTGGCTGAGGAACTCTGGGAGTTGAAGTCCACAAGTCTTAAAAGAGCCAAGTTTGCAGACCCCTGGTTTAGACCGAACACTAGCAAATACCTCTGCAAGTATGCAATGCTTTTATTTTCATTCCTACAATTTATACAAATGGTTTGCATTGCTTTATCAAAGGACCTATTTGGTTTTTGGAAATATTATTGTCAGTACTATGTGTAGACTTCATTTCTTTGGTTTCCATAAAAGCAAACCACTAGCCATTGATGTCTTCTAGTCTAATCAATTTCTAGCTGAATCCTCTGACATCTATTTTAGCACAGGTCAGCCTCTTACCTAGAAGCTGTTACAGACGTGAATGTGTCTTTATTCCCAGTATTTATACGTCCAAAGATAACAGTTTTAATTTATTGCTTTCTCCCTAGGGGGAATGTTGCAGGACTCAAATCTTTACCAGCAAAGCCTGTGTGTAATCTAATTAACACAGTGTCTGCATTAATTAACCTTCTGTCTTGTTGACTTGTAAGACCACTGACTTGACAAAGGTAATCTGCAGTCCAGCCCTCGACATGGATTTTTTTCCCCTTTGGGTGAAAATCTAAAACTTGAGAAAAAGTAAGACCGCTTCTCTGTTTTTAAATAGCAGAATGGCCAGGTAAACTATTGCTGATTTCAGCTTTCGTTTTCTTAACGGTTAAGCCAGACATTCCCACAAGGAGTGCAAGATTATAATCTGCGCTTCTCCAAGCAGGCCGGTAAGGGAGAAGATTTTGAACAGACTGAAAAAGAAATACATGGCGATCGTAAGTAAAGTGGATTGTTCTTGTTCTGTGGTTCCTATTTCCTGACAGACCTGGAAGGACAAACCATGGTTCCAATTTGGTTAGCATCCTGGAAGGGACAGAGAGAGAGAGGTACTATTTATTTAGATCAAGAATATCCAACCTCTAACCTTGGCAACTTTAAGACCTGGGAGTTGGAAGTCCACAAGCCTTAAAGTTGCCACAGTTGGACACCTCTCATCTAGCTCCAACCTCTAGTATTTTGAGATCCAACAAACTCCTTTAGGCCAGGTAAATGCCACCTAGTTGGGCTTACTAAGGGGTTATAGAGACAAATATTTGCATCTTAAGAGTCAAGTATTTTGTCTAATTAATGGTCCTCCCTTCCAAAACTTTTTTTTAAAAATATATATTTTTTGTTTACGTATCAATATATTGAATACAGAGCAATTGTCCTAGCATTCCACTTGCCATGTAACAAAGGTTAAAAACAAACTAACATATATACTATTTTAAACAGTGCTAGAGCTGTACAGTTATTTCTGACCATCATATTCTAGATCAGGGGTCTCCAACCTTGGCAACTTTAAGACTTGTGGACTTCAACTCCCAGAATTCCTCAGCCAGCTAAGCCTTAAAAGGTGCCAAGGTTGGAGAGCCTTGTTCTAGAATATCAATCTATCTTTCATTCTAATACCTACATATCTCTTTCCACGTCCACCTAACCTGATTCTTTCGCATTCTAACTTCCACCTCGTGTTTCTAACCATGGATAGAACCTATTCCATATAGCACAGTATTCTGTATCCCCTTTATCTTTTATTTTTAACGTTAGTCTGTCCATTTGCTGGGCCTCTGGTGGCTCAGCAGACTAAGTCTGTCTGTTATTAACACAGATGCTTGCAATTACTGCAAGTTCAAGTCCCACCAGGCCCAAGGTTGACTCAGCCTTCCATCCTTTATAAGGTAGGTAAAATGAGGACCCAGATTGTTGGGGGCAATAAAAGTTGACTTTGTATATAATATACAAATGGATGAAGACTATTGCTTGACACAGTGTAAGCCGCCCTGAGTCTTCGGAGAAGGGCGGGATATAAATGCAAATAAAAAAAAAAAATTCGGCACAGACCACTATCTTCCTTATTGTCTCCTCTTTTGAAACTTTTCTTCCTTCTTGTTTTCGGGCACGGCTATGTCAATATTTGCCTTTCGCTTCCAGGATCTTTCTCAGAAGATGTCTTACCTTGAACGTGTGTGTGTGTCTCTCTCTCTCTCTCTCTCTGTGTGTGTGTGTGTGTGTGTGTGTGTGTGTGTGGGCGAGCTTCACTTCACCCAGGGCCCAGCTGAATTCACACCCTCCCTTGCTGCCCTGTAGTGACAAGAAACCTTGCTTGAAGTGCTAAAAGAAAACAGAGTCCTTAAAAGAGAGAGAGAGGGAAAAAAAGAGGAAAAAAAAGAGCAGGCCCTGAAGCTATTTTGAGATCAAGCGATGTGCTTACTCAAGCTGTGCGTATTCTCAACAGCTCATGTAAAACCATCAATCAGTCAGAAGAATGAAAATTGGCTCCCTGAAGGATCGCAGCACAGGAAAGGTTGGGGGGGGGGGAGGGAGGGTCTAGGGATTGGAGAGGGGGGGGGGAGATGCAGCATTTGCGAGGCAAGCCTGAACTGCCAAACACCAGGAATCGGCTCCTGTTTTATAGGTAGTCCTCGACTTACCGCCATATGTTTAGTGACCAAAGTTGTGACCCTCCTTGACACCGGTGTTAAGTGAATCACTGCAGTTGTTAAATTAGTCAAACTGTTGTTAAGTGGATCTGGCTTCCCCATTGACTTTGGCCACAAAAGCGACCCTAAGACACTTTTTTTTTTA
This sequence comes from Ahaetulla prasina, assembly GCF_028640845.1. Classification (NCBI taxonomy): domain Eukaryota; kingdom Metazoa; phylum Chordata; class Lepidosauria; order Squamata; family Colubridae; genus Ahaetulla; species Ahaetulla prasina. The sequence continues at coordinate 8,131,341 of NC_080553.1, read as the reverse complement.
ATTTGCATTTATATCCCGCCCTTCTCCGAAGACTCAGGGCGGCTTACACTATGTCAAGCAATAGTCTTCATCCATTTTTGTATATTATATACAAAGTCAACTTATTGCCCCCAACAATCTGGGTCCTCATTTTACCTACCTTATAAAGGATGGAAGGCTGAGTCAACCTTGGGCCTGGTGGGACTTGAACCTGCAGTAATTGCAGGCAGCTGCTGTTAATAACAGACTGCATTAGTCTGTTGAGCCACCAGAGGCCGTCATAAGTATGACCCAGTTGCCAAGCATCTGAATTTTGATCACATGACCACGGAGATATTGCTACAGTCGCAAGTGTGAAAATGGTCATAAGATACTTTTTTCAGTGCCGTCGTAATTTCGAACAGTCACTAAACGAACTGTTATAAGTCAAGGGCTTACCTGTACATGCCTGTTCCCAAGCATCTGAATTTGGATCACATGGCCCTGGGGATGCTGCAATGGTTGTTAAGTGTGAAAGACCATCAATAAATCACTTTTTTCAGTGCTGTTGTAACTTCAATCAATAGAATAGAGCTGGAAGGGACCTTGGAGGTCTTCTAGTCCAGCCCCTTGCTCAAGCAGGAGATCCTGTATTAATTCAGACAAGTGACTGTCCAGTCTCTTCTTAAAAACCTCCAGTGATGGAGCGCCTATGATTTCTGGAGGCCAGGTGTTCCACTGGTTAATTGTTCTCACTGTTAGGAAGTTTCTCTTCAATTCCAGGTTGCTTCTCTCCTTGATGAGTTTCCATCCATTGCTTCTTTTCCTGCCTTCCAGTGCTTTGAAGAAATTGACCCCTTCTTCTTTGTGGCAGCCCCTCAAATACTGGAATACTGCTATCATGTCACCTCTAATTCTTCTTTTCTTTAGACTAGCCAGACCCAAATCCTGCAGCCGTTCTTCATAGATTTTAGTCTCCAGGCCTTTGATCATCTTAGCTGCTCTTCTCTGCACTTTTTCCAAAGTCTCAACATCTTTTTTGTAGTATGGGGACCAAAACTGGAGGCAGTATTCCAGGTGTGGCCTTAATAAGGCTTTATAAAACGGTACTAATACTTTCACGTGATTTCTACTCTATGCCTCTGTTTATACAACCATGGATTGCATTAGCTTTTTTGGCTGTTGCCACACACTGCTGGCTCTTTTCTTTTCCTTTCTTTTCTTTCCTTTCCTTTCCTTTCCTTCCCTTCCTCTCTTCCTTTCCTTTCCTTTCCTTTCCTTTCCTTTCCTTTCCTTTCCTTTCCTTCCCTTTCCTTCCCTTCCTCTCTTCCTTTCCTTCCCTTCCCTTCCCTTCCCTTCCCTTTTCTTTTTTTTCTTTTCTCTCTTCTTATCAAATGGGTAGGACCCATCTTTGCAATTTGAGTTGAATCTGGACCATTGAACTTGTTTCTGGGAAGGGATTCCCGCCTAGAAACTGGAAGGTTGGCTTTGGCCAAGCAGAAAAGGCGATCCGTCCCTAGAGAGACACAAAAAAAGACCAGCCCTCCAGAGACCTCAAGCCAGACCCTGCCCTTTTTCTTCAAGAGCTGCTTTCAATCCACTCTGAATCAGAAGAGCCTGTAAATGCAAGAGCCCGCCTTAAAGGTCCCCAGAGATGACTGAACATATTAAGCCCATCCAGCCCTGCCTGGCACAGAATATAAGTGGAGGAAGGTGGGGGGGAGACTCAGAAAGCAGAAAGATAAAAAGAGGGGGGGGGAAAGAAATTTCAAACTATTATTCTCTCGGCCCCTAAACACTATCATTATTTTTAATCCCATCCCATAATTTGTGGTTGCAGTTGACATAGTGCTTCTGAATGCTTGAGGTTAATCATACTGCCAGGAAACAGAGTCCCGGCTTGTTCCCAATAGCTTTTCTGTCCTTAAAAAAAACAACAGCATTTTCAATGATTTCTGCTCCTTAAATGTACAGCAAGACAGTAATTCCATGCTCGGGTTCCTTAAAGTTCACCAAGGAAGCAGAAGACTGCAGAAGAACGTCTCTTTATGATTTATCTCTTTTCATTTTCGCTGGGTTGACTTGTCCAAGCATCGCAGGGTACTGGATTCAATCAAAACCGGGTCTGGTTCAGGCCTCCACCTGGTTAGACCTGGTTTCTAAACTCTACACACAGACTTTGAACCGGGCAATACAAAGTTAACCTGCAGGGCGAAAGCAATTGACTTTTGTACAGAGACCAGATAAGAGTTTAAAGCACTGGAATTCAAGACTCAGCTTGGCAATCCATCTTGTTAAAGATTCCTTGTTCTCCAACAACCTGCCAATCTTCGTTACAAGCCAGAGGCTATCTCCAAAATTAAGAAAGAAAAGAGAACACCATGGGCCACTGAAGTCATGCATGTTCTTTTCAACGTTTCTATGCAAACGAACGTTGAACGTCATGAACGCCAACTGGCAGTCAGAAGATGCGATGAAAACTCTTTTAACTGGACAACACACGAGCAGATTCGGCCAGAGTTCTGTCTGGGAAACTGTGAAGATCCTAGACCAAGCCAAGTCCAAAAATGCGAGAGAATTCCTGGAAGTCTGGCAGTCAGACAAACCAGCCATCAACAGGCGCATAGAGATAAACAATGTCTACATACCATTCAAAAGAGATAATCCAACAGCCCAAAAGGAAACAAATAGGCCAAAGCACCTGCTCGTCGGCATTCAATACCCCAGCTAAGCAAAAATTAACACCAAGATTAATACTACAACAACAGTGAAGCAATAAACAATATCCCAGTCAAGCAACTACCATCTTAGACCAACAATTGAACAGTAAACAACAGCCTGGTCAAGAAACTACCAAAAACCAGAGTCACCTCAAAGCGAGATAGGTGACAAACAAATCTAATAAATAAATAAATAAAAACACTCCCACCAACACTGGTAGGGCAAGCCACTTGTACATAGACAGAGAGCAAACCCCTCTCCCTTCTAGCACTGAAGATGTTACCTAGTTGGGTCATGAAATGCCTCCAAGAAAACCCTCAAGCTCGGAGGGCACCATGGACCCCAAAGTAGTTGTTCTCCTCCAGCTCCTTCTCCTGCTCTTCTGCTCCACCACCAACCTCTCCACTCCCTCCTAGCACTGATGATGTTCCCTAGTTGGGTAATGAAACGTCTGCAAGAAAGCAACCCGGTTCAGAGAGCACCGAGGACCTCACAAATTCAACCCTGAGCTACAGATTTTGTCTTCTTTTGCTCCACACGTATGCACACCTATGACTTAGAAGGAACAGCTGGAAAACCGCCTCCACTTTCCTGCGGTGCTTTCCAGACATGATGGCATGACGACTAGATGTTCCCAGCCAGCTGCCCTAGAAAGATCTGTCATTAAAAGTAGACAACAGTAATCTGGATGGAGCAACATTCTTGCATGTAGCTGTGTATTCAATTACTGTTAATAACTACTGGCTGTGGGGAAGTTTGTAAAAGCTGCGTTGCAGGTCCCACACAACTGCCAAATCAGATGTGTTGCCAGCAGTTCGTTGCCAAGTTCAAAGGGAAAGGCTGCCCTGGAGAAGGTTCTTCACCTTCTAATGAACCAAAAAGCTGTTTATTGAGGGGAGGGAATGAACAAAAAGTCTTCTGTTTATTAGCAAACTTTCCCCGACCTCCAGTTCATGAGCTGGACAGAAAAAGAAGTTCGCATTTTCTCCCCCCCCCCCAAACAATTATGCCTTGTTAGATCTTAAATTTTTTATCTTATTTACCTTCCTTATTATCTGAGGCTAACGTGGCACGCAGTTCAAACAAGAATAATAATGGGGGGGAAAAACCCCAGCCCTTTTCCAAGGAAAGAAAAGACTTTGCACACAAGAAAGGAGATGGCTATTAAACAAATAATAAAAGAAGAGGGGAGGGAAATGTGGCAAAACTGAGCCTGCCAATTAAATCTAAGAGGAGACCAAAAGAGTGTGTGTGTGTGTGTGTGTGTGTGTGTGTGTGTGTGTGTGTGTGTGTGAGAGAGAGAGAGAGAGAGAGAGAGAGAGAGAGAGAGAGAGAGAGAGAGAGAGATACAATTACAGCTTTCTGTAAATTACTTTGTGTAATTAAATCCGCTTCCCTAAATTACAAACCATTTAGCTCTTCTTTTATAACAATGTAAGCAATGACCACCAGCAACCTTTTTATGAGAGCTGGGTGCCATAAAAGTGGTTAAACAACAACCACTTTGCCTGCCTCTTCTCTTCAGAAGCAGACATGGGAACGGGGATTGGCTTACTTCTGGCTCGACCCTGCAACTAGATTAACACCCCAAGATGCTGAAGGGGTTTCCGTAAAAAGCTTTCCAAGCATGGTTTTAGTGAGCCGATTTAGTAGATTCCTTGTCAACTCGCAAGGCATCCCTGGCTTGCTCTCAAGTTGCCACAGGCCAGCGGGGGATGGGAAACTGGCAAAATGGCATGGCAGCCAAAGACAGACGCACATTCCAGACTTATCTCTCTCAAGGCTGTATCCCAGGGTTACCTACCGCAGCTGGAGGGGAGTGACCCACAAAATTGCTCCTTGGCAGAATGAATGTGAGTGATGACACATCCTGGAGCATAAATTATGTAGGGTCAGAGCAGGCTTCACTTGGGAACATGCTGACATGAAGCTCCCAATAAATAACTGGATTTCTTTTGATTTAATTAGGGCATCTGTTGGAACCTTGACATTCCTGTGGTGAACAGGCAATTGGATTAGACAACCTCTAAGGTCCCTGACAATACAGGTAGCCCTCAACTTACGATCACGATGGAGCCCCACATGTTTGTTTGTTTTTTGTTGCTAAGCGAAACATCAGTTTGCCTCAACTTTCTTGCCACCGTTGTTAAGTGAATCGCTTCAATTGTTAAATTAGTTATGCATCTGGCTTTCCCCCATCGACTTTGCTTGTCACCAAAGAGAATCACGTGATCCCAGGAAACTGCAACCGTCATAAGTATGAACCAGTTTCCAAGCATCTGAATTTTGATCACATGACCATGGGGATGCTGCTACAGTCGTAAGTGTGAAAACTGGTCATAAGTCACTTTCTTCAGTGCCGTAACTTTGAATGGTCACAAAACAAACTGTTGTAAGTCGAGGACTACCTCTATTTACATCCCTTAATTAAGGAAGTGTCTATGCTTAGAGAAAAAGAATTAATATGATTCTTCCTTCTCTCAAACATGAAGGTCTGATTGCCTCCAGAAGTTATGGATGCTCCATCACTGGAGGTTTTAAAGAAGAGATTGAACAGCCACTTGTCTGAAATGGAAGAGGGGGTCCTGCTTGAGCAGGGGTTGGACTACAAGACCTCCAAGGTCCCTTCCAGCTCTATTCTCATTGATTGATTGATTGATTGATTGATTGATTGATTGATTGATTGATTGATTGAACGAAACCAGTGCTTCTCAACCTTGGCCGCTTGAAGATGTGTGGACTCCAACTTCCAGAATTTTGTAGCCAGTCCCAACCCAGGAATTGAAAACCACACATCTTCAAGTGCCCAAGATTGAGAAACATTGCATTAGACTAAGCCAGGGGTCTGCAAACTTGGCTCTTTTAAGACTTGTGGACTTCAACTCCCAGAGTTCCTCTTTGCTTTGCTGGCTGAGGAACTCAGGGAGTTGAAGTCCACAAGTCTTAAAAGAGCCAAGTTTGCAGACCCCTGGACTAAGCCAAGGTAAGTAACAAGATGTATGTATTCTGCCACTTGGGTAAAAAGCCCCATATTTCCAATTGGGCTGAACTGGAGTTCTTTTTAAGCGCCTTCAAGTCTGTTTTGAGCTCCTGGAGAAAACCCCACAGTTTTCTCAAGAAGATTTTCTGGAAATCATTTGCCATGCCTACTTCTCAGGGTTAAGAGGAAGGGACTGGCTCAAGGTCACCCAGCTTTGTGCCCAAGTTGGGAACAAGAAGGTAAGGTCACCTAGTTCTAGCCTGATGCCTTATCCACCACAACAGACTGGTTCTGCAGGCTGCCTGGACAAGTTTCTGCAGTTTTCTTGGCAAGATTTCAGAAATGGTTTCTCATTGCTTGCTTCCTCCTAGGACTGATAGAGAGGAACTGGCCCAAGGTCACCAAGTTTGCTTTGTGCCTAAAGCAGGACTAAAAACTCAGACGTCCCTGACTTCTACTCCAGTGTCTTCAATCACCACACCAAGCTGGATTCCCGTTTTGGTGCCTTCAAGTCAGTTTTTAGAACCGTGTGTTTAAATGGAGAAGTTCACACAGTTCTCTTGGCAACACGTTTGGAAGTGGTTCTTCTTCTTCTTCTTCTTCTTCTTCTTCTTCTTCTTCTTCTTCTTCTTCTTCTTCTTCTTCTTCTTCTTCTTCTTCTTCTTCTTCTCCTCCTCCTCCTCCTCCTCCTCCTCCTCCTCCTCCTCCTCCTCCTCCTCCTCCTCCTCCTCCTCCTCCTCCTCCTCCTCCTCCTCCTCCCCTCCTCCTCCTCCTCCTCCTCCTCCTCCTTCTTCTTCTTCTTCTTAGGGCTGAAAAGGAGGAACCGTCCAAGGTCACTCAGCTGGCTTTGTGTCTAAAGCGGAAATCAAATTCCTGGTCTCCCCGATTTCTGAATTACGGCCGTTTTTTAATAATGGGTCTTCCCCAAGTTGGCACCATCCACCTTATAGCTCCCATAATTCTCAGAAAATAGCAGAATAACAGCATTGGAAGGGACCTTGGAGGTCTTCTAGTCCAACCCCTTGCTGAAGTAGGAAACCCTATAAAATTCAGACAAATGGTTGTCCAATTTCTCCTTGAAAACCTCCAGTGATGGAGCACACAACTTCCAGAGGCAAGTCGTTCCACTGTTTAATTGTCCTAATTGTCAGGAACTCTCCTGAGTTCTAGGTTGCTACTCTCCTTGATTAGTTTCCATCTGTTCCTTTATTTCCTGCCTTCAGGTGCTTTGGAAAATAGGAAAACTCTCCCCTCTTCTTTGTGGCAGTGCCTCAACTATTGGAACACTGCTATCATGTCATCCCTAGTCCTTCTTTTCATTAGACATTCCTAATTCCTGCAGCTATTCTTCTTATGTTTTAGCCTCCAGTTCCCTAATCAGAATAAGGCATATAAGTAAGAATTTCAGCAAATCCTTCTGGTCTTAGGATGCATTAAGTCTAAAATAGAATAGAATAACACAGTTGGAAGGGACCTTGGACGTGTTCTAGTCCAACCCCCTGCTTAGGCAGGAAACCCTACACCACTTCAGACAAATGGTTATCTAACAACTTCTTAAAAACTTCCAGTGTTGAAGCATCCACAACTTCTGGAGGCAAGGTGTTCCACTGGTTAATTGTTCTCACTGTCAGGAAATTCCTCCTGAGTTCTAGGTTGCTTCTCTCCTTGATGAGTTTCCATCCGTTGCTTCTTGTCCTGCCTTCAGGTGTTTTGGAGAATAGCTTGACTCCCTCTTCTTTAGGGCAGCCCCTGAGATATTGGAACACTGCTATCATGTCTCCACTAGTCCTTCTCTTCATTAAACTAGACATACCCAGTTCCTGCAACCGTTCTTCATATGTTTTAGCCTCATCATCTTTGTGGCTCCTCTCTGCACTCTTTCTAGAGTCTCCACATCTTTTTTTACTTCGTGGCGACCAAAACTGAATGCAGTATTCCAAGTGTGGCCTTCCCAAGGCCTTATAAAGTGGTATAGTCCAGGAAGTCTGGTCAAAATTTTGAAATCCCTCCTCGTTGCAGCCAGGCAGTGAAAATATTTAGCAAGCCAAGTGCAATTCATTTCTCTTTCCTGTTTTTTTCCTCCCCTCTTTCTCTCTCTCTCTCTCTCTCTCTCTCTCTCTCTCTCTCTCTCCTGGGCTCTGTGTGTGTGCAAGATAAGACGGATTAGCACCGCCGAGCAAGCTGTGTTAAAATAATAGGTCTTCCCCTACTCAGTGGTTTCCTTCCGCCATCACCCCCGGCTGCCATCACGCCATGCCCAACGATTCCCCTGCACTTTGTATGCTGCCTTCAGCATCCAAATGCCTGGCCGGGACTTAAAGCAGATTTTTAAATTAGTTCCTGACAGTGCAAACAGATTGCTATTGATTGAAATGAGCCTTATTTTAGTTCTTTAGATGAGCAGCCCTAATGACTAAATACTGTATTGCCCATTTCGACACTTGGTGCTGGGGACTCCCCAGTGGTTTCTTTGGCAGCTGCGAGTTTTCCACACTGGCGGATTACGAGGGAGAGGGTGGAAGTGGGCCATCTGTGGCTCTCCCCCCACCAACCCGTGTGGTAGCTCTCCGGCAGAACTGGAGGCAGAACAATGCAAGGAGGCGAGGGGGAGCCACTTCTGTAGCGTTGCCAAGAAAACAACGCAGGCGGGAGGGTGGAAATGGACCTGGAGTCAGGAGGAGGAGGCCTCCTTGCCTTGGAGAGCCTTCAGCTCATAAGCTGCTACTCCTCCCTCCCTTCGTCCCCCTTCCTTTTCCTTCCTTCCTTCCCTCCCTTTCCTTTCTTCTTTCTCCCCTACCTTCATCCTTCCCTTCTCTCTTTATCCTTCCTTCCTCCCTGCCTGCCTTGTTTTTGCATGCTTAGTAAAACTCTTAACAAAACATTGAAAATAAAGAACTTCAGCCACCATGGCCCTGTCTAATTTCAATACCACTGAACCGATATTAAATTGTAAATGCACTGTCCCCTAAGAGAGATTTTCTAAAAACTTTATCCAGAACTCTTGAACATAACTTATTCTCAGCAAAAAGAAGGCAGTTCTGATCTCTTCCTTCTCCTTCTCCTTCTCCCCCCTTCCTTCCTTCCTTCCTTTCTCCTCTCTCTCCTTCCTTCCTTCTTCTTCCCTCCCTCCCTCTCTCTCACTATACTCTTCCATGCAGTTGCTGCTCTTTTTCCTACATTGGAAAGATGGCAGAAGCAAGATGACAACCTCTTCGCATCAACGGGGGGGGGGAGGGGGGCAGATATAAATAAAACCTGAGGGGATTGAGGGGAAAAGAAAGGAAGCCATTGAGCTTTCTTCCCAGGGATCTGCTCCTTTGCCTCACCACTGAAATCTTGCCCAGCCCCTGCGATGGGAATTTAAGGAGGCTTTTTCTGGCGGCCTCTGATCAGGATAAGCTGCCTTGGCTGGCTGTAGAGGCGAAGCGATGCCCCTGGAACTCTTGAGCTCATGACGGAAAGAGCGCCAGATCGCCCCTTCAGACCGTCCAAGGAGAACAGAACAGAACAGAACAGAACAGAACAGAACAGAACAGAACAGAAAATATGGAATAGAATAGAATAGAAATAGAAATAGAAATAAAATAGAACAGAATAGAACAGAACAGAACAGAACTGAATTGAATTCTTTATTGGCCAAGTGTGATTGGACACACAAGGAATTTGTCTTGGTGTATACGGTCTCAGTGTACATAAAAGAAAATATAAGTTCATCAAGGTACAACACTTACAACACTTAATGATAGTCATAGGGTGCAAATAAGCAATTGAATCGTATTAGGAAATAGTCAATATAAATCGTAAGGATACCAGCAACAAGGTTACAGTCAAACAGTCATAAGTGGGAGGAGATGGGCGAAAGGAACGATGAGAAGACTAATAGTAATAGTAATGCAGCCTTAGTGAATAGTTTGACAGTGTTGAGGGAATTATTTGTTTAGCAGAGTGATGGCATTCGGGAAGAAACTGTTCTTGTGTCTAGTTATTCTGGTGTGCAGTGCTCTCTAGCGTCCTTTTGAGGGTAGGAGTTGAAATAGTTTATGTCCAGGATGTGAGGGGTCTGTAAATATTTTCACAGCCCTCTTTTTGACTCGTGCAGTATACAGGTCGCCATGAGTGACTCAGAGTGATAAACAGCCTGGCAAACAACATCACAACAAACCCATCTCTCTCTCTTTCTCTCTCTCTCTCTCTCCCTCCCTCCACCTTGAACCAACCTGTTAGTGCAAGTCAAGGCGGATGCAGTTGGCACTCTCGGTTCAGATGGGCAGGCTGGACTGTGAGCACTTAGACACCTCTCACCAAGTTTTGAATTTGTGTGTGTGTGTGGACTAATTGTATCAGGGCATCACAACTTTCTTTGACTCTATTTGCACAAGAAGCAGTTCCACAGATTACCTGTAAGCTTGTTACAGTAGGGAAAGATTTCCTGGCACAAATTTGGCAAGGAAAACCAAGGGGAGGAACTGATTGGTTGGGGTTTTGTTTTCCCCCCCAAAGATGCTCAATTTTCAGAGGGTGTCTCTAAATTTTAAAAGCAGGAGGGAGTAGGTTGAGGGAAGCCTCTTAAGTCTTGTTCTGGCCCCCTGACAAAGTTTGATGGTGCACAAACAACCCACGACATAAATTCCCCTCCAAGAATGTCATACATTGCGTGCAGCCTGCAAAAATCTGAGTTTCAATTTACATCTTCGGAAGCAATTTGATATACAAAGATCTTCAATAGAATAAGTTCCTAATGTCTGCCCAGATGTTTTTCCAACCTTCTACCTTGTCATCCATCATCCTAAAGCCCTGTAGTTGCCATGGAACAAAAGATAGCATCTTGGGGGGGACTCCAAATGTGGGGGCTTCGAAGCCACCTGCCCTTGCCACAAGCTTCACCCAGAGAAGATCCACCATCCATGGTACACAACCTAAGAAGTTTCCACTAGAGTCAGACACGTTCAACCAACAGTTGGTATCCCCATGGTCTCGTTTCTCCAGCCATATTTTGCATAAGCCAGGGGTTGGCAACCTTAAACACTCAAAGGTCCTTAAACACTCAAAGGTCCTAACCAGAAGCCCCCCATTCATTCTGGAGCTGCGCGGGAGTCTGGTTCCCCCACCATAGAGTCTCCTCTAGTGCAGCATCCTTTTTCCTCTATCTGTCCTAACCAAAAGCCCTATCAATTGTGGAGCCGACCGACAGGGAGCCGCAGCAGAGGCATGAAAAAGCCACATGCAGCTCCAGAGCCGCGGGTTGCCGACCCCTTGGCATAAGCCAACCTTTTCCCTTTAGACTCTTCCTCCACCCATAAATGTATCCTCAACAGCATCCCTTCCATACAGGTAGTTCTCGACTCTTATGACTGTAAATAGGGCCTCTGTGGCTCAGACTGGTAAGACAGTCTGTTATTAACACAGCTACTTGCAATTACTGCAGGTTCTAGTCCCACCAGGCCCAAGGTTGACTCAGCCTTCCATCCTTTATAAGGTAAAATGAGGACCCAGATTGTTGGGGGCAATAAGTTGACTTTGTATATAAATATACAAATAGGATGAAGACTATTGCTAACATAGTGTAAGCCGCCCTGAGTCTTTGGAGAAGGGCGGGATATAAATGCAAATAAAATAAATAAAAATAAATAAATAAATGAGCACGGAATTACGGTTGTAAATCCAGCTGGTTGTTAAGTGGATCACATTTTGCCAGGTGCCTAAAATGTGATAACATGACATGGGAGAAGCGGGCATCAGAACTTCAAATCCAGGTCATAAATACCTTTTTGAGGGGTCTATCATAACTTCAGAAGATTGCCAGGCAATTGGTTTTAAGTCGAGGACTACCTGTATATAATATCTGAACCCATCTGGATTCTTTATTCTCTCTCTCTTAATCTAATACAGTGTTTCCCAATCTTGGCAACTTTAAAATATGTGGGCTTCAACTCCCAGAATTCCCCAGCCAGCATGCCTGGCTGGGGAATTCTGGGAGTTGAAGTCCATCTATCTTAAAGTTGTGGGAAACACTGATCTGATTGAATCAAAGCAAAACAAATCTTCCCAAAGGACACCTCCGTGGCTAAAGATAGATGGTCATCTTTCCATCCTACCTGCTTCTGGACCTTCAGCGGAACTTTCTTTTTCACTCTCTCCTTCCCTCGATCCGTTTCTCTCCCCGAACTTCCGGCATCGTTACTGTGCCCATTTTCGCTGGGTTCGGCGGAGACGCAATGTTCACTTTCCCGGAGTTTCTTTCCTGGGTGCCTCTCCCATTTTTCCTTTCTCTCCTGAGGCTTCAGGGACATGTCCTTCTGTAGAAGAGGCAAAATCAGAAAGGAAATGTTAATGTTGACCCGTTTGTCAGAACAGCCAGAGACATTAAAGGAATTCTGTGTAGGTTGGTGAAGATGGTTGATCACTAAACCTTTCTGTTAAAAGAAGGACCAGGGGAGACATGATAGCAGTGTTCCAATATTTGAAAGGGCTCCTACAAAGATGAAGGGGTCAAACCACGGGTGAAATGCTCCCGGTTCGGACCAGATCAGTCGATCCAGTAGTGATGGAGGCGGATGGTTCAGAGAACTGCTAGCAAAAATCCCTCTCCCCCCACCCCCCGCCCATGCCCACCCAATGCCTGGTTGCCCACTTCCCCGCTTGCCATTTCTTTTTAAAAATGCTTTTAAAAGGTAATTTAAAAAAAGTCTCTGACGATCCCAACTAGGCTGTGTGATCGTCAGAGCCTTTTTTTTTTTTTTTACTTTTAAAAGCATTTTTTTACAACCTATTCGCAGCCAGCGAACCGGTAGAAAACTGGTTCCGATTTTACCACTGAGTCAAACTATTTTCCAAAGCACCAAAAGGCGAGACAATAAAAACTCCCAATGGATGGAAATGAACCGAGGAGAGAAGCAACCTAGAACAACAGAGGAAATTCTTAAACATGAGAGCAATCAACAAAGGAAAGGAGCTTGTCTTCAGATGTTGCAGATGCTCCATCACTAAAAGGTAAAGGTAAAGGTTCCCCTCGCACATATATGCTAATCGTTCCCGACTCTAGGGGGCGGTGCTCATCTCCGTTTCAAAGCCAAAGAGCCAGCGCTGTCCGAAGATGTCTCCGTGGTCATATGGCTGGCATGACTCAACATCAAAGGCCCACGGAACGCTGTTACCTTCCCACCAAAAGTGGTCCCTATTTTTTCTACTTACATTTTTTACCTGCTTTCGAACTGCTAGGTTGGCAGAACCTTGGCTGGGACAAGTCACGGGAGCTCACCCCGTTACGCGGCACTAGGAATTCGAACTGCCGAACTGCTGACTTTTTGATCGACAAGCTCAGCGTCTTAGCCACTCAACCACCGCGCTCCTATGCCCCATCACTAGAGACTTTCAAAAAGAGACTGGACAACCATTTGTCTGAAATGGCATAGGGTCTCCTGCTTGAGCAAGGGAGTTGGACTAGAAGACCTCCAAGGTCTTTTCCAACTCATTCTATGTTCTAAGCCCCCAAGACATTATTTCATGTTTACAGCCTCTTCTTGGTGAGGGGCAAGAAGGCTCATACAGCGACTGTGAAAGCTCTCTTGAATCAAGTATGACTTTTGATGGCTACATGGGTCATCAAAATGATGGTGTCCTTCAAATCCCAGATGGCCATCCCTTAGAACAGGGGTGTCCAACTTGGCAACTTTAAGACTTGTGGACTTCAATTTCCAGCTTTGCTGGCTGAGGAATTCTGGGAGTTGAAGTCCACAAGTCTTAAAGTTGCCAAGTTTGGACATCCCTGCCTTAGAAGAAGAGAAATTTTGTTCCTTCTGTTCTAGAGGACAAGAAAAAACCCAATGGCCTTCCTTCACAAGGCAGCAGGTCGTAGTTCAAGGTGCTTCTAAGCTTCTTGACCAATAAAGTCAATTTTCTGAAGGACAATAGGCCTTTCTGCTCCGGGTTCTTCAGACAGAAGATGGAGAAGCTTCTGTCTGAAACGTTTCAGTTCTAGATTTCTTGTTTCTAGAAAGCAGAGGAATTAGATGGGCAAGTGGAACTTTTCCTATCATTCTATTGTCTGGGTAATATGCAACCGTGTCATTCAAGGAAGAATTTCCTCCCCACACACACACCCCGCTCCACAGCACAACTGAGGTTTGAGAAATGGGACGGCGTGAAAAATAGAAACAAACTGCCAGACACATACAACCAGAGACACTCGTAAATAGCTAAAGCAAGCAACTTTATTGCTTTCCACTCAGAATATGCCCAGATGCTTTTATCCCATGGGACTAACCAGATAAGGCTTCATGGATCACGGGGGAAGATAAGCTTATGCACTTACAGCTATGCAAGGACTCTAAGCTAGGGCCTTGCTCGACACCTTTCCCCTTCCAACCGAGTTGGCGGTTTCCCAACACAAATACAGCATGTTTCTCTTTCCTCCACCCTAATTTAACTCCTGAAGAAATATATGTTCTTCTACGGCTGAGTTTGGCTCACATGCCCAGAGGTAATCAATCAGGAGGAGAAAAGCATATGGATGGGAACTACAGAACTATGGAAATAGCCCCTCTGTTTAGGATTTCACACTGGTGTACAACCTCATGCAAAATGCTAGATTAGACTGGTATATATTATGATCTCTTAACAATTCTTTTTGTCAATCTAACTCCCTTTTTGGCTTTCTTTTATCCCTTTTTGGCTTTCTTTTTTATTATTATTATTGTTGTGCCTCGTCTTCCCTCCTCTCCTCAGCCGGGCCCCTCCCGCCTACACCCGGGCCTGTTATCAGACTCTGAGTCTGATAATGAAGATGAACGGCCTGTCATGCCTCCAGTCCCCGGCCCTGGCCCCATGCCCGGACAGGATGTCAGGAATGAACAAACAAACCTCACTCCTACAGCGTGTGAGCAGGGAGCCAGCCACATGTTAGAATTACCGACAGCAGATCCAGCTGAAAAGAATTTCACAGTGGGAGGATCCTCGCTTTCGGAGATCTGAGAGGCGACGCCAGCAGAAGGAAGGGAGGGGCAGGCCTGGATAAATGCTGAGTCATGGAGCCACACCCCACAGCCTATATAAAGGACCTGCTTGTGGCATTCCAACCTTGAGTCAAGCAAAGTCTCATCTAGTTTGCTGAAGTCACAACTTGGATTCCTGCCTGCCCTGAGAAACCTGGAAGGAATTTGGCAAAAGCTGCAGAGGCTTCGTGGCCACGCTTGATACAGACTTCCCAGAACCGGTCGTCGGAGGGGGAGTGGGACACGACAATTATTATCTTGGAGAGCTTTTCCAACATTGACTAGCAAATCTTCTTTGGAACTGATAAGAAGCGAATGTGAGGTGTTTTGCATGATCTTTTTTTTTTTTTTTTTTTGGCCGTCATACAGGAACTTAAGTCTCTTTGAATTTAACACAGAGATTTGTCTGCTATTCTAAATTTCCTCTGTTTATTTGCATTCAGTGATGTCCGATTCTTAAGAGACTGCCTGGACAAATCCCCTGCAGTTTTCTTCGGTTATTCCCCTCCGAAGCTCGCTCACACACTCACACACTCACACAAAAATCATACACAGACACAACATTGGTTTTCTTATCTATAAAACAGGAGAAATGCTTTCGAGCCATACAGCCTTCCCTAGGGAGAAGATAACAATGGCAGAAAATATAAAACGCTGTAGGCATTTTTTTTAAAAAATAATAAAAAATAAAACCAGTGCATTATATGTCCAGTGATGCCTTTTTAACTTGGTCACAACAGTGATGTCTCTATTCAGCCTCTGCAGACACTGTAGGAGGCACAAACGGAAAGCCAGCTGCCTGTGCGAAGCAAAACCAGGAGCTGAATAAATGCCCCGATAATGGCTGCCCTACCCTGTGTTTCTCTCCCATTCTTTCTCTAATTTTAAGTAGCAAGATTATTGTGTGTGGAGAAAGCTGCGCTGGATCAACACCAGAGGACTGGTTAATTTCCTTTGTGCAGCAAAGCTCTTGTTTCCTCTGTGTAAATCAGTGACATTTGATTTTCTTGCAAGCTGCTAATTTGCTCCAAAGGCAATATAAAACATCTGTCCGCAGGGTGACATGATTGCCTTAAAAAAAAATTAAAAAAGGACAGCCCCATCTGAGCAAAAGATGGGAAACTACCATTGCAGCAAGAAAGGCAAGGCCATACACTTTGGAGCAACAGGGTTGGATGAGTCTTGAAACTAGCTTTACGAAGTAGCAAGGTGTAGTGTCTGGGGAGACAGAACAAAGAGGTCCAAACCCAAATTGTATCTGGAAGGCCATCTACTGTTATCTCTGCAGATGAACAGGAGAGGCTCTTCTGAAGAGCACTTTCACTGTCAATTCAAGGATAGGGCTTCTCCTGGGTGGCCTTCAGCTGCGGAAGACACTTTTCAAGAAGGTGTGTTTGGTCTTTCAGTCTCCTTCTAATCAAGAGGATGGAAAAAACTTTGTCCATCTGTCTGTCTGTTTCTATCTATCATCCATCCATCCACTTATTTATCTTATCCATCCATCTACCTAGATCTATCTTATCTTATCTAATTTAGTCTAGTCTGGTCTAGTTTAGGTTATCCAACTTCCTCCCTCCCTCCCTCCATACACCTACAGTACCTACCTGTCCATCCATCCATCCATCCACCCATGCCTGTCTGTCTGTTTATTCTATCCTGCTGGAGGAAACATTCAAGTCTTCTTAAAGACTAACAGGGTTGGAGCTAGTAAACTCTATCCATCCATCCATCCATCATCTCTCCCTCCATCTTCTCCCTCTCTCTCTCCATTATCTATCTATCTATCTATCTATCTATCTATCTATCTATCTATCTATCTATCTATCATCTATCTATCTATCTATCTATCTATCCACCCACCCACCCACCCACCCATATCTATCGCAAATTTATACACCGTCCATCTCTTAAAATGTGATTCTAGGCAGTTTACAAGTTTTTAAAACAACAACATAAAACCCCAGAAAATAAACAAAGTTAAAAAGTTGGAGAGAGGGCCCAGAAGCAACCAAGGTTCGGAGATCCCCAGGCTAGTTGACAGAGCGAGATCTGAACACTTTTGTAGGCCTTCCTTGAAGAACTCATACAGGTCTGGGCCCTTTGGTTGTAGTTCTGGTCTCAGGAGATCACTTTTAAGGACCCTGGAGAGCAGCCAAGAGGGTTTTCTCCCTCATTTGTTATTTGGACTGCCAGTGGGGGAAAGGGGTGCATTAAAGATGAATTGGTTGGTTGGTTGGCTGCTTCCTCATTCTGGGAAATGATGAGCATCCAAACACACATCTGGAAAGGCACCAAGTCAGCTTCTGCAATATCCTTTCCAGTTTGGCTCCAAAATGAACAGCTTCTAGAAGGAAAACTCCCAGCTCGTTGAACCCCTTGACTTCAGGACTCAATCCCGGCTCCCCCACAGAGTCGAAATGCAATTCAAATCCAAACAGCAAAAAATCCTGGTTTTGACCCCCAAATCGAAGCGCTGGGATCGATCTCAATTAGAGTGACTGCAAAGGAAATCGTTGCTTTTCCTAACCTCCACATTACAATTGCTCTCTAAACGGGCCACGTGTTTCCTTTCTCGTTTTTTTTGGTATTTTGGTGTTTTTTTTTACTTTAAACTTCAACATTTCCCATAACATCGGCTGATAAAATCCAGAGGCACTTAGGGCTGGGTTTTCTTAGAAGCCCTGTCAAAATTGTAAAATAAGGGAGAGACGCTTCTTGTTGTAATAAACCAGTGAAAAGTTCAGCACTGCAGCTTGCCAAGTGGTCCAATACAAAACGAGATCTGAAAATTCTCATAAACCAAAAAATGGCTCATCAACAGCCCCCCAAAAAACCCCAAGGTTTTTGGGTTCATTTGGGATGATTTGAATCTCAATTTGCCAATTAAAACTTTTTTTTTTAATAGTTTATGAAAGTATAAAATACAAAGGAAAAAAACATGGAAAAGTAAGAAGAGAGAAAAAGGAAAAAAGGCACCAACTTACCACTTTATTTGGCATAGTCAAAGATGACAACATGATAATTTACCATTTTTTGCTTTTACAGCTGGAGAGAGTGACTTAAATATGGTTTAAATAATTAGAATGGCTTTTTTAAAAAAAATAAAGATATGTGTATTGTTAGAAAGCTTTAAGTTAGTTTTATATGTATAAAATTAGTATGTATACGCAGGTATGCCGGTTTTTTAAAGTACTGCTGCACAATATTTGAAAGTTGGTAAAATATTATGGACTAGATTTGAAAATATGAGAATGAATGATATACTGTATTTTTCAGACTATAAGACGCACCAGTGTATAAGACGCACCAAGATTTTGAAGAGGTAAGCAAGAAAAAAAAAGTTTTTGTCCTCTCTGGGCCCCTCGAGCACTCTGCAGGCCTCCCAAACCCTCTGCGTGCCCTGTTTTTGTGAAAAACAAGCCTGTTTTTTTGCAAAAAATGGGACCCGCGGGGCAGGGCTTCGGGAGGCCAAAATTGCTGTATTTGGTGTATAAGACGCACCAATATTTCCACCCACTTTTAGGGGAAAAAACTGAGTCTTATATTCTGAAAAGTACGATATTATTCCCCACAGCAAGGGAAACCCCAAATAAGAGATTATATTTAATTTTGTCTCTCGTTCAAAACTGCTTCCGGATTTTCTGTTTGCAACAAGAAGGGTGGGGTGGGGGGGGGAGAAAAAGGGAAACTTTGATTCTGTTTTTGTAAATTAGACATTATCGTTATAGAAATGGCTTGTACATATTGCTGGCTAAAAGCAAAAAGTTGTAGAATCTCAATTTGCAAGAGGCTGCTATTTTAAAAAAAGGAGGCCAGTTAACCAACTGACTTTGATGCAAAAAGAAAAAAGAAAAAGTCATTTTGTGCGCCACCCAGAGCAAATAAATTTCATAAATAAATAAATAAATGAAGCATAACCAAAAAATAAAAAAGTAAAAAAGGCTCACCAGCAGTCTCAATTCAAGCTTTCGTACCATGAGCTGCACTTGGAAAAACAATAAAGCTCTTGTCTTAGTTAACTTTCACCCAGTTTTGAATCTGAAAGTCCTTGAAATGGATATGCTAATCTGATCTTAATATCTACAGCTGCACAAGTCTGTTTGTAGGCTCAGAACCTTGAACGCAGATCAGAAATAGGCAGTATAAATAAAAAATAAAAAATAGCCTGACTTGTAGCCAGCAGAGAGGGAAGGAAACAAAATCCATACAGCTGGATGCCTAAATCCGTGACAATTATTTATTTTTACTGCAACAACATGCAACATTGGATGGGATGCTTGTGTTTGGCTTCTTGGAAACGCATGCTGAAGCCAGCCAGCCTCACTTCTTATTCATTTTAGGCAGTGGTGGGATTCAAATAATTTAACAACTGGTTCTCTGCCCTAAAGACCAGCTGGGTAGGCGTGGCTCGGTGGTCATGTGACCGTGTGGGAATGCCCAACTCAATGTCACTCACATGAGAGGTGAAATGCTCCCAGTTCGGACCGGATTGCCCAATCCGGTAGCGATGGCGGTGGGTGGTTCGGAGAATGAGTAGCAAAAATCCCTGCCCCCACCCCCACCCCAGCTGAGCTGCACAATCATCAGAAGTTTGTTTGCTTTTTTACTTTTAAAAGCATTTTTTCCTTTGGCTGAAAAAATGCTTTTAAAACAAAAAAAAAGTTGGCCATGCCCACCCAGTCACAATACTCACACCACACCCACAGAACCGGTAGTAACAAATTTCACATTTCACCCCTAACTCACATCGATGGGCGCTTCACCTTAGCTGTTACAATGTAATAAGGGTTAACCAGAGAGGCAGTTTCTGTAAGCAGGGCAATAAAGATTGGGCTAGAAACACCACCAGAATGTTTCCTTCCTGCCTTCCTTACAGGATTAGCCCTGTAAAGTGGGGAAAAAACAAAATAAGATTTCTTCCAACAACCGGTTGGAACTGCTTAGAAAGTTAACAACCGGTTCTCCCGAATAGGTGCGAACTTGCTGAATCCCACCACTGATTCTAGGCAAGTATTAGAACACTATGAGAGGCCAAAGGAAACCTCTAAGGATGGGACTTCACGGAGGTGAAAATGGCAGCAATTCCTACTGTGAATTCAACTCCAAGAGGTCCTTTGGGAATTCAGCTGACCCAATCACCTTTGCTTTTTAAAAAATTATTTATGTAGCTTTATAAGGCTGTCCAATTTGCAAAAAATGCAACTCCGGGCAGTGTTTATAAAAAGAAAACATCCCCCCAAAAAATCGCAACAACAAGAGGCACAATCAGAACCTTCCAAACTATATTACACCTTTAGGGTAAGTTCATCAACATTGTGAGCTCCCTGCTGTAGGAAACATTCAAATTTTCTTAAGACTAACAGGTTTGGAGCTAGTAAAGTCAGTTTGTCTGTCTGTCTGTCTGTCTGTCCGTCCATCCATCTATCCATCCACCCACCCATCCACCCACCATCCACCTATCTTGTCTTTCTCTCTCCATCTTCTATCTATCTATCTATCTACCATCTATCTCCATCTTCTTTCTATCTATCTATCTATCTATCTATCTATCTATCTATCTATCTATCTATCTATCTATCTATCTATCTACCATCTATCTCCATCTTCTTTCTATCTATCTATCTATCTATCTATCTATCTATCTATCTATCTATCTATCTATCTATCTACCATCTATCTCCATCTTCTTTCTATCTATCTATCTATCTATCTATCTATCTATCTATCTATCTATCTATCTATCTATCTATCTATCTATCTATCTACCATCTATCTCCATCTTCTTTCTATCTATCTATCTATCTATCTATCTATCTATCTATCTATCTATCTATCTATCTATCTATCTATCTACCATCTATCTCCATCTTCTTTCTATCTATCTATCTATCTATCTATCTATCTATCTATCTATCTATCTATCTATCTATCTATCTATCTATCTACCATCTATCTCCATCTTCTTTCTATCTATCTATCTATCTATCTATCGATCGATCGATCGATCGATCGATCTATCTATCTATCTATCTATCTATCTATCTATCTATCTATCTATCTATCTATCTATCTATCTATCTATCTATCTTTTTCTTTCTATCTATCTATCTATCTATCTATCTTTTTCTTTCTATCTATCTATCTATCTATCTATCTATCTATCTATCATCTATCTATCATCTATCTATCTATCTATCTATCTATCTATCTACCATCTATCTCCATCTTCTTTCTATCTATCTATCTATCTATCTATCTATCTATCTATCTATCTATCTATCTATCTATCTATCTATCTACCATCTATCTCCATCTTCTTTCTATCTATCTATCTATCTATCTATCTATCTATCTATCTATCTATCTATCTATCTATCTATCTATCTACCATCTATCTCCATCTTCTTTCTATCTATCTATCTATCTATCTATCTATCTATCTATCTATCTATCTATCTATCTATCTATCTATCTATCTATCTACCTATCTATCTATCTATCTACCTACCTACCTACCTACCTACCTACCTACCTACCTACCCTGTCAGCCAGTCATCATCTACTATATATCTTTTATATTATATTATGTATCTTTTATATTTTTACATTATTATTTTAGCCATCTATACTAGAGACTTCGTAAATGTTCCGATCCAACCCCAGCATGGGGCAGGAATCCTTCTACTATCGGTATGCCAGACAACTGGCTGCCCCGTCTTTGTTTGAAAGTCTCCCGTGGTGGAGCCCCATGACCTCCAGAAGGCAGGCCCGTCTAATGCTTATCAGTACTTGCACAGGGTGGAAATGCCTCCTTATTTCAGGTTCGGCATGATTATTTTCTCTTTTTCCAGGGAAGTTGACCAGAGGTGGGAATGGAGCTTCCATAACTCTCTTTTCTTAGCAGTACAAAACTGTAATTTTGGAACACACTGCCTCAGAAGGTGATGGCCTCTCCTGAGTTAAAGGTCTTTCTGCAAAGAATGGATAACTATGGAATGGGGCCATCAACAATTTTTCAACACAAGTGAAGGGACTAAATCATTTCTGAGACACCTTCCAAATGAAGGATTCTGAAGTTTTTGGAACAAATGGAGTAAGAACAAGCTGCATTGTTCACGCAGGGAGAGAGAGAAAAATCAAAAATATTGTATATGAATAGTTCCTAAAACCAAGTGGACAAACATACCATGTTTCCCAGAAAATAAGACCAGGTCTTATATTCATTTTTGCTCCAAAAGACTCATTAGGACATATTTTCTGGTTAGATCTTATTTTGGGGGAAATATGGTACTAAATGCATCCATCTGGCTGACAATCTTAACTGGGGCTTATTTTGGGGGTAGGGCTTATATTACGAGCATCCTGAAAAATCATGCTAGGACTTATTTTCTGGTTGGGTCCTATTTTTGGGGAAATGGTGTGTGTGTGTGTGTGTGTGTGTGTGTGTGTGTGTGTGTAAATATATATATATATATGTTTTCATAGGTTTTCACAGGTACAGATATGTAGGTCTTGGCATTTTTGGGTCTTTTCCCAAAATATATATATATATATTTGTTTTCTGAGGTTTTCACGGGTGTTTGTATATAGGTCTTTGGTTGTTCGGGTTTTCTCCCGTGTAAAATTGGAAGTGTCTTGGCGACGTTTCGACGAAGTCTCATTCGTCATCTTCAGGCTTCAGCTTCGTGCTTCTTGTTCTTCTTGAAGCACGTAGCTGAAGCCTGAAGATGACGAATGAGACTTCATCGAAACGTCGCCAAGACACTTCCAATTTTACACGGGAGAAAACCTGAATAACCAAAGACCTACATATATATATATATATATATATATATATATATATATATATATGTGTGTGTGTGTGTGTGTGTGTGTGTGTGTGTGTGTGTGTGTGTGTGTGTGTGTGTGTGTGTGTGTGTATGTAGGTCTTTGGTTGTTCGGGTTTTCTCCCGTGTAAAATTGGAAGTGTCTTGGCCGAACAACCAAAGACCTACATACAAACACCCGTGAAAACCTCAGAAAACAAATATATATATATATATATATATATATATATATATGTAGATGTAGATGTAGATGTAGATGTAGATGTAGATGTAGATGTAGATGTATATATGTAGATGTTGATGTATATGTATATATAATTATTCCATATCATCAGCCTAGCATGTTTCAATAACAAATACTCCTCAGGGATCTAGAAACCAAACAAAATATCTATGAAATAAGTGTTAAATTGAACGCAAAATGCCAGCATAAATCAATAACTGTCTACCTTCAATTAGAAGCTACTCAGGAGATGGCACTACATTAATCAGTCAAAATTGCTTCATCACCAATAACTCATGTATTTCCATCTGAGGCTTTGGGAAGGGAAGTGACAGCTGGAACGATCGCCCAGAGCATTTGCGGCTTGCGAGATTGAAGCACCAGTGATTCAATTCCAAGGCAAAAAAAAGGGGGGGGGATTTGCACTGATACGCACATCTTTCCACAATCTTCTCCAAAGGATCTGGAGATATTTTTCTTCTGATCCTAAAGGAGACACTGGAGTCATGATGACTGAGATTGTCCTCCTATTACTATCGAGGCTCATGTTTTCCATCCATCCTACATCTCTGAAATAAAAGATACTTTCCGTGTTATTTTCCTCTCCTTCTGTCCTCTTTGTCTTAAGGAGTTCTGATCATTTTTGAAGCCACTTTTGATCTTCCATTAGAGGTAAAAGTTTCCCTTGCACGTATGTGCTAGTTGTTCCTGACTCTACGGGACGATGCTCATCTCTGTTTCAAAGCTGAAGAGCCAGCGCTGTCCAAAGATGTCTCCGTGGCCATGTGGCCGGCATGACTAAATGCTGAAGGTACACGGAACGCTGTTCCCTTCCCACCAAAGGTGGTCCCTATTTTTCTACTTGTATTTTTTTACGTGCTTTCAAACTGCTAGGTTGGCAGAATCCGGGACAAGTCACGGGAGCTCTCCCCCCTCCCTCTCCCTTAGCTATTCACTGATCTCCTAACAGACCTTCCTTCCTTTGCCAGAGCCTCAGTTGTAGGGCAGTAGCTCATATCTCCTGCGGTACCTTCTGACAGGCGTTCGGGCAGAGAGGCTATTAAAACCCCCACAGGTGCCGGCTGTCCGTCAAGAAGGAAATGATCCTACTTTAAGCCATCAGTATGTTCTCCGGGGATGGTGGTAAATACCCAGAGACTAAGGGGTGCAAAATTACTATCAACAGAAGACATGTCAGGGAGGCAAGGGAGCTTAAGTGACTGAAGGACGTAGGGGCCTTGTTTGCAGGCCGATGAAAGAAAACGCAGGGCCAGCATCTGCCTCACCTGTCCGGCTCTTAAAAAAGAGATCTTCATTTGCTAGATGGCTCAAGGTCGCCTGTCTTTCACGACTTATTTATATGCATTGGGATTAAGACTTCTATGATCAGCTTGGTTTGCACAAGAGTAAAATTACATAACTGTGGAGACCTCAGTGCTCTCTGAGGTTGGCTGTTTTCTTGCAGATGTTTGAGTACCCAACTAGGCAATATCATCAGGGCTATAGAGAGGAGTGGGGTTTGCTCTCTGTTTATATAAAGTGCTTGCTCTATAATATAACCAAGAAATACACCATAACCCAATCAAGGAACTGCAAACTCAGACAAACAAGGAATCAAGGAATCATAAAGAACACTCCCACCAACACTGACAGAGAAAACCATCTGTATCTAAACAGAGACCAAACGCCCCCTCCCTTCTAGTATTGATGGTGTTACTTAGTTGGGTCATGAAACATCTGCAAGAAAACAACCAAGCTCAGAGAGCACCAAAGACTCCACAGCTTTTTCCTTCTCCTCCCCCCTCCTAGCACTGATGATATTACCTAGTTGGGTCCTGAAATGTCTTCAAGAAAACAACTAAGCTCCGAGACCATCAAGGCCCCATAATTTTAGATTTACTGAATGTAAAAATTAAAAAGATTCAGCTCTCAAAAAATTGCATACCGCTCCATGTGTTATTTGGTTACTCTCTGTCACTGAGATGTTTCTCAGCATTATTAAAGCGGGTGAGTAAACTGTGACATTTAACACTGCATTGTTTTGAAGTTGCCCAGAGCACATGGTAACTGTTCTTATAAAATTATTTTAGTCTGTTTTTACTCCCAAGAGTTTTTAAACAGTGCTAAAGATTTTTTTAAAAAAAGAAAATAAACACAGAGAATTCAAAATCTGAATTAACGGAGTAATAAAAATAGCAAGCGCCATAGCAGGAGTTACTGTTTGCAGCAGTAACACACAACGGAAAAGGAAGGGATGAAATTCAGCAAAAATCAAAAGCCTGAGAGTCAGCGGCATGCAAACATTCACACACACATAGACACGCGTGTATGCCTTTCACAATGTGTTCATCAGGCTAATTGAGGGGGACCAGCATTTCAGCACCTTTACAGCCAAAATCCCCACTCCTCGCTACCAAAAACTGCACAGAGCAGCGTTTCAGTCGAGCATCGAACTTTTACTGCAGAAGCCGATTCTTGAAATAACTTGGGGGCCTCCCTTCTTTGGCTGCAGTTAGCAGAAGTAGATATAACTAATATCCTTTGGATTAAAACAGAAACTAACTCAGTCTGGACTGCTTCTTTTTTTTTTCCTTCCCAAGTGGATAAAAACTTATTTTCCAGGCTTGTTGCTACCACTAGCAGTTGCAAATAATAATAATAATAATAATAATAATGAGGCAGAGAGACTGAGGGAGGGAGAGAGGAGGGAGAGAGGAGGGAGAGGGAGAGAGGGAGAGAGGAAGAGAAGAGGGAGAGAAGATGGAGAGAGGGAAGGAGAGGGAGGGAGAGGGAGAGGGGGGAGAGAGGGAGGGAGGAGGAGAGGGAGAGGGGAGAGGGAGAGAAGAGGGAGAGAGGAGGGAGAGAGAAGGAGAGGGAAAGAAGAGGGAGAGAGAGAGGAAGGAGAGGGGAGGGAGAGAAGGAGAGAGGGAGAGAAGAGGGAGAGAGGAAAGGAGAGGGAGGGAGAGGGAGAGGGAGAGAGAGGAGGGAGAGGAAAGAAGAGGAAGAGAAGAGGGAGAGAGAGGAGGGAGAAGGAGAGGGGAGGGAGAGGGAGAAAGGAGGGAGAGGGAGAGAAGAGGGAGAGAGAGAGAGGGAGAGGGAGAAGAGGGAAAGAGGGAGGGAGAGAGAGGGAGGGGGAGGGAGAGGAGGGAGAGAGGGAGAGGAAAAGAAGAGGGAGGGAGGGAGAGAGAATGTCATTGCTCTATGCATATTATAGGAAGTTAATTCTTCAGTAAAAAATGTATTAATCTATCCTTTTTGCATGCTTCTTTAAACAAAACCAAGCCGTCTAACTAAAAGGCCTGACTTGCACAGCACTTTATTAATCTGTTACATTATGCAGTCAGGAGAGAAGAGCTGCTGCGTTCCAATTATTTATTGGGTGTTTATTGGGTGTTCCCCCCCCCTCCTCCGGAATGCATCACAGATGGACAGAAAAATCAAACAACTCGCAAGCAAAGCTATTTTACGATGCCAGCAGCTTCCTAGATCGTAAGATGAAACTCGCACACCTTGACAGCACGACCACAATTTTTAACTATTCAAAACGAAACGAAACAAAACAAAACAAAAAACCTACTGAAATGCCTCCGTTCTCCCAAGCGCCTGCGAGAGGGAGGGATGATGGTGGATGATCTTTGCTGACGTATGAGCCAGCGTTGCGCTGCAGCTGCCAAAAAACCCAACACAATCCGAGGCTGTATCAACAGAGGGATAGATCAAGTTCAAGTGAGATACTAACACAACTCTATAAAGTCTTAGTAAGACCACCCCTAGAGTACTGTGTCCAGTTTTGGTCACCACACTATAAAAAAGATGAGACTCTAGAAAGAGTGCACAGAAGAGCAACCAAGATGATGAGGGGACAGGAGGATAAAACATATGAAGAACGGTTGCAGGAACCAGGCATGGCTAGTCTAGGGAAGAGAAAGACTGGGGGGAGACATGATAGCAGTCTTCCAATATTTGAGGGGCTGCCACAGAGAGGAGGAGGGGGTCAAGCTATTTTCCAAAGCACCTGAAGGCCAGACAAGGAATAATGGATGGAAACTGATCAAGGAGAGAGTCAACCTAGAAATAAAGAGGAATTTTCTGACAGTGAGAGCAATTAACCAATGGAATAGAAGTTGCCTTCGGAAGTTGTGAGAGCTTCATCCCTGGAGGCTTTCAAGAAGAGACTGGACTGCCATCTGCCAGAAATGGTCTAGGGTCTGCTGCTTGGGCAGGGGGTTGGACTAGATGACCTCCAAGGTCCTTTCCAACTCTGTTCATCTGAAGTCCTTCACTGCAACCCTACTCCGGCCCCCTTCCTAGGAGCCATGGAGGAAGTCTCTGTCCACGCACACAAAACGGGGAAGGAAAACATCTCTTTGCTCCCTTCCATGCTGACTGCAACTCCGGGCAGCTTGCCAGTTTCCCCTCCCCGAGAGGCGATTAGCTAGCTCTTGGGAAGCTCTTCTGGAGATGGAGGGCCAAGCCACTTACTTCCCTTCTCCTTTACCCTACTTGAGCAACATCATCACCTCCAGGAGGGCTTGGCCTAGGTACACCCTGCCAAATGATTCCCCCTCCCCACCCCAGTTTTCTCTCTCCAGATTGACAAGGCGAGGAGGAAAAGAAGCCCGGAGAAAGAAGCTGCTCTTCTCCCTATCTCCATCTTGCCAAAGCCAGTTGCTAAGCAACCAAGTGAGCCTTATGGGGGAACAGCTTCTCTTTCTCTAACCCCCCCCCCAAGTCCCCACCCCCAACAGGCTGGCTGGAGTCTTTCAAAGGTAAGGGGGCTTATTTTGCAATGCTTGATCACTTGATGCTCGCGGAGGAGGAGGAGGAGGAGGAGGAGGAGGAGGAGGAGGAGGAGGAGCCTCTGCCGAGTCCGGACACGATGGCTTGTAAATAGCAAGCCAGAGGGAGAACTGGGTCTTCCCAAAACAATTAAATTTAAGAAAAGGAAAAAAAAAAACTCCCAATCCTCTGCAAAGGAAGGAAAGGGGAAGGCGAGAGGGCAAGATAAAAGGAGGCCTTTGAAGAAGGGTGGTTGACAGAAATCCCCTTTAGATGGAGGGGGGGAGGGAGGGAGAGAGAGAGAGAGAGAGAGAGAAAAAAGCACGGGGGGGGGGGAACCAAAAGCAATTGGTAGCCTGAGAGACTTCGTGTAAACACAAGAGGTCTTGCAAGTACAAATGCTACCTTCCTCTGTGAAGTTCAAAGAACGTGGCTGCTTTATTGGCAACCCAAGACTGTGCTCTTGGAGGCTGCCCCTTCCTTCTCACAATGCACACGCAGCACACACCGTGGGCCAACCTTCAGTTCTGCAAGGTTGACTCAGCCTTCCATCCTTCCGAGGTGATTAAAATGAGGACCCAGATTGTTGGGGGCAAGAGGCTGATTCTGTAAACAGCTTAGAGAGCTTAAACAGCTTAAAAGCACTGTGAAGCGGTGTATAAGTCTAAGTGCTGTTGCTATTCCTTCCTTCGTTCCTTCCTTCCATCCCCACCCCCACTCACCCATGGCGCAAAGTGGTTAGAATGCAGCATTGCAGGCTGACTCTGCCCACTGTCAGCAGTTTGATCCCGATTGGCTCAAGGTTGACTCAGCCTTCCATCCTGGGTCTGTAAAATGAGGACCCAGATTGTTGGCGGCAAGAGGCTGACTCTGTAAACCACTTACAGAGGGCTGTAAAGCACAGTGAAGCGGTATATAAGTCTATTATATTCTATTATATCTATTGCAGACATTTGGCTCTTCACAGCCAGGCGTTGGAGAGAGCCTGGTGAAAAGCCGCATGAGGCTGCATGCTAAGTCTTATTATTATTATCTCTTTTATTCATTAAACATGAAACTCAGTCAACAGAATATTTAAAAATGTATCACAAATATCACAGACTGGCGCTGATAGTTCATACGGGTTGCTGCCAGTATCCTAGGTACCTTAGTACCTTCTTAAGATGTACGATGTTTTGAGTAGCGCAGTTTTTTGCAGTTCTGCTGGTGTTATTGCAGGAAGCTGCAATTTCTTGATGTGTTTTGTAAAATTCTTGGACATGGTACCAAGTGCTCCGATGACAATTGGTATCACTGTTACATGTTTCATCCATAGCCATGTAGTTTCGATGGCCAGGTCGCAATATTTCATGATTTTTTCCTGCTGTTGTTGTTTTGTTTTGTTGTTTTGTTTTGTTGTTTTGGTTGTTGTTGTTGTTGTTACTATAATTATTAAAAGACATTTCCTTCTGGATACTAAACACTAAGAAGAGATGTTAGAGGATTTCCTAGCTTGCAAACATCCAAAGAATAATAGAAAGAAAAAGAAAGATTTGTTATAGCAAGGAAATTGAAACATTCAGAATTGAATAGGTCAATCAAACAGAAGGGTTGCCCACAATATGTTATGACACGATCACCACCAACTAATATAGAATAATACTTAGCATGTATGCCTGCAGTCCCTGGGACTTTTGTAAACTTACTCAGTCTATTTGGTTTAATTTACAAAGCAGGTCATCCAGTGTATTCGGAAGATAAATTAATCCAGTCGCTAAATTAACTATACGGTGTGACAATGGCTAGTATCTTGAGTAGAAATGCAGTCCATTAGGAGAATAAGAAAAGAGATCCAGGGCTTTACTGGGGCGAAGGTAAATATTGCGTTTATCATTTCCTTGGAAAATACACGGAGGCACATATTTTTCATAGAAAAGATGTTGCGTTAGGTTTTGCAATGGAAGAGCGTTCTATCACATTATTTCTGACTTGAAAATACAGGAGCAAAACACACGTTTACATCGTCAGCAAAAATGAGATCTTGGTCAAAGGTGGCATAAACAGAGTTTGCCCCTTTCGTGAACTCCGTCCCTTAGAGCCAGATACAGCCACACACTGTGTGTGCGCGCGCGCGTGCGCACGTGTGTGTGTGTCTGTGTGTTTGCATATGTGTGTGTGTGTGTGTGTGTGTGTGTGTGTGTGTGTGTGTGTGTGTGTGTGTACCCTAAAGTTATCCTGTCATCTGATTCCACACACCACTATAGAAAAACCTTCAATTAGAAGTTACGTGTAACTTCCTTACAAGAACTCCATCAGGAAAGGAAGAGCTTCGAGGCTTTTACTGCACCAGTGAGAAAATCCTTTTTTAAAAAATAAAATTAAAAAAAAAAATTCCAGCCAGGGGGTTCCCCTTTGGCCAACAGCTGTAGCAACATTTTCAGAATTAAAGAAGGTGGTTCATGGATGCCAGATGCAAGGGAGAACCGAGAAAGGAAGTTGCTGTTTCCTCCAAACAGAGGAGAGAAACCATCCTGTTTCGAAACAAAACCAAGTAACCAACCAAAACCACTTCCTTGTCTTGAGAAACTGCAAATATTTCTGTAGTTGAGACACCTGGCCTTGTCTCCCCTTCAATATTTTTCTTTCCTTCCTTCCTTCCTTTCTTCCTTTCTCCTTCTCTCTCTCCCTCACCCTCTTCCTTCCTTTCCTGCCTTTTCCTTCTTTCCCTCCCTCCCTATTTCTTTGTCTCTTCCTCTCTCCCTCTTTCTTTCTCTCTTCTTCTCTCCCTCTCTCCTTCTTTCTTTCTCTCTCCCCCCTCCCTTTTTCTTTCTATCTTTCTTCCTCCTTCTCTCTCTCCCCCTCTCTCCCCCTCCCTCCCTCCCTTCCTTCCTAGCACTCTATTCCAGTACAGCTGAGATTAAGGGATCACTTTTTAAAAAAATGTTTTCCCATGACTTCTGCAAAGCCAGAGCTGGGTTTGCGTGTATCCCACCACGCTGAAGCAATTTATGCAAGCCGTGGAACATGCTGAGATCAGAAGCTGCCTTTTCTCCAGAGCATTTGGGCCGCCTTTGTAGTTGGATCGCCCTGCTTGGTCTTACTATTTACCGCTTTTGAATGTAATAAGGAAATCGCATGCCCTAAAGCGAAGCGTTCACACAGGCGTTTTCGGTTCAGGGAATCCTCGAGTCAACGGACTCAACTGGAGACATCCCGTCAGCAAGGTCAGGGATTGGCTAAGGCCTTCCGTTTCATGCATCTCATTCATGCACAGTGACAGGGTTGGAAGGTACCTTGGAGGTCATCTAGTCCAACATTGCACTGCACACCAGAACAACTAGGCACAAGAACAGTTTTTTCCCGAAGGCCATCACTCTGCTAAACAAATAATTCTCTCAACACCGTCAAATTATTTACTAAATCTGCACTACTATTAATCTTTTCATAGTTCCCATCACCAATCTCTTTCCATTTATGACTTTATGACTATAACTTGTTGCTGGCAATCCTTATGATTTATATTGATATATTGACCATCAATTGTGTTGTAAATGTTGTACCTTGATGAATGTATCTTTTCTTTTATGTACACTGAGAGCATATGCACCAAGACAAATTCCTTGTGTGTCCAATCACACTTGGCCAATAAAAAAATTCTATTCTATTCTATTCTATTCTATTCTATTCTATTCTATTCTATTCTATTCTATTCTATTCTATTCTATTCTATTCACCCTGCTAACGCAGAAGACCTATATTCGAATCGCCAAACTGCCGACCTTTCTGATCTTGAATCTTGAAGCTTCCCTTCTTTTTTGATTCCTTTGCTACTTTTCAGGTCAGCCAGAAACTTGCTGGATAACAACTTCCATCTACTTCAGGAGATTGGATCCAACGATGGTCCTCTACTGTTCCTCCAGAATATCACAGCATTCCTTGCTTTACAGCTCAGCCAAAAGGATTCGATCTACCCCGTAAAAACCTGGTCAAGCTTTAGACCGCTGCCTAGGCAGCATCTCTTGCCTCCTTCTCCCAGGGTTTTTCCCACATATCATTACAGCCGTCTCCTTTACAGCCCAAGAAACTAGGGAGGGTCCTTTCTTGAGTGTCTTTTTCCACCCGTTATGTTATGCTGTCTCTTATCCAACTGCTCCCTAGGCAGCATCTCCCTGTGTCCCAAGGTCTTTCTCACAGGCCATTACAGCTGCCTCCTTTTCAGGATGAGAAACTAGAGAGAGCCCCTCCTGAGTCTCATGCCCCGCCCATTAAGCAGCTCTGGGCTATGCTGTCCCTTATCTGATTATTCTACAGGCATTGCCTCCTTTCTCCCACATACCATTACAGCCAGTCGCTTTTACAGCCTGAGAAACTAGGGAGGGTGGGTCCCTTCTGAGCATCTTCTCCACCCATTATGCAGCTCTGGGCTATGCTGCCCCTTATCTGATTTTTCCCTGGGCAGCTTCTCTTCACCTTGTCTCCCAAAGTCATTCTCACATGCCATTATACCCTTATTTCCTTTAATTCCCCCAAGTTGTTTTCAAACACCAGGTGCCCTTTGCTCTTTTTTTTTCTAGGCAGGTGGGCAATTTTCCCAGCTGCCCAATACTGACCGATTTTACTTTCTATGGAAACTTATGAGGCCCAGAGGCATTCTTGGGAATCAGTAATGGTTGTTTGCTGGGCAGCGAGCCAGCATCCATTTATTTTTAATTAGAAGAAGCTTTAAAACAAACCTAAATTGAGGAGGGAACAGAGGACTGCCTGGCAGACCAAAATGCAGTGGTCCATGAGTGCCTTGGTGCCCACTGACAACATACTGCTTGCCGTGACTGAGGGAGTGAATTCTCGGCCATCCATTATTTCAAAGCAAGAATATTGAGCCAGGAATACAGTTAGTGTCGTGTCCCACTCCTCCTCTGACGGCCAGGTCGGGGAAGTCCGTATCAAGCGTGCCTCTGCAGCTCTGCCAAAGTCCTATCAGAGTCCTCAGGGCAGGCAGGAATCCAAGGTGTGACTTCAGCAATCCAGATTAGACTTTGCCTGACTCAGAGAATGCCAGAAAGCAGATCCTTTATATAGGCCATGGGGTATGGCTCCATGACTCAGCACTTATCCAGGCCTGCCCCTCCCTTCCTTTTGCTGACGTCACCTCTCCATTCTCCGGAAGCGAGGATCTGTCCACTGCATCATGTCATCCCCAGCTGCCGGTAATCCCAGCTCGTGGCTGGCTTCAGGTGCACATGCTATCGGAGGGAGGTTTGTTTGCTCAGTTTCTCCGGGCATGGTGCCAGGACTGGCGGCTGGAGGCATGCCAGGATATTCTCCTGTACTATCAGTGTCTGGCAGGAGATGAGAAGGGCCCGGCTGCGGCGAGGGGGGCGAGCGAGGCATAACAGTTAGTCTTCTGTGTATGACCACAATTGAGCCCAAAGTTTATGTCAAGTTGTTAAGTGAGACACAAATGGTGGTCACATGACAATTGCCAAGTGCCCAAATTTTGATTACGTGACTGTGAGGATACTGCAATGATTCTAACAGCATGGATTGATGATAAGTTACTTTTTTCAGTGTTACCCAAAACAGGGGCTCCCAACTCATACCAGGTGGCCTCTCCGGACCCCCTTCAGAAACTAAGTTGCTAAAACTCAACATTGGTTTGCAACAGGGGTGACCAAACTTTGAAGACTTCTACACCAGATCCTGAATATGGCTTCTACCATAGCCAGAAATCCATTCCACATAGGTCATGCTCTACATGAGCTTTAGCAAAACACTCTAGTTGTATTCAGGTGATGAAATTAACCGTGCTTAACGAAAGACCTAATGGATGCATTTAAGGGTTCGCTTTTCTGTTATGTCTCCTAGGTTTCACATTTGCACTCATATTGTATGAATCTAGCCTGTTGGGCTACAGTATGATACCATGCATGGAATCAGAGTCCGTGTTGGAGAGAGACTAAGCTAGGCCTGAGGGAGGAGTCAAGCAGGGAATTAGTCTGGAATCCTTACGTAGGCACTAGAGAGCAAGGTGCAACCCAGGAGTGAAATCTAGCAGGTTCTGGAGAACCAGTAGCGGAAATTTTGAGCCGTTCGGAGAACCGATGGCTGAAATTTGAGTAGTTTGAAGAACTGGCAAATACCACCTCTGGCTGGCCCCCGAGTGGGGAGGGAATGGAGATTTTGCAGTATCCTTTCCCTGCCATGCCCACCAAGCCACGCTCACAGAACCGGTAGTTAAAAATATTTGGATTTCACCACTGATGCAATCTCCTCTGAATTCTGCTGAGCCTTATCTAGTCTAGCCCAGGTATAATCTGCCAGTCTGAGAAGATTCCTGTAAAATAGGCATGAGCAATAAAGTAAGTAGTTGAACTCTTCACCTGTGGATCAGGTTCTTCATGCCTAAGAGCTTACAAGAACGGGCGTCCACCATAAATCTAATAGAACAAATAAACAAGGCAAATCCAGAACATTGCTTTGTTGTGTCTGCGGGCCCCGAACCTGGCCTCCTGGCAGAGAGTGACTCAGGAAGTGAGGGGGAAGAGCCGACAGGGCTTCCCTCTGCAGGACCTTCCTCTCTGGCTCTGCTCCAGGTTCCAGAGGCAAGCCAGGTAGAGGAGGAGGAGCTGACATGGCCTCTTTCCCCCGACCCCTCCTTCTGCCTGGCAATGCCCAAGAGCCAGCTGAGGAGGCTCAATCTTGGCTAGATGCAAGGCAGCGACGCCAAGGGAAACATCCACAGCAAAGGAAAGAGAGGGGCCGGCCCAGGGAGTGCTGAGTCACGGAGCCACAGGGTATAAAAGTGGGTGGAGCTGCCATTGGGCTTCATGATGGACAAAAACTGACTTTTGGAAACTTTGGCTGCTTTATTGCGAGACTAAGGAATTGGATTTCTGTTTATTTCTGAACTCTGGGTTGCTCCAGCAATGGACCGCAGTTGCACTGAAGAGATCGGAGGACTTGGCAGGCAATCGCAGGTTCGTTGCCAGAACTGATATCTGTAGTAGGAATAAATTGCTGGCAAATATAGTCAGCTCGCGTGTCTTTTGGGTTGTGGATAAGGGGGACAGAACATGCTTAATTCAGTAAGCAAGCTTCACAAGCCAGTTGTGGCATGCTTTTCTGTTGTTTCAAGCAAAACAAGACACTAAAACCACCATTTGCAGGTTCTGAAAATGAAAGGTTTGGGGGCTGGATTCGTTTTGGTAAAAAAAAAAAAATTTAAGATTCAGTTCCTCTTCGGTAATCAAACAGCTTCTCCCACGCCAAATCCTTTATCCTCAAACACAATCAAAAAATTTTTTTATATTGCTCTCAGCCGGTGGAGGTAGCCCAAATGCTCAACAGCAGACTAATCTACAGATTTAAGTATCTCTAAATACACAGTGAAAAAGATGAATGGCCCATTAAGAAAAAACACGTGCAAGTCCCTAAATACATATGTTTAGTTTAATGCACGTACTAAGCAAGTCTTGGAGTGTGGATTTCAAAGGAGCTAACCAAGTTGGAGGAGGGGGAGGGAGGGAAGGAGGGAGGGAGACATATTGACAAAGGAGTCATTACACGCTGGATAAATAATATATCATTTAGAACAAACTCTCTGGACTGTCGTGAACAAGCTGTTTTGTCACAGAGAAAAAAAGAGCAAAAGCGAGACGGAGATGCGAAATTTAAATTGCGCTCATGATCTGGAGGAGAGAGAGAGGCAAGATCATGGAAGGATAAGACAACCTTATTTTACTTCATTGTAACGCAGAGACAAGGGAGGCTGATCAGAAGCGGTCCGGATCTTTGGCGCACGCCCTGGGTTCAGCAAACCGTGTTCCATTTCAGAATACTGGCAGTCCTTGACTTATGAACATTTTGCTTAGCAACCGTTCAAAGGTACGAGAGTGCTGAAAGGAGGGACGTATGAAAACAGGCAATCCTCAATTTACAATTGAGCCCAAAGTTGCTGTTGTTAAGTTAGTTTCCCCCCCCGCTTTTCGGCCTTCCTTTGCCACGGTTCTTAAGTTAATCACTACCGTTGATAAATTAGTAACCTGGTTGTTAAGTCCTGGCTTCCCCATGGACTTGTCAGATGGTCACAAAAGGGGATCGCGTGACTGCCCCCAGGACGCTGCAACCGTTGTAAATATGAACCAGTTGCCAAGCATCTGAATTTTGATTGAATGACCATGGGGATGTTGCAAAGATCGTAACTGTGAAAAACAGGGTTGCCAAGGTTGCTTTAGGTCAGGGGTCTGCAAACTTGGCAACTTTAAGCCTGGTGGACTTCAACTCCCAGAATCCCCCAGCCAGCTGGCTGGGGGATTCTGGGAGTTGAAGTCCACCAGGCTTAAAGTTGCCAAGTTTGCAGACCCCTGCTTTAGGTCATTAGCTTAAGCACCATAGAAAGGTTTCTATAGCACAGGGATGTATTTATTGAGCTTTTTCTTTTTTTAAAATAAAAAAGAAAAGTTCAATGGACACCAAGGACTTGCTGCCTTCTCCAAACGGTTTCAGGAATCAGGTATGGCCGGTCTAGAGAAAAGAAAGAGTAGGGGTGACATGATAACAGAATTCCAATGTTTGAGGGGCTGCCACAAAGAAGAGAGAGTCAAGCTATTCTCCAAAACACCAGAAGGCAAGACAAGAAACCATGGATGGAAACTGATCAAGGAGAGAAGCAACCTGGAATTAAGGAGATGACATTAAGGAGAAACTTCCTGACAGTGAGAACAATTAACCAGTGGAACAGCTTGCCTCCAGAAGCTGTGGGTGCTCCATCACTGGATGTTTTCAAGAAGAGATTGGCCATCGATTTCTCTTCCAAGGTCTCTTCCAACTCTTGTTATTTTATTAAAAAAGGAGAGAACAACAAGGATTAGGGGACCAGAGGTTAAAACATAAAGAGTGGTTGCAGGAATTAAGTATATCTAGTCTAGTGAAAAGAAAGACTAGGGATGACATGGTAGCAGTCTTCCAATATCTGAGGGGTTGACATAAAGAAGAGGGGGTCAACCTATTCTGCAAATTAACTGAAGGCAAGAAAAGAAGCAACAGATGGAAAATAATCAAGGAGAGAGCAACCTAGAACTATGAAAAAATTTCCTAACACTAAGAACAATTAATCAGTGGAACAACTTGCCTCCAGAAGTTGTAAATGCTCCAACACTGGAAGTTTTAAAGAAGAGATTGAAAGTCACTTGTCTGAAATGGTAGAGGGTCTCCTGCTAAAGCAGGGGAGGTTGGGCTAGAAGACCTCCAAGGTCTCTTCCAATTCTTCTGCTATTCTGTTATAAACTATTTACTAAGTCTGCACTACTATTAGTCTTCTCATCCTTCCCATCACCCATCTCTTTCTACTTATGACTGTATGACTGTAACTTTGTTGCTGGTAATCCTTATGATTTATATTGATTGGTTCCTAGTATGATTTGATTGTTTATTTGTACCCTATGACTGTCATTAAGTGTTGTACCTTATGATTGTTGACGAATCTTGTCTTTTTATGTACACTGAGAGCATATGCACCAAAGACAAATTCCCTGTGTGTCCGATCACACTAGAATAGAATAGAGTAGAACAGAGTAGAACAGAACAGAACAGAACAGAACAGAACAGAACAGAACAGAGTAGAGTAGAGTAGAGTAGAGTAGAGTAGAGTAGAGTAGAGTAGAGTAGAGTAGAGTAGAGTAGAGTAGAGTAGAGTAGAGTAGAATAGAATAGAATAGAATAGAATAGAATAGAATAGAATAGAATAGAATAGAATAGAATAGAATATTCTCTTCTCTTCTCTTCTCTTTTCTTCTCCCTCATGCCTTATTCAGACTTAGGAAGAAAGTGAACCGCCTTTGTTTCCCTAACGAAAAATATTCCAGCAATATGATATGTAATTTCATTTACTGCCCTCGCCCCTTCTTCCTCTTGAGAATGCATTACCATGCAGCTTCATTCCAAACCCACTCTGTGGCTCCCCCTCTTGTTGTCAGCGACGCAAGCACACACTTGTTGAAAAGACTCACACTGTTCCTTCATTTATAAACTTCATTTATTCTCCAAGAAATTCTTGGCACAAGGACAAGGGGACAGAGATATCTCCCGAAAGCAGAGACTTGGGAAATTCAGCTGTCAAGGCAGACCAAGCTTGACCCAAGCCTGGTTGACTTGCCTCTTCTTGGCTGAAGTCTCCTGCAATGCACATTTTGAGGGTTGCAATTAAGGGGGTTGGGGAGAAGCAGTCAGAAAACTTCAAAGCCGACTAATCAGGAAGGCTAAAGCCAATCAACATTTCAAGAGAGGAGTAGCCTGGAGCTGCTGTGGAGAGAGTAAGATCCCGTTTCAGGCAATGTTCTGGCTGACTGTTTTCTTAGCCTCCTGCTATTCCTAAATTTGGAAAGCTATCCGAGCCCCACTGTATTTTTTTTTCCCCCTCTCTCCTCTCGAAGCAGTCTCTCCCCCCCACACCTTTCTTCCTTACATACACATTTCTGCTTTTCTGCTTCTCTAGCTTAAGCGAAAACAGGGCAAACTCCTCCTGCAGATTTTTTCCAAGGGTATGTGGTTTTTCCAGATGGGAGGGAGAAAGATTAACAAGGTAATTGCTGGGGGGTGGGGGGAGAGATAGAGAGAAAGAAACGGAGAGAGAGAAAAAAACAGAGATAATTTGAGAGAGAGAGAGAGAGAGAGATGGAGAGGGAGGGAGGAGAGAGAGAGAAAGAGAATAGAATAGAATAGAATAGAATAGAATAGAATAGAATAGAATAGAATAGAATAGAATTTTTATTGGCCAAGTGTGATTGGACCCACAAGGAATTTGTCTTGGTGCATATGCTCTCAGTGTGCATAAAAGAAAAGATATGTTCATCAAGGTACAACATTTACAACACAATTGATGGTCAATATATCAATATAAGAGAGAAAGAAAGAGAGAAAGAGAGAGAGAGAGAGAGAGGAAAGAATGTTAGTGCGAGAGAAGGGGAGGGAGATAGAGGGAGAAAGAGAGAGGGGGTTGGAGGGAAGAGAGAGAGAATTGAATAAATTAGATAGAGAGAGACAGAGAGACAGAGAGAATAGATACAGAAGATTAAGAGAGAAAGAGAATTTTAGAGAGAGAGAGGAGAGAGAGGGAGAAAGACACAGGGGGGAGGGAGAGAGAGGGGGGAGAGGGAGAGAGGGAGAGGAGAGAGAGAATTAGAAAGAAAGAATTGAATAAATTAGACAGAGACAGAAACAGAAAAACAGAGAAATCTTCAGTATCTAAGATTGAGAGAGAGATAAAGATGGATGGATAGATGGATAGAGAGAGAGAGACAGAGAGAGATAAATATAGACAATACCGATGGATGGATGGAAATAAGAGATAGATTAGAGACAGATACAGACAGACAAATGGACAGACTGATAAACAGGCAGGCAGGCAGACAGTGGGGCCAAGCTCAATAGCAAAGAGAATCTTTTGGAGCCAGGCAAGCTATGCCAGACAGCTTCCTAGTGATGCAAAGAAAGAAGTCTGCATTCAGACCTCTGCCCTCCTCACCCAAACTTTCCTTCTTGCAAACTTAAAATTTTCACCCAGGAATATCACGAACCAGTTTTGACTAACCTAGATTTGGTGACGTCTCCCTTCCTCTCTTCACAAACAAGGACAATGGGCAAAGTGTCTCCCAACTACAGCAGGGGTCTCCAACCTTGGCAACTTTAAGCCTGGAGGACTGCAACTCCCAGAATCCCCCAGCCAGCAAAGCTGGCTGGGGAATTCTGGGAGTTGCAGTCCTCCAGGCTTAAAGTTGCCAAGGTTGGAGACCCCTGAACTAGAGGGCAAGTAAGGGATATGGCTCAGTCCCTCAAGAGAAACAGAAAAGGGGTCCCTCCTTCTGAAGGCAACCTTCTGAACTCCAAACTTCGTAATTGTCAGCCAAGGCCCACCACCACACACACACGCACACGCACACATGCACACAGAGCGACGTAAAGCTAGCTACACAAATCAAGTCGGCCCTTCATGAGATATAACAAGGGCTGTTATGATTTCCTGTTGTAAATTGCTAAGAACTGCCGCATCGGGGAAATCCTCTCAGGCCAAGAGAACTACTTATATGAATCATGATTATTTCCCTTTCATCAAGTGTGTACTTTTTTCTTTGCGAGATGAAAGGCGGAAAACACACGGCGTCGTATCCCAGAATTCAGACGCGCACAGAAACGGTAAACAAGTGACAGTATTCTCTTCTGGGAAGGCTGAGCCACGGAGAAACAGGAGAAATCTTATCTCTTCGGTGAGAAAAGAAAGTGCCGAATTTTTTCACCAAACACCACCAAGGCTGGTGTCACCTAGTGAGTAAATAATATTATGAGACTACGCGCTAGTACTCATATGGCACCAGGGGTGGTATTTACTTACCTTCGCTACCAGTTCATAAAAGTGAGCATGTGCCACCTCTATGGGCCTTCTGCGCATGCACAGAGCATAAAAAATGGGACGTAATGATGTTCGGGCTGGTGGCCGGAGCTTCCTGCAGCTCCCGCTACCGGTTCGCACGAACTGGATAGAACTGGCCGAATATCACCACTGTATAGCACCCAATTTACATTGCCATAATCCAGCACTGCATTTCTGGATGCTTTATCAATTTAGCTTGCATTGACCGGTACTTATCTCTCAGTAGTTCAAAAGCCCAAAAGACATTTAGACTTTCAGCAAGGATGGATAAAAATCGATGATTTTTTTTTAAAAAATGGGATTTTTAAAAAATTTAAATCAATTTTTTGATTTCAATCAGAATTTTTTTTACATTTTTTTAATCAAATTTATTTTAATAAAATGCTTTTGGAGTAAAATAATCTATCTAGATACTTTTCTATTTAAGATACATTAATAATTTAATTCATTCAGCATGAAATGGAGCTTAGTTACATAGCATGAGGCTGTATACTGGGACTTTCGGTGAGTCAACAGTGGGTCTGAGTAGGGGACACTGCGGGACAGAGATGACTGTTGCTTTTTAAAAATTACGATTTAAATCAAGCCCTTTTACTAGTGATTTCAATCATGATTTCAATCATGATTTCAATCGACTTGATTTAAATTGGGCCTCTGTGGCTCAGACTGTTAAGACAGTCTGTTATTAACACAGCTGCCTGCAATTACTGCAGGTTCAAGCCCCACCAGGCCCAAGGTTGACTCAGCCTTCCATCCTTTATAAGGTAGGTAAAATGAGGACCCAGATTGTTGGGGGCAATAAAGTTGACTTTGTATATAATATACAAATGGATGAAGACTATTGCTTGACATAGTGTAAGCCGCCCTGAGTCTTCGGAGAAGGGCGGGATATAAATGTAAATAAAAAAAAAATCAAATCCACCTTGCTTTCAGCTGAAGGGACCTTGGAGGTCTTCTGGTCCAACCCCCTACTCAAGCACCAGTGGAACTTTGTAGAAGACCTTGGCTAAAGGTTAGCAGTTCATGATGCTGGTGAAGGGACACCATTTACCAGAATAACAGTCTCCCAACTTCAAGCAAACTTGAGTTCAGCTCATAGAAAGCCCTGAAGACATATGGATGCATTCAGCTGATCAAAAGACATACAGAATCTCATTTACAATAGATGGCAATGGAAACTGACTTGCAATCACTTCTTGGTGGGAGAATTTGAAGGTTAAATTTGGTAGGAGTTCACAGAAGTATTATTCCCAGAGGTATCCAGGGAAAAATCCCTCTGCCTCCAGCAAGATATCTATTTTTTTATTTTTGTTTACGTTTATATCCCGCCCTTCTCCGAAGACTCAGGGCGGCTTACAGTGTGTAAGGCAATAGTCTCATTCTATTTGTATATTTACAAAGTCAACTTATTGCCCCCAACAATCTGGGTCCTCATTTTACCTACCTTATAAAGGATGGAAGGCTGAGTCAACCTTGGACCTGGTGGGGCTTGAACCTGCAGTAATTGCAGGCAGCTGGTTTTAATAACAGGCTTCTTATAGCCTTGAGCCACCACGGCCCTATGAAAAGACCTCTTCTCTTGCAGTCCAAGGGCTCCAAAATACTTTACTTTATCTTGACCAAGAAAGGACAATTAACCAGTGGAACAGCTTGCCTTTGAAGGTGTAGGTGTTTCGTCACTGGAGGTTTTTTAAGAAAAGACTGGACAGATATCTATCTGAAACGGTATAGACTACAGTCTCCTGCTTGAGCAGGGGGTTGGGCTAGTAGATCTCCAAGGTCCCTTCCAGCTCTATTCTGATTGAATCATTAACAATGAAGTCCAGTAAAGACCTGGACTTTATAGCAATATCAGGACCTTGGAGAGTTCAATCCAG
Organism: Ahaetulla prasina; assembly: GCF_028640845.1. NCBI lineage: Eukaryota > Metazoa > Chordata > Lepidosauria > Squamata > Colubridae > Ahaetulla > Ahaetulla prasina. Next base: position 8,089,584 of record NC_080553.1, on the reverse strand, counting down.
ATGATTTATAGGCTGGGTTAAGTCTCAGAAGGAACATTATTGTTCCAGTTCACCTTAAAAAGCCTTTAAAAAGGAGACTTCGTGCCTCCAATTCTACTTGTTCCTTTTTAAGATATTAAAAAAAGCCCTTGATCATTTCTGTCTGAAATTCTTAAGTGGCTGGGAAATTCAGTTGAAGATTGAGGTTCTCAAAATAATAAGAGTGCTACAGACTGAAAAAGGGATTGTCAAAGACTTGACCTCAATTGGGTAGTCTGAGATTCACTGTACTTTGAATCTAGGCAGGATGTTGCTACACTCAGGTCCTACAAAGGTGACATATTCTGTAGATAGAAGCTAAGAACAATTCTGGTAGTATGAAGTCCTACATAAATGCTTCTTGACCCTTTTGGATATAATTAAGGCCTGTCTAACGCTCCGTTCTGCTTTCTGTATCCAATCAGATGCCTCCAGAGAAATCCCCGAAGAATCTTCTTGATCATGTTCTCCAATGTCCATTAGAGCAGGACTCTCCGAATTTGGCCATTTTAGGACGTGTGGACTTCAACTCCAAGAATTCCTCAGCCAGTCATGGGTCTCCAACCTTGGCCACTTTAGGACGTGTGGACTTCAACTCCAAGAATTCCTCAGCCAGTCATGGGTCTCCAACCTTGGCCACTTTAGGACGTGTGGACTTCAACTCCCCAGAATTCCTCAGCCAGCATCTGACCTTCGCGGGAGTTGAAATCCACATGTCGTTAAAGTGGCCAAGGTTGTGAAGAGCCTCCCCTCCCCCGCATTAGAAGATCACTTTCACCATGTGATATTTTCTCTGCAGGTAGCAATGCCTGGCAGTGCCAGTTTGGACAGAGAAGCTAAACCAGAATCAGTCCTGGTTAGAATTTGACGAGGACTCCAGGGAACGCCTGCCAGCGCTCGAGGTGAGACTGGCGATTCCCAAGGAGGAGGCACCTACAAAATACTTCTGTGCCGCTGCCAGGAAAACTGTGCAGGCATGTCTGGGCAATCACTGGTACTCCAGTTGGAATTGAAGGAGACTTCGTGCCTCCAATTCTACTTGTTCCTTTTTAAGATATTAAAAAAAGCCCTTGATCATTTCTGTCTGAAATTCTTAAGTGGCTGGGAAATTCAGTTGAAGATTGAGGTTCTCAAAATAATAAGAGTGCTACAGACTGAAAAAGGGATTGTCAAAGACTTGACCTCAATTGGGTAGTCTGAGATTCACTGTACTTTGAATCTAGGCAGGATGTTGCTACACTCAGGTCCTACAAAGGTGACATATTCTGTAGATAGAAGCTAAGAACAATTCTGGTAGTATGAAGTCCTACATAAATGCTTCTTGACCCTTTTGGATATAATTAAGGCCTGTCTAACGCTCCGTTCTGCTTTCTGTATCCAATCAGATGCCTCCAGAGAAATCCCCGAAGAATCTTCTTGATCATGTTCTCCAATGTCCATTAGAGCAGGACTCTCCGAATTTGGCCATTTTAGGACGTGTGGACTTCAACTCCAAGAATTCCTCAGCCAGTCATGGGTCTCCAACCTTGGCCACTTTAGGACGTGTGGACTTCAACTCCAAGAATTCCTCAGCCAGTCATGGGTCTCCAACCTTGGCCACTTTAGGACGTGTGGACTTCAACTCCAAGAATTCCTCAGCCAGTCATGGGTCTCCAACCTTGGCCACTTTAGGACGTGTGGACTTCAACTCCCCAGAATTCCTCAGCCAGCATCTGACCTTCGCGGGAGTTGAAATCCACATGTCGTTAAAGTGGCCAAGGTTGTGAAGAGCCTCCCCTCCCCCGCATTAGAAGATCACTTTCACCATGTGATATTTTCTCTGCAGGTAGCAATGCCTGGCAGTGCCAGTTTGGACAGAGAAGCTAAACCAGAATCAGTCCTGGTTAGAATTTGACGAGGACTCCAGGGAACGCCTGCCAGCGCTCGAGGTGAGACTGGCGATTCCCAAGGAGGAGGCACCTACAAAATACTTCTGTGCCGCTGCCAGGAAAACTGTGCAGGCATGTCTGGGCAATCACTGGTACTCCAGTTGGAATTGAAGGAGACTTCGCCTGAAACCAAGAGAGACAGGAAGCCAGGGGAGAACTTCGTCTTATATTAGCTCAGCTACCAGAGATTTACGAGGCCATTTCTCAGCAGTTTCCACAGACTGCTTAAGCCAAGCTACCTTCTGGAAAACTCAACCTGCAACCCCCTCCGGTTCAAAGCCAGCACTAGCCCACCTGCTATGCTATCCTATTTAGCCACGTTTTCTAAGTTGTGCACATGTGTGCAAGCCGCGCGTGCAAGCAAAGTGCATGTGCGGAAGACCGCGCGAATGCACACACGCTCATATTTTCGGTGAGTGGAGAATCGGCGGTAAAATTATGAAGGCCACCTCTGGTCCTCTGTGTGTGTGTGTGTGTGTATGTATGTGTGTGTGTGTGTACATACGTACAGGTAGCCCTAGGCTCCAGACCACAATTGAGGCCACATTTCTGTTGCTAAGCGAGACAACTGTTAAGTGAATTTTGCCCCCATTTTACCACCTTTCTTATCACTGTTGTTAAGTGAATCACTGCAGTTGTAAAACTAGTAACACGGATGTTAAGTGAATCTGGCTGCCCATCGACTTTGTTTGTTGGAGGGTCGCCGAAGGGGATCACGTGACCTCGAGACAACTGCCACCGTCATAAATGTGAGTCAGTTGCCACATGCCTGACTTTTTTGAGCACGTGACCATGGGGATTGCGGCAGCGGTCGCAAGCGTGAAAAAACGGCCGTAAGTCCCTCTCTTTTTTTAGTGCCGTTGTCCCTTCAAACGGTCACTAAATGAATGGTTGTAACTCAAGGAGTAGCTGCATATGTGTATATGGGATTTAAAAAGACAGAAACCATTCCTTTGAACTCCAAAATGGTAGAGTAGGTTTAAACCATATACACTTCTGAGATTTTAAGCCATCCCTCGGTTGGATTCGGTGGCTTCTACCAGAAAAATGACGGCTGCTTTTGAGGTGCTTCAAGAGAAAGAAAGTTGATGCGGTGGCTCAGTGGCTAAGATGCTGAGCTTGTTGATCGAAAGGTTGGCAGTTCAGCGGTTCAAATCCCTAGTGCACGTAATGGGGTGAGCTCCCATGACTTATCCCAGCTTTTGCCAACCTAGCAGTTTGAAAGCACGCAAAAAATGCAAGTAGAAAAATAGGGACCATCTTTGGTGGGAAGGTAACAGCGTTCCGTGTGCCTTTGGCATTGAGTCATGTTGGCCACATGACCATGGAGACATCTTCGGACAGCAACGGAGATGAGCACCGCCCCCTAGAGTCAGGAATGACTAGCACATATGTGCCAGGGGAACCTTTACCTTTAGCTTAGGAGAATTTTTAAACTTGGTAGTTTGGGGAAGCTGACCCCCCCCCCGTTTCAGGTGAAAGAAAGAGGGTTGCGTGCTAATTGCAACTTAAGTCACACGAGAAGCAAAATAAACATTGCATCTAGCTTTGTACTCATCCAGACAGTTGGCGAAATGAAGGTGTCTGCTATGCTCTGTAGCTAACCAGAAAGGTGTTTCTGGGATACTGCTAACTTGCAATTTCATTATGCAGTGCAAATAAATAAAACCCACACTGCAGGCAGACAGCCAACCTGAAAGGCCCATCAGGGCAATGTTACAAAATCGAAAGGACTCCCGAGTCATTCTGGATCTCTGGCGTTGATTTTTTTTTTAACTCCTTCGCTGCCCTCCGTTTCTAAACAAAGGAAAAACCTCGGGCGGGCGTTTCACAGGGGCTGCTACGGGGAGACTGTCTTCAAAAGAACACATCAACTGCCAAAGTGCAATTAAATAGGTCTTAGGTATAAAGAGCTTTATACCACTCCATCAAATCCAGATAAGGAAGCTGTCAAGAATAATAAAACCACTGTTCTGAACAAATAGAACTTTCCTTTCCTCCCTCTTTAATTTTTTCCCCTTTCCTTCCCTTCCCTTCCCTTCCCCTCCCCTCCCCTCCCTTACCCCTTTCCTTTCCTCTGCTTTCCTTTACTTTCTGGGGCAATTAAATACCAACCCTATCTAATTGCAAGGGGCCCCATCTGAAGCATAGCTGCACTCTTTTGAAACAGTCCAACTGTGCCCCACCGTGCAATCCAGGAAAAAAAACTAACTCGCTATAGACTTAAGTGTCATTTCTGTTTTGGGGGTTTTTCCTGCCTAAAATGAGGGTTCCACACAGGGATGTCTTGATGCAAAACTCATATGCTTGTGTCCTGATGCCCATGGTTTGTTTTTTTTTCCCTTTCTGATAGGAGGACCTAAGAAGGCAGGGAAAATAAGCATTGTTATATGTTGCTGGAAAAAAAATGGAATATTTGTCCCCGGGTCTCTCCTGATCTAAAAAGGAGGAGGAGCAGAAGTTTGTACAGGATCCCAGAAAGTTGAGGCCACGAGAGGAAACCAACCCTTGTCACACCCAGGACTAGCTTGGAAAATGTCCACGTGATACTTTCTAATGCTGATCCTAACAGGTGTTTTATTTGGCAGCCAAAATGAACCTCACACTGACGAGGGGTAGGAATGTCAGGAACAGGAATCCTAGCGCATGATATTCTTTCTAATCTAGAGACCAAGAGGGAAAGGAGAATAAAAACAGGGCAAGCTACCATATTTTTCGGACTATAAGATGCACCTAAACTTAGAAGAGGAAAACAACAACAAAAAAAGTTTTTGGCCTCCCTTTTTGGGGCCTTTTTTCGACCCATTTTCAAGGCTTTTTTTCAGCCCATTTTCGAGGCTTTTTGGCCTGTTTTTGAGGTTTTTTTGGCCCATTTTCAAGGCATTTTCCAGCCCATTTTCGAGGCTTTTTCAGCCCATTTTGAGGCTTTTTTCAACCATTTTTTCCAAAGGAAATGGGCTGAAAAAAGCCCCAAAAACAGGCCCCAAAAAAGCCTCAAAAATGGGCCAAAAAAGGCCTGAGAAAAACCGAAAAAAGGCCCGAAAACAGGGCATGTGAAGGCCAAAAAACAGCTGGTGGATGGGGGAGGGGCTTCGCCAATATTCGGCCTATAAGACGCACAGACATTCTCGCCCCCTTTTGGGAGACAAAAAAAAAAGTGCGTCTTACAGTCCGAAAAATACAATATTTGCTTCTTCGGTTCTGGAATCCCAGAAGGGCGATATAGGGTATTCTGGGTTCATTTTTGAAGGGTCACATCAGGAAAAACAAGACAAGAGATGTTAAGGTTTCATCTGAGAAGAGTCCTTGCTCATTTCTCAGCTTCAGACCAGAAACGAAAGCTGGTCCTTGAATCATGATGACGATTTGAGCCCTCAACGTTTCCGTTCCGTTCGGTGAGCTTTTACGAAAGGTCGTTTTGCCACCTTTTCCTGCCACAAGTTGTTAAGCGGACCACTGCCGTTGTTAAGTGAATCCTGTGGGTCGTTAAGCAAATCGGGCCTCCCCCATTGTCTCTGCTTGTCAGAAACCGGCAGGGGAAGATTACGAGCTACCTGTGTTATTCTGAAGGACGACCAACTGGCGCTCAAGGTAAGAGCAGAGACAGTGAACCGATCTGGGAAATTCCCCAGCCGACTCTACCTTGATTAATGTATCGCACTGAGCAGCCCTTTAAAGACCTAATAAAAATGGTAACGGGGATGCAGAAATATCTCATAATTATCCTTTTGAGCTCTACCAGAATCTTCTGCATTTATTCTTTTTTTTTTGCAAAGAGAAGAGAAAAAAAAGCATCAACCTTAGGCAGCCAAGAATGATGATCGTATTTCTCACACATTACTTACTTGTGAACAAAAACCTAATTATTACCAATTAAGAAGGGGGGGAAGCCTCTTTTTTTTAATTTATTACCACTTCACCTTCTTTATATGGCTCTTGCCTGATTCTTTTAATTGATTCCCCTCTTCCAACAGGCAATGAATGAGTAATGAGGACTTTTCAAAAAAGGGCCCGCCACCTTCACACTTGCGGGTTTCTGTGGAAGGAACACCCAGGTGGCAAACCAACCCTTAAATCAGGGCGGGGTGAGGAGAAAGGAATAAGTGTAGCACGCCCCCCCCCCAATTCATTGAAGACCCTAGAAAGTGTGCCTTTTTACTCTGGAGAGGCCCATTTTGCTTCAGAGATGCCCAGCACTTCACTAGACAAAACAGATTGATTTCCAATCAGACATAATTATGCCCCCCCTCTCTCTCACACTCACACACTAATTTAAGCAAATTAAAGCTGAGGAAGGAAGGGAGGAAGGAGGAGGAGGAGGGCAAAGGCAAGTGGAAAAACTGAAGAACAGAAAAAAGAAACAGGAGAAAAACAGGAGAGGAGAGGAGAGGAGAGGAGAGGAGAGGAGAGGAGAGGAGAGGAGAGGAGAGGAGAGGGGAAGAGGAGAGAGAGGAGGAAGAGAGAGAGGAGAGGAGAGGAGGGGAGGGGAGGGGAGGGGAGGGGAGGAGAGGAGAGGAGAGGAGGCTGTGGCCATTCACACTTTACCTGGGGGATTTCATTCTCAGTAAGGTGCAATTTAGAAGCCACTCTGGGAGTAAACACCACATATATCCCTCCTCCCACAATATTGGTAAAAGACTCTAGGGGTCTGTTGCAGCCAGCCCCTCCCTTCCTCCCCCAGCATCCTGCTAAATGCACTAGTTACATTTTTATCTGGATCAATGAGCTCAAACTTCTCTGCTCACCAGTTCGTGGTAGTTCCAGGTACTCCTGGCCTCTAGCACCTTTCAGGTAATCAGCAACTATAACCATCAGCCGGTAGACCAAAATTCCATGTATTAGCCCACCAATTCAATCTGTTATTTATACTCCATTCTTTCACCCCAAGCAGCTACTTTCAAACGTCCTGTGCAGCCTAGTCCAATCTGGTGGCCTTAAAGGCAAACTGAAAGATCTACTAACCGGGCACTTTAAGCAACCTAAAAAAAGGGCAGGGTGAAACCACTCAAGCACTTATGTACCAAGAACAAGCAAGTTATTTATGCATTGCTTCATCTTGCTTCCTTCTGCTGGCATAACAGAGTAACAGAGCTGGAAGGGACCTCATAGGTTATCTAGTCCAACCCTCCACCCAAGCAGGAGACCCTACATCAGGTATAAAATCTACTTAGCTTCCCTACTGGTTCGGAAGTGCACGCGCCACGTGCATCACCTGCTTGGACCCTCTGCGCATGCGCAAACCTTTCTGCACATGCGCAGAGGGTAAAAAACAGGTTACTTCCTGGTTAAAACATGGAAGTAATGATGACCGGGCGGGTGGGCGGAGCCTCGCACCACCATCACTACCAGTTCTCCAAACCAGCCACCGCCATCGCTACCGGTCCAAACCGGTAGCATTTCACTCCTACTGCAACCATTCATTGTATGTTTAAGCCTCCAGTCCCATCATCCTGGTTGCTCTTCTCTGCACTCTTTCTGGAGTCTCAACATGTTATTTATATTGCAGTGACCAAAACTGGATGCAGTATTCTAGGTGTGGTCTTACTAAGGCTTTATAGAGTGGTATATATATATTAGCACCTCCCTTGATCTTGATTGTATCCCTCTGTTAATGCAATTTAGGATTGCATTGGCTTTTTTGGCTGCCACCTCACACTGTTGGCTCATATTTAATTGGTTGTCCACTAAGACTCCAAGATCCCTCTCCTGGTTACTACTATTAATGATCACAAATACTCCAGCTTTGAAAGGAAAGCCTACTTATAGTAGAATGCAGAAATGGAGCAGCTGACCTGTCCTTTGGGCCACCAGACGAGAATGAGAAGATGTTGAGTAGATTTGCTTAGATCCACTCTACATAATTACATAAAAGCCTCAAGAAGGACAGCTGTTCTGATATAGGAAAGCCCCCATGTTTCTAGGCAGAGAGGGGAGGAGGAGGAGAGGGAGAAGGAGGAGGAGGAGGGGAGGAGGAGGAGGAGGAGGGCTCCAATAAAAACCAAGGCACTGAGTTAAGGCAATAGATTTTATGTGAAATAGCGTCTGGGTCATAAAAATATGATTTAAAAACTGCAAGGCTTGACAAGCTGGAGAGTAAAGGTGGCGCACAGAAAATGCGCTGGATGAAAGGTAATTGAATGCGGTGAGACAAGAATGTAAGTGTTTCTTTTGGGGGGGATTTAATACAAGGGTATTAAAGCACCGTATGACAGTGGAATCTGTTTCTGAGATACCAGTCAAGGAGATTAAATTAGGCTAGAGATGAAAGAGCGAACATGCGCCGGCTAATGGAAGGCTCTTCCACTTGAAAACGTGGGGAAATTTCAAATTCTTTCTGTGAACATGAGCATCAAGGTTAGAAGTTCACCAGAAGGTTTCGGTCTATGTCCAAGTTGATTCTGAGCGATAGGCAGGCTGAGAGGCTCTAACTTTGGCTCAGTATCGGCTGTTATTTGGATTTTGCTAATGCTTTATTGAGGGATCAAGACCCCACTTTCTGCAATCCCCCCCCCTTTTTTCCCCCCTTCCGGACCAAATTTTTGCTCTGCAGGAAATGCCTAAATGAAGAACGTGATACGTTCATAAAACATCCTCAAGCCTCGTTCGTGGGAGTCCACCGAAATTACTTCAGGAGTAAAAGGGCTAATCGGATACATCATTATTTTGGCGGGAAGAAGGGGAGAAATGGAAAAAATGAGGGGTCCCTGGTGCTCTCTGAGCTTGGTGGTTTCATTACTCAACTAGGGAACACCATCAGTGCTAGAAGGCAGCGGTGTGCGTTGAGTGGAGGAGAGGAGAAGAGAAGAGGAGGAGGAAGAGGACTGTGGGATCCCTGGTACTCCCTCAGCTGGGCTGTTTTCTTGCAAACGTTTCATTACCCAACTAAGTAACATCATAAATGCTTAGAAGGGTCTGGGGTTTAACCTCTCCTGCGCAGGCTGCATTGGTGGCCAGTGGTCTTCCGGGTGCGATTCAAGGTTCTGGTTATCACCTTTAAAGCACTCCATGGCATGGGACCGGGATATTTACGGGACCGCCTGCTGCCGCCAGTAGCCTCCCATTGACCGGTGCACTCCCATAGAGAGGGTCTCCTCAGGGTGCCGTAGGTCAAACAATGTCGGCTTGCGACCCCCAGGGGAAGAGCGTTCTCTGTGGGGGCTCCGGCCCTGTGGAATGAACTACCTGTGGGGCTACGTCTTTCTTCTCCCTGATCTTCGGACCTTTAAGCGCGAGCTCAAAACTTTCTTCTTTCACCAAGCAGGGCTGGCCTAATGATAAAGTTTTAATTGAGGGTTTTAGTGGGGTTTTTAAGGGGATTAATCTATTTTATAAATTTTTACTTATTAATTTTAAATTTTTTCAGCTTATTGAATCAGATTTTTAATCGTTTATTGTATTTTAAATTTTTCGATATTTATGTTTTATTTCTGCTGTACACCGCCCTGAGTCTTCGGAGAAGGGCGGTATAAAAATAAGAAAAATAAATAAATAAATAAATAAGGAGGAGGAAGAGGAGGACTGTGGGGTCCCTGGTGCTCCCTGAGCTTGGTTGTTTTCTTGCAGACGTTTCATTGCCCAACTAAGTAACATCATCAATGCTTAGAAGGGTGTGGGGTTTAAGGAGGAGGAAGAGGAGGACTGTGGGGTTCCTGGTGATCTCTGAGCTGGGTTGTTTTCTTGCAGGTGGTCCATGGCCCAACTAAGTAACCTCATCAATGCTTCAAGGGAGTGGGGTTTGCTCCCTGTTTATATACAAGTGGTTTCCCATTTGTGATGAGGTGATCACGTGAGTGAGGGACACTGCAACCATCCAATAGACAAGACTAAATTTTGATCACAGGACCATGGGGATGCTGCAGCAGCTCCAAAGGCGAAAAACAGTTGTTCGTAACTTTTCTTCAGTGCCGTTGTCACTTCCGACGGTCTCTAAATGAATGGTTGTAAGTCGAGAACTACCTGCGATATTAAAATATCCATTATGCCTTGTCAGAAAAGAGCGGATTTCCAGGAAGGGCAATAGCTGTTTTCTAAAGCTCTTGCCAAGACTCTCTATGAATTTCTACCCTCTCAATCCTGACAGTGATAATGACAAGAACGCAATCTATGAAAGCTTCGTGTCACCAGATTCTTCTCTTCTCTTTCTCTCTCTCTCTCTCCCCTTCTCTTTCTCTCTCTCTCTCTCTCACTCACTCCTTTCTGCACTCAGCTGTGCGAGGCAATAAATTTCCGAGGCCTTAACGATCGGCTTGCGTGGTGAGAGCCAACACTGTAATTCCCAATTGATTGTAGATGTTAATCTTCCAAAGACTCTTGTTCTCCTGCCACGATTTATTAGCCAAATTAATGACGAATGGTTGTGCATGAAGGGGGGGAAAGTCCTGCTTTACATGAGAACTCAAGGAACGCCCGCCATAGGTCAGGGCCCTTTCAAGAGAATCCCTGACCCGCAGAAATGAAGAAAAATGCCGAAGATTTTGGAAACATGGCTCTTGCGGAGAAGCTCAAGATGGCGCATACAGGAGGTGGGTCCTATTGTCTTGTGTTTAATCTGGCATAAATACACGTGATCCTCGACGTTTCTGTTGCTAAGCGAGACACCCCTTAAGTGAGTTTTGCCCCATCTTTCTTGCCAACTTTCTTGTTAAGTGAAACCCTGCAGTTGTTAAACAAGTCACAGAGTTGTTATGTGGCTTCCCCACTGCTAGTCCGAAGGTCGCATTACATTATGGTGACCAAAGCTGGATACAAGTATTCAAAGTGTGGTCTTACCAAGGCATTATAAGGTGGTATTAACCACTTCACATGATCTTGATTCTACCCCTATGCAAGAGTTTGGAAACATGGACAAGGGCACTGGACACATATACACACACACAAACACACGGCAATTTTGGAGCACGTATAATTCACACAGGCCACCTCCAAGCGAGGCAAGACGACACAACTTCTGCTAGGTTGGCTTATTAAAAACTAGCCCAGGCCATCTGCTGGTGGTCAGGCTCTGGGAAGTGGCAATCAATTACAGCTGTTATCTCATCCGAGCTTGGACAGATGTTTCTCCCTTTGATTGTACAGTAATTACTGCTGAGTTGCCAGCAGGATCTTGGGCTTTAATTGCGGTGCTAATTTGGAACTGAAGAACACAAGAAGGAGAAAAAGCAGAAAGAGAAATTGAGAAAGAAACAGCCAAAGGTTGCCCAGGATAAAAGAAGAACCATATTACAAGATGCCGTGGACTTCAACTTGACTTTGTCCAAGAGAAGAATGGTTTGTATTTTCAATTGGGGTGACGGGAATTCACAGCCTTTCCCTTAAAGGCAGCCAAAGGTTGCTTTTGCATTTTCACATACCAGAATGACTGTTACAGAAAGAAAGAATTCACATTTCTATTCATTCATTCATTCATTCCCACCTTTAGGTAATAAGTGGAGGAACATACCTAATATTCCTTCCTTCTCCTATTTTCCCCACAACAACAACCCTGTGAAGCAGGTTGAATTGAGGGAGAGAGACTGGTCCAAAATCACCTAGCCAGCTTTCATGCTTAAGGCAAGACAAGACTAGACTAGACTAGACTAGACTAGACTAGACTAGACTAGCAGAGTTGGAAGGTCTTCTTGAAGGTCCTCTAGTCCAACCCCCTGCTCAGGCAGGAATCCCTATACCATTTCAGACAAATGGTTGTCCAATCTCTTCTTAAAATTTCCAGTGTTGGAGAATTCACAACTTCTGGAGGCAGAACTCAATAGAACTCACTGTCTCCTGGTGATTGGCCGAAAGTCCCCCAGCCAGCTTTCACGCTTAAAGAAAGACTAGAACTCACCGTCCCCTAATGATTGACCCAAAGTCATGTAGCCAACCTCCGGTGGAACTAAAACTCACCATCTTCTACCAACCCTAACCCTAACCAAACTGGCTTGTCCAAGTTGCTTGTCAATCAAATTCAGGAGAATTCATTCCCACCCCTGCTGATGCCACCCACTTTGTCTTAAGCCAAATCCGTTCGGGCAATGAGCTGGCGGTGGTTCCAGGAGATCGTGCACCTCTGCCCCAGTGTTGCTCTAGCTAGAATTCGGAATGAAATTCCAAGGTTGGGTGGACGAAATCTAGATGTGTTTAAATCAACACGGTGGCTTTAGAGAATGCTTGGCAATTCCAGCTTGGCCAGGATGGGTGCTCTTGTTTCTTGTTTTCACTTCCCCCTGAATTTTGCGTTCCTAAGATACAAATGTCTTACAAATGCCCCTTTTTCCATCAACTAAAAAAGATGTGGAGACTCTAGAAAGAGCGCAGAGAAGAGAAACAAAGATGATTAGAGGACTGGAGGCTAAAACATATGAAGAACGGTTGCAGGAACTGGATATGCCCAGTTTAATGAAAAGAAGGCGTAGGGGAGACATGATAGCAGTCTTCCAATATCTCAGGGGCTGCCACAAAGAAGAGGGAGTCAAGCTATGCTCCAAAGTACCTGAGGGCAGGACAAGAAGCAATGGGTGGAAACTAATCAAGGAGAGAAGCAACCTAGAACTAAGGAGAAATTTCGTGACAATGAGAACAATTAATCAATGGAACTACTTGCCTCCAGAAGTTGTGAATGCTCCAACACTGGAAGTTTTAAAGAAGATGTTGGATAACCATTTGTCTGAAGTAATGTAGGGTCTCCTGCCTAAGTAGCGGGTTGGACAAGAAAACCTCCAAGGTCCCTTCTCTTCTCTTCTCTTCTCTTCTCTTCTCTTCTCTTCTCTTCTCTTCTCTTCTCTTCTCTTCTCTTCTCTTCTCTTATTTATTGTATTACTCAAGGAGGCTGGGTACAAACCAACTTTGCCACAGGCTGATGTTTAACATAATGGCTTCCTCCTCCTTTCTCCCCCACCCCTCAGCCCATCTTAAAAAGCTTGAAGTGGAAGACAAAGATAAAATACAGTCAGGCACAATATTAGTCTTTTGGATTGAAGGGATTTTTTTCCTCTCGCTCCCCCTCTCCCCCCCACCTCGCATCAGCCTGAGGATGGTAATTTGACACGGAGCATCGGACTACCACCGTTCAAGAAAGAAAAATGCGATAAATATGAAATAAAGCTGCAAGAGCCAGCCTTTGGGCTTTAGGCAACGACACCCTCCCCCCCCCCCAAATGCAAACCAGCTTCCAAAGGCTAAGATCAGTGGACAGTGGATTTGGGTGCTTGGATACCAGGCTGTTCACCTGATGTTAATCTGATTGTATGGGTGCCTTCTCCCTTCTGACAGATGGGACTCCTTCGAGATGCAAAACGCGCGTTTTAAAGTCAGCAGGTCAGCAAAATCACTCAGAAGGAATGTCGCAGGCTGCTATTACGGCTAGATCCTTTAAAAAAGGCCTTTTCACAGAGACAGGGAGTGAAGTGCAGAGATTGGGGGGGGGTGAAGAGGGGAGAAAGTGGGGATGGGGAAACCATCCACTGAAACCAAGTCAAATCTCACTGGGTGGTAGGGGGGTCATTGTCTCGCTGCCTACCATGCAAGGGTACAGAGGAGATAAAACTGGTAAGAATGAACAGGCAATTTTTTCTCAGCTAAGGTTTAATTCTGCTTCTGCTATTCATTAATATTTACTCACTCTAGTACCAGCCTATCTTTATTTTTATTTTTATTTCTTTCTTTCTTTCTTTTCTTTCTTTCTTTCTTTTCCTTTCTTTTTTTCTTTCTTTCTTTCCTTCTTTCTTTCTCTCTCTCTCTCTTGCTACTTATCGCTATCTCTGTTTCTATCTATTTCCATCGTTCTATATATTTCTATCTCTATCACTCTACCACTCTCTCTTTCTCTCTCCTGCTCTGTCCCTCTCTTTCTTTTTCTTCCTTCCTTCCTTCCTTCCTTCCTTCCTTCCTCTCCCTCTTCCCTTCCTTCCTTTCATCAACCTTCTTAAACATTCAAATTGAACAAGTCTCTTTATATCAGCAAACATGATATAGTTGTACAATTGATACTCTGAGCTTTTTAAACACACACACACACACACACACATATTCCTTTCATGGGTGGAGATCAGAGGTGGGATTGACTTACTTTCCCTACTGGTTCACAAATGTGACCGGACTGCGCACACACAGTAATCGTGCATTACATCTGGGTGGGTGGGCGGAGCCTCCCTCAGTCGCCACTACCGGTTCGCGCGATCCAGACAGAACCAGCTGAATCCCACCGCTGGTGGAAATAATCTGTCTACTTGTTTAAAAAATTACAGTGGTAGCACTAAAAATATAACTTCCACTTCATGAAGCTGAGCATTGATCCTAGACAGACAGATTGATTCTTTCTATCCTGGGTAAATCCAAGGGAAACCAGAGGATAACATAATGCATAACGTCAGTTTCTTACTTTCAGTTGGGCTCTGTCTAAACACGGGAAGTTCAAACTTGTAGTGAGGAGCCTGATCTGGAAACATATCAATCTGAAGAACAGCCAGCCTCTAAAGATCATGGAAGCTCCATCTTTAGAGGGCTTTCATGCAAAGGTTGACCTCCCCACCAATGGTCTGGAGGAAGGAGGATGGACTAAAACACAAGTCTCCAACATTGGCAACTTGAAGACTTGTGGACTTCAACTCCCAGAGTTCCTCAGCCAGCTTTGCTGGCTGAGAAACTCTGGGAGTTGAAGTCCACAAGTCTTCAAGTTGCCAACGTTGGAGACCCCTGGACTAGAAGACCTCCAAGGTCCCCAGAATTCTATAATAATGTGATACATTATATGAGTTCTATTTCCTCTGTTTTCAAATTCCAAAACTCAGCCTCTCTTCTATTTAAATACTATCAGATGTTTGGAAAAGCATGCCGTGATCTTCTTGTCTCCATAAATTAACAAATATGCAGCAACAAGGGCACTTAAAAAAAAAAACTTAACTGTCTCTATCACTCAAAGGAGAAATGAATCATTTCATTATTTTTCTGTCTGCTTGCCAAGACCCTTATTAGTAGACACTATTCAGACACTCAGACACATTTCTGGAATGTACCTAAAGGAGGGTGTGTATCGCCACAATCATGTATACAAAGGGATGTATATCAATCGCAAAGGCACACCTCTCTCCTAAGGCAATACAACACACACACACATCACTAAACATGTGCAGGAGAGCACGGATAGTTGAGAGCGACCAGTGCAATTCTTAAAGACAAGAGTCAAAATCGTGGCTACTATTCTTCTTGATGCTCTTTGAGCTTGGCTGTTTTTTTGGCAGATGTTTCGTTACCCAAACTAGGTAACATCATCAGTGCTCAAGCAAACATCCTCCTCCCCTCCCCCTCCTCCTCTCCCCATAGGTCCATGTTCAACAACTTCCCATACCTTGTGTGTCTAGCTCAAAGTCCTCCTCTTCCTCCTTCTTAAACCCCACACCCTTTCTAGCATTAATGATGTTAATTAGTTGAATAACGAAACATCTGCAAGAAAACCACCAAGATCAGAGAGCACCAAGGAGCCTACAGTACCTTGAGCCACAGTGGCGCAGTGGTTAGAGTGCAGTACTGCGGGCTACTTCTGCTGATCACCGGCTGCCAGCAATTTGGCAGATCAAATCTCACCAGGATCAAGGTTGACTCAGTCTTCCATCCTTCTGAGGTTGGTAAAATGAGGACCCAGATTGTTGGGGGCAATACACTGACTCTGTAAACCGCTTAGAGAGGGCTGTAAAGCACTATGAAGCCATACAGAAGTCTAAGTGCTATTGCTATTGCTAAAGTCCAATGATGGAATTCAATTTTTTTTTTATTACCAGTTCTGCGGGCATGGCTTGGTGGGGGTGGCAGGGGAAGTATATTGCAAAATCTCCATTCCCACCCCACTCTGGGGCCAGCCAGAAGGATATTTGCCGGTTCTCCAGACTACTCAAAATTTCTACTACCAATTCTCCAGAACCGGTCAGAACCTGAATAGCACCCCTGCTACAGTCCATCCCTGAGCTACAAATATTTTCTTTTATTGGTACTTCGCCACTAGGCAAAGTTCTTCCTTGAAGATTAACCCAAACCCATCAGACCTAACTTGAAATGTGCCCAGCTCCCCTCCCCGGATATCTCATTAGCAATTAGTCCTTGCCAACTGATTTTTTTAAAAAAAAAACACCCGTGGGAGCATTTGTGTGTGCGCATGCGCGCACACACACACACACACACACACACACACACACACACACACACAGCTTCCAGACAAACTGAACTGGCTTTTGAACCATCTCCTGCAACAAGAATGACCTTCACTTCTAATTAAAAACTCCTTCAGTCACACCAGAAAAAGTCTATTACAGATGCTTTGTCACAGAACATTATCAGTTCCACTTACTTAACACATCACTCAACAAGCAGGGGGAAAAGAGGGGCAGGAGGAGGAGGAGGAGGAGGAGGAGGAGGCAGCGGCCCTGGGCCTAGAGAGTAATTAATGTGAGGTTCATGGGCAGGGATGGAGGGGGGTGCTAAGAAGAGGCGCAGCAGCCCAGCTGCCCAAATTTTAATCCCTCCCCAAAGGATTAGAGTTGAAAGGTTGGAGATGGTTGCCCTAAAGCCCAACAAAAGAGACGGATGAATGAAGGAGGGACATTATGATGGAGGAGAGAATCAACCCTGAGTGGAAACAGAAGCCTCCAGTGAACAGTTTCTCAACTTCACATATCTACAAAAAAAAGAGGTCTATTCATCATCCAGATCTGGGTATATTAATCTTCTTTCCTCTGATTCATCTCTCTCTCTCTCTCCCTTTTTTTTTTGCTTCCCCTTTCCCCGTCTTAAAATTTTGATTGGTCTCCTGGACCAAAGGGATGAAAGTGTTCCACTTTCAAAGGTTGAAACTTAAGCACTTGAGGGCTTGAAAAGGGAATATTTGCTTCCATAATAATCTTTAAATCACTACCAGAATAAAAGAGACTGAAAGAGGGAGGCACAGGTTCTTCCCTCTCTCACTCACCTACTTTCTCAAGAATTTGGGTCAAAAATGAGTAGTATAATAAGATTCCAATTCATATTATTTATTTTCTACCTTTATTATTTTTATAAATAACTCAAGGCATGAACATGCCCTCTTCCTCCTAAGGTGGGACTAAAATTTACAGTCTTCTGGTGATTGGCCCAGAATCCCCCAACCAGCTTTCATAGCTAAAGCAGGACTAGAACACACAGTCTCCTGGTGCTTGGCCCAAAATCACTCAGCTGGCTTTCATGCCTAAGGTGGGACTGGAACTCACAGTCTCCTGGTGATTGGCCCAAAGTCACCCAATTGGCTTTCTTGGCTAAGACGGGACTAGAACTCACTGTTTCCTGGTGATTGGCCCAAAGTCATCCAGTTCATTTTCATGGCTTAGGCAGGACTAGAACTCACTGCCTCCCGGTGTTTGGCCCAAAGTCACCCAGCTGGCTTTCATGCCTAAAGTGCGAGGAACTCACCGTCTCTTGGTTTCCAGCCCAATGCCTTAACCACTAGGGTAAGCGACAACACTGTGAACTATCTTAAATCTCCAAGTAGACAACCATTAAAATTGGATGGTGAGTGTCTATTTCCCCTGATATTTTATTCCTAAAAATTCAAAAGGCAACTGGACTTTCTGGTTTTTCTTTGAAGACGTTTCGCTTCTCATCCAAGAAGCTTCTTCAGCTGTGAAGTCCAGCCACCTCTTGAAAAAAGTGCCTTTGAGACAGGGGTGAAATCCAGCAGGTTCTGACAGGTTCTGGAGAACCGGTAGCGGAAATATTGAGCAGTTTCGGAGACACCTCTGGCTGGCCCCAGAATGAGGTGGGAATGGGGATTTTGCAGTATTCTTCCCCCAGAGTAGGGTGGGAATGGAGATTTTGCAGCGTCCTTCCCCTGCCATGCCACCAAGCCGTGCCCACCAAGTCACACCACCCCCACCAAGCCACGCCCACAGAACCGGTAGCAAAAAAATTTGGATTTCACCACTGCTTTGGGACAACCATGGCCTGGAGGACTGTGAATCTTCATTGACTGAAAATTCAAACATGGGA
Organism: Ahaetulla prasina; assembly: GCF_028640845.1. Taxonomy (NCBI): domain Eukaryota; kingdom Metazoa; phylum Chordata; class Lepidosauria; order Squamata; family Colubridae; genus Ahaetulla; species Ahaetulla prasina. Next base: position 8,071,654 of record NC_080553.1, on the reverse strand, counting down.
TGGATCACACAGAATGTAAGGGTGAAATCCATCATAGCTGGTGTATTTTTTTTTTCCTTTCCAGTTTTCTCTTTTGCTTGGATTCCACATACACAAAAGCTAAGAGAGATTATTACGTAGAACTTTGAAGTCGATGTATATTGGAACCGTTTTCTACAACCGAATACACACCCTGTTACGAGATATTTAGGATAGAAAGTGAAAGCATCACGGAGAGTATCTTCGGTCTACTTTTTCTTATTATTCGCCACAAAAATGGAGTAAGGTTTAATCTCCGAGGATCTGCGTCAGTTTTAAGGACAAACGGCTTCCACGGAGTTCCGTTTCTCTGTGAGGAGGTTGAATGATCTGCGTTTCATTAGGGATTGTATATATTTGCAAAAACATTTTAAGGAAAAGCACCCGTGCAATGGCTGGTGATCATCAAAACTTTATTTTTTTAAAAAAAATAAAAATAAAAATAAAGCAGAAGGTTTGTTAGAGATAGGGTCCTTTTCTTTTGGGGCTCCATTGCGGTCGTAAGTCGAGGACCTACAGAGGGAGGGGAGGGTGGTAATGTCTCTTTCTCACCGTTGTTGTTAGTCACGAAATCGTGTCCGACCCCAAAAAAATAAAACACCTTTGGGACAACCATGACCTGGACGACTGAGAATCTCCATAGATGTTCAAGATGTTCATGACAAGATGTCTGATATCTTCGAGGAAGCTGTAACAGGCCGACTGATAACAAAAGCTATCATTTTATCCCACACTGATCCTTTGGCTATAAGAACTAAGCGAAAAGCCCATTGTAAAAACATGAAGATCCAGGAACCGAGTACAGTAGTAATTGTTGTTGTTAGTTGCGAAGTCGTGTCCGACCCTTCGCGACCCCATGCACAATGTTCCTCCAGGCCTTCCTGTCCTCTACCATCCTCCAGAGTCCATTTAAGCTCACGCCAACGGCTTCAGTGACTCCATCCAGCCACCTCATTCTCTGTCATCCCCGTCTTCTTTTGCCCTCAGTCTTTCCCAGCATTAGGCTCTTCTCCAGTGAGTCCTTCCTTCTCATTAGGTGGCCAAAGTATTTGAGTTTCCTCTTCAGGATCTGGCCTTCTAAAGAGCAGTCAGGGTTGATCTCCTCCAGGACTGACTTGTTTGTTCGCCTTGCAGTCCAAGGGACTCGCAGGAGTCTTCTCCAGCACCAGAGTTCAAAGGCCTCCATTCTTTGGTGCCCAGACTTTCTTTCTCACCATAGCAGGAGGAGGAGAAGAAGAAGGAGACCCCGAAGGAGGGAATCACATTTGAAAACTTTCTCCTCTGCTCCCCCCTCCCCCCCCGCCCCTTCCTCCCAACCAAACTGCAGGAGACATGTTAAACAGCATATTTCCAAAGGAGGGAAATGGAAGACTTTGAACTTCTGATGTCTAGACTTCACAGCAGGCTGAGAAGGAACCAGCGAGGGTGGGGAGGAAACAGATGACTAAACCACACGGTCTGTAACCCATTTACTTTACAAGCCCGGTTTCTATGCCTCATTGCTCAGGGCTAAACAGGTTAGCGGTCAGGCTTCTTTTTAAAAAAAAAAAAATTAAAAACCCAAAACAACCACATGCCAATTTTCGCTCCTGTGGGATGCAAGGATGGAAGGTGGTGAAATTGTGGCTTGGAGAAGCGAAACCGTTTCTGGGTGCGAACAAAAGAAGAGGACAGAAACTGGAATCATGAAAGGTTTTTTTGGGGGGGTGGGGGGAAGGTCGTCCAGAATTAACAGCCTCCCCCACCCCCCAAAAAAGGAAAAACAAGGCTTCTCTTTCTCTTCCTTCCCTGGACGTGTTTACGTATAATCACAAATTGGGACCGAAGTTTTGGAAACAAGAGGCGAGTTGTGTCCTTTTGCTGAATGCGTCTGGTTTTCTGAAAAAGCTTAAAAGAGCGAAGGAAAAACAAATGAGGTAACATCCTATGCCAAGGTAGGCCTAGTAGAGCCCTTCCCCCCCAAAAAAAGGTGTGTAGTTCTTATTATGTATTTATTTGCAATTTATTTATTTACTTATATGCAAGCAGCATTTAATACCATCATTCCAGATAGTCTTCTGACTAAGCTAAATCAGCTACCGTGTTTCCTCGAGAATTAGACAGGGTCCTATATTATTTTTGGCTCCAAAAGTTGCATTAAGAGCTTATTTTCTGGTTAGGTTTTATTTTGGGGAAAATACGGTACTAATTGCATCCGTCTGGCTGATGATCTTAACTGGGGCTTATTTGGGGGGGTAGGGCTTATATTATGAGCATCCTGAAAAATCATGCTAGGGCTTATTTTCCAGTTGGGTCTTCTTTTCGGGGAAACAGGGTAGCGGTACCTGACCATGCTTGTAAATGGATCATAAGCTTCCTAGCAGACAGGAAACAGCAGGTGAAGCTAGGCAAAATCACATCAGATACCTGCACAATTAGCACAGGAGCCATTGTTTTTACTTGTTTCCTGTACAATTTGATAGCTTATTAGTAACCTTGACTATCACTAAGTGTTGTATCTTTTTATTCTTGATGAATATATTTTATTCTCCTTATGTACACTGAGAGCATATGTGCCTAAGACAAATTTCTTGTGTGTTCAGTCACACTTGGCCAACAAAGAATTGAATTCTATTCTATTCTATTCTATTCTATTCTATTCTATTCTATTCTATTCTATTCTATTCTAAAGTTCAGTTTCTCAAGGGTCAGGGAAGTCGAAGCTAGGAGCAAAGCCTGACAGAAGACAAAAGGTGACATCCGCTGGGTTCTCTTTTCTTGGCTGTGGTCATTTCCTCCTGAAAATAGAACCCAACGTGACTGAAATTTGGAGAAAGCTAAATATAAAGGCAGATATCCCACACGTCTAGGCCAAAGATAGACACGTTCGTTTTTTTCTGCCATGCTTAGATGAGCTCCAGTTTCTTTCCTGAGAGCTCTAACCTGATAATAAACCACCAGGGATTTTCTTGTACATCTCAAATTAAAATTGAAGCAGCCCTCTGAGGATGTATATCAATTTCTTCCAAGATCATCTTTACAAAACTGAAGACTTAAAAATTGGAGGTAAAAGATTGGTCCGTCCGTCCTTCCTTCCTTCCTTCCTTCCTTCCTTCCTTCCTTCCTTCCTTTCCTTCCTTCCCTCCCTCCCATCTTTCTCCTTCCTTCCTTCTTTCCTTCCTCCCCTCATCTTTCTTTTTCCTTCCTTCCTTCTCTCCCTCCCATCTTTCTCCTTCCTTCCTTCCTCCCCTCAGCTTTCTCTCTCCTTCCTTCCTTCTTCTTATAACAGCATAAACTCTGCTAAGGGCTCTAAGCAGAGCTTGGGAGAGAAAGAGAGAGAGAGAGAGAGAAAGAAAGAGAGAAAGGGAGACCAGCTGTAAGTAAATAATAAATACCACTAATAACCAGGGTGAGATTTTAATCATTAATAATTAATACTAATATATGTTTCCACTCTGCTTTTAAAGTGTGCTCAGACCACACTGTACAAGATAGCGAACATCTGCTAAACATCTCTCTCTCTCTCCCTCTCTCTCTCTCCCTCTCTCTCTCTCCCTCTCTCTCCATCTTACACACACACACACAAAATGCAGGGAAATATATTTAGGAGACAGTGTGCCATGAAAGGCCTATTTATGATACATTCATTGCAGGATTCTGGAACATGCAAGCAAACCAAATCTTGATCAGATTTCAATTGTAACCAGGATGACTTCAACCATCCTAGCATTAGAGATCCAAGATATAATTGACTTAATTTATGGGTGGGGGGGAGTAGCCAGGAAGCTACACTTTCATTGGGAGAGATTATAGCTAGGCTGAGCCCTTACAGTTTGTTTAAACTATGATTTAGTTACATGGAAGAAGGAAACTAGCCAAGATGATGGGTAGAAGGAAAAATTAAAGGAGCAATGTGTGTGGCCATTGTAACTTTGAACCAAGTCGTAAGTATCTCTAGGGAGGTCTATCCTAACTTCAAACAATCACTAAGCAACCTGTTGTAAGTCCACGACTATCTGTGTTCCAAATATCACACAATCCTTCTTAACAGGACACAATTACTGGATTCATTGCTGATCTAAATAAAGCCTTTAAGACTTGTTTTCCTACTTGGTAACACTCACAAGGCTAACCTCAAATGATTTAACGGCCCTAAGAATTAGATCTAAGTCAGTAGCCATCTTAACATTTGAGCAGAAAAATGTATTCCTGAACAAAGCCACTTCTCCCTTTGGCAAAGGCAAAACACACCCCCATTTTCCAAGATTTTTAATGGCAACGAGGAGGAACAAGACGACAGCGGAGTCAAAATGCAAGACAGATGTTCGAATCCGTCTGATGTCTAATAACATTCAGGCTTTTTACTACTCTGTAATTTTAAAAGCTAATTATGAAATTATTGGCTGCATTGAAAAAAGAATTCTCTTCCAAACCAGAGCTTAAATTCCTTATAAACATCCTAAACCATAGCCACTTGTCTGGAGAGAAAAGGGCCTTTATGTTAAAAAGGAGGCAATTACCATAGCTGACCGTTTCCCCGAGGTTATCTGGCAAAGCACCAATAATGCATCTAATTTATGAATACTCTCAGCAACCAGAGGTTAAACAAAACACAGATGCTGTGTTAATATTCAAGCAAGCTTTGGCAACTCCAAACACAACAGAGCAAGTACCAGCAAGCTTGCCACCCCTTAGATTTCTGAAGGTGGCATCTGAAATAACCACATTAATTTAAAAAAAAAAAATTCCCCCTAAATCAAAACCAACAAGAGGCCTCCGTTGCATGATGTAACCATGTATTTTGGGGAGACCCAGACTGTGGAGTTTATGCCATAAAATCAAATGGAGGGAGGGAGGGAGGGAGGGAGGGAGGAAGGAAGGAAGGAAGGAAGGAAGGAAGGAAGGAAGGAAGGAAGGAAGGAAGGAAGGAGAGAGAGGTGGTATTAGAGCTGGTTTGGGCTGGTTCAGGCAAACTGGTAGTGGAAATCACAGGTGGGTGCCGTCCTATTTAGGCATGTTTTTGAAGCCAGGTGTATGCGCGGAAGGTGTGCGCATGAGCAAAACGCATGCAAGAGAAGGCCAGGCGCATGCGCGAGCGTGAAGCGAGCGTGCACGCAGCAAACCGGTGGTAACAAAATGTGAAACCCACCGCTGGAAGGAAGGATACTAAGATGGCACTTGGAAAAACCTAGCAATCTAATCTACTCCTACAGCCACAGAAATGTGCAGAAAAGCAAAATGGGTAGGCCTCAGAGGTTGCCGGGGCAACGACGGAATTCATTTTGAAAGGGGCAGCCTGTGAACTGTTCAAAAGAGAAAGCAAGCTATACCTAGAAAAGTTAGGGGGAGAGGGAGGGAGGGAGGAGAGAGGGAGCAGGAGAGAAGGGGAGAGAGGAGAGAGAGAGGAAGGGAGAGAAGGAAAGAGGGAGAGGGAGGGAGGGAGGGAGGGGAGAGAGAGGAGAGAGGAAGAGGGAGTAATAGAAGGAGGGGGAGAGAGAGAGAAAGAGGGAGAGGGACGGGCAGAGGGAGGGAGGGAGAGAGAGAGAAAGAGAGGGAGGGAGAGAGGGAGAGGGAGGGAGAGAGGGAGGGAGGGAGGGAGAGATATGGAATCTTCTGTAATCAGACTTCATTAGTAGTTCAAAGGCAGCAATATTTTCAAGGGCACTAGAGTGATTGTCAAAAATGCAAACTGAGACACACAGATACACACATGTATATATAAAGAGAAAGGACACCAAGCCAAAATACTGCAGACTGACATAGAAAGCTTCAAGCGGAGGGAGATCTTTTGCAGAAATGGACAAAGAAAATTTATCATTACTGAGTGGAACTCAAAATTTGCAATATTTGTTACAAACAAACTCATTTGAAATATTGTTCCGCCAACTACAGAGGGAGGCAGGATGTTGTAGAATGTAACAACTAGAAGGGAAAAAAAGCATGAAAGTAACCGGTTCCTTACCATGCTGGATGATACTCAATGAAAGACTATTTGTACAGGTAGTCCTCGACTTAGGACCACGATTGAGCCCCAAATTTCCATTGCTAACTGAAACATTTGTTCAGTGAGTTTGTCCCATTTTACCACTTCCTTTGCCACATTTGTTAAATGAATCGCTGCCGTTGTTGAGTCAGTAACATGGTTGTTAAGTGAATCTGGCTTCCCCATTGGCTTTGCTTGTCAGAAGGTCGCAAAAGGGGATCCCGTGACCCCTGCAACCCTCATAAAATATGAGTCAATTGCCAAGCGTTTGAATTTCGATCTTGTGACCGTGGGGATGTCACAATGGTGATAAGCGTAAAGACATACATGGTCATAAGTCACTTTTTTTTCCAGTGCTGTCGTGACTTTGAATGGTCACTAAATGAATGATTGTAAGTCGAGGACTAACTGTATATGATTAGACAGACCTATAACTGGATTGCTACAGTTCTGGGACCTCCGTCTGTTATGGAGGAAATGAAATCTTCCAGATGCGTTTGAATTACAAGTCCCAGAAGGCATGTTTGGCTGAGGAATTCTGGGAGCTGAAGTCCACGAAGTTGCCAGGGTTGGAGACCCCTGCATGAAACCCAAACTCAACAACCTGTATTGTGGCTTAGTGGTGGGGTAGGTGACCCAGGAGGGTGTTTCCTTTAAGGCAGGGGTCTGCAAACTTGGCTCTTTTAAGACTTGTAGACTCTGGGAGTTGAAGTCCACAAGTCTTAAAAGAGCCAAGTTTGCAGACCCCTGACTTAAGTTGACAAGATACAGCTTCCTTTTTTCTTGACTTGCTTCCTGTTTCTTATTGCCTGCTCTTTGTCAACACCTAGATATGGAGTCTCGCTTGAACCAAATCCCTAACGGAATTGCTTTTCATCCGTGAAGCAATGTCAGACAGAAACCAGCATCTATTCTGAATTGCTTACAGCTCATCACTCAACCCAAGAGGAAACCCCCATTAGAGAAAAGAGCCGCCAAACTTGGCAACTTTCAGATTTATAGACATTGACTTCCTGAATGCCAGGCTGAGGCATTCTGGGAGTTGACGTTCATGAGTCTTTAAGTTTGGAGACCCCTGGTTTAGGAGAAAGGATAAACACAATCCAGAATAAGGCAGAATAACACCTGAAGATGACAGACCCATAGATAACAGAACAGGATAACCGAATAACTTGAGTTGGAAGGGACCTTCAAGGTCTTCTAGACCAACCCCCTGATTAGGCAGGAAAACCTACATCACTTCAGACAAGTGGTCTTCTTTAAAACTTCCAGTGTTGGAGCACTTACAACTTCTGAAAGCAAGCTGTCCCACTGATTAATTGTTCTAACTGTCAGGAAATTTCTCCTTAGTTCTAGGTTGCTTCTCTCCTTGATTAGTTTTCCACCTATTACTTCTTATCCTGCCTTCAGATGCTTTGGAGAGTAGCTTGACTCCCTCTTCTTTGGGGCAGACCCTGAGATATTGGAACACTGCTATCAAGACACCCCTGGTCCTTCTTTTCATCAGATCTGTCATGTAACTTTTTGGCTGTCTCTGCAAAGAAGATTCAAGGCTGGTTGAATCGGCCTCTATTCTGGATCCGTGGTTGAGTTCTATTCTGGATTGCTGGTAGAGCTCGGTCGCATTCTGGATTCCCAGTTAAACTGAATCAAATTCTAGATTCCTGGTTGAATTAGATCCAATTTTGAGTTCCTCATGACTCCTGTTTAAATAGTGTGATTTCCACTTGCCTTTTGCTTGTAACCTGCCACGGGCAGTTTCCCAAGCTACAAAACTGACAACACTTGTGTGTTCCTGGTACAGCCTCCCTTCTCTTTTGCTCTGATGTTACTCTCCCTGATGATGTCATGAGCATCTTCACATATTAGCATATTCTCCGTTCTGAGAACCACCAGCTATGACAGCCTGCAGCCTCTGCTCAAGGCATCTTTCCCTGAAATTAAATCAAAGGAAGCAGAAGAAAGCAAGTGTAGGGGAAGATGAAGTGGGGGGGGGGGAGGGCATACCACCAAAAGATGATTTACAGGTAGCTCATCAGCTTGGCACCGGTTGTCAAAACCTGGCTGAGATTTTTCTAGTCTTGAATTAATGCTTTCAAGTAATTCCCATACACAGCAAGTCATCCTTCATATGAAAATATACTAATCCTTTCCCATTTCAAGGGACAGATGAGATTTATATCTGGAGCGGGTATCTTAACTAGGTTTGCATTTCCCAAGGTCTAAGCGCAGCCTGGTACATCCGAGCGCGTGAATTTCCCCCAGACTAGCAGCGGGAATACTTGACGTACATCACAAAACTCCGGCTCTCTCCAAGCATAACGTATTAATGATGGGAGATAATCTTATTTAACCGATTTATCAGCATTACCGTCTTCCTTTGACACATCAAGACTGACTTCTGGGGAGCGGAAGGAAGAGAAACCATTTATCCAGATCTGTGTCTGTTGTTGTTTTTTTAAGCCACTGTGGCATGTTCAGTACAGGTAGTTCTCGACTTACGGCCACAATGAGTGTCAGGAAATGGAACTGTCAGGAAATTTCTCCTTAATTCTAGGTCACTTCTCTCCTTGGTTAGTTTCTTTCCATGGCTTCTTGTCTTGCCTTCTGGGGCTTTGGAAAATAGATTGATCCCCTCTTCTCTTCCCTTCAGGTTTTAGAAGACTGTGTGCTCGTGTCAGCCCTAGTCCTTCTTTTCATTAAACCACATGTACCCAGTTCTTGCAACTATTCTTATGTTTTAGCCTCCAGCCCCCTGATCGTCTTAGTTGCTCTTCTCTGCACTCTTTCCAGAGTCTAAACATCTTTTTTATATCGTGGTGACCAAAACTGGTTGCAGTATTCCAAGTTTGGTACAACCTATCTCAGGGGTCAGCAACCTGCAGCTCTTTCACCCCTCTGCTGCGGCTCCCTGTCACTCAAAATATGTGTCACAACTGACAATGCGACACCTGCTGGCATGCAATTTATTGAGCTTTTCAACCCCCCGGGGCCAACCATGGATAAATCCAAGAAAATCCAAGAAAAGAAAAGTTTCAGAAGAAAACAGAACGTTTAATTTAACTACATATGCTAGTTTTGTGGCCACTCAAGAAATAGTCAGGCATGGGAAGGGTTTTGTGGCTCCCGGTGTTTTCTTTTCTGTGGGAAACGGATCCAAATGGCTCTTTGAGAGTTTAAGATTGCAGACCCCTGACCTAGCTATTCAATATGTTTTACCTCTAGAACAGGGGAATCAAACTCGATTTCATTGAGGGCTGCATCAGGGTTTTGTTTGACCTGGGGTGGGGGAGGTGCAGTGGGCATAGCCAAGATGAGGTCCATTTTTGCTAGCAAAGGCACTGTGGGCCAGTCCTTTGCTGTTTCCAGGGCGGCCCTACGGGTCAGATCTAAACACCCTGAGCCTTGAGTTTGACATCCCTGCTCTAGATATTTATGGCCCATCTCTCCCCTCCAGACTGGCAGATTTAACCAGCAACTAACTGACCACTGAACCAAGGTGGCGCAGTGGTTAGAGTGCAGCACTGCAGACTACTTCACCTGACTGCTAGCTGCAGTTCGGCAGTTCAGATCTCACTGGCTCAAGGTTGACTCAGCCTTCCATCCTTCCGAGGTGGGTAAAACGAGCTACCCCCAGGGATACACCAACTCCCTGACCTCCGGGCCTTCCGGCGTGAGTTGAAAACTCTTATTCCATCGTGCAGGACTGGCCTAATAGTTTTAATGGGGATTTTAATAGTTTTTAGTATATTCAGCCTATCTAAATTATTCTTTTAAATGTGTTTTTAATTTTTATATTTATTGTTCTTAGTTGGCTGTAAACCGTCCTGAGTCCTTCGGGAGAAGGGCGGTATAGAAATTGAATAAACATAAACAAATGAGGACCCAGATTGCTGGGGGAAAGAAGCTGACTCTGTAAACGGCTTAGAGAGGGCTTTAAAAGCACTATGAAGTGGTATATAAGCCTAAGTGCTATAGCTATTGATGTCTAGTTTTCCTTTCTGTCTTTTGGAGGGCATTCGAATCTTCTCTGTCCATCCACAGCTCACCTACGCCAATAATTTTAGTGTTTGCTTCCTCTCTTGTCCCTTATTGCTTCCCATTAGCAGAAAATGTATTCCCAACCATATCTAGAAGCTTCTTTTCCAGGGCAAAAGAAACATTTGTTCCCTCAAATGCTAATTTAATTCTGTTCCTGTCCTTCTCTGACCCAGTCAGTGATATCACTCAGCAGGGAGTTTGGGATTTTAAAAGCCAGTAAAAAGCATTTTGTCTGGAAGGGAGGGAGACCTCTTCGGGGAGGAGGGGCGGAGAAAGAATTTATGGTAAGATCTTATTTCTTCGCTTAGGTCATGCCCAGAGGAAAGTCTGCATGTTTACAAACTTCAAAAGCTAAGCCTTTCTTCGGTTATCGCGTTAAACCATGACTTGTTCCCATCGTGGTTTAAAACATCCATAGCTCCAGCATCTGAATATATAAGCAAATCTTTAGAGGGTGGAGGGTTTTTCTTTTTTTTTTTTTTTGTCTATCTAGCCAAGCCTTAGATTCTTCAGGTTTGCTTGAACAACAAAGACAGATCAGGAATATAATCTGAACCCTGCCTTTCCCCAAAAGATATTTCTGAATGTTTGCATTATAAACATTCACTGCTAGGACCGTTGGTCAGAAGGTGTCATCTAGGTTTTTTTTCCTCTCCTGTCTTCTATCCTTCCAAAAACCATTTACCCAACTAGATAACATCATCAGTGCTAGCAGGGGAGTGGGGTTTGAATGGGCAAACCATTTTTATATAAACAAGAGAGCAAACCACACTCCTTTCCAGCATTTTATTTATTTTATTTTATTTTATTTATTTATTTATTTTGTTAATCACATAAAAGAACAGGTAAAAGTATAAACATAATTTGGATACATGAAAAGAATAAGTTTAAAAAAAGGAATATTAGGACAGGGACGGTAGGCATGCGGGTGCACTTATGCACGCCCCTTACAGACCTCTTAGGAATGGGATGAGGTCAACAGTAGACTGTCTAAGGTTAAAGTTTTGGGGGTTTGGGGGAGAAACCACAGTCAGATAGAGCATTCTAGGCGTTGACCATTCTGTTACCGAAATCATATTTTCTGCCATCGAGTTGGGAGCAGTTTACCTTGAGTTTGTATCTATTAGTTTATATCTTGAGTTGTTATTATTATTATTATATTGAGTTATTATTATTAGTTTGTATCAGTATGTATCTATTAGTTTGTATCTTGAGATGTTACTTAGAAATGTGCCATGAAACATCTACAAGGAAACCAGCAAGCTCAGAGAACACCAAGAACAACAACAACTCCAACTTCTCCTCCTCCTCCTCCTCCTCCTCCTCCTCCTCCCCTAATAGGGCAATGTTCAACAACTCCCCTTACCTTGAATGTGCAGGAAGTTAGCACCCACACCTCTCCTAAAAAAATATGAAATATTCTAGGAAATATTAAAAAGGCAGAATATTATACCTTCCTGGATGAGAAAAGGAGAAACATGCTCTTGGAAAGTGGCCCCCACCTTTATTAATAGACCCAGAAAGGCAAAAGACATCTAATCTACAACACAAAAGACCTTCAGCTCCAGGGTGATGGGATTAAGGCATGGCCCTCAGGACGTGATAGGATTAGCCCTCTACCCATCTCACCACATGGCACCTGGGAAGATTACATCACCCAGCAAGGCTCAACCAAGCTTGGGACTCAGGACAGCTTACAGAGTTGCCCCTGCATGGCCCCATGGGAGTCTGACAACACAAGCTCAAATTCAAAGCCCAACAGAGGGCATAAATCCCAGGCACTCTCAGCATCTCCGCCCCTTTTTCTGCTCAGGAACTCAAGCCATGTGATCCTGTTCATCAATAATCCTTCTTTCCAAGCAACTTCCGTGAACCCAGTGACATTTTTTCCCCACTTGGAACTGAACCCAGAAGGATATTTCTTCCAACAGATGTATAACTCAAAGTTCTTCAAGACCTCCTCCTCCTCCTCCCCCACCCCTTTCCGGTTAAGTCATGAAATGTTTGCAAGGAAATTACTAAGCTCAGAGGGCACCACGGACCCCACAGTTCAACCCTGAGCTAGAAACATTCTCTTCTGTTAGATCTCTGGTATGCACCACCTATTGCACATTCATATTTATCTAACCTCCTAGGACACCAGGCTACTCTTTATCTGTTCCGTGCACCAAGCAACTCATCAGGGACTCTCATTCCAAGCTTTGAGATTGACTTCAGTTGAAAACCACCTGCACATGTTAAGTGGAAGCAAGTCTTGTAACAAGCCATTTTTAAATACAGACAGGAAGGTGGAGGAGGAGGGGGGTGGGAAGGAAGAGGGGAGACAGAAAACACAACACCACCTAAGCAGATCCTCGTTAAATATTTCAGCAGCTTCTATCCAACATCTGTCTTCCGCTTTACACTTGATAAAGCCAGCCAGGTAACAGACAAATCGCTCAATTACCGTCAAAGAGGGGAGTTCAAAGCGAAACCGAAGAAAAGAACCGCAATCTCACCCAAGACTTCCAGCAGATGCTCCTGGGAGCTTGCAAAAAAAACAACAAAAAAACCCAAAACCCAAAATAATAGAAATCAGACCCCGATGGTCACCTGAGTCAAAACAAATCTGTGCTTTTCCCTTTATCGTCTCTGCTTACAAGAGGGGGGCTCTGTGTGTGTGTTTTGTGCTAGCAGGAAAAAAAACCAATGAGATCGGAGCCACACGTTGAAACAGTGTCACCCATCCATGTCCCTGATTCTGAGGGAGCACGGGAGGGCAAAGCCGGCCAGCTGGCGTAGCTAATGAAATCTCTGGGGGACGCCCCACTTGCCTAGATGAACAGCTATTTATGCAAGGAAGACAAGAAGCCGTTTGCATGCGAAGCACCCAGCGAAGGAGCTCGGTCAAATGTTAACACAACAGCCCCAACAGCAGCAACAGTCAGTCAGTCAGCGTCAAAACAAGAAGAGGGAAATAAGGAATCTTCCTGTCCTGAGATGGCCTGGGATGTACTGACCAAGTCCAGGGCTTAATTGTGCTTTTTGGACCTCGATTGGGAGGTCCAAAAGTCTCTATCTCTATCTCTATCTATCTCTATCTATCTCTATCTCTATCTAATCTCTATCTCTATCTATCTAATGTATCATTTGTGTGTGTGTGTGTGTGTGTGTGTGTGTAAAGGTTCTCCTCGCACATATGTGCTGGTCGTTCCCGACTCTAGGGGGCATTGCTCATCTCCGTTTCAAAGCCGAAGAGCCAGCGCTGTCCGAAGTCATCTTGGTGGTCATGTGGCCGGCATGACTCAACGCCAAAGGCGCACGGAATGCTGTTCCCTTCCCACCAAAGGTGGTCCCTATTTTTCTACTTGCATTTTTTACCTGCTTTCGAACTGCTAGGTTGGCAGAAGCTGGGACAAGTCACGGGAGCTCAGCTAACCCTGTTACGTGGCATTAGGGATTCGAACCACTGAACTGGCGATCTTTTGATCAACAAGCTCAGTGTCTTAGCCACTGAGCCACTGCATGCATGCATATATATATATATGCATATACATACACACACACACACACACACACACACAGAGACACACACACACACACACACACACATATATATATATATAATGATACTGAAGTATCCATTTTTGTTTCTCCAGGTAGTCCTCGATTTATAACACTCCATTTAGTGACCTTTCGAAGTTACAGCAACGCTGAAAAAAATTACTTATGACCGTTTTTCACATTGTAATAACCGTTGAGGCATCCCTGTGGTCAGGTTGATTGAAATTCAAAGGTCTGGCAACCAATTCATGTTTATGACAGATGCAGTGTCCATGCAATCCTCCTTTTGCAACCTTCTGATAAGCAATGGGGAAGCCACTTAACAACCCTGTGACTTGTTTAACAACTGCAGGGTTTCACTTAACAATAAAGTTGGGGCAAAGGTCACTTAAGGGGTGTTTCACTTAGCAACGGAAATGTTGGGCTCCGTTGTGGTCATAAGTCAAGGACCACCTGTATTTAGGCCAGATTAAATGCAAGACAATACGACCCGCCTCCTGTATGCGCCATCTTGAGCTTCTCCGCAAGAGCCACGTTTCCAAAATCTTCGGCATTTTTCTTCATTTCTACGGGTCAGGGATTCTCACGAAAGGGCCCTGACCTACGGCGGGCGTTCCTTGAGTTCTCATGTAAAGCAATACTTTCCCCCCTTCATGCACAACCATTTGTCATTAATTTGGCTAATAAATCGTGGCAGGAGAACAAGAGTCTTTGGAAGATTAACATCTACAATCATTAGACTCCTCCTGTTCCTGTTCCTCCTCCCCCTGTCCCCCACTTGCTCCTCCTCTCCCTTCTAGCACTGATGACGTTACCTAGTTGGGTAATGAAACATCAAGTAAATTACCAATCTCAGAGAGCACCAAGGACCCCACAGCTCAACCCTGAGCGACATATATTCTCTTCTATCGGGTTGTAAAAATGTCTGACATTTCGCAAGAGATGGCAGGCAACAAGAGAGTTCAACACCTGGAAAATGTCATGCCATTTAGACAGGGACCACAGCTACACGACATCCAAAAATAAGCCAGGTCACCATTCTAATCAGTGAAGCCACAAAATGAATGGCCAACAAATGAAATTAAGCAGATGAGAGAACGGATGGAGGATGAAATGAAAAAAAGTTGGGCTGATGTAACTTTAACATCCCTAAGTCTCCACTGCAATATCCTGCTTGTAACTCAATTTCAGCTCCTTTTGTTGGGAAGCAGATCAGGAAGGAAGGAAAAGAGGGAGGGAAAGAGAAAGAAAGGAAGAGAGAGAAGGAAAGAGAAGGAGGGAGGGAGGGAGGGAGGAAGGAAGAAAAGGAGGGAGGGAAAGAGAGAGAAAGAGAAAGACAGAGAGAGAGAAACTAGAGAGAAAAGAGGAGGAAAGAGAAAGAAAGGAAGAGAGAGAAGGAAAGAGAAGGAGGGAGGGAGGGAGGAAGGAAGAAAAGGAGGGAGGGAAAGAGAGAGAAAGAGAAAGACAGAGAGAGAGAAACTAGAGAGAAAAAGAGGGAGGGAGGAAGGAAGGAAGGAAGGAAGGAAGGGAGGGATATTCCCACAACTGGGCGCCATTTTGAGAAAGATTCCCAACTTCCAATACTCAAGAAGGACTTCAATCAGCCAAAAAACCATGGGTATATTAGAAAGCAAACCAGTTGTAAACTATTTAAAAACATATTCAGGAGGGATGCCCAATTAAGGGAATAAGATGTTATTAAAAGCAACAACTAAAGCAAAAACAGAACCCCTTGAGAGCAGGGGTCAAAGCCTCCTAGAGTCACCTCGGGGGTGGGTGGGTGGGTGGGTGAGATAAGACGGTGTATAAATGCAATAAATAAATAAGTAAATAAATATAGAATCTTGTGATCAGTTAAGGTAAAGGTAAAAGTTCCCCTGGCACATACGTGCTAGTTGTTCACGACTCAGGGGGCGGTGCTCATCTCCGTTTCAAAGCCGAAGAGCCAGCGCTGTCCAAAGACGTCTCCGTGGTCATGTGGCCGGCATGACTCAATGCCAAAGGCGTACGGAACGCTGTTACCTTCCCACCAAAGGTGGTCCCTATTTTTCTACTTGCATTTTTTTTACGTGCTTTCGAACTGCTAGGTTGGCAGAAGCTGGGACAAGTAACGGGAGCTCACCCCATTACACGGCAGCACTAGGGATTCGAACCTTAGCGTCCCTTGTGATCAGTTACCTAGGCAAATTCCGAGGAAGGGGAGAATATCCCATTGCACATGGAAAGGTGCACCTTCCCGCTGCATTCTATGGAAATAGGAAGAAAAGCCATTGTCACTCGTATTCTCATATCACTGTAGCTTAGTCCAAGGTCTATGGCATTAAATATTTTCCAGCCCCCCCCCCCCACCCACCGCATTCAAAGCCGGAAAAGGTTGTGTGTCAATGAGTCACTGCCTTCACCAGGAGCCTATTATGAACTGGAGCTAATTAGGGATTCCACAGAGACTTGGGGCACAAGGCAAGGGTATAGTTACCTTAATAACAGCTTTTTGCAGCGGGATTAAAAAAAGAAAATCCTTTCGGTCCTTAGAGGGCAGGTGAAGAATGGAGAGAGCCGCAGAAGGACAGGGAAGCATTTTTTAGGAGCCAGGAGGCTCTTTTGAGGTTAGGAGAGGGAAAAGCAACCAAAAGAAAGAGAAGTTGTGCAGGTCCAGCATGTTCCTGCTAATTATTTCGAGCACACTTGATTGGAAGCATGGAGGGCGATCGATACCCACTAATAATTTTGAACATCCTTGATGGTAGGGTGCAATCAATAACATCACTACACCACTGCCATCTAGACTTGCAGGTCTCCTATGACCTGCGGACAACCATTAGAACTGGTGGTCTCAAAAGGGCTTTTTCCAAAAGGCAACTGGATGGACTGTTTTTTCCTTGAGGAAGAAAAACAAAACGTTTCTCAAAGGTGCTTTTTTCAAGAGTCCTTTCAGCAGTTCCAAGAAGGCTCCACACTCATTTGCATCACTCAAATGACCCTGAGGACACAGCTAAACCTCCAAGTGGCCTCAAGGACTCTCTCAAAGGATGCAAATGACCAGCTGTCTGCAAGGAGTATAAATCCTTCCATTCCCCACCATCCAGGCACAGCTGAAGAAGCTTCTTGGATGAGAAGCAAAATGTTTTCAAAAGAAAAAACAAGAAAGTTCCGTTGCCTCCTGAAAAACCACCTTTGGGACAACTATCACCTGGATCAGTGGTCTCCAACCTTGGCAACTTTAAGCCTGGAGGACTTCAACACCCAGAATTCCCCAACCAGCTCTGCTGGCTGGGGGATTCTGGGAGTTGAAGTCCACCAGGCTTAAAGTTGCCAAGGTTGGAGACCCCTGAACTGGATGACTGAGAATCTCTACAGACTTTTAGCTATACAATTTGGGACGAACACCCTTTGAATGGTGTGGGAGTAGGAATGGATTTCCAGAGGGGGAAAAATGGCAGACTACAGGAACCAGGAGCACAACTCACAACTCTGTGACCCTGAGGACACAGATAAACCTCCAAGTGCTTCAACGACCCTCTCAAAGGATGCAAATGACCAGCTCTGTCTGCAAGGAGTGTCAATCCTTCCATTTCCCACCATCCAGTCAGAGCTGAAGAAGCTTCTTGGCTGAGAAGCGAAACGTCTTCAAAGAAAAGAAAAAAAAAGCTTCTTTGGGACAACTATGACCTGGATGATTTTCCATGTTTGATATCAATAATGTTCATGTTATTTGGCCTTCCGTGTACAAGATTTGGATGCTTCCAGATTGGGGTGATGAGAAAAGATAGAGATTATCTAACTTGCTTGAGACTGAAGGGCCTAACCATCATTAGCCCTTAGATCATTATTAGCCATTAGATCAGTGGTCTTTGCTAACCAGCTCTCTGCTCTTTTGCAGGGAGAGGATAACAAGAACAATTCCAAGAATGTGTGATTGTGCAGCAGTGACACATTAACACTCAACTCACGCCTCTTTCTCTCCGCAAAAGCCTTTACCTTCCAGATTAACAACAACTAGAAGCAAGTTACCAACCAATCACCAATTACATCCCTGGAACCAACAATCCCACAGAATCGTTAAGGTCTCTTAAAAGCAATTCAACGTTATTGCACGAGATTTGGCTGCCTTGTTTGTAATCACAGATACTTCAATTAACTCGGCTGAACGGAATTAGGTTGGTTAGGTTGGCTCTGTTGCATGTTAGCTTGTTTGATAAACGTAACTTCGGAATGCGGCAGCTGGATCTCAGTCAAAGACATTATACTGTATACAAGAGGGGTCCTTGGCGGTCTCTGAGCTTCGATGTTTTCTCGTAGCCATTTCATGAGCCAGATTAGGTAACATTATCAGGACTAGCACTGATAGAAATAGCACTTAAGACTTATATACCGCTCCTCTCTAAGTGGTTTACAGAGCCAGCATAATCCTGATGATGTTACCTAGTTCAGGGGTCTCCAACCTTGGCAACTTGAAGACTTGAGGACTTCAACTCCCAGAATTCTGGGAAATGAAGTCCACAAGTCTTCAAGTTGCCAAGGTTGGAGACCCCTGACCTAGTTGGATCATGAAACATCTGCAAGAAAACAACCTAGCTGAGGTACTAATACCAATCTATAAAAGCCTTAGTAAAGCCACTGTCAAGCCCTGTTCCAAGGCTCACCATACCTGGGGAGGGGGGAGAACGACGCGGCGAGGAAGGCGGCGGCTGGAGCGGCGGGAGAAGCGGCAGCCAGAGCGGCGATAGAGGTGGCTTCTCTGCCATGACGAGCAAACCTCTGCCATGAACCAGTAGCAGAAATCATGGATGGGCCCGCACGCTCCCGCCCCGGCTCTATGCTGTCCTATTTAGGCACGTTTTTGAGACCAGGTGCATATGCGGAGGTGACGCGAGCGAGCAAAGCGAGCGCACCCGCACACAGGCTCACATTTTAGGTGCTGGGCGAACCGGTATCCCGCCTCTGGCTCTAACTCTGGGAAAAGTGGAGGAAAAACGAAGAGGACAAGCAGAAGGAAAGTCCGTGGACTCAGTTACAGTGGTGATGGATGCATCGTTAGAAGATTTGAAAGTACAAGTTAGAAGTACAGGCAGCCCTCGACTTACAACGGTTCATTTAGTGACCGTTCGGCGTTACAACGTCACTGAAAAAAAGAGAAACTTTTCTTATGCTTACAACCATGGCAGCATCCCCCATGGCCATGGGATCAAAATTCCGGCGCTGGGCAACTGGGAGGTACCGTATTTAAGATGGTTGCAGTGTCCTGCAGTCACCCGATTCCGCTTTTGCGACCTTCTGATAAGCAAAGTCAAGGGGAAAGGCAGATTCAGTTAACAACCGTGTTATTCGCTTAAGAACCGCCGTGACTGACTTAACTGGGACTACTGGGGCAGTAGTCGCTTAACAGCGTCTTTCGCTTAGCCATAGAAAATTTTTCGGCTCAACTGTGGCCGTATGTCGAGGACTATCGTGGTGCAGAAAATCTTATCTATGTGGATGCCAGGAACTGAAAATGACATTTTGACACGTGCCCAGTTTGATCGATCCATCAGCGCTAAAGATGGACTGATTGACAAGGACCCATGCCCCTCCCTTATGGAAAACCTCGGCAAAATTAAGTCGTCTTAAATAAACACTTGTGGCTCACTCCCACAATTTCTGTTTATTTTATACTCTTCTGGATAAATACACTCAGATGTTTGGTTAAGGCTTATGCTAAGACTTCTGAAAGGGAAGACGGAGTGAGGAAGAGGGCAAAATCCTCCACGAAAAAGGCTCAAGGGGTAAACTCAGGGGGGTGAAATCCAGCAGGTTCTGACAGGTTCTGGAGAACCGGTAGCGGAAATTTTGAGCAGTTCGGAGAACCGGTAAATGCCACCTCTGGCTGGCCTCAGAGTGGGGTGGGAATGGAGATTTTGCAGTATCCTTCCCCCTGGAGTGGGGTGGTGGTGGAAATGGGGATTTGGCAGTATCCACACCAACCAAGCCATGCCCACAGAACCGGTACTAAAAAAAATCTGAATTCCACCACTGGGTAAACTGAAGGCCGCAAACATTTCCAACCATCTTGCTGAAGCTAAGGGAGAAGCCTACAGATCCATCAAGAGTCACTGGGAAGAGTACATGCATGTTGTAAGTCCTCGGCTTTGAACGGCCAACTAAACAAATCTGCTGTAAGTCAAGGACAATCTCTACAGGCGGTCCTTGACTTACCAATACAGTGGAGTCCAACATTTCCGTTGCTAAGCGAGACGTCTCTTAAGGGAGTTTTGCCCCAACTTTCTTGCCACTGTCGTTACGTGAATCCCTGCATTTGTTAAGCGAGTCACACGGTTGTGAAGTGAACCTGGCTTTCCCGTTGACTTTGCTTGACAGAAGGTCGCAAAAGGGGATCACGTCACCCCGGGAGACTGCATCCCATCGTAAATATGAATCAGTTGTCAAGCATCTGACTTTTAACCACCTGATGCTGCAACGGGTCATTCAGTGTGGAAAAACGGTAAGTGATTTTTTTTTTCCAGTGCCTTTTGTAATCTCGAATGGTCACTAAACAAACTGCTGTAAGTCAAGGACAAACTGTATTTAAAACAAAAAACAAAAAACAATGGCTACTTTTGTGTCTCCAGAAAATGTGGCCACTGACTGGGACTTTTCACCAGCCTTACTGTTCTCTTCCAACTACTTTTAGGGAGGTAAATCTCCAAAGGACAGGGGGCCTTCTTTGGGGTGGCCCCAGATTCAAACTACGAAACACCGTTCCAAAAGAATTGCACGGGGCTTATGCTGACGTAAAAAGCAAAAGCCAACCAAAAAAAGGTGCCAGGCCGGGGGAGTTGGGAGGGTTCTATTTACCTTTACTACCAGTTTGCAAAGGGAACACGTGCACACATGCGCAAATCACCAAATATGACATCAGGGCCGGTGGGCGGAGCCTCCTGCCGTTTTTACTACCGGCTCTCAAGAACCGGACAGAACCAGGAGCAACCCATCACTGGTGCCAGGGCATTTTCAAAAAGCAATGTTGATGGCGGGGCAGGGAAAATACGAACGCCAGCCGTGGAAATAAAAGAATCGACTGACAAGGCTCCCTTTTAAGATCCCTGTGTTTTGCGCCCCTCTCTCTTGTAACGGAATAAAGTCACCTTAGCAGTTTGATGTCTGAATGAAGGACTTTCAAAGAAGGCTGTGTTTGTTTTTCCTGATTAAAGCCCTCTTTCTTTGGCTGCCGAAAAGGGGAACTTACCTCCCCGGTCCTTGCATCTTTAAAAATGCTTCGGCAGGGATCAAATTCTCTCCCAAATTCTCTCTCCTCGGCTCCTGTTGCAAAACTTCCCCCAGCAGCCCAGCAGAGCTAAAATTCTGTGGTTGACCACAGAGAGTATTTAACAAGGCTCCCTGATGGAGGAACAATTACAGGCAGAAAACACCAAGGCCGAAGGAAAGGAAAGGAAAGGAAAGGAAAGGAAAGGAAAGGAAAGGAAAGGAAAGGAAAGGAAAGGAAAGGAAAGGAAAGGAAAGGAAAGGAAAGGAAAGGAAAGGAAGAGAGAAAGGGAAGAAAATGGAAGGCGAAGGGAAGGGAAAGGAAAGGAAGAGAGAAAGGGAAGAAAAGGGAAGGCGAAGGGAAGGGAAAGGAAAGGAAGAGAGAAAGGGAAGAAAAGGGAAGACGAAGGGAAGGGAAAGGAAAGGGAAGGGAAGGGAAGGAAAGAAGGAGAGAGAGAGAGGGAGAGAGGAGAGAAAATATGTAACAAAGATGTGGCTTTTATCTTTTAGGGTTGCCAACTGGCTGGTTTGATATACGAGATGGGTGGCTCTAAAAATGTTTTAAATAAAATAAAACAACTTAAAAGGGAAGAGGCACAAAGGCGGCTGGGTGAGAGAGTTCACGTGCAACAACCCTAAATGCAATTGATAGCAAATCACTGCAGTAAATTGCAGTTACTAAACAAATGGTTGCAAGTCAAGGACTACTGTATAAATAGAGCCGAGGAAGCAATGCAAGTGTAAATTATGTAAATATTCCCCCGAAAATAATAAGATAAGATAAGATAAGATAAGATAAGATAAGCTATAAAATAAAATAAAATAGAATAGAATAGAATAGAATAGAATAAAATAAAATAAAATAAAATAATAAAATAAAGGTGATTTCTTCTTCTGAAAAATGCACCAGGGAGGGGTCCTGTCAGAGCTGCATATAGGTTGCAGGAAAGCCCCCCTTGGACCCTGAAGGGCCTCCTCCCCTCCCCCCACTCTCCAATCACACATTTCCTTCATAAAGCAAACATTTCTCCATCCCTCACGTCTTCCCCGTGCCCAAAACGCCAAGCATGTGTTTGCAATTGGGGAATTGGCCTCTTCTGCACTGTTTCCCCCCCACCCCACCCCAAAGCCCGTTTAATGGGAGTTTGGCACAAGACGACTCTATTTCACAGCAACAGAATTGGGGGTGGGGGGCAAGAGGGGAGCGGGAGGATAAGAGAAAGGAAAGAGAGGAGGAACAATCTGTAATTGCTGGCGTGCCTTCAAACTCCAATACATTTTAGCAATGTATAGGGTTTGATTAAAAACATTTGCTGCCCCCTACGAATTGAGCAAGGTGGAGGGGTGGGGGGAGGGAATCATCTTTGTCAGTTTGCCAGATGGTGCCCTGCTACATCTGGAAGGGGGGGGGGAAGAAGGGACCGAATGAATTAGTCATCCCGGCGGAGTATATAGGTAGTCCTCAAGTTATGACCACAATTGAGCCACAAATGTCTGTTGCTAAGTGAGTTTTGCCCCATTTTTATGACCTTTCTTGCACCCGTTGTGAAGTACCATATTTTTGGGACTATAAGACGCACTTTTTTGTCTCCCAAAAGGGGGTGGAAATGTCTGTGCGTCTTATAGACCGAATATTGCTGAAGCCCCTCCCCCACCCGCCAGCCGTTTTTTTCCCCCTCCACACACCCCATTTTCAGGCCTTTTTTCAGCCCATTTTTGGGACCTTTTTTTTGGCCATTTTTTTTCCCCAGAAAAAAACGGCCTGAAAAAAGCCTTGAAAACGGGCTGAAAAAAGCCTTGAAAACGGGCAAAAAAAAAGCACTGAAAATGGATCAAAAAAAAAAAAAAAATGCTGGAAAAGGCCCAAAAAAGGCCCGAAAATGGGGCGCGTGGAGGCCAAAAACTTTTTTTTGTTGATTTCCTCTTCTAAATTTAGGTTTATCTTAATAGTCCGAAAAATACGGTAGGTGACTGCAGTTGGAGTCACACCGTTGTTAAGTGAATCCAGCTTCCTCACTGACTGTGCTTGTTCTGAAGGGCGCAAAAGGGGGAATCGCACAACCCCGACATCAACACGAGTCGGTGGCCTAGCGTCCAATTCTGATCACGTGACCACGGGGGTTGCTGCAACGGTCGTAAGTGCAAAAAGGGGTCCTAACTCACTTTTTCCAGTGCTGTCGTAACTTTGAGCAGTCACTAGAGGAATGGTTGTAAGTTGAGGATCACCGTAGCTTTCGATCATATTTTTGGTCCTGTGAAGAGGGTGAAAGCATGAAAGAAGATGCCACGGAGAAAGGATAGCTTGGTAGAAGCCCTTCCAGAAGCTGAGGGAGAAAGGGAAGGACAGGAGACCAAATATCCTCACCGAAACATACAAACACCCTTGCGGAGTGTGTGTGTGTGTGTGTGTGTGTGTGTGTGTGTAGATCTTCCATCACAGTGTTTCTGAAGAGGGGCAACTATAAGGTACGTGGACTTCAACTCCCAGAATTCCCCAGCCAGCCTGCTTTAAGAAGTGTGGACTTCCACTCATTGCTGGCTGGGAAGTTCTGGGAGTTGAATCCAGATGTTCTTAAAAGTTGCCATAGCTGAAGAAACACTGTTCTTACTCAGTCAGGATGTGGATAACTCCTCACACACCAACAACAACTCACCAAGTGGTATTCAGAAGTCCGCCTTTGGCCCTGGAGGCTTCCAACAGTGGACAAGAATGATTTATTGTTTTGCACAAGATTCCAGAACCTTTCGTTCCAAATACTATAGACATATAGCAATAGTACTTAAGACTTATATATCGCTTTACAGTCCTCGCTAAGCGGTTTGCAGAGTCAGCCTCTTGCCCCCAACAATCTGATCCCTCATTTTACCAACCTTGGAAGGATGGGAGGCTGAGTCAGCCTTGAGTCAGTCAGCATCGAACTGCTGGCAGTCAGCAGAATTAGCCTACAATACTGCATTCTAATCATTATGCAGGGAGGGAGGGAGGGAGGGAGGGAGGGAAGGAAGGAAGGAAGGAAGGAAGGAAGGAAGGAAGGAAGGAAGGAAGGAAGGAAGGAAGGAAGGAAGGAAGGAAGGAAGGGACAATAGCACTTAAATTTATATACCACTTCACACTGCTTTCCAGTCCTCTCTAAGCTGTTACTAGAGTGTCAGCATCTTGCTCTCCTCATTTTACCCACCTCAGAAGGATGGAAGGCTGAGTCAACCTTGAGCCAATCACATTCGAACTGCTGGCAACTGGCAGTCAGGAGAAGTAGCCTGCAGTACTGCTTCTAACCACTGCGCCACCACGACTCTTATTCATTTTATAATGAATATAATAGTTATATTCATTATAGAGGAATAACAGCAGCATCTTCAACACGTGGACCACCCAGCATGAGTGTGTGTGTGTGTGTGTGTGTGTGTGTGTGTGTGTGTGTACACAAAACAAAACATAATGACACAATCGGGATTACACAATATTCAAAAGGATGTCTGAATAACCCAACCCAAGATCAGAACTCCAAGAGAGGAAGCAAAGGATTTGGAAGTCAATTTGACTGGGATGATACAAGTGGTCCTCGATTTACAACAGTTCTTTTAGTGACCGTTAAAAATTGAAATGGCACCAGAGGGAAAAAATAGGTAGGATCGTTTTTGTGACCATTGCAGCATTCCCCATGGCCAGAGACTGGCGCATAATTTATGATTGTTGCAGTGACATTCTGACAAGCAAAGTCAATGGGGAAGCCAGATTCACTTAACAAAACTCTATTACTAATGGTGATTCATTTAACAACGGTGGCAAGAAAGGTCGAAAAATGGAGCAGGACTCACTTAAATAACTATCTCGCGGAGAAGAGGATTACCTGCACAATGGGGTTAGTCTAGACGACCTCCGAGATCCCTTCCGGCCCTATGATTCTATGATTCCTGATTTAGGAACCACATTGACAATCCTTCAATAGGTGCCTCTCAAATCCCGCCCCCCCAAAAAAAATTAGAAGTAGATCTCATCTTATCCAACACCCCCTTATCCCTTCCTATTCTAGTTCTTTGATGTTACTGTAACATTTCAGCCTTAGCCAAAGAGATAACAATTACTTTTTCTAGCCTCCTTTATTTTTTAATGAGCTCTGGGTCCGTTTCCTTTGGAAGGGCTCCAAGCTGCCGCAGACACCATTCACACGCATGCCTGTGTGCATAAACAGAGAGGGGGAGGGGGGTGGGGAAGAGAGGCAGAGAGAGAGAGACAGAGAGGAAGAGAGAGCGACAGAGAGAGAGAGAGAGAAAGAAAGAGAGAGACAGAGAGGGAGAGAGAAAGAGACAGACAGAGAGAGACAGAGACAGACAGACAGAGGGAGACAGAGATAGGGACAGGGACAGACAGAGGGAGGGAGGGAGAGGCAGAGACAGACAGACAGACAGAGAGAGACAGAGAGAGAGAAAGTGACAGACAGAGAGGGAGAGGAAGGGCAACACCTCATTTGCAAAGGCATAGTATGATTACCAAGTCTGCAAAGAGCAGTTTTCTATTAAAGGGGGGAAAAAGAAAACACACATTTAAAAAATCCGTTTGCAGCAGATGGATAGAAAGCCTCGCACAATAGAAATGCCTGAGGACCTTTCATTGTTAAGGTGAAGAGCTTTCTCTCTCTCTCTCTCCCCCCCCCCTCTTCACCACCACTTGTCCCTCATTAAGAATGAAAAAGCAGCGAGGCAGGAAGGGGGAAAAGAAAAGGCAGAATGAATAAAGCCGGGCGAAAATGTATCAGATTGTCAGCTTGCCAATAAATCCTGATGCTCTTTTAATACCATTCATCCCTCGGCATCTCGGGGTGTTTAAACACGCTGCAGTGTGGATTCTCAAGAATCTAGGAAGGTAAAGCGGATACTAATGAAGGAGAATATTTGTAGCTCAGGGTTGAAATGAGAGCTCCTTGGTGCTCTCTGAGCTTAGGGGGGTTTCTTGCAGATGTTTCATGACCCCACTAGGTGACATCCTCGAGAGCAATCCCTGCTCCCTTCTAGCACTGATGATGTTTCCTAGTTGGATCATGAAACGTCTACAAGAAAACAACCAAACATCAAGGACCCCGTACTCCTCCTCCTGCCCTCCACAAACCCCACTTGCTTCTAGCATAGATAAAGATATCTAGTTCAGTAATGAAACATTTATTTTTTTTATTTAGTTAGTTTGTCAAACATGTACGAGATAACAGGTATAAGTATAAATATGAATATGAATACAGGATAAGGACACGAAAAATGGGGACAGAAGGACAGGGACAGTAGGCAGGCTGGTGTGCTTATGCACGCCTCTTAGAGACCTCTTAGGAATGGGGTGAGGTCAACAGTAGACAATCTAAGGTTAAAGTTTTGGGGGTTTGGGGAAGAAACCACAGAGTCAGGTAGTGCATTCCAGGCACTGACCACTCTGTTGCTGAAGTCATATTTTCTGCAATCGAGTTTGGAGGGGTTTACCTTACGTTTGCATCTATTGTGTGATTGTGTATTATTGCGGTTGAAGCTGAAGTAGTCATTGACAAGATAGGATGTTGTAGCAGATAATTTTGCATACTGTGCTTAGGTCAGACCAAAGGCGACGTAGTTCTAAGTTGTCCAAGTCCAAAATTTCAAGCCTGCCGGCATAAGGGATTTGGTTGTGAGCAGAGGAATGGAGGACTCTTCTCGTGAAATACCTCTGGATTCACTCAATTGTACTAATGTCCGATATACAGTGCAGATTCCAGGCAGACGAGCTGTATTCAAGAATTGGTCTAGCAAAGGTTTTGTATGCCCTAGTTTGCAGTACAATATTACCGGAGAAGAAGCTTCGCAAGATTAGGTTAACAACTCTTAATTAACATCTGCAAGAAAACAACCAAGCTCAGAGAGCTCCAAGGATCTCCTATTCCTAATTCCTATTCCTCCTCCTGCTTCCCCTCCTCCTCTTCTCTACAAACATCACTTCCTCCCTCCTAGGACAAATGATGTTACTTAGTTCAATAATGCTACCTAGTTCACAAATGATGTTGCCCACTTCAGAAACATTTGCAAGAAAACCACCAAGCCTGAAGAGCACCAAGGACCCCTCAGGTAAATTTGAGCTGAGTAGGGTTTGCATTTTAGCAGAAGTGCTGAGAATGAAGAGGGGGGCGGGGTTTGGAATAAAATAGAATAAAATGGTTGAAGCCATAAGGATTTAATAGACTTCAGTGCCAAGACTCACACACCTGCAGTCCTAGCAATTTATTATCGTGCCTCCATAATTTATGGGTTGCGCTTTCCAAGTTAGTAATCTGGCCCTAGTGGGTACATATATCTACAGGGCAGGCACCATATCCAGTCCAATGGCCAAGGCCAGCCGGGTTTCAGGGGAAGAATCCTTGCGTAAACGCTTCTGGGATTTTAATTTTTCTCCCTCCCCAAAACAGAACCACGAGTGGAATTCCCAGAGAAGTGTCTCTATCGCCTTTGTCTCCAATTCCCTTCCCTTCAGAAAAACCGAAATCATTTTTTCCTCCTCCTAGGACAAATGATGTTACTTAGTTCAATAATGCTACCTAGTTCACAAATGATGTTGCCCACTTCAGAAACATTTGCAAGAAAACCACCAAGCCTGAAGAGCACCAAGGACCCCTCAGGTAAATTTGAGCTGAGTAGGGTTTGCATTTTAGCAGAAGTGCTGAGAATGAAGAGGGGGGCGGGGTTTGGAATAAAATAGAATAAAATGGTTGAAGCCATAAGGATTTAATAGACTTCAGTGCCAAGACTCACACACCTGCAGTCCTAGCAATTTATTATCGTGCCTCCATAATTTATGGGTTGCGCTTTCCAAGTTAGTAATCTGGCCCTAGTGGGTACATATATCTACAGGGCAGGCACCATATCCAGTCCAATGGCCAAGGCCAGCCGGGTTTCAGGAGAAGAATCCTTGCGTAAACGCTTCTGGGATTTTAATTTTTCTCCCTCCCCAAAACAGAACCACGAGTGGAATTCCCAGAGAAGTGTCTCTATCGCCTTTGTCTCCAATTCCCTTCCCTTCAGAAAAACCGAAATCATTTTTTTTCCTCCCTCCCCTGTGTTTTCCAGCTGGCTAAAAACCTAGCAGCATCTTGCGCACATTAAACGAATACTTATCAGCCTGAAGTGCTTTAGAAACGGAAATCTAAAGGATGAAATGAATCCCGCTGCAGCCTGACAAAAGGGAGATGGGAACCAGTTTTCCGCCAGCTCAAGTGTTGGAAGAAGGGAGGGGGAAATGGAGGCTTTTAGCTGGGGCAAATTCATGCCCAAATACATCCCAGCTGCACAAGTCATAGAGGGAGGAGGGGAGTGTGTTACAGTCCAGCACTTGGGCAGCCCAGAAATACTAAATAACCCAACTGAGGAATTATCAACTCAGATAATCAAACAATAAACAATGGCCTAATCAAGGCACCACCAAAACACTGCCACCAGGTTCTGGTTCTCACAGGTTCTGGAGAACCGGTAGCGGAAATTTTGAGCAGTTCGGAGAACCGGCACCAGAAATTTGAGTAGTTCAGAGAACCGGCAAATACCACCTCTGGCTGGCCCTAGAGTGGGGTGGGAATGGAGATTTTGCAGAATCCTTCCCCCAGGAGTGGGGTGGGAATGGAGATTTTGCAATATCCTTTCCCTGCCACACCCACCAAGCCACACCCACAGAACTGGTAGTAAAAAAAATTGGATTTCACCACTGACTCCCACCAACACTGACTGGGCAAGCCACTAGTATATAAAAAGAGAGGAAACCCCACTAACCTACAGTACTGATGATGTTACCTAGATTGAACTGAATCCGAACTGGACTGTGTTGTATAATATAGGTGGGTATATACATACTTTTGTATTCATTTATTTTGTCGAGTTGATGTAGTGTATATTGGAGGAGGTGACCCTTTGAGAGCTGCATGCCATGAAATTTCATTTTAATGTATGCCAATTAGTGTACATTCAAAGTGACAATAACGTTACAGTTATTCTATTCTATAGTTCCGTGATGGCGAACTGATGGCATGCGGATCCCTCTCAGTTGGCAAGCGCACTGTCACCAGCTGCTCTTCTGGTTTCTGGCACGCCGACCAGCTGATCTTCGCGGGTGGTGGAGCGCCAGAAAACAGCCTGAAAGTGGTCAAAACCCAGGCCGTTTTTCAGACCATTTTTCGGGCTGTTTTCCGGACCATTTTTCGGGCTGATTTCCAGGTCATTTTTCTACCCAAAAACAGCCCAAAAAATGGCCTGAAAACAGCCCTGAAAACAGCCAAAAAACAGGCATACACGCGCCAGCCAGCTGGTCTTCAGGTTTCTGGTGCTCGAGCGAGTGCAGATGCACGTACGTTCTGGTTTGGGCACTCGGTGCCGAAAAGGTTCACCATCACTGGAATATGAGCTGGAAGGGACCTTGGAGGTCTTCTAGTCCAGCCCCCTGCTCAAGGAAGAGAACCTATACCCAGTGATGGTTAACCTTTTTGGTGCAGGCGTGTGTGCCCAAACCCCCAAAATGCAATGCGAGCCCCCATCCCCCATGCATGCCCGCCATGTCCCGTTTTCTGCCTGGAAAGCCTCCTGCATCGACCTGCAACCCCGCGCATGTGCATGTGTGTCCCCCCCCCACGCGCCCTGCTCCCCACGCATGCGTGGCAGAGACCCAAAGACCAGCTGGCCGGCTGGAGGCACTGACGCATGCATGGTGGAGCTGGGCTGGGCCGACGACTGGCGATCACAGTCTTATTCTTTTCTACATCTGCTCCTGGGGAAAAAATTGCGGCGTGTACAGTACTTCTAACATTTCTTTGTTGTTTAACTGAAACCTGGAAGCCTTTTTTTTTTTTTTTTTAAACATACGTTTGGGTGGTTTCTATTACCACATCTTTTATCTGTGTTTTGTCTTCTTGGATATTGCTCAGGGCACCTCTGGGAAGGAGAGATTAGAAAACAAACAAATCACGGGACGATCAACCCGGTCTTGACGTAGCTGTGAAAAATACCAAGGTTTTATTACAGCACAGACAGCCGTTTCCCACCTCTCGGGAGACCGAAGGGATCCCAGCGGCTGACTGATGTTTCATCTCAGGCCCTTTTAGAACATGGCTGTATCTTTAACCTTTCTTAAATAATTAACCCGTCTACCGAGAAAGAGAGACAGAGCTGTCCAACCTGCAGCGAAAATGTGGGCCTCGGAGTTGCTACAGGGGATTTTGTATCTGCTGGAAAAGCAGGAAACGAGGGAAGGAAGAAGGGAAAGCAGGAAAGAAAAGGAGGCTTCTTTTGCTAAATACTCATGGAAGAGGCCAAACCAGCGTATCTCTGTCTGTCTCTCCTTTTCTTTCATTCTCTCACTCATTCACTCCTTCTCCTTCTCACACCCTCTCTCTTCCTCTCTCATTGTCTGTCTCCCCCTCTCTCTCCCCTATTTCTCTCCCTGCCTCTTTCTCTTTTAGTCTCTCTCCACCTTTCTCTCTCTTATTCTCTCATCCTCTCATTCTCTCTCTCCCTTTCTCATTTTTTCTCTGCCTCTCTTCCCCCCTTTTCCTCCCGCCCTCATTTTTGCCTCTTCCCTCTCTCCCCCTCACTTTCCCCCTCTCTCTCTCTCTCTCTTTTTTAAAAATAGTTTTTATTGAATATTTTACATTTCAAAACCAAAAACATAACAGAAAAAAAGCAAAACAAAAACAAAGAAAAAAAGAGAAGATTAAAAAAACATACATATACACCAAACGGCAAAATACGAAACATAAGTAACAATATTATATAATTTTTTACAATTTTCCGCATCGACAATTATCTTTGCTATTACATTCAATTTTCCTAATCATTCTCTTATTCTTGTATAACCATATTAAGCATTCTTGTATATAAAACTGTTACATATACTTACATCCTATTTATTGACGTAATCAGTATTTTATCCTTTCCAATATTCAATACTCTTAGTTGCCTATTAATCAAATTCCAATTTACATTCTTATTTCTTATTTTGATTTCTATTTTCTAGCCACATATAGAATCCACACCATACTTTATAGTAATCCTAATCATCTCTTTCTTTAATCTCCATTGTCATTTTATCCATTTCAGCACATTCGAAAATCTTTTTAATTACTATTTCTTCAGATAGTGCATTGATCTGTTTCCACATTTGTGCCTGAGTGTTAGTATATGTAATGTTATGTAGTACAGACTTTTCTCCATTTTCTTATCAATTATTCCTAGAAGAAACAACTCCGGTTTGAAAGCAATCTTTTGGAGTGTAATCTCTTCTAGCCACCTTCTAATTTTGTACCAAAATTTTTAAACACTGGGGCACATCCACCACATGTGGTAGTAAGTTCCTAATTTATGACTACATCTCCCAACGTTTAGGTGATAGGTTGGAGTATATTTTTGCCAATCTTGCTGGTGCTAAATGCCATCTATAAAACATTTTATAGATGTTTTCTTTATCTGTTACTGTCATGGTCAGTTTATCATTTTCTCCCCACAATTTTTCCCATTTTTCCAATTCTATAGTGTGTCCAAAATTCCTAGCCCAACTCTCTCTTTCTTTCTCTTTTATTCTCTATCCCTCTCACCCTTTCTCTCCCTCTCTCCCATTCTTTCTCTCATTTCTGTCTCCCTCTCTCTCCCCTTTCTCTCCCTTTTATTCTCTCTCATTCTCTCTCTCATTCTTTCTCTTCCCCCCTCTTTTATTCTCTCTCTCTCTCATTCTCACTCTCTCCTCTCTTTCTCTCCCTCTCTCATTCTCTCTCTCTCCCACTCTTTCTCTCACTCCCCCTCTCTTTTATTCTCATTCTTTTATTCTCTTTCTCTCTCTCTCTCATTCTCTCTCTCTTTCTCTCTCTCTCTCATTTCTCTCAACTCTTTCTCATTTCTCTCCCCCCCCACTCCTCTCTCTTTGAGGTCCCCACCAACCATCACAGCGCTGCAGGAAGACACTTATTGTTTTCCATGTTTACAAACAGCCCTTTCAGATCTCCGTCCCCCGAGGAGGCGTGCATCATAATAAATTCACAGTAGGCATGGCAATGATTTAAACAGCTTTGGAGTGGTGGGTTTTAATGACTTTGTTTCCCATTTGTCAGCCTGTCCTACCTGTCAAGTCTACATGTCGGCAGAAGGCATTTGTCAACTCGCTAAAGGAGATGCGGGTTCTCTCCCCCCCCACTCTTGTTATCAGTGGCGGGAGGGGTGGAAGGTTTTCTTGGATGGGGGGGCAAAGACCACATCATCACATTCGTCTTCCGAGTTTTTTAAAACCGTTCCTTCTCAGACTACGAAGCTGGAGATCTGCTCGGCCTTAAGCATCCGAGGGTAATAGGGAGCTGAAATGTTATGGGTTTAAACATATATAGAATAACAGAGTTGGAAGGGACCTTGGAGGTCTTCTAGTCCAACCCGCTGCTCGGACAGAAAGCTCTACCATTTCAGACAAATGGTTGTCCAGTTTCTTCTTTAAAAACCGCAGTATTGGAGCACCCACAGCTTCTGAAGGCAAGCTGTTCCACTGATATTAATTGTTCTCACTGTCAGGAAATTTCTCCTTACTTCTAGGTTAGATCTCTCTTTGATAAAAAATAATAATCCATCCTTTATTTCTTATTTTGCCTTCTGGTGCTTTGGAGAACAGGTTGACCCCACTCTTCTTTGTGGCAGCCCCTCAAATATTGGAAGACTGCTATCATGTCTCCCCTACTGCTTCTTTTCATCAAACTAGCCATTCCCAGTTCCTGCAAACGTTCTTCATACGTTTTAGCCTCCAGTTCCCTAATCATCTTGGTTGTTCCTCTCTGCACTCTTTTCAGGGGTGGGATTGAAAAATTTTAGCAACTGGTTCTCTGCCTGATTGCTGGGTCGGCGTGGCCATGGGGGCATGGCCTACTTGGCCTCCTGCACCATGGGGGGGGGGGATTTTTTACTTCCCTAGGCTCTGGAGGTTTTCCTCGAGCCTCTAGGAAGTCAAAAACAGCCTCCCCCAGGCTCCGGAGGCCTTCTGGAGGCAGGAAATGGGCCCATTTTTCACCCTCGCAGAGCCTCCCCAAGGTCCCTGCACTTACCTTGCATCCACGTGGAGACTCGAGAGGGGCGGGGCGGGGTGAGCGGGGCCAGCCAGTCCTTGCAACAACCGGTTCAGCGAACCAGATTAAAATTAGCATCCGGTTTACCCGAACCGGTCCGAACTGGCTGAATCCAACCCCTGCTCTTTCTCTATATATTTTCTCCCCCCTCCATCTGTCTCTTTCTTTGTCTCTGAGTGAGAGAGAGAGAGAGAGAGAGAGGGAGAGAGAGAGAGAGGGAGGGAGAGAGAGACCTTGCACTCCTCCACTCACTTCAAAACCCAATCCCAGAGCAGAATCCACCACCCACCACTGCAAAAAAAAAATTTTTTTTATATTGCTGACTAAATGTTATTGCTACGTGATACCAATAAAATGACAAACTGTACCGCAGTAAACCGAGCGTGGAAAGATAAAAGTAATTATAACTTGGCAAACATGAGCCCTTTAACTAGATTACTAATGAGGTCTCCACCAGCTTCTGCACCGCCCACAGGGAGCAGAGCGTGGTATACATATTTGCACATTGCCCCTGCCTCTCTGCACACCTGTCCTCAGCTTACAACCATTTGCTTACTGATCATCCAAAGTTACAGCAGCACTGAAAAAAAGTAACATGATCGTTTTTCACACTTACGACGATTGCGACATCCCTGCGATTGAAATTCAGACACTTGGCAACCGACTCGTATTGATGGTGGTTGCAGAGTCCCAGGGGTTATGAGATCCCTTCTGATGAGCAAAGTCAACAGGCAAAGTCTGATTCACTTAACGACTGTAACACTGACTTTAAAAACTGCAGTGATTTGCTTCACAATTTGTGGCATGAAAGGTCAAAGAAAGAGGCAGAACTGACTTAACCCACTGTCTCGCTTAGCAACGGAAATTCTACGAAGATATAAACGCAGATACAAGATTACAGATACAAGATCGTGATTACAGGGGACCGCGAACGACGTACTACCATAATGGGCAGGCTCCATTACAGTCATAAGTCAAGGACTAATTGTATTCAGTTTGGAGAGGCAGAGAGAGATGAGAGGAAAATTCTCAAGAGATCAAAGTTGGAGAGCGAAGATATAAAAATACCCTTGGATGATACAGGCTCACGCATTCGACAAGATTCCCTTTGTCTCTGCAGGAAGACATACATACACACACACACACACACACACACACACACACACTCTAACTTAAACACACACACCTACACACACACACAACGCCCTTGCATTGAGAGCCTCAAGTCTCACATCAGGGCAAAGTGCCAAAGTCTCACAAAAGCCAAAGGAAGGAAGGAAAGTACATCAATGTGATTCGAGTTTTCCACTCCAGGCAGAGATAAGTACAAAATGCAGGTGGCTTCAAGGGAGAAGGCCCTTGATCGTCATTAACTGAGGAACAGCCGTTCTGAGAATTACATCTCTCCCCCCATTTCGTGGGATGGGTGAAGGTCACGGATGGAGGAATGAAAAATTGGGTTTGGGGGGGAAGCCCTCCCCCAAAAAGCTACTTAGATCTAAAGGGGTCCTTGGGCTTCAACGAGGAAATTAACCCAGTTGAGCGAAATCTTTAAAAATGCTGGAACTGCTCAAGAGCTATCTCAGTTTGTTTGGGGAGGGTGTGCTATTTTATTCCTTTGACCCAGCCTGGGCTCTCCCCTCCTTCACCTTTGCATGGAGACATCTCTGCAATCACATCTCTGCTACAACAGAGGTTCCTCTATAGGACGGTTTTCCTTTGCAATTAAAGGAGATGGTGGGGGAGTGAACATGGGGGGGGCGGAGAAAGACACACAGAGAGAGAGAGACAGAGAGAGAGACAGAAAGACAGAATGAAAGAGAGAGACAGAAAGAAAGACAGAGGAAAAAAGAGACAGAGACAGAGAAAGACAGAGAGAAAGAAAGACAGAGAGAGAGAGAGAGAGAGAGAGAGAGAGAGAAAGAGAGAGATGGGGGAGAGAAGATATTGTAAAAAAATAATTAGGCATATAGAGGGAAGGCATCTCCAGTGCATTTACTCTGGCACACAATTAAGGTGCGTTTCTTCTCCTTCTGGAAATCCTTACTGATGTTCAAGAAGGGCATGCAATGGCCAGAAACTACTGATTGAAGGTTCAAATCATGACCCAGGGACAGTATATTTAGGATTTTTTTAAAAAAATTCTTTTTATCCCACCTTTATCATTTTTACAAATAATTCAAGATGACAAACATACCAAATACGGTTAGTCCTCGACGTGCAACAGTTTGTTTAGTGACCGTTTGAAGTTACAATGGCCCTGAAAAAAGCAATTTACGACCATTTTTCACACTTATGACCACTGCAGCATCCCCGTGGCCACGTGATCAAAATTCAGGTGCCTGGCAACTGACTCATATTTATGACGGTTGCAGTGTCCCATGGTTGTGTGATCCTCTTTTGCAACCCTCTGACGAGCAAAGTCAACAGGCAAAGTCTGATTCACTTAACAACCATTTTATTAATTTAAGAACTATGATGATTCATTTAACAAAGGTGACATGAAATGGGACAAAAATTCCTTGAACAAATGTGTCACTTAGCAACAAAAATTTGGGGCTCAGTTGCAGCCACAAGTCAATGACTATCCTATATTTGCCAGTAGCCAAGTCCCCAAATTTTGATCACATGGCCGTGGGGAATGCGGCAACGGTTGTAAGTCCGAAGACTGGATTCTAAGACCCTTTTTTCAAATGCACTTGTGTAAGTCGAGGACTGTCTGCATTTTTACTTCCATGCAAGAAATGCAAATCACCTGTAATATCAAAACTCCTTTTTTAAAAAGAAAGTTTATAAGGTTGGGGGGGGGTGGGGAGAAACAAAAACAGAGAAGGCTGCGTTTTTTAATTCTGGCAGAGAGCGAAAGCAGATTTTTTAACGTGTGCCAAAATCTAACCCTTTCCCCCGCGCCCCCCGCCCGCCCGCCCCACGCAAGGAAGTTTGGGAAAAAAGGCATTTTATTTTTAGCTCGGGCAACGTGTTCCTTTGTTCGCTCCAGTAAATGCCGTTGCATCACAGTAAATGATCCTTTGCAGACGCAGCATGAACTACGAAGCCAAATAGGGAAGGTCCGGAGTCAATACGAAAAAGCATTTACGGCACTATAAAGTACCTTAAAAAGCCGAAGGGAGGAAGGAAAATACATCAATGTGACTTTTGAGTTTTCCACTCCGGGCAGAGATAAGTAACCCAATCCATAGTTGCAAGTCAGGAGCCAAGCGCATTAGTCCAAGCAGGGAAAGGATAATTTGTTTTATTTTTATTTATTTATATCTCACCTTTTATTATTTTTTGCATTTAATTCAAGGAGGCGAACATATCCCATGCACCTTCCCTCTCTGACTTTCCCCACAACAACAACCCTGTGGAGGTGGATTGGGGGGGAGGGGGAGAGAGAGAGAAGGAGAGAGAGAGAAGGAGAGAGTTCTCCCTCCCTCCCCCCCTCTCTTTCCCTCTTTCTCTCCTTTCTCTCTGTCCTTCCTTTCTCCTTCTCCTTCTTTCTCTCACTCTCCTTTCTCTCTCTTCCTCACTTTCTCTCTCCTTTTCTTTCTCTCCCTCTTTCTCTTTCCTCTCTCTCTCTCCCCCTCTCTCCCCTTTCTCTCTCTGTCCTTCCTTTCTCCTTCTCCTTCTTTCTCTCTCTCTCCTTTCTCTCTCTACCTCACTCTTTCTCTCTCCTTTTCTTTCTCTCCTTCCCTCTCTCTCTCTCTCTCTCTCCCTTGCTTTTTCTTCCTCTCCCTCTCTCTCTCTCTCTCTTAAGTGGAAACCGATTAGCAGCCGTATCTATAGTGAGGGCCAACCAATTTGCTATAATAGTTATGCTTTTAAAGGTTATCAAAACCCCCAAGGCTAATAGCCACGCTGCTCCCTTTGCACGAGATAAGGGGAAGGGCTCTTTTAAATCTCAAATCCTTCTGTTAAATAGATCATTAATTCAAAGGATTTAACAATGGGACATTATGCCCACCGGATTGCCCTCTCAAAGACTGTTGCCCGGAATGGCTTAATTTTAGATATTAGATATTGTGATCCACATACTTACGGGGACAGTTGGCTTTTAACTATACTTGCCGAAGAGTTATTTCGATAAGAAGGCAGGTGGCTCAGCTGAAATGTTTATAAGCTGTAATTGGCAAACTAGCCTCAAGTTCTCCACCAGTTTTCAGTTACATCTGGCACAATTCGACATTCTTTCCTTTCCTTCCCTATTTCCTTTCCTTCCTTTCCATTCTCCCTTTCCTTTCCTTTCCTTTCCTTTCCATTCTTCCTTTCCATTCCTTTTCTTTCCATTCTCCCTTCCCTTCCCATCCCTTCCCTTCCTTTCCCTTCCCATCCCATCCCATCCCATCCCATCCCATCCCATCCCATCCCATCCCATTCCATTCTCTGTTTCTTTCCTTTCCCCTTTCCTTTCCTTTCCTTCCCCTCCCCTTCCTTTCCCTGGAAGGAACAGTAGAAAGAAATACAAAGAACAGTAGAAAGTGACAGCTTATCAGTAAAGGATAATATTTGTAGCTCAAGGTTGAACTGTGGGGTCCCTGATGCTGTCGGAAGTTGTCGGTTTCCTTGTAGACATTTCATTACCCAACTGGGTAGCATCATCATTGCTGATATGTTATCTAGTTTGGTAATGAAACATCTACAAGAAAACCACCAAATTCCGACAGCACCAAGGATCCTTCAGATGTCAGCTTATTTCATTAAATGGCAATGTCAAGGTTCCCAATGGAAGGGAGCCCCAATGGGGAGGGGGATCTGCAAATATTCAGACTCGGCCTTAATTAACTCACAGTACATGGACTTGGAACATTCCTATGACAGTTCTTAAAATTCAGTGATTTACTTACTTAGAGAACTTATATGGCTGCCTATTTGATATTGTGTTTCCAGGCGGTTCACAACCAGCCATAAAAAAACCCAAGATTAAAAAATTGCAGACGGGAACATTAAAGAGGCCTTATTGAAATCTATACACCATTTCTTTCCTTGGTCTCAATGAGCCGAGGAAGGCTCAAAAGATAGACCTGGAACGTAATAGCCCATCATTTCTACACTGTTATAAAGAAAACCGCATGGATATGTCTATTTTATTGTAGCTGTCGAGCCTGACCTCTTGAACCATCCGCCAGAGGCAATGAAAAACATACGGCCAAATTTGCGAGCGTTTAGCAGGCAGGCCCTTAAAAGACTTTATTTTTACCCAGCAATTATCTGAGAGCTTCTGGGCTTGAGTGCGTCATTCTTAACTGTGAAACCCCACCTATTGTCTAGGGAATCCAGGCGAGAGATTGTGTTGTTGTTTATAATTCTTGGTATATCCTTGAAAGATGGGTTCAGAAGGAGTAATGGGACCCACGTCAAATAGTCTGAGGATGAGTCATTGGTGTTTTTTTGTTGGGTGTCCCTTGCCTGGGTGACAGGTTAGGATCGACTTTGGCTGATCTCATCAAGCTAAGCCGAATTAGACCTGATTGGTGCCTTGAATCTACTGGGAACCCCAGGGCTGCAGGCTAGCCTGGAAGCCATCAAAGGCATCACGAGGAGGCTAGGATGGACCGTTTCTGCCATGTGGCCAACAAAATCAGAGGCACGTGTCAAAGCCGCCTTCGGCAAATGAGCTGCACTCAAGGGAGGCTTTGTTTTATGTCAACCTCAAGAGCAGACAAGCTTAGGCGGCCAACATCCATGAAATGAATAAAACTGTGTCATCTTTCTGGAGTGAAGCTCAGTTCTGGATACAGGTTGGTTGTTTTTTTTTTAATAGCAATATGTCTATTTGACGACTTATGTTCTCATCAGCTTTCCAACTTAACTGACTTTCATGCCTATGGCGGGATTAGAACTCACCGTCTCCTGGTGATTGGCCCAAAGTCACCCAGCTGGTTTTCATTGGTAAGGCGGGACTAGAACTCACTGTCTCCTGGTGATTGGCCCAAAATCACCCAGTTGGTTTTCATGCCTATGGCAGGACTAGAACTCACCGCCTCCCGGTGAATGGCCCAAAATCACCCAGTCGGCTTTTATGGATAAGGTGGGACTAGAACACACCGTCTCCTGGTGATGGGGCCGAAGTCACCCAGCTGGTTTTTATGGATAAGGCGGGGCTAGAACTCACCGTCTCCTGGTGATTGGTCCACAGTCACCCAGCTGGTTTTCATGGATAAGGCGGGGCTAGAACTTACCATCTCCTGGTGATTGGCCCAAAGTCACCCAGCTGGTTTTCATTGGTAAGGCGGGACTAGAACTCACTGTCTCCTGGTGATTGGCCCAAAATCATCAAACCAGTTTTCATGCTTATGGTGGGACTAGAACTCATGGTCTCCTGTTTTCTAGCCTGATGCTTTAATTGCTAGTCATAACCAGCTCCCAATAGTGTGCAGGTTTTCATTTAGCAACCTTAGCTAATAACCAACTGGATTTCCCACACCTAGCTACATAGGTGTTTACCTATGCAATGCTACATTACGTAAAGTAATACTACCAGAAAGTTTCCAACATGAACCACAAGAGTTCTATTATTTTTTTTCCCCTTGCATAATTACTTCTCAAGAATATTGCCATGGTTTTAAAGAAGAACCAGATTATCAACACAACCTGGCACGAAAACCCAACCCAGTGGCGGAGTACAACGCGTAATTGAAAAAAAGAAAAAGAAAATATTCTGCTGAATGCAAGCAGGGATTCAAATCATCGGCAAGGAAAGAAAGAAAATGTGAAAGACGTTTTTGCTTTTCCTGTCCTTAATCCAGACTTCTCAAAGTAAACACCAGCTAAGTTTCCGGACACTAACCACAGAGCCTGGGAGCTGCTCGTAGTGGTTTTGGTTTATTCTATATTAGTCTCTCTGTGTTTTCATTGTGATCAGGGCAATTTTTCACGTTTGGCTAAGTATGCTTTGTGCAAAAGGGGTTAGGGCTTGAATATAGGCACTGTCCCCTTTACAAATTCTATTTTGCAGTGGCTGGTCTGGGAACATAAATGGTTTTGTGAAAAATGGATGATGACCAAATAACGGGAGAGCCAGTTGGTTATAGCGGTTAAGGCAGGGGTGCTATTCAGCCGGTTCTGACCGGTTCTCATGAACCGGTAGCGGAAATTTTGAGTAGTTCGGAGAACCAGCAAATACCACCTCTGACTGGCCCCACCATCTATTCTCTGCCTCCTGAGTCCCAGCTGATTGGGAGGAAATGAGGATTTTGCAGTAACCTTCCCCTGGAGTGGGGAGGGAATGGAGATTTTGCAGTATCCTTCCCCTGCCATGCCCACCAAGCTATGCCCACCAAGCCACATCAAACCCACCAAGCCATGCCCACAGAACAAGTAGTAAAAAAAATTGAATTCCACCACTGGGTTAAGGCACTGGGAGACTGTGAGTTTTAGTCCCATTTTAGGCATGAAAGCCAGCTAGGTGAGTTTGGGCCAATCACCAGGAGGTGGCAAGTTCTAGTCTTGCCTTAGACATGAAAGGGGGCTGGGTGACTTTAGGCCAATCACCAGGAACTGTGAGTTCTAGTCTCGCCTTAGGCTGGAAAGCCAACTGGGTGACTTTGGATCAATCCCTCTCTCTCAGCTCACCTCACCACACAGGGTTGTTATTGTAGGCAAATAGGAGGAGGAGGAGGAAGGTGTGTTGGATATGTTTAGTGCCTTGAGATATGGAAATAAATTAAAATAAAGTTAATCTCAGATGCAAAGGGACAACTTGAAAACTGCTCTACTGCCGGAAAGTCCTGCTTCTCAACTACAGGGAGAAATGTAAACAATTCCCCTACTCCCACCTTATGCCGGTCACAAATTTGGGGGAGTGGGGGTGATTTTGCATACTCTTGGGAGTTGAGGGATGTAACCAGAAGTGGTATTCAGCCAGTTCAGACTAGTTTGGGCGAACCAGTAGTAGAGACCGGTGGTATGCCGTCCTATTTAGCCACATTTTTGAGGCCAGGTGCATGCGTGGAAGGCATGCGAGCAAAGCACATATGTGGAAGGCTGGGCGCATGCGCAGAAGGTGCGCACATGTGGCAAAACGGTGGTAGAAATAAATGAAACCCACCACTGGATGTAATCCCTGTGAGTTTGTCCCATTCTTTTGAAAGAACGCTCTACCAACCAATGGATATCTCCACGAAACACCATCCTGACGTTATCTTGAGAGCCCTTAAATTTCCTCAGCTGTGGCAGCTTCATCCCAACTCCTTAACCAGAAGATGGTTCTCTGGAAGCTCACCTGCAGAATTTTAAATTCTGTTTTTCGGAGTGAGCCATTTCTCTTCCATGATTGGCACTGAGAAGCAGCAAAGTATCTCACTATGGTTCTGCCCCCACCCCCCGTCCTCCTCCTCCTCATTGTGCCAGCTGTAATGATGCCGGGAGAAAGCTTTTTAGCCAGCTTCCTCCTCCTCTCTTTGGGATTATTTTGCAGCTCGAGCAATAAGGCAGCAAAACAATTTCCTGACAAAGTAGGAAATGAGCTTTGGAATGAGTTCAGGAACTTTCGGAAGAGAGATTTAATTGCTTGGAACTCGGAGACCGCCTCAGCAGAGTGTGCCGGTTCTAAAACCGTCAAGGCACAATCAGAGCCGGGGCCAAACTCTGATGAGGATGTTGTTTTTGTAAGGTTTCAAATGAAATATTACAAATTGGGAGGTGAAGAGAGACTCCTCTTCCCAGCAGTGAAATCCGGGCCGGAACTATCTGGCTCGCACGAACCGGTAGTGCCGGTAGTGGGAGGTTCCGCCCACCCACCAGGATGTCATTTCATCCGTTTTTTACCCTCTGCGCATGTGCAGAAGAGGCACACGTGGATTTCACCACTGCATCTTCTCCCCCCCCCCCTTTTTTTTTTTTTAAAAATGGGCTCTCCTGTGGATAACCTGGGTGGAAAACCTTTAGATCTAGAACCCGATTCCGTGCTGGATTAAATTGATACTATCGAAAGAGTTTCCTGTTTATATTAATATTGATCAGTAAAACATTCGCCCATAAGCGTTCGTCTTAATGTAGGATCGAACAGAATATCTGGCACCAGTGATTTATTTCTATTTCTGAGTTTATTCCACCAGTTTAGAAATATGATTATTTCTCCTCAACTTAAAAGTAGAGTCCTTGTTGTGCTCTCTGAGCTTGGCGGTTTTCTTGCAAACATTTCATTACCAAACTAGGTAGCATCATCAGTGCTAGAAGATAGTGGGACAGAGAGCAAACCCCACTCACGATGCTACCTTGTTGGGTCATGAAACGTTTGCAAGAAAACCACCAAGCTCAGAGAGCAATGAGGAGCTCACAGTTCAACTCTAAGCTACAAATATTCTCTTCTATCAAGAGAGAAAGGTGAATCTAGAGAAGGCATATGCAGATAAAACATATAAAAGTCAGTGATCTCTATAACAGCTTACATGCAGATGACAGGAAAGTCCCAGAAATTGCTCTTCAAGGCCCATCTTCCATTGACATATTAGATGAAAACCAGAAGATGATTAAATTTTTTAAATTCTTGCTTTTGTGCCTCCAGAGCCCTCAAGAGTCATGTAGAATACAAACGCTGTTAAAAACTAAAAAAAATCTCTAGCCGAAAGAAATGCCTGTTTCACTACTACCAAGATGGGCAGCTTTATGAATTGTCTGGATGGATGGATGGATGGATGGATGGATGGATGGATGGATGGATGGAAGGATGGATGGATGGATGGGAGGGAGGGAGGGAGGGAGGAAGGGATGGGACGGAGGGAGGGAGGATAGCAAACAAACCTGCAGATAAGGAACTTGGCAAATGTATAGAAAGTGAGTAACTTAAACGCATTCTATCTATCAACAGTACCAATTTTGCTCACAATTTAGAACAAGGGTACAGAGAACACCCATTCCGACAGAGCTGGTCAATCTACAAGAGAAATAATGCAAATCCAAAACTTCTTTGCTAATTCCTTATTTTGGGCTCCATCCACTGGTAATTTTGAAAGACAAATCAGGACTTCCCCGAACCAGTCACCATTGTTCATCGGAAAGATTAATTCTGGCTCAGCAAGCAATAGATAAAACCCATCTTGACTTAATGCTGCATCTAATTACAGCTTCCATCAATAAGAGGAAAGACAAATACATACCCAATCAGTCCCTCTTGCACAAGCGGCTGAATATAATTCTCCGGTTATTTAGTTATGGATTTCTTATTTAGAATTATTGCGGCTGTTTTAGGCTATGTAAAATGTTGTTTATTAACTGCCAAGGGTTTTAGCAGATTACAGTGGATTACAAGTCGAGTAACTGCAAACATACATAAATGTACACACACATTCCAGGACTGTCAGTTAAATGGATTTAGAGCTAGCATTAGGATGTTATCAAGCAGGGCTAAAATATATATATTATATATAGATCAAAATGAAATCTGGCTCTCTTATATCAATCAATTATACTTGGCAACACCACTGGTAAGGAAAGAGAAATGGTTTAAAAATGCCAAGCTGCTAAAAAGCTCCTTTTTAATTTTCATGCATTTGAAACATAGCTATCTGTTTCAAAACTGTGGCTTGGATAAAATTAATGTTTTGGGTTGCAGGACCCCTCTTGAATTCCATGGGCAGCTAAGGCAATCTTTCATTCTAAGCAAAACTGTCAAAACATTTTGTGGGACAGAAAGAAAAGGGGAATTCAGTCCACAGGATGTTTTCAGTTCTTAATATTTGTGATTTTTCTTTGTTTGGGAATATGAAGAAGTTTGTCAGACTAAAATTGGAGATACTCTGATAGGATGCAAGGAAGAAAAA
Source organism: Ahaetulla prasina (assembly GCF_028640845.1). Taxonomy (NCBI): domain Eukaryota; kingdom Metazoa; phylum Chordata; class Lepidosauria; order Squamata; family Colubridae; genus Ahaetulla; species Ahaetulla prasina. Next base: position 8,028,008 of record NC_080553.1, on the reverse strand, counting down.
AAGTTTCTCATTTCCTTAACAGATTTTTTTTAAGTATCTCACTTGAGATTTTTTTTTCTTTTTGGAGAGGAGGGTCCCTCCACAAACAGGTTTGCAGAAATTTCTCTCTTGAATATGGAAGCTGGGCAGATAGAAATTTAATGCTTCTCAGGCTTGAGTGAACAGTTTTGTAAACACTCAGCAGATGGTTCTAACTACTAAGACTGGGAAGATGACAGCCAACTTTCTGTTGATTTTTACACATCCTTCTTTGGACATATTATGAGAAGACAAGATCCAATTCTCTGGAGAAGACGCTGATGCTGAGAAAGATGGAAAGAAAGAGAAGAAGAGGGCCATCAGCAAGGATGGACGAGTTCCATTATAATGACGATGGGTGTTTTGTTGGAAGATCTGAAGGATCAGGTGAGGGACAGATCATCATGGAGAACATCTACGGATGTGGTTGCTAGGAGTCAGCACGGTCCTGAAAGCACCTAACCACTGAGTCAACCAGGAGTAGCCAACCTTGGCCACTTGAAGACGTGTGGACTTCAACTCCCAGAATTCCTCGGCCAGCATCCTCAATCAATGGAAAGACTAAGCTCTCTGGAGAAGGCTCTGCTAGGAAAGGTAAGATAGAGAAGACAGGAAGGTCTACCAGCAAGATAGATGGAGAGAGTTATGGGTGCAGTCATAGAGGATCTGATTAGGGACAGACCTTCATGGAGAAAATCTGTCTACGCTGCTAAGAACTCACACTGTCACTGTCATGATGTTGCATCAATCAATCAAAATCAATCAATCAATCAATCAATCAATGCAAGGACTCATCTCTCTGGAGAATGCTCTGATTCTGGGAAAAGCGGAAGAGAAGTGGAGGACAACCAGGAGGAAGGTGGACAGACATGGTTACAGGGGTGATGAGTGCTTCATTGGGTGACCTAAAGGGCCAGGTTAGAGATAAGATTTTCATGGAGAAAATCTATGTTGCCAATAAGAGTTGACAATGACTTAATGGCACATAGTGTATCAATGAAAATACATAGATTCCACAAATTAATCTGGAAGTATGAAATGGAAGAGTGTACAGTGTAAAAGTAAAAGTGTAAAAGAGTGTACAGTGTGCCTTTGAACTCTGGTGCTGGAGAAGACTCCTGCGAGTCCCTTGGACTGCAAGGTGAACAAACAAGTCAGTTCTAGAGGAGATCAACCCTGGCTGCTCTTTAGAAGGCCAGATCCTGAAGAGGGAACTCAAATACTTTGGCCACCTAATGAGAAAGAAGGACTCACTGGAGAAGAGCCGAATGCTGGGAAAGATTGAGGGCAAAAGAAGAAGGGGACGACAGAGAACGAGGTGGCTGGATGGAGTCACTGAAGTAGTAGGCATGAGTTTAAATGGACTCCAGAGGATGGTAGAGGACAGGAAGGCCTGGAGGAATGTTGTCCATGGGGTCGCGAAGGGTCGGACACGACTTCACAACTAACAACAACAACAGTGTAAAACAAAACAAAACAAATAACAACAAGGAACCCTGGCTTGTAACTCATCCAAAGATGCAGAAATCTAAAGCCACAAAGTCAGCACTCTTGTCTTAGGCTGTATCTATTTTCCTTTCAAGAAATCAAAGAGAACACAACTCCTTTATAATTCTTCAAGGTATAAAGCATCCTAAAACCATATTTGTACAACCTCTTTGTTTATGCTTAGAAGTTCCCGTAGTTGCTTTAATGTCTGGAGAGAGGGAGAGGGGGGGAGGGGGAAAGAGGGAGGGAGAGAGAAAAGAGGGAGCAAGGGGAAGAAGAAAAATTTAAAAAAAAAACCAAAGTACACAGTGTCAGCCTCCAGCTACTTATTCATGCTTCTTTTGAACACCGCAAGGGTAAGTTCAGCTCCAGTGATTCCCAAATGTTGTCGACAACGGTCCTTTGTAGAAGAGAGGGGAGGGGGGGAGAAACCGGACTGGAGAACTTGAGATATTCTCTTAGGAGTTTGTGATCAACCAGAAATTATTCCGACCTGGTCAGAAAATTTAAACCGCCTGCTCGGTTCGTTCCATTCTGCCAAGCCACAAAGACAGTGTCTCTCTGGGATAGGGCAGAGGTTGGTATAACAAAAGCTACGTTTGTTTTTTGCGCGTCCTCAACCCCCCCCCCCCCCCAACACACTTCAGCTACACATTCTTGCCGCCCAAAGGAACAGGGCAGAAGTTACAACAAGAGTCAGAAAGACTGTCCTAATCGGCCAAACTCGAGCCAAACTCGCTGCAGCCAACTCTCCACGGATGGCCGACTTGCTGCGGGACAAGAGTTACGCTAATATTGAAAAACAACAACAGTGGGATAGAATCGTTAAAGAAAGGATGCCAAAGGAGGGACAAAAATGAAATGTGGATGACTGTGTGTGTGTGTGTGTGTGTGTGTGTGTGTGTGTGTGTATTGTATCTATGTATTGTATCTATGTATTGTATATATATTGCTACATACATATATATATATATGTTTTCGTCGGTTTTCACGGGTATAGGTATGTAGGTCTTGGCATATTCGGGTCTTTTCCCGTGTAAGGTTGAGAGTATCTTGGCGACGTTTCGACAAGGTCTCACTCATCATCTTTAGGCTGGTGCTTTCGGCTTCATGCTTCTGTGAGCAAAGCGTGGTCGGAGCTGCCGTCTCTCTATAAATACTGGTGGGGAGTGTTGCTGTGAGCGGGCTGGTTGGCTGCGTGGCTGCATCTTGAAGCACAAAGCACAGAAGCCGAAAGCACCAGCCTGAAGATGATGAGTGAGACCTCGCCAAAACGTCACCAAGATACTCTCAACCTTACATGGGAAAAGACCCGAATATGCCAAGGCCTACACACACACACACACACAGACACACACACAGACACACACACACACAGAGTGATTACATTGAATGGTTGAATTGTCCTGCAACGACTTGTCCCATGTTGTCCCGTGCCACTCCTGATCGCCTGGATAAGTTTCCCATTATTGTTGTCCTACTCTCAGGAAGGCTCCGTGTTTTCTTGACAAGCCTTATAATTCGTTTGCACAGAAGCCTCTGCTCTTTTGGGGGGTTTTTAAGGGGTTTTTCTTTTTATTAGGCAAGGAGTATTTTTAGCCTCTGAGCTGTTGCAGCAGGATGCTTCTCCCTCCCTCCCCACCCCTTTTCTAGCACAAACACACACACTCTCTCTCTCTCTCTCTCTCTCTCTCTCACAGAGACACACAATTCTCTCTTACATACATATCCTCTCTCACACACACATCCTCACACACACACACACACACATTCTTTCTCTTACACACACACATTTTCTCACACACAAACATTCTCTCACACACACATTCTCTCTTTCACACACAAACACACACACACTCTCTCTTGCGCACACACATTTCTCTCTCTCTCTCTCTCTCTCTCTCTCTCTCACACACACACACACACACACACACAGACACACACACACACACACACACTCTCTCTCTCTCTCTCTCTCTCTCACAGAGACACACAATTCTCTCTTACATACATATCCTCTCTCACACACACATCCTCACACACACACACACATTCTTTCTCTTACACACACACATTTTCTCACACACAAACATTCTCTCACACACACATTCTCTCTTTCACACACAAACACACACACACTCTCTCTTGCGCACACACATTTCTCTCTCTCTCTCTCTCTCTCTCTCTCTCTCTCTCTCACACACACACACACACACACACACACACACACACACACACACAAAGCTGGGTTTTTGCTTTCTCTCTTAAGTGGGAATGTGAAAAATGTGGCTGATCTTTCTGGCAGTCGACCCGATGCATCTCAATTTGGTGCTTTCACGAGGCCATGCAAATGTTGTTCTACTTCATACTTCAGCTCTTAGGCAAAAGGATCATAAAAAGAATGGCTTTCCCAGCCATTTTGAGCTGGCTCCCCCCCCCCCAAGGTTCAGAGAAGCAGCTCTCCTGAGAAAATTGGGGCGAGGAAAAAAATATATCCTAGATCGGGTGTGCTCTAATGCAGGGGTGTCTCCAACCTTGGCAACTTTTAAGCCTGGCGGACTTCAACTCCCAGAATTCTGGGGTCTGGGAGTTGAAGTCCGCCAGGCTTAAAGTTGCCCAGGTTGGAGACACCCCTGCTCTAATGAGTGCCACAAACTGCCTACCCCCATGATGGTGAACCTATGACACACGTGCCACAGGTGGCACCCGGAGTCCTCTGCGGGCATGCGAGCTGTCGCCCAGCTCAGCTCCACCACGCGTGCCTCCGCGGCTCCCACCAGCCAGCTGATTTTCTAGTCTCTGGCGCAGGGGTGCGATGCATCCAGGAGATGTACCCATTTTTGGTCCCAGGAGGCTTCAGGGAGGCCTACTAGGTCCAAAATGGGCAGTGGAGAGTCGCGTGCACATGCATGCGGGGGGGGAGCAGGGCGCATGCGGGGACATTGCATTATGGGTGTGGTCATGTACGCGTGCAACTCCCTCCTCCCCACACTCCCCCTACTTTTGGCACGCGACGGCAAAAAGGTTAGCCATCATTGGCTTACCCCATGCTTGAAGTGTGATTTTTATTGGTTGGTGGAAAGAAGGAAGGAAGGAAGGAAGGAAGGAAGGAAAGAATCCTTCATGAATATGTTTTGAAGGCTGGAAAAAATCAGAAAGGTAGATACTGCAGGGTTGAAAATGCGCCTATTACAGAAGGATTCCAGCCACTGTAGCGATTCGATGCAAGTCTTAGAATCGTATAATTACAGAATCATTGAAGAGACCTTGGAGGTCTTCTAGTCCAACCGTCTAGTCCTTATATTATCCTGGCTAAATGGTTGTCCAATCTTTTCTTGAAAACTCCAGCGATGGAGCACTTACAACTCCACTGATTAATTATTCTCACCGTCAGGAAATTTCTCCTTAGTTCTAGGTTGGATCTCGCCTTGATAAGTTTCTAGCCGTTATTTCTTTTCCTACCTTCTGGTGCTTTGGAGACGAAGTTGACCCCCTCTTCTCCGTGACAGTCCTTCAAGTACTAACAGACAGCTATGTTTCCCCTCAGTCCTTTTCTTCATTAGACATCCCTAGTTTCCTCAACCGTTCATCACACAATCTAGCCTCCAGACCATTTGTGGCTCTTCTCTGCACTCTTTCTAGGGCAGGGGTGTCAAACTCAAGGCCTGGGGGCCTGGATCCAGCCCATGGGGTGCTTAGATGTGACCCAGGGGGCTGATCTGGAAACAGCAAAGGACCGGCCCACAGTGCCTCCGCCAGCAATAACATGGCTTGGGGTAGCCGGGCTCTGTTTTCACTGGCAGAGGCCTATCAAAACAAACTCAACACAAAACAAAAGGAGAAATGTTGTTGCATTTGAGCATGCAAGAAGGGACAGGAAAGGAGAAAAGGAAAGATGGAGAAAAAGAAAAGAAGATGGGAAGAGAGCAAGGAAGGAAAGAGTGGAAGGAAGGAAAAGGGGGGAAGGAAGGAAGGAAAGAGGGGGGAAGGAAGGGAGGGAAGGAGGGAGGGAGGAAGGTTATAATAAGAGTGAGGGAGGGTCTCAGGGAAGTCCTGCCTTAGCACAAGAAGAGAAAGGGAAAGACAGAGAAAAAGAAGTAAAGATGGGAAGACAGCAAGGAAGGAAAGAGGGGAAGGAAGAAGGAAGAAAGGAAGATTATAATAAGAGTGAGGGAAGGTCTTAGGAAAGTCCTTCCTTAGCACAAGAATGGATAGGAAAGGAGAAAGGGAAAGACAGAGAAAAAGATGGGAAGATGGGAAGAGAGCAAGGAAGGAAGGAGGGGAAGGAGAGGAAGGAAGGAAGGAAGGAAGGAAGGAAGGAAGGAAGGAAGGAAGGAAGGAAGGTAGGTAGGTTATAATAAAAGTGAGGGAGGGTCTCGGGGAAGTCCTGCCTTAGCACTTGGCCACCACAGGTGCCCCCCACTCCCGACACGAGTCCTGTGTCAAGCCCACCATTGTCCCGTCCCCCCGTCCCCCGCCCCGTCCCCCCCGAAGTTGAACACAATCCTGATGCGGCCCTCAATGAAATCGAGTTTGACATCCCTGTTCTAGGGGCCTCTGCATCTTTTTTTTTTTTTTTTTGTATTACGATTGATATGAAATCACTATCGCTTGGATATTGGAATCAAACTTTTAAATCCTTGTGTTTCGCTCTAGTTTCCAAACGATGCAAGTGGGATGGAAAACTCCCTCTGTTGATAAGAGGCCTATTTTCCACCTGCTTGGGGAATAGACAAGACTTGGTATCTGGTTGTTTACTTTGGGCAGCATGAAAATTCACTCCCACACGGACCTGAGAACATTTGATTAACTGCGCTTGGAAAGAGCTGGTGGAATTTTTTTTGAAACTCCTGTTGGTTGGTAGCATGCCATAAGGGCAAATTCACTCCAACTGATCATCTCCTCCCGGTTCTAAACATCGAAGGCAAGCCTGAAACTAGGATCTGGCCAATATTTTCACGTCGTGGCTGTTCAGATGTATTTAGGAAATGATAGCTTCCTTTTACAGCTTCCCCATTTAAGTGACGCCACTTTAACACATTAAACCAGGGGTCCCCAACCTTGGCAACTTTAAGCCTGGTGGATTTCAACTCCCAGAATTCCCCAGCCAGCAAAGTAAAGCTGGCTGAGGAATTCTGGGAATTGGAGTCCACAAGTCTTAAAGTTGCCAAGGTTGGAGACCCCTGCATTAAACAACCATCAAAAACTGTAGAAAGACAGTTGTCGTTTGAATCTCTCTGAATTTCTCTAGGTGAACTTCCCTGGATTCATACTCCATGCCTGGAGACTATAAACAAAGTGTTCTTTTCTTGGCAATCGTAAGGAAGTAGTTTGAAAATTATTTCTGGATGTTGTTTTTCAACTTCACAGTCTAGTCTGCATCCCTGAGCTCACAGCAAACACCAACCGAATGCAACACTGTTTAGCCTCCTCAAGGTCAACCAAGGTCAAAACTGGTCCAGTCAGGTGCAGTGATTTAGTCCTTTTTAAGTCTCTTCTTAAGTCAACATGAATTGGTGAGCACCACAGTTAAAAGGAGTGAATCCCCACACTGTGTGTTCTCCACATGTCCCAAAGGTGCTTTTTCAGGAGGCAACTGGACTTTCTGGTTTTTCTTTGAAGACGTTTCTCTTCTCATCCAAGAAGATTCTTCAGAGCTTCTGCCAAGCAACGTCCATGGGGAAACCAGATTCACTTAACAACCAGGTTACTAATTTAGGAACTGCAATAATTCACTTAACAAAAAAAAAAAGCAGCTGCCAAAAAAGCCAACACAGTTCTAGGCTGCATAAACAGAGGGATAGAATCAAGATCATGTGAAGTGTTAATACCATTTTATGGTAAGGCCACACTTGGAATATTGCATTCAGTTTTGGTCGCCATGATGTAAAAACGATGTGGAGACTCCAGAAAGAGTGCAGAGAAGAGCAACCAAGAGGATTAGGGGACTGGAGGCTAAAATATATGAAGAACGGTTGCTGGAACTGGGCATGGCTAGTCTAGTGAAGAGAAGGACTAGGGGAGACATGATAGCAGTCTTCCAGTATTTGAGGGGCTGCCCCAAAGAAGAGGGAGTCAAGCTATTCTCCAAAGCACCTGAGGGCAGAACAAGAAGCAATGGGTGGAAACTAATCAAGGAGAAAAGCAACTTAGAACCAAGGAGGCATTTCCTGAGAGTTAGAACAATTCATCAGTGGAAGGACTTGCCTCCAGAAGTTGTAAATGCTCCAACACTGGAAGGTTTTAAGAAGAGATTGGATAACTATTTGTCTGAAGTGGTGTAGGGTTTCCTGCTAAGCAGGGGGTTGGACTAGAAGACCTCCAAGGTCCCTTCTAACTCTGTTATTCTATTCTATTCTATTCTATTCTATTCTATTCTATTCTATTCTATTCTATTCTATTCTATTCTATTCTATTCTAAATGTGCCAAGAAAAGTTGTAAAATGGAACAAACTTACTCCACAACTTTCTCCCTTAACAATAAAAAATTTGGGCTCAATTGTGGTCGAAAGTTGAGGACTACCAGTATTCAAAGTTACGACGGTACTGAAAAAAGTGAGCCAGGACCGTTTTTCACACTAATGACCGTTGCAGCCTCCCTCGTGGTCAGGTGATCAAAATCCAGGCACTTGGCATGTATTTATGATGGTTGCAGTGTCCTGGGTCATGGGATCACCATTTGCAACCTTTTCCAACTGGCTTTGAACAAAGTCAATGGGGGAAACCAGGTCATTTGCTTAATGACCTCATGAGTCACTTAACAACTTCAGTGATTCGCTTAGCAATGGTGGCAAGAAGGTCGTAAAATGGAGCACACTCACTTAGCAACGGAAATTCGGGGGTCCATTGTGGTTGCAAGTTGAGGAGTGGTACGGCGGCCTAGAGGTGGAGCTCTCGCCTCACAATCAGGAGGCTGTGAGTTCGATCCTAGGTAGAGGCAGATATTTCTCTCTCTGGGCACGATGAGAATATAATCTGCTGAACAAAACTCCGCATTGGTGACAGGAAGGGCATCCAGCCAGTAAACACTCAGCTCCATTCCCCAGTTGCCTCAAGGGATTATGGGGTTGTTAACAGAGGATGATGATTATGGTTGCAAGTTGAGGACTAGCTGCATTTCTGAACCAGTATGCAACGGCTTGCAGATCTCTTTCAACAACCGGGTTGCTTGGCTATGTATCAATGGTTGCACCCTCAAGGGAACTTCCTTTTCCAAAATAGCAGCTGAAGGGAAAAGCAAAGCTGGAGTTGGCCTCCAATTCTTTGACTGTGCTTCTCTTCTCCTTCTCAAGCTTGTTTCTGCCCGATTTGGAAGCAAAGCGGTAGTGATCGCCATGGAAACCTTTAACGGAGGAGACAATGCACAGGCCATCAATCCCCATCACCCCCTTACAAGACGTTGGCGCACAAGCTGTGTGAAATATAATTAAGCGGTGATTAACAGAACATCGTAGGTAGAGGCGGCTCCTTTGTCCCTAATCTGCCCTCTGGATAAATATCAACATGATGGGTTATTAAGAAATGCATCAAGTAAAGAGACGGGATAAAGATTTCGCTTCTTTTTGCATTATCATGGTCATCTGCGCACCGCTGGTCTCAATGCGTTGTCTTTTTTTTTTTTAATAAATGTACCATTTGTTCAAACCGTCTCTAGACTGGCCTTTGTTTGTGTTTTTGCTTCTTTAAATACAGTTTCAACTTGTTTCCATTCACGTAAATCGTACAGGAATTTAGAGGAAGGAAGGAAGGAAGGAAGGAAGGAAGGAAGGAAGGAAGGAAGGAAGGAAGGAAGGAAGGAAGGAAGGAAGGAAGGAAGGAAGGATTCAGATGAATTCCAAAGATTAACAATGGAATTCAAATCAAGGGCAAATCAAGGACGAAATAAGAGTTTCCATATGTCAAACTAACTTAAATGGAAAGTTGGGCGTCACTTTTCATTTCTTGGTTAAAGGTACCCTGTTTCCCCGAAAATAGGACATCCCCTGATAATAAGCCTATTTGGGCTTTTAAGCACATGGCAAAAAGACCAAGCACTTATTTCAGGGTTCGAAAAAATATAAGACAGGGTCTTATTTTCGGTGAAACACGGTAGTTCTCAACTTACAACTAAAATTGAGGGTGCAAGTTGTGCTGGTCATTAAGGAGGTCGCCACATGGCTGTGTCTGATTTTAGAATCATTTTTGCGGCTGTTGTTAAGTGAATTATTGCAACCATTAAGTGAATGTGGCAGTTGGTAAGCAAATCCACTGTCCACAGTGGGGTTCTTTTGTCAGAAACTAGAAGTAAACATCAGTTTCCTGCAAAATCATGGGACGCTGTAAACGTCTGTAAATGCAGGCTGGTTGCTGAGCACACCAAAGGTACTCCAAAGAGCAGGGGGTTAGACTAGACGACCTCGGAGGTCCCTTCCAGCCGTAGGATTCTATGTTCTTCCAACATGCAGACGACATTTTAAAATGCTGCATATATTAAACATGCAACCAGCTACCAAGCCAAATGCAAACAGATTACTAAACACTGAGAAGGGTTGAAGGATTCTGAACGTCAACCCAAATACCTTTCTTTCGCCTTATTTCCAGAGTAAATTAATTAAATAAAGAGCAATGTTTTTTCTCTTTGGGGGCACGAATCTACAAGCTGGATTTGCAGAGCCATGAAGTTTCGAGTCTGGCACTTGCCAGGTTAAGGAGAATGAAATGCAAATTACAGCAACCTGGGATACAGGTGCAATTAACTTCAGTCCTGAAGCCGATGCCTGATTTCCCCTGTGATTCTAATGTTGAGCACATTGTCTGCTCCTGTTCCGCGGTTTACCCTTCCCCAAACTCCTTCGGGACAGGTAGCTGATGTTTTCCCGTACCTTTGACTTGCCTAGAGGGAGAGAAAGTGCATTTAAAAAAAAAAAACACCCCCCCAAATAATCAGGTCCCGTGGAAGATTGTACCATTCAAAGCACGGATCAGGAAGCTAGAGAGATGCAAACTTTCAAACGTTTCTTCCTGTTAAAATGCTCTCCTCTAACCATCTTCCCGAGGTTGGAAAGGATATAGGTGGTACTCGACTTATGACCTTTGGAAGTTAAGACAGCCCCCCACCACACAAAGGTACTTAGGACACAGTTCTGAAGTTCTGATGGCTATCTCCCCCCGCCCCATCCAAGTGATCATGTGACTGCATCTGCGCCCTCAGCAATTGGCCTGGAAGCTAAAAAATCAGAAGTGAATGACGTGTAGATGTTGTTTATCTCTATTCAGTTCAAGATGGCGACTGCAGTAGCACAACTGAAGTTCTTATAGTTTTAGATCATACACTGCAAGACCCCCTTGGAAACCACCTGACATCCTTAGAAGTAAGGCAGGAGATAAAAAGGAGTCTCTAAAGATCTTACTCCACTAGTGGTTGCTGACTCTAGTGGGTGGTGTTCACCTCTGTTTCAAGGCCATTGTGCCAGCGCATTTCTGCGGTCATGTGGCCAAACATGACGTCACGAACAGTTGTTACCTTCCCACCAAAGTGGTACCTATTAATCTACTCACATTTGGGTGCTTTCAAACTGCTAGGTTGGCAGGAGCTGAGGTGAGGACGGGAGCTCATCCCGTCATGTGGAGCTCGGGTCTCAAACCTGGGCTGTCAGTTTCCAGAGAAGAGGCCTAGCATCTTAAACACTAAGCCACCACACCAGCAGGGTAGGAGATAAACAAATGTATAAACAAGTAAATAAATACCCAACTCTGTTCTTCTCTGCAAGCAAGATACCCCAGCTTTGTCCCAAAGATGCAAAGTTTGAAAAGAGATGAGAAGCTTTGATCACCACAGTATAAAAAAGATGTTGAGACTCTAGAAAGAGTGCAGAAAAGAGCAACCAAGATGATTAGAGGACTGTAGGCTAAAAAAGGAGAAATTTTCTGACAGTGAGAGCAATCAACCAATGGAACAGAAGTTGCCTTCAGAAGTCTCAAGAAGAGACTGGACTGCCATCTGTCAAAAATTACCTTACAGATTAACAGAGTTGGAAGGGACCTTGTAGGTCATCTAGTCCAACCCCCCGCCCAAACAGGAGACCCTACACCATTTCCGACAGATGGCAGTCCAGTCTCTTCTTGAAAGCTTCCAGTGATGAAGTTCCCACAACTTCTGATGGCAACTTCTGTTTCATGGGTTGATGGTGCTCATTATCAAAAAAAATTTCCTTATTTCTAGGTTGAATCTCTCTCCTTGATGAATTTCCACCCATTATTCTTTGTCTGGCTCCTGCTTGGGCGAGGGGTTGGACTAGATGACCTATTTCTCCCTTCCAACTCTGTTTATTCTGTTATTATTTTGTTAATTCTCACATTTCCTGAATGTCATTGGGCACCTCTGAAATAAGGCCAAGCTTGCACCGCTTCAGGGTTCCTCTGTATCCTGTCACTGACCAATTTCAGCTCAATGCAGAAGTCTGCCAAAGGTCTAACACAGAAAGTGGGGGGGGGAGCTGAGTTGGAAAAGGACGCCAAAAAACTATTTACACCCAGTGACTGACTCAGCTGTAACATGACCTTGATTGTGTCTTCTTTGCTAAGGAGAACATGAAGTGCCAATTGCTTCTATTCAGCACCTTTTGCCAAAAAGAGAGAGAGAGAGAGAGAGAGAGAGAGAAACCAACAAACTAGGGCCTCTTCCCTTGGCTGTTTTTCAGCGTTCTCCTTCACTCCTTCCTTCTCTTCCTTTGCATTACTTTTCTCCCCACCCAGTGGTGGTTTTCAAAAAATTTTGCTACTGGTTCGGCGACCTTGGCCAAATTTCTACCAACGGTTAACACGAACTGGCTAAATACCACCTCTGCCCCCGCCCTTCTTTTTCCAGATTGTTTCAAAGGCTGAAAATATTCCTTGTGTTGCTATTTCTTTGGTGTCTACTCAGGCCAAAAAGCATTGTTAGAGATCACACACACACACACACACACACACACCATAGTCTGTTTATGTTGCTCCCTGCCGAGAGGAAGGTTTCAAAGTATTTCTACCCTGACTACCAGATTCTGGAACAGCTTTTTTCAGATTTTTCAGGATGCCCGAAATATAAGCCCTACCACCCAAAATAAGCCCCAGTTAAGATTGTCAGCCAGATGGATGCATTTAGTACCATATTTCCCCCCAAAATAAGACCGAACCAGAAAATAAGATCTAATGTGTCTTTCGCAGCAAAAATTAATATAAGACCCGGATTTATTTTTGGGGAAGCACGGTACATGTATATATCTGAGCTAGGCTGTGTTGTTTCTCCGTGTTACATAATATATGTGGGTATATGCATAATTCTGTAGTTATTTATTTTTTTATGTTCGTGTAGTGTATATTACAGGTGGAGAACCTTTGAGCTGCATGCAACAGAATTTCATTTTCATGGATGCCATGAGTGTGCATTCAAAGTGACAGTCAAGTTCTTCTAAATCTAATCCAAGGGGAAAAAATAGATCCAGATTTCCCGTGACGTTTCCCGCGGTAGGAGGAGGCCAGGATAAGAAGTATGCGATGTCAGGGCAGCCAGTCCTCGACTTACAACCATTCGTTCACAGCGACCGTTCAAACTTTTAACAGCACTGAAAAGTGGCTTACGACCAGTCCTCGCACTTACAACTGTTGCAGCATCCCCAGGGTCATAAGATTAAAATCCAGGCACTTTTGCAACTGCTATATGTATTTACAACAGTTGTGGTGGTCCTGGGATCATCATTTGTGATCTTCCCAGTCACTTTCCAACAAGCAAAGTCAAGGGAGGCCATTGGATTCGCTTGATGACGGTGGGGTTCACTTAACAACAGAAGCAATTCGCTTAACAACCATGACAGGAAACGCTGTAAACTTGGGCACAGCTCCCTGAACAACCGCCTTGCTTAGCCATGGAAATTGCAGTTCCAAATGTGGTCGTAAACCCGAGGACTGCCTGTATGTCGAATGGACAATCCCTTTTGCAACCAAGCAAACAACTAAGAGCCACGGTGGCGCAGTGGTTAAAGTACAGTACTGCAGGCTATTTCTGCTGACTGCCAGTTGATTGCAATTTGGCAGTTCAAATCTCACCAGGCTCAAGATTGACTCAGCCTTCCTTTCTTCTGAAGTCGGTAAAATGAAGACCCAGATTATTGGAGGCAAGAGGCTGACTCTGTAAAACCGCTTAGAAAGGGCTGTAAAGCACTATGAGACAGTATATAAATCTAAGTACTACTGCTATTGTCCTCCCTCCCTCCCTCACTTCCTTCCTTCGACTCAGCCTTCCATCCTTCAGAGGTCAGTTAAATGAGGACCCAGATTGTTGGGGGCAATACTCTGTAAACCACTTAGAGAGGGCTGTAAAGTGGGATATAAATCTAAGTGCTATTGCAATTATATAACGTTGACTTACCATGAATGATCAACCCAAGCTGTGTAGATATGTTTTCATTCTTTCCAGAGTGGCCTCCAGATAGAATCGGACACCCTTCACTGCTTCTCATCTCAGCAAGGTGCATCTCCAACGAAACCCAAACAACCTCCAAACCACCACCACAACAAAATGAAATAGTTGAACGGAAGCAAAGAATATCCTCTGCTTTCTCTCCCAGAAATTCTTCGAAAGCTGAACACCCCGCTGGGGGGTTCTGCTCTCCCAATATTTTGAGGACCTCGTGGAGTCTTGCAGATGGTTGATCGCTGGAGACTTTTGTTTGAATAGCATTCCGGTCTGTTTGAAGGGTTATTATTTATATTTGAAAAGCAGAAATGGAGAGAATAGGTGTCCTAGTTTTAAAAGAACTGAAAGGAGGGAGAAAGCAGAGCAGGGTGGGGGGGAATCAACGTTTGTGCAGTACATGCTACAGGATTAAACCAAGATAGCAAGAATTTGTTAGGTAGGAGGGGAGTAAACTGGTCTACAGAGCTCAACATTCAGCCACGGTCTATTCTGACTCCCGAGGAAAGTGGAATGAATGAGTTCACACGTGTCAATAAGCTAGTAGCCCTCGCTGATAAATTACACAAGATAGCCCAAACGTTTTGGAACTGGAAAGCCTATTTCTGGGGGAAAGATCTTAGTTTGCACAAATGCTGAATATACAGTACAGATAGTCCTTGATTTATGACCACCATTGGGAGCAGACTTTTCATTGCTGAACAAGGCAGTTAATGAAGTGAATGACACCTGATTTTTATAACCTTTTCCCCCCCATGGTGCTTAAGCAAAGGTGGAGATGCATAAAGAGAAGACCCTGTTCTCAGTGATCCACCATCCAAGTTGGTTGATCGCAAGCCAGGATGGATAAAGGAGACAATGTCCTCATCATCAGAGCAATACAATCAAGATCAAGTGAGGTACTAATACCACTCTAAAAACCCTTAGTAAGACCACACCTAGAATCCTGCACCCAGTTTTGGTCCCCACACTATAAAAAGTTGCTGAGACTCTAGAAAGAGTGCAGAGAAGAGCAACCAAAATGATGAGGGGACTGGAGGCTAAAACATACAATGAATGGTTGCAGGAACTGGGCATGGCTAGTCTAGTGAAGAGAAGGACCAGGGGAGACAGGATAGCAGTGTTCCAATATTTGAGGGGCTGCCACAGAGAAGAGGGGGGTCAAGCTATTTTCCAAGGCATCCGAAAGCCAGACAAAGAATAATGGATGGTAACTGATCAAGGAGAGAGTCAACCTGGAAATGAGGAATTTTCTGACAGTGGGAGCAATCAACTGATGGAACAGAAGTTGCCTTCAGAAGTTGTGGGAGCTTCATCACTGGAGGCTTTCAAGAGCAGACTGGATTGCCATCTGTCAGAAATTATATAGGGTCTCCTGCTTCAACGGGGGGTTAGACTAGATGATCTACAAGGTCCCTTCCAATTCTGTTAATCTAATCCAGGGGTCCGCAAACTTGGCTCTTTTAAGACTTGTGGACTTCAACTTCCACAGTTCCTCAGCCAGCAAAGCTGGCTGAGGAACTCTGGGAGTTGAAGTCCACAAGTCTTAAAAGAGCCAAGTTTGCAGACTCCTGATCTAATCTAATCAACATACTCATTACAACCGGTATCACCCTAACAGCCCAATATCAGGACACACAGCAAAGTACATTTGGAGAATTTAAGTTTCATGCTCACCCATTGGACTCGTATCACGAGGAGGGTTCTGTGTATGCTTTCTAGTCCCTGAGGTGCTTTTTCAGGAGGCAACTGGACTTTCTTGTTTTTTTTTGTCTTTGAAGAAGCAGCTTCTCATCCCAAGGAGCTTCTTCAGCTCTGACCCGAGTGAGAAGTGAAACGTCTTCAAAGAAAAAAACAAAAAGCACCTTTGGGACCTGGATGACCGAGAATCTCCATAAGACTTTTAGCTAGGCACTTTGGGATGAGCACCCTTCGAATGGTGCGGGAGTATGAATGGGTTTCCAGGAAAATTGTAAGCTACAGGTGTTTCAGTTTGAGATGCAGACAACACACACTCATCCCAAACAGCAGCAGTGAAGGGGCAGAAAACACCCTGCAGTCCAGAAGGCTCCACACCCATTTGCGCCACTCAGATGATCCTGAGGACACAGATAAACCTCCAAGTGGCCTCAAGGACTCTCTAAAACAGTGGTTCTCAACCTGTGGGTCGGGACCCCGTTGGGGGTCGAATGACGATTTGCCAGGGGTCGCCTAAGACAAATCGGAAACATGGGAAGTATACTTGCGAGTCGAAGAATCGCGCTCCAATGGTTGACTCCACAAGCCAGCTGCAGGCTCTTCAAATCGCTAGCCGAATTCGGCTTCAGGCGCAATGAATTTAAAAAGAGAGAAATCTTTGCTCTGATGTCTCCCTCTCAAGCCAGCAATCACTCCCAATCACTCCCAATCGCTAGCCTAATCTGGCTTCAGGCGCCATAAACTTAATAGGGGAGGAGTCTCCGCTTTAATGTCTCCGTCCTCAAGGCAATCGCAAGCAGTTCAGATCGCTAGCCAATACGGCTTCAGGCGCGATAAATTCAAAACGAAAATAATTGTATGGTTGGGGTCGCCACATCGTGGGGAATTGTATTAAAGGGGTCGCAGCACTATAAAGGTTGAGAACCACTGCTCTAAAAGGATGCAAATGATCATCTAACTGCAAGGAGTATAAATCCTTTTATTTCCCACCACCCAATCAGAGCTGAAGAAGCTTCTTGGATGAGAAGCTAACAGTCTTCAAAGGAAAAAACCAGAAAGTCCAGTGGCCCCTTGCAAAAGCACCTTTGGGACAACCATGACCTGGATGACTGAGAATGTCCACTGCCTTTCTAGTTATTTATCTACTCAGCTGAGTTGCTTCCCAAATATAATATCAGAAGAGTAAATCAGATAGGCCTCTGGGAGTAAATACCAATGAAAGACACTCCTGCCCTATGGGAAAAGACAAAGATCAGATGCTTTCTGCGCAGAGATAAGTGTATCAGTTTAGCTATTTAAATTGCCCTTGTTAGTCCCTCAGCTCTCCAAGTCCACAATAAAACCTGAATATCAAAGTTATTTCCCCACAGGACGGAGTCCATACGAAGTGTTAGCGATATAGATTTGCAAAGAAAAAGCATAGAGGCGCTCCTCCACTTATGACAACAATTGGGACGGGAACTTCCGTTGCTAAGCAGGGGCAACTGTTAGGGGAGTCCTGCCCAATTTTACGCTATCTTTTGCTCAAGCGAATCACCATGGTTGTTAAGTAAATCATGTGGCCATTAAGCAAATCCAGTTTTTCCCATTGACGTTGCTTGTTGGAAACCGGCTGGGAAGGTCACAGATTTATTGATTGGTTTGTTCGTTCGTTCATGTATTTTGCCGCCCATCTCATTTCAAAGCAACTCTGCGATCCTGTGAGAGCCCAGGATGCTTCAAGCACACTGGTTACCAAGTGCCTGAATTTTGATCAAGGATGCTGGGAGCCTCAGGCCTCCCTTTTCAGTGCAATTCTTACTTTGAACAGTCGCTGAAGGAATGCTCTTTGATTCCTACAAATGGACGAATGGTTGCAAAAGCTTGTGGAGTTAGCGGAGTTGGCTAACTAACTGCTTTGATTAAAGAAAAAAGCGCAATTTCGTTGGTTTCTACTTGGAAACCGCTTCTGGACTCTATGCTCGGGGTGGAAAAAATCCAAAACTTTGATTTTGGGGTTTACCGATTAATAGGTTTGTTTTTGTAGAAATGGCTAGTTTATATTATTATGTAAAGATAAAAAGTTGATGTTTGATGGTATTATCTTATTTGACTGCACCAAAGGGAGTCGAAGTCAAGGCCTTTCCTTCCTTCCTTCCTTCCTTCCTTCCTTCCTTCCTTCCTTCCTTCCTTCCTTCCTTCCTTCCTTCCTTCTTTCTTTTCCCTTTTGCCACACGTTTTTCCCTTTCCTTTTTCCTCCCCTATTTTCCTACAATTTTCTTTTTGCGCTTAACAAAAACTACGGCTAAACTAATGGTTTTCAATCAAGGACCCCTTGTACACTTTCTAAATTTACTTTTAAGACAGTTGTAGATAAGATTCTGACTACAATTTCCATGCACCAGCAACCTTGTGCAATGCCAGTTCACATCAATTTCAAAAACCAACACCTAACGTTGAGGTTGATATTTTAATTGCCTCTCGTGAGGTTGCAATTGCTCTGCTCACATCCAAGAGAAAGCTACGGTCACACTCTTTTGGCTGCCCTTAATAATCTGTCTTTTTATCCACACTTGGCTCACTCTGCAACGGATCACCAGCAGTCCAAAGGAGGAGAGGACTGAACAAGTAGGGGGGTGAGAAATGTTTTTTACACCACCGGCAATCAATACAGAAGAAGCATTATTATTATTATTATTATTATTATTATTATTATTATTATTATTATTATTATTATTATTATTATTATTATTATTATTATTATTTTGAACTGACAATGGAACAAAACTCTGCCAACAAACAGGAAAAGAAAACTGGAATGAACAGAGTATGTCCACAGAGTACGAAGATAAAAGCAGAATACCCATTCTGTTTTAATGAGAACAAGAGAGATTGTTTTCATGCTAGTTTTTCATAGTTCAGAAGCGATAAATAAAAAGCCAGATAACAACAGAGCTATTCTTGAAAGAACACCTGCTCTCCAAGTGGACACATGGTTTTTGCTACGAGTTTTGTGTGCAATTATCATGCACATACATGTTTGCACGTGTAAGGTTGCCATTCAAAAGCTAGTGCCATTGTTTCATTAAAGCTGTGTTGGGCTCCCCCCCCCCCTTTGGTTCCGCGCAAGCACAATCACTGAACATTGTCTTCCTCTGACAGTGCCGGGAGGACTGGGGAACATGGTTTTGCAGACAATTAGTACAAATCTGCCTGATGCCGTCAGCGCTTAAAATAAACCCTGCATGCTAAGTAGCATCAGAGCAAGTTCAAAAAAACCCCTGAGAGGGAGGAGGGGAAGCCAGGAGAAAAATGCAAGGGGGGAAAAAAAGGCCCAAAGAATGCAAACAAAAATGTTTAAGAAGGAAGTGATTGGCACACACATCTTCGGGTGTTGGTTCAAGCTCCATTTCGCATTTTAACTACTTGGAAACTGATGTCCTGTAAGACCAGTGGGAGGGTGTCTTGGGGGGTTACAAGCCCAGCAGCTTCTAGAACTCATTTGGAAAGGGTCCATTTGCCCAAGCAGATAGTAGCCAGGGAGCAAGAGAGGGATGGAGCAACAGCCAGCCTTGTAAGAATTGTGTTTCTTCTATTGTGTCGCAGACTGTGGCTTGAGCACCCAGCAGAATTTATTATATTTATTGTTATTTTATTTAACAAATTTATATAGCTGCCCACCAGAAATGTCACCGGAAGGCAAAATCAGGGAATTGTGTCTCACTTACTTGGGCCATGCCAGGCAGGGGAAACTCACTGGAAAAAGCAATTATGGAAACTAGGATGTCAAAGCACACGGTAGCTGGAAATCATCAAAGCTGACACTAGCCAGAACCTAGAAAATCTAAAAAAAAATAAAAAAAAAAATACAGGTAGTCCTCAACTTTCAACAGTTCGTTTAGTGACTGTCCCAAGTTACAGTGGCACTGAAAAAAATGAGTTATGACCATTTCTAACACTTAAGACAGCTGTAACATTCCCATGGCCACGTGATCAAAATTCAGACACTTGGCAACTGGCTCGTACTTATGACGGTCGCAGTGCTCTGGGGTCGTGTGATCATCTTTGGAGACAAAGTCAATGGGGAAGACAGATTCACTTAATAACCAGCTTAACAGCTGCAGTGATTCGCTTAATGACTGCAGCAAGGAAGGTCATAAAACGGGACAAAGCTCACCTAACAAATGTCTCATTTAGCAACAGAAATTTAAGCTCAGTTGTGATCATAAGTCAAAGACTACCTGCAGTGGCAAGGGAGGTGATAAAATGGGGTGAAATTCCTGCTTAGCACAGCATAAATTTTGTGGTTATAAGTTGAGGACTACCTGTAGTGCAAGATCAAAAGGAGTGGAGAGACCTGGCCCATAAAGTTGCCAAGAGTCAGATATGTCTGAATGGATAACATCATCATCACCATCTAGCTGTCCAACTCATACATAGGTGACTCCAGGCAGCTTACAGATTTAAAAAATCTACTATATTAAAAAAAAAACACCACATAAAGCCTCCATCCCAGCCACTCCGACCGAGTCACAGCAGCAGCAACAACAACAATCAAATCAGTCACTTGATTGGCTCCACCTCCATTTGTGGTCCCCAGGTCCACTGGCAAAACCACTTTTTGGTATAGGTTCTCCTGCTTGAGCAGGGGGCTGGACTAGAAGACCTCCAAGGTCCCTTCCAGCTCGATTCTATTCCTACCGCTTTCCATTTTTTAAAATGGGTTTAATTAAGAAGGAAGGAAGGAAGGAAGAAAAGAAGAAAGAAAGAAAGAAAGAAAGAAAGAAAGAAAGAAAGAAAGAAAGGGATGCGGTGGCTCAGTGGCTAGGACGCTGAGCTTATAGATCGAAAGGTCGGCAGTTCAGCAGTTCAAATCCCTAGTGCCGCATAACGGGGTGAGCTCCCGTGACTTGTCCCAGCTTCTGCCAACCTAGCAGTTCGAAAGCAGGTAAAAAATGCAAGTAGAAAAACAGGGACCACCTTTGGTGGGAAGGTAACAGCGTTCCGTGCGCCTTTGGCGTTGAGTCATGCCGGCCACATGACCACAGAGATGTCTTTGGACAGTGCTGGCTCTTTGGCTTTGAAACGGAGATGAGCACCGCCCCCTAGAGTCGGGAACAACTAGCACATATGTGCGAGGGGAACCTTTACCTTTAATTAAGAAGGAAAAAAGAAGAAGCTAGCATGTTGTAAAGAAAACAAAAAGTCTCTAGCACTATTTCTACTTACAAGAACGCCTCTAAGTATTTTCAGACGTTTGCAAGGCACAAATACGAAGAGTTAGTAGCAACGACTGCTCCTAGGAGCAGCTGTTAGCAGCAGCCATGATGGCTAATAATTATCATTATTAGTCTTCCTTATGAGTTCCTGTTCTTCCTCATTAATGTAATCTATTATTACTGGCTCACCAGCCAAAGGAAGACACTGGAAGGACCAGGAAGCTCATGCAAAATAATTGCATTTTTGACTCGCATAACAGAAATTAGGAATGTGGTCAGCAGACCCGAGGCGAAGCAGAGGGAAGAGAAAGGCCGTGAGTGGAGAGAGAGAAAACAGCAGCAGAGAAACAGGAGGGAGGCGAATGGTCTTTTAGTGCACAAAGGTCTGTGGCTAAAGCTTCACAGCCATCCTGCTTTTATTAGATTTTGCTTTTTCCAATTGAGGGCACCAACAGTGTGCATTTATGAACAACAGAGCTGCTTCTGGGCCACACACCACAGATTTTGCACGGGGAAGTTGCGTTATTCAAAAAAAAAACAACCTTTCCCATCGTTGCTCTGACTAAGTGCAGAAAATAAACAAACACAGCCCCTCCATCACCATGCCTCAGTGATGTGAAAACTCTCCAGGGTGGGAACACGAGAGAGAGAGAGAGAGAGAGAGAGAGAGAGAGAGAGAGAGAGAGAGAGAGAGAGAGAGAGAAAGAGAAAGAGAAAGAGGGAGAGAAAGAAAAAGAGAGGGAGAGAGAGAGAAAGAGAAAGAGGGAGAAAGAAAAGGAGAAAAAGAGAGGAAGAGAGAGAGAGAAAGAAAAGGAGAGAGGAAGAGCAAGGAAGAAAGAGAGAGAGAGAAAGAGGGAGAGAAAGAGCGAGGAAGAGAGAGAGAGAAAAAGAGAGAGAGAGAGAGAAAGGAAAGAGAAAGAGGGAGAGAAAGAAAAGGAGAGAGAAAGAGTGAGGAAGAGAGAGAGAGAAAGGAAAGAGAAAGAGCGAGCGAAAGAGCGAGAAAGAGAGAGAGAAAGAGAGAGAGAGAGAGAGAGAGAAAGAGAAAGAGAAAGAGGGAGAGAAAGAAAAGGAGAAAGAGCGAGGAAGAAAGAGAGAAAAAGAGAGAGAGAGAAAGGAAAGAGAAAGAGGGAGAGAAAGAAAAGGAGAGAGAAAGAGCAAGGAAGAGAGAGAGAGAGAAAGAGAGAGAGAGAGAGAAAGAGAAAGAGAAAGAGGGAGAGAAAGAAAAGGAGAGAGAAAGAGCGAGGAAGAAAGAGAGAAAAAGAGAGAGAAAGGAAAGAGAAAGAGGGAGAGAAAGAAAAGGAGAGAGAAAGAGCGAGGAAGAGAGAGAGAAAAAGAGAGAGAGAGAGAGAAAGGAAAGAGAAAGAGGGAGAGAAAGAAAAGGAGAGAGAGAGAGAGAGAGAGAGAGAGAGAGAGAGAGAGAGAGAGAGAGAGAGAGAGAGAGAGAGAGAGAGAGATCGATCTGTGGTTCAAGTGGAAAGGTGAGGATGTCAGTGGGTTTTTTCACTGGCTAAATTCTTCACCAGGGTGAAAAAGGCCCCATGGCTCAGTTGGAAAAGTACTCCGGGCGTTAATCTAGTTAAAAGGGATTCTCTCCAGACTACTAACCCCGAGGAGGTCTTGAAAATCCCCCCAGCCATCTGGGACAGATGGAACGGCAAAATAACCTTTCTTGAACACAACTTGCTGAAGACAACTTAACTGTTTTTCCAACCCAGCGCTTTCAGCCTGCGGCTTTCTCTCCGCCACAAGGACCACATGAGAAAAACGTAAAGTATCAGTTTTCACATTGGGTGAAGAAGGAACAACGAGGTGGGGTTTTTTTTTGGGGGGGGGATGTATGTACCCCTTCCTCGGAAAGAAAGATAGCTTTCTTATGGAAACCGTCTCAAGGGAATATCTGAATCAGGGGGTCTCCAACCTTGGCAACTTTAAACCTGGCGGACTTCAACAGAATTCCCCAGCCAGCTTTGCTTTGCTGGGAGTTGAAGCCCTCCAGGCTTAAAGTAGACAAGGTTGGAGACCCCTGATCTGCATGGTGTTCACATAAGAGGAGGAGTGGATCCCACTTGTCTGCTGCCCCAGAAGGAAGGACCGGAACCAAGGAACTTACATTACAAGGATGCTAATTGAGGGTAGACATCTGGAGGGACTTCCTGACCAAGAAGCCATCAACCGATTAGACAAACCAATCGGTTCCCATTGACTGCACATCTTCAGATGGAAGCTTGGATGGTCTTTTATCGGGTAGGTTGTAATAAGATTCTGTCCTGAGCAGGAGGTTAATCTAGAAAACGTATATGGTCACTTCCAACTCTGATTCTATGACTAAGCAGTTATGAAGAGCAACTTGCTAGTTTGCTTTCTGTAAATCACTAACATCATAGCTGTCATTTTGTGTATCAACAAAGCTTCCTTGCAGCCATTATTCTGGGAGAAGACTTACAACATTGGAGGAGGAGGAGGAGGAGGGGGAAGAAATCACTACATATTATGTTGGTGGTGACGCTCAATAATCACACAGATGGATCCTCCTCAGGACAATCTGTCCGTAACCTCTCAACACTTCCGATGAACCCACCAACAGAAGATTTAATTAAGAAAATTCTAGAATGCGCTGAGATGGATAAACTCACAAAAGAAATCAAAGAAGAAGATACAGAATATTTTAAGGTCTGGTGTAGATGGTATCAGTGGTTAGAAAATAGGAAAGATAAGAAAACTGAATAATAGGGTAGACTCTAGATGAAATAAAGGAAGATAGATCTTAAAGTAGAATAAGATAGAATTAAAATATGTATATATAGTTAGAAAGGACCGCTCTGAATAGCTGATAAGAAATAGTGATATGCATATAAATGTCATATGTTTGTCTTATTTTTTAATGTGTTCAAATAAAAAACTTTTAAAAAAACACTTCCAATGGTCAACCTATGGCTGCTCTAATCAAATCCATCTACCTTCCTACTGGTCGCCTCCTTCTTCTCTTTCCTTCCACTTTTCTCAGCATTATAGACTTTCAAATCCATCTACTCCCCACCTTCCTATTCTGGAAGCATAAAAGGATACACATGGTAAGCATTCTCTACACTGGCACATTTCCACCTCTGGTTTAACCCTGAAAATCTTGAGGAAAAACCTGCTGGGCTTCCAACCGCTTAGTCGATAAACTGTGTATCCAGATGGCACTACGCAAGTGTTTTTTTAAAAAAATAAATAAATAAATAACTCACAACCGTCAGATCAATAATTCTGGCAGGAGATAAGCACAAACACGTTCATGGTTAGCCGTATGACAAATTGCCAGACCACCACCACAATCACCGAGGAGTCAGCTGGATTTGGGCAACGACACAACAGGCGTTTCGGAAGGCTCACAATATTGGCTGGGGCATCGGTGCTGCAGCTGCAAGAGCAGCTGGATTTCGATTTAATGCCTGCATTTTTTCCTCCCGTCCCTCCAGGCACAAAGTTAAGTTGTCTGCAGCCCGTTCTGAGTTCTTTTCCTGGATGACGACAACCCCAAGCCAAACTTACATTTCAAGGAAAAAAAAGAAAAAAAAAGGGGGGGGGGAAAGAGTAGCGAGGCTACAGCTAAGTCGTTTAATGAAACCATCCCAGTAAATGGGTTTTCCTTCTACCCTGCAGCTCTCAAAAGTTATAGGTTGCAGGCTTTTTAAAAAACTCACTCTCCTGAGTGTAAAAACTCCCAAATTGTAGACGTTCGGTTTCTAGCATTGATTGCAGAGGTAGGGCAAGGGGCTGGGATAAGCCACCCAACAAAAGCACAAGCAGTCGACTTACAACAATTCACTTAGTTTGAACTTGCAATGGACTTGAATAAAGTAACTGGTGATCATTTTTCCACACTTACGACCGTTGCAGTATCCCCACGGTCACGTGATCAAAAGTCAAATGCTTGGCAACTGACTAGTACTTATGACAGTTGCAGTGTCCTGGGGACATGTGATCCCCCTTTTTTAACCTTCTTCAAAGCCGCAATGGAGAAGCCAGAGTAATTTAACAATCATGTTACTAACTTCACAACTGCTGTGAGTCACTCAACGAAGGGTGGTACAATGGGGCAAAAATCCATTTGCAACTGTCTCGCTTAGCAACATTAAGCTCAATTGTGGTCGTAAGTTGAGCATCCGTCGAGCTGTCCAGATATTTTTTTGACTCTAGACACACAACAGCCTCAGAAAATAAGCTCATGGCCAAGATTTATTGGAGCAGTCTATGAATTATAATCTGCTTCAGGAGGCGGGCCAACCGTTCCCTTCAGTTAGAAATTATATCTACACCCAAGGTTGTATGTGTTAAAGGGTGTAGCTATAAACAGAATTAAACCACAGCAGGAGAAACTGCTTTTAATAACGGCTTTATTAACAGGGGCCATTCAGAAAACAGTTGGGGTGATAAGGCAAGGGTGGATATATGGTTGAGGCTGAGATGGTTAAACCCCCGCAATGCAATCAAAAAGTCTCCAAGCAGAGCCAAGGTTGAGCCTTCAGAACCCGTAACTTTCCTTGAAGATTACTTTGAAGGTTAGGTGCCTCTCCTGTGTGTGGTCCTGATCTTGTTAATTTTCTGGGAAGTCTTCAGGATTTGCTCTTTTCTTAAGACATGGGGGACAAGGTTGTTAAGAGTTTCTAGGGTTGTAATTGTGATCATTTATAGGAACCTCCTTGACGTTTGTTGAATTTATTGACATTTGTTGACAGCCAGTTTGGTGTAGTGGTTAGGACACCAAGCTAGAAACCAGGAGACTGAGTTCTAGTCCTGCCTTAGGCTTGGTGACTTAGGGCCAGTGGTGAAATCCTCCGCGGATCGCCACTGGTTTGCTGCCCACACATGCACGGTGCGCCAAATGCACACGCAGCATGCACACGCAGCACACACCAAAAGCATGCTGCGCGTGCATGCACAGCACACACTAAACACGTGCTTCACATGGAAAAAGAAGTCTTCAATGGGTAAGTAGAACAGCGAGGGAGGGAAACAGCTGTGCCGTGCGATTTAGCTTCACTAGAAAGTTGGATTTCCTGCTTTTTAGTGAATATAAACCATGCAGCACAGCTGATTGTTGAAAATACCGGTTCGAATGAACCGATAGCTTTTTCTAACTACTGGCTTGCCCGAACCGGTAGTTTTTATCACTATTGGTTCGCCTGAACCGGAGCGAACAGGTAGCATTTCACTCCTGCTTTGGGTCAATTACCAGGAGACGGTGAATTCTAATCCAACCTTAGGCATGAAAACCAACTGGGTGATGTTGGGCCAATCACCAGGAGACAACAACTTTTAGTCCTGCCTTAGCCATGAAAGCTAGCTGGGTGATTTGGGGGCCAATCAGCAGGAGATCATGAATCCCTCTGTCTCTGCCCAACCCACTTCACAAGGGTTGTTGTTGTGGGGAAAATAGAAAGAGGAAAGGTATAATGTGTGTTCCCTGTTTCACTTTACTTATAAAGTAATGAAAGTAGGATTAAAAAAAGAAATCTAATAAGAAAATCTAATAATAATAATGTTCCTCAAGCTTTCTCCCCACGGTCACGCCACTCCTGCTCCGATTCCTTCCCCCCCCCGCCCCGCCCCGCTCCAAAGTGATCCTTCTCTCCTTTGACTTGAAACCAAAGAGTGTGCCCATCACTCACCCTCTTGCTGGAGTGCCAGGCCACTTTCCCCCCAAGTCTCCAGCGATTACTTAAATTAAACACACCCAGCTGCTTCCACTTAGAGCCTCTTGAGCCTGGAGACCCCCCCACCCGCCACCCATCTTAGCGCAGCGAAAAGGGGGAGGGTGGAGGATCGGCGTCAGATCCCCAGCGATCTGGTTCCCCTCCCCTCCCGCCCACTAGAAATGCGGCAAGGGGAGAGAGAATGCAACCAGGAACCATGCTGATTTATTTCGTCCAAGGCGCTCCTGGCAGGCAGCAGGGAGGGAGGGGTGTGTGTGTATGTGTGTGTGTGTGTGTGTGTGTGTGTGTATGTGTGTGTGTGTCCTCGGAAAGCCGGCCTCATGTGCGGCTTGTGCTGGGAAGAACAATGCTCCCATTCTCCGGCCTCATTCGCAGCCACCCTGCGCACAGAGCATGCCCTGTTGAAAATCAGCTGGTGCGCGATGTTCGGCTGATATAAGGTTACCCCCTTTGAATGGCAGGCTGTGCCAAGCCCAGACAGTGCCAGCTCCATTATTTACATACACCCTTTCAGCAGGAACAAAGCAGGAGAACTAGTTTATTACTCCGAGCTGGATGGCTTGAGAGAGGAGTTGGCTTGCAAGGGAGGGAGAGAGGAAGACAGGAGGAAGGAAAGCAACAGAAGATGATGGTTCAAGGAGAGGATCAGTCAGACACTCTACCCAACAAGGAGAGGCTCAACCTGGCCCAGACTGTTTGGAGGCCTCCAGGCGTGCCTTGCTAAGGCTCATCCTTCCAAAGCAAATGTCCACCCATCTTAAAGCTCCCACGGTTAAGAAACACTGGTCTAGGAGCTACTCTGAGGACCTTAGGTAAAGGTAAAGGTTCCCTTCGCACATACGTGCTAGTCGTTTTGACTCTAGGGGGCGGTGCTCATTTCCGTTTCAAAGCCGAAGAGCCAGCACTGTCCAAAGACGTCTCCGTGGTTATGTGGCTGGCATGACTCAACGCCAAAGGCGCACGGAACGCTGTTATCTTCCCAACAAAGGTGGTCCCTATTTTTCTACTTGCATTTTTTACGTGCTTTCGAACTGCTAGGTTGGCAGAAGCTGGGACAAGTCACAGGAGCTCACCCCGTTAGGCACTAGGGATTCGAACTGCTGAACTGCCGACCTTTCGATTGACAATCTCAGCGTCTTAGCCACTGAGCCACCCCGTCCCTTCTGAGGACTTAGTAACCAAATAACAGAATTGGAAGGGATCTACTCCAACCCCCTGCTCAAGGAGGAGATCTTTCTGGATGAAATGCAAGCTGTAAAATGTTTTTTTTAAAAAAAACCTTGGTTTTGGCCCTGCTGACTACTAACCCAATTAGTTGCTTAGGCTTATAAAGACACAACTCTGGTATTCTACATTCAGTGGACACATGGCCCCGAATGGCTAAAAATAATTGAATATATACATATTCCTCTCACCTACCATCTCTGGTAAAGAAACTTGTTCTCCACACAGAGGAATTTTATATTATCACTAGCAGAGAGTATTTGTAGCTCATGGTTGAAATGAGGTCTCCTTGGCACTCTCTGAGCTTCGTGGTTTTCTTGCAGACATTTCGTTACCCAACTAGGTAACCTCATCAATGGTTGAAAGTAATGGATTTTGCAGAGAAGAGGAGGAGGAGGAGGATGACGGTGGGGTTCTTGGTGCTTTCTGAGCTTGGTTGTTTTCTTGCAAATTTCATGACCCAACTTAGTAAATTATCATCAGTGCTAGAAGGGAGAGGAGGAGGAGGAGGAGGAGGAGGAGGAGGAGGAGGAGGAGGAGGAGGAGGAGGAGGAGGAGGAGGAGGACTGTGAGGTCCTTGGTGCTATCTCAGCTTGGTTGTATTCTCACAGACGTTTCATTACTCAACTAGGTAACCTCATCAGTGCTGCAAGGGAGTGGGGTTTGCAGGGAGGAGGAAGACTGTGAGGTCTGCCTCCCTTTAAACCTCACACCTTCTAGCATTGATGATGTTACTTCGTTGGGTAATGAAACATCTGCAAGAAAACAGCCCAGCTCAGAGACCAATCAAGTACCGCACAATCTGTACATTGTATTGTTTACGTCAGAGGATGCGTGTCACACACAGGGCATGAAGCACCCGATCTCTCTGCTAAAGACCAAATCCTCCCTCCATTCACCCTTTCATGCATAGGTATGTTCAGTCCACAGCTACCAAAAATCTTTTGAAAGATGGGCAACGGGGGAGGGGGAGAGATCCTTTCCTGGCTTCTGATTCGCTTTGCCCTTCCTGTTCTCCCTCCCCCACCCGTCACCTTCCCACCAACTCAGATCTGGTGCCACGGAAGCGGATCCCCACTCTCTTTCTAAATTGCTACCCGGGGATGCTGGCTGGCTTGTTCCTACCGCTGCAGAGAACCTGAAAGAGGAAACACCCCCACTCTGCCTCCCCTTCTTGCTTGTCAGAACGTCTTCTTTCTGTCATCCAGCCTCAAATCTCTTGTGACAAGAGAGGCGGCTTTGCGAAGCTGCCCTGCATCAACCCAGCGCATGAAGAGCAGAGAATTATTCTGGCCACGCTCCAAGGAAAGAGGGCGGAAGAAGCTGGGAGGGGAGAGAAAGGAAGGACCGGGAGCAACCCCAGATAAGATCAAGCCGCCTTGCAAACGGTAGCTGTGCGCCTGGAGCTGGCAAGGGAGAAAGAAATCTTATTTTCCAAATGCTGGGAACACTAGACAGTTACCAAGGAGCAGGCCATCGAGTCTGTGGAGCAAAGGGCACTTGGGGGAATTGAAGGGAGTTCATAAAGACCCTTCTCGGAGACCCTTCCCTGAAAAGGCCAGACAAAAAGGCTTAAAACAGTGGTTCTCAACCTGTGGGGTCGGGACCCCATTGGGGGTCGCCTAAGACCATCAGAAATATGGGAAGTATACTTGCGAGTCGAAGGATCGCGCTCCAATGGTTGACTCCACAAGCCAGCTGCAGGCTCTTCAAATCGCTAGCCGAATTCGGCTTCAGGCGCGATGAATTAAAAAAGAGAGGAATCTTTGCTCTGATGTCTCCCTCTCAAGCCAGCTGCAATCACTCCCAATCGCTAGCCTAATCTGACTTCAGGCGGCGATAAACTTAATAGGGGAGGAGTCTCCGCTTTAATGCCTCCGTCCTCAAGGCAATCGCAAGCAGTTCAGATCGCTAGCCAATACGGCTTCAGGCGCGATAAATTCAAAACGAAAATAATTTTACGGTTGGGGTCGCCACATCGTGGGGAATTGTATTAAAGGGGTCGCAGCACTATAAAGGTTGAGAACCACTGGCTGAAAAGGAAGTCACCCTGCAGGCCTCAAATCAGTGGTGAAATCATCCACGGGTAACCACCGGTTTGCTCCCTGAGCATGTGCGGTGCTCACCAGATGCGTGTTGCACGCCCACATGTACAGCGCATGCCAGACACATGCTGCGCACTTGCACATGTACAGTGTGCACCAAACATGTGCTTTGCACGGAAAAAGAAGCAATTTGAAGGTAAGTAGAACAGCGAGGGGGGGGAAACAGCTGTGTTGTTTAGCGATTTAGATTTGCTAGAAATTAGGATTTCCTGCTTTCATAACATAACGTAACATAATAACAGAGTTGGAAGGACCTTGGAGGTCTTCTAGTCCGACCTCCTGCCCCGGCAGGAAACTCTACACCATTTCAGACAAATGGCTATCCAACATTTTCTTAAAAATTTCCAATGTTGGAGCATTCGCAACTTCTGGAGGCAAGTTGTTCCACTGATTCATTGTTCTAACTGTTAGGAAATTTCTCCTTAGTTCTAGGTTGCTTCTCTCCTTGATTAGTTTCCACCCATTGCTTCTTGTTTTACCCTCAGGTGCCTTGGAGAATAGTTTGACTCCCTCTTCTTTGGGCAACCCCTTTCTAGCGAATATAAATCGCGTGGCACAGCTGATCGTCTGAAATACCGTTTTGGATGAACCAGTAGCTGGTTCTCCCGAACCGGTGCGAACCAGTAGGATTTCACCACTGCCTCAAATGTGATTTAGGCTGGGGAGTGTTGGGACCTCAGCCCCGGAGATCGGGTACAATTGAACTCATTAAAATTTTTAAATGTTTGGCTTGAGTTACGATAAAATGTATTTTCAGGGCTGTGGGGTTTGATCGGGACATACTAATATGCCTTCCTTCTATTTTTCCCATGACAACAACCCTGTGAGGTGGGCAGGGCTGAGAGAGAGAGACTGGCCCAAAGTCACCCAGGTAGCTTTCATGCCTAAGGCAGGACTAGAATTCCCAGTCTCCTGGTGATTGGCCCAAAGTCACCCCATAGGGCCTCTGTGGCTCAGACTGGTAAGACAGTCTGTTATTAACACAGCTGCTTGCAATTACTGCAGGTTCTAGTCCCACCAGGCCCAAGGTTGACTCAGCCTTCCATCCTTTATAAGGTAGGTAAAATGAGGACCCAGATTGTTGGGGGCAATAAGTTGACTTTGTATATAAATATACAAATAGGATGAAGACTATTGCTAACATAGTGGAAGCCGCCCTGAGTCTTCGGAGAAGGGCGGGATATAAATGCAAATTAAATAAAATAAAAAAAATAAAAAAACTGGCTTTCCTGCCTAAGGCAGGACTAGAACTCACTGTCACCTGGTGATTGGCCCAAAGTCACTCCGCTGGTTTTCCTGCCTAAGGCAGGACTAGAACTCACTGTCACCTGGTGATTGGCCCGAAGTCACTCTGCTGGCTTTCCTGCCTAAGGCAGGACTAGAACTCACGGTCTCCTGGTGATTGGAGCAAAGTCATGCAGCTAGCTTTGATGCCTAAGACAGCACTAGAATGCACTGTTTCCTTGCGATTAGTCAAAATCCCCCAGCCAGCTTTCATGCCTAAAGCAGGACTAGAACTCACAGTCACTTAATTTCTAGCCTGGTAACCACTAGATGAGATCTTCTCTTCTGACCCAACACTTTGGTCAATAGTACACCACGAAAGTTTTCTTGTCTTTTAGGATGACTAAAAGGTCAGAGGTGGCAGTGGTACCACTAATTTTTTCTATCAAGCATTTTTCCCATGCTCCCTGACTGGGTCTCACTTCTAATCTGAAAAAAAGAAAAAGAAAAGAAAAACTATGAAAATCATTTCCTCGACTCTTCCTGTGGCTTCGAACAGCAGCTACCAGAAGT
The DNA here is from genome assembly GCF_028640845.1 of Ahaetulla prasina. Lineage (NCBI taxonomy): Eukaryota > Metazoa > Chordata > Lepidosauria > Squamata > Colubridae > Ahaetulla > Ahaetulla prasina. The sequence continues at coordinate 7,996,351 of NC_080553.1, read as the reverse complement.
CACAGCACCTAGTCCTCCACAATTTCACCCCTAAATTCATTCAAGACTGATGCACTGCAGTCAAAATCTTTTCCAGACTTTTTAAAAAATAATAATTCCAAAGCACGGTCTCTTCTAACATACAGAATGAGAAGAGCAGGAAGGAAATGCCAAAAACGTATCCTTAGCCACCTCCCCTATTCCTAATCAAAGTTTTTAAAAAATAAACCAGGTTGCCGTTCCCCTAATGTTTCCCAAACTCCAAATGCAAGAATAGTTTTAAAATCAGGTAGAGATTCTCAGTCATCCAGGTCATGGTTGTCCCAAAGGTGCTTTTTCAGGAGCCAACTGGACTTTCTTGCTTTTTCTTTTGAAGACGTTTCATTACTCATCCAAGAACATTATCCAGCTCGGACAGGATAGTGGGGAATGGAAGGATTTATATTCCTTGCAGACAGCTGGTCATCTGCATCCTTTTTAGAGAGGCGTTGAGGCCACTTGGAGATTTATCTGTGTCCTCAGGGTCACCTGAGTGGTGCTCCTGGTTCCTGTAGTCTGCAATTTTTCCTCTGGAAATCCATTCCTACTCCCACACCATTCAAAGGGTGTTCATCCCAAATTGTATAGCTAAAACTGTAGAGATTCTCAGTCATCCAGATGATAGTTGTCCCAAAGGTGATTTTTCAGGAGGCAACGGAACTTTCTTGTTTTTTCTTTTGAAGATGTTTCGCTTCTCATCCAAGAAGCTTCTTCAGCTCTGACTGGATGGTGGGGAATGGAAGGATTTATACTCCTTGCAGACAGCTGGGCATTACAATTCTTTTTAGAGGGTCGTTGAGGCTGCTTGGGGGTTTATGGAGGTTTTAAAACCAGGCTAGTAGGTAACGCGTCTACAGATGTGTGCCGTTTCTTTCTCTGTTTCTCTTTCTTTTTCTTTTTTTCCTAAGCAGACGACGACAGTTGTCACCGTACATCAAGCCTTTTGTCACAGGCAAAATACTGCTTTGTTCCAATCCTGTCTTCACTTTCTTACTGATGAATTAATGAGGACATTTTTCCTTTTTTATCCACCTCAGCTGCAAGACAGCAGATCACAGGAGAGAGAGAGAGAGAGAGAGAGAGAGAGAGAGAGGGAGGGAGGGAGGGAGGGAGGGAGAAGGAAGCACTGAAAGGAAACAGGTTTTGCCACTTACAAACTCAGAGGAGGAAGAAACAACAAAAAAGGCTGCGATTGTAGCCACAAACTAGGTTTTGTAGTCTTGTAGTTTAAAATACCAGATTAATATGAGCAAAAGAACAGCTGGGTGGAAAGAGACTAGGATTCATCTACCACTTGACACAGTGGCTCAGTGGCTAAGACGCTGAGCTTGTCGATCGAAAGGTCAGCAGTTCAGCGGTTCAAATCCCTAGTGCCGTGTAACGAGGTGAGCTCCCGTGACTTGTCCCAGCTTCTGCCAACCTAGCAGTTTGAAAGCACATAAAAAATGCAAGTAGAAAAATAGGGACCACCTTTGTTGAGAAGGGAACAGCATTCCATGCGCCTTTGGCGTTGAGTCATGCTGGTCACATGATCACCAAGACGCCTTCAGACAGCACTGGCTCTTCAGCTTTGAAACGGAAATGAGCACTGCCGCCTAGAGTCGGGAATGACTAGCACGTATGTTCGAGGGGATCCTTTACCTTTTACCTTACCACTTGAAGGCTTCGTTAGTTGGCTAGTTAAACAAGAACCTTTCTTTCCACCTATTTCTGGCAATCAAAACCTGTTTATTTTTCAAATTGCAGGGAGAAAAAAGCTCATTCATTCTATCTCTCCCAAACAGCTGGAAAAGAAGCTTGAGACAGGGAGAGATCAGGATGATGGGAAATGGGTTCCCTACCCTCAAAGATTTCTTTCTTTCTTTTTTTCCACCCTTCTTTTTCTTGGCTGAATGGGCAGCTGCTTTCTGAAAAGAATTCAGCACCTGGTCCTTTTCTGAATGCGGTGGACTGAAGGGGAATTAAAAAAATAAGATAAATAACTGGTAGAATTTGCAGAGAAACTGCAATTTGTGTAGGGTTTTTTTTAATACCTTTCTTTTCAATTAGAGAATAGGACACTCGGGGATGGACAGAGAGGGCTCAAGTGTACAGTTCTTGGCTCAGGACTTTGAAAGACGCAAATCTGGAAGAGTGACAAAGAAGGGAAGTGAGATAAAAGGAAAGGTTACAAGTTGTGAACTGCATGATCAAGAATTGAAAGCAATGGGGGGGGGGAGGGGAGAGGAGAACTGAGCCAAGGGATAATTTCTTATCTTGCAACTTCCTCTACCTTAGAGAGGATTTATTGTGCCAAAGAAACCAAAACAGCTGTTGTGGTCCGTCAGCAGCCAGCGGAGTTGACAATGGAGACAGCGATGAGGCTGAGGTGAGGCCAGGGCCATTGGGGAGTGAGGTGCGGACTCCAGAGCCTCCAGAGACTGACAATAGTGAGGCAGAGGAACAGGAGGAGCCTGTTCCTAATGCATGCATGAGAAGAGCTGCCAGAAGGCAAGAGCAGCTCAAGCAAAGAGGACAACTCGGGAGTAAGGCCAGGAGACGATTGGCCCCTCCCATAAGGCTTAAAACAAACCAGTAACAGTGTTTGGGCTTTGCCAGAAAACAACATTGGTAGCTTCGTCTTCTGCTTCATCTACATCTTGCATTTATTTTTGTGACTTCTGAACATTTGCCAAGAAGGGCCTTTGGCAGTTTGCCTAATTGGACCAAGGTTTGCAATAGAACTGAGGAATTTGTGTTGGAAGGAATTTGTTTTGAGTTGAACTACGCTGGGAATGAAGTAATTCTCAGCTGTTCGAATAAAGTTTGTTTGTTTTTTCTTTCAAGGGCTGAGTTTCCTACTACTTACTTAGACCTGGGTCACAACAACAGCATCCTAACCAGACCTTGGAAAGCCAGCAGAAATGTGGGGGGATAAGCTCATTAAACATACCAAGCTCCACAACCGGGAAACCCATGAGCAGTCAATCCCTTCCAACCCAATCGAAGATGCCCGTCAATCAAGCGATCAAATCAGGACAGCACTATTTGCAGTGGTCTGTACTGGGCCAAGCTGGATTCAGCAGAGAAGCATGAAGAACAAGGAAAAAACAAATGCATTTCAGTCTTAACTGCTAAAAGAGACATTAGCCCTGCAGTTAAACCAGGAGAAAGAGGTTCAAAAAGATTCCCAGAGACTCAGAGATAGTTATCAATAAATGAAAGGTGGAGTTTATTTATTCTGTATCTCAACCACCTTTTCTATTAATTAAACCTAGCATGGAACTCTGACAATCGTGCCTCACTTCTGGGGTGTTGATCTTGAGAAGGGCATCCAACTTGGGAAAACTGCCTAATTATATCAAAGTAGGGTTAGGCTAAATGCCCATAGCAATAAACCAACAAGCAAATTGTTCCATCAGGTTTAAAAACAAACTCTTTGTTCTGCCTACATATGATTCTACACAGCTTTCGTGTTGCTCCGAACCCACCCATCCTTTTATTGCTAAGCTAGAAAGTCCCAATACATTTATTTCTCCAGCAAGTATCTTGATTGCCTCTTTAGTACTTTTGAAAGTTTTTGATTGATTAACTGATTTACTTTGACATCTAACCAATTGTGCCAATCGAGTTTGCCATGGTCACTTTCCAACATTTCTGTGGAGATAAATCTAATCTAAATAAACTTTGTAGCATCTTCTAGGTCCACCCTCCTTAAAACTGGTATTCTCCAAACCAGGGGTTTAAAGACACTGTGCTTGCCAGCTGGAAAGGGTTTGAGACCCGAGTGTTATGTGATGGGGTGAGCTCCCGTTCCTTGCTCCAGCTCCTGCCCACCTAGCAGTTCGAAAGCATGCAAATCAGGGGTGAAATCCAGCAGGTTCTGGAGAATCTGTATTGGAAATTTTGAGCAGTTCAGAGAACCGGTAGCAAAAATTTTGAGTATTTCGGTGAACCGGCAAATACCACCTCTGGCTGGTCCCACAGTGGGATAGGAATGGAGATTTTGCAGTATCCTTCCCCTGGAGTGGGGTGGGAATGGAGATTTTGCAGTATCCTTTCCTTGCCACGCCCACCAAGTCCCACCCACCAAGCCACACCACACCCATCAAGCCACACCCACAGAACCGGTAGTAAAAAAAAAATTGGATTTCACCACTGATGCAAATGCGAGTACCACTTCGGGTACCACTTCGGTGGGAAGTAATAGCGCTCCATGCATCTCAATGTATAGACATGTTGGCCACATGACCCCAGAAGTGTCTTCAGATGGCACTGGCTCCCTTGGCTAAGAAAGGGAGATTAGCGCCATGGCCTAGTGGCCTAGAGTCAAACATAACTGGACAGCGGAAACTTCTACAATCTCGCCAGCTTCAATGTTGGAAATCAATATCTGGACAGCTCTGACCGATCTCCTTTGCTGGATTCAAACAATCTTACCTGGGCTAAATTAAATCTTCTCAACTGTTACGAGACCTGATAGATTTAATTCCTGCCCATTTATTTCCATTAATCTACTGACACTGCACTTCAAAAAAATTAAAAAAACCTTTTCCTCAATTTCCTTCTATTTCTCATTCCAAACCATCCATCAAGATACATTTTTTTTCCTTAAAAGAGACATCAGAAAGATTTAGCAGTTGAGCCACCAACCTTCAAAGACTTCGGATATCATATTTCTCATCAGCAAATATTGGAAGAACAGAAGACACAAGCCATTGCATTTTACTATTCACTTCAGCATGTCATAAATCTGTTCCCAATACGTAAATCAATAATTTGCTGGAGTTAGCCTTGTCCCTGTCGGTGAATTACTTAGTTTTCTGGCAACCCGGGAGGAAAAAAAAAAGATGTTTAAATTGTGCATTACAGAAACCAGGAACTATCGACTCTGCAAAGGACGGACTGCAAAAACTCACATCTGCAACAGAATGTGGAATATGCTTTTTCTCCTCAATTGTATACCTCAATTGTCTTCAGGAAGCATCTGGTTCCTAAAACTACAGTGCGGGGACTTTCCATTAAGTGGGTAGAATCAATAAATAAAGTGCTGCATGTATGCATATATGGTGGTAATAAAATGTTTTTTTCCCTTCAACGTATAAATTGTAGTGGGGGAAAAAAAACGAAACAAAACAAAATTTACCTTCCAGTAAATATTAATTTGTGCAGAAGTTCAAGTATGGAAGCCTTTGTTTTGCAAATACCTCCACATTCCTAATTATCTTCTTTGGCTTTGTAGAAGTAAATTGTACTCCAGTACTAACTAAGGAGCTAGAGCAGGGGTGTCCAAACTTGGCCCTTTGGAGAGTGGTGGACTTCAACTCCCAGAATTCCCCAGCCAGCATGAGCTATAAATTTAAGCAAGTTGCTAGTTGGAGAATTCTGGGAGTTGAAGTCCACCACTCTTCAAGGGGCCAAGTTTGGACATCCCTGGGCTAGAGGATATGTGCAATCTGCATGTCGGAAGCATAGCATGTGCATGTTGAAAGCACTGCATAAGAACTCCCTAACTTAACCTGTAGAATGTTACTAGCTGGTTTTTCAAAGAGTGTTCTCAAACACTCATTCTACCTCCTCCTAATCCAAAACACTTCTATAATTTCCACAATCGTCCTGAGACTGTGCCTTCCTGGTTGTTCTTAAGAGTCATACTTTGCTCTCTTCTCTGTTTTACTAAGCTCTAACCTGTGTTTTGAAGTAATTATGTGCACATTCTCATTAGCACTAGTACTATACGGTCTGCAGGACTTCAACAATGCTGCATTCCTTGGATACCAAGTGTGCAACAACCTACGCCTGGATAAATAGGCCTACATTTGTGCAAACCTGCAGCGTCTTTTGCAATACAGATAGTCCTCAACTTATGACACAAAGGGAGTCTGCCCATTACAGTCAGTCAGAAGTGGGGAACTATTGGCCCTTTTATGACTTGTGGACTTCAACTCCCAGAATTCCTGAGACAGATAGTTCCCCATCCTTGCAGTAAGTCGTGACGGTCGCAAAGCAAGTCACCACATGACTGACTCATTTTTGCAACCTTTTTGTTTTTGGGCGACTATTAAGCAAAGCCATTGTTTGGTTAGTTAGCCAGAAGAAAATTTTGTGATATTGCAAATGGTTGAAAAGAAGAGACCAACTGCCAAGCGCCCATTATGCCAAGCGCAGTCATGGGGGGAGGCAACCACTGGAACTTTGGACTCAGGTTATAAGTACCATGGGGGAGGGGGGAAAATGTCAGAACTTCAAATGGTCACTAAGCAACCGGTCAGAAGTGAAGGACCATCTGTCTTGAGATCAAGAGACTGCTGAGCTGCCTCAAGTCGGAGGCCAAATCCCCTTGGTGGATTTGTCCATGCACAAAATCTTAGCTGGCCTCCAATTGTTTGCCTTTCTGTTTCTCACGGAATGCAACTCGCATTGTGAGACCTAGAATTGGGCACTACAGACCTGAAACATGCCCACTCCCCAAATAAACTGCCCAGGGATGAAATGCTACCGGTTCGGGCCAGTTCTCCTGAACTGGTAGTAAAAAATGCTACTGGTTCAGGCAAATTGGTATTTCCAACGATCAGCTGGGCGATGATCAGCTGTGACGCCCGATTTATATTAGCTAGAATCGTCGGATTTCCTGCTTTCTAGCTAATCTAAATCGCGTAGCACAGCAGATTCCCCCCCCCCCTTGCTGTTCTACTTAACTTTGCAGACTCGGAAGGCTTCAAAATGTTCCTTTTTTTTTAGTCCTGCGCAGGCAAATTCCAGCACGTTTGATGTTTCAGACACCTGAACCAGTGCATGAATTCACACCTGAAATCCTTCCAATCTCTAGGCCGGTGCGAAAACCCACATTTGTATCCCAATCTAGCTTTACCTACACAGGTGAACTTCCCTCCTTCTCTGCGCTGCACCAGCCTAAACTTGGTAAGAAACATCTGCATCCCTTTAGCAGGAAGCCCTTGAGGATAAAAACACCAGCCACTTGAACAATTGCACAGGGTTGATCAATATCCCTGTCAAAAAAATCAAAAGTCGGCTCCCTCCTCCTCGCTAATTTGACTTCGCTTGTGGATTTTATTATTTTATTATAAATAATAATATTTATTATTTAGTGTTTTATTTATTTTATTATGCAAGAGCAGCAAGCAGACCATGGAGGCGGTGAAAGCACCAGCACTGGCCACAGCCAGGCCGGGCGTGTGTCTCGGGGCAGAGAGAAAGTTGTACATCTCCCTGAGCGACCGAGGTGCGTGTGGTGCCCACAAGGGGCAAGTACAAGGCTGCTTTGCTCTGGCTCTGGAATGTGGAGTAAGTCTCCATCCACCACTGTCACCCTTACCTTCTCAGGCGAGGAGTGACTAGGAGGGCAGGCCGAGGGGTGGGGCCAGCCAGTGGTGGGATCCAGTTCAACAGGGAGCCACAGCAAGGGGCCCAAAGAGCCGCATGCAGCTCCAGAGCCGCGGGTTGCCGATACCCGGACTAGACAGTCACCTGTCGGAAATGGTATAGGTTCTCCTGCTTGAGCAGGGGGCTGGACTAGAAGAAGTCCATGGTTCCTTCCAGCTCTTTTCTAATTCTAATTCTAATTCTTAGATTTATCTCCCATTTTAGCTGTACAGCACATCCGATTTCTCTGTCCAACCACCACTTTGAAACCATAGGAATTGGCCTCAAATCATCCATGGCTTGGCATCAGGTTGACCCCAAATCCCTCAAACTTCATCTAATGCTTTTAAATCAAGATATTTGCAAATATCTATCTATCTATCTATCTATCTATCTATCTATCTATCTATCTATCTATCTATCTATCTATCTATCGGAACCCCGCTTTCACCCTCCTTAAAGCTTTCCTTCGAATCCTGTTCTTGCCTATTTCCTTTACTTGGTTCCTCTAAAAAAAAGCAACCCCTTTGTGTTAGGAGCACAAAAGGTTAATTATGCTGCTGTTGTCAGATCAACAGAGAAGCTGCCAGAAGGGACTGCCACACCCCCAATGTTAGCAGCTGTTGACCCAAATATAACATGGCCAGGGGGGAAAACACACACATACACACACACACCACACAATTGCACCTACTTCTCTAGAAACAACAGTTTGCTCCTGAAATTAGGACGTTACTGGATTGGGAGATGGCAGGTTGGAAGCCTTTCTGGATTCCAGCAGATTCTACCTGTTCTTGAGGTAGCTGCCTTCTCCACCTCTCCTTTCCAAATACGGTCTGTGCGGGAGCTGCATTCAGTGGCTGAAAGCCGGGCAGATCGTTTGGATAAGGGTTACTGAGCATTATAGTATTATGAGCAGCCTGCACAAGGGATTAAAAATGTACAAGCACAGATTTGCTTTGGGGGAATAGGAAGGAGTCCCATCCAGTTTTGAGGCTTCTTCAGAAGGAGTGTTCAACACAAAGCGGTTCTTATGTAGAATGGAAGCTGAAATGTGGTTTCGTTTGGCTCCTGGCTTAGCTTTTTTTTTTCTTTTTCTTTTTTTTTGTGAAAAGCCAGTCACCATAGCTAGGTCAGACCATGGAGTCTTCATTAATAAGTGAATGAAACTTGGATTGTCTCCCGATTCTTTTTATGGTTGGTTACAAGATCAGAAAATAGATCTTGCCCTTGGCAGCCTCGCCATGCTTGGCAGATCAGCTGGAGTCACTTTTTGCTAACTTTCTGCATTCGTCCAATCCGAAGCTCACCGACAGAGTCTGGTTTGTGGTTCAAGAAAGGATTTTTTAGTGCAAATTCCCTAGCCACCCCCAAGATTTAGTCGTGCACATATTTTGGAGAGTTGTCATTTGCAAACCTGTTTACCTATTTCGGACAGTTCTCATTTGCAGGTAGAAAACCGGCTTTTTAAAATATGACCTTAAAAGTTTCTGCAGGAAAAGCAGTGTTGTTCAACAAATCATCCAGGTTGGCAGAAACATTTCTGGAGTTCTTATCGTTAATTACACAGACTTCATTGTTTCGTGCAACTGTTACATATACTTTTGTAGGTAGCCACAACATGAACTGCGGTTCAACATCTTTTTTTTTTTCCCCTTCCTGTTCATTTTTCTTTCGACTACCCAAGATCTGGCACCTAGCCCCAGCATCGGGACTTAAAATAATTTTGTACAGCACATTAACATCCAAGGTCAGGCTTGACAAATCTTGCAAAAGCCAACCCAGATGGGATTTGGTTGATTTTTGACTTAGAACAATGCATATTCGCAGTAAAGGTGGCTTATTAAACCATAGGTTTCAGCTTAGCTAATTGCACGAGCTGATTCGTAGTTTATTCAAGAAACCACCGTCAAATAAAAAATAGGGCTTAGCCGTGTATGAACTTGGTTGCACACACCTAATAATTTAAAGCATTGACACCACCAATGTCAATCAACAACAACCAACAGCAATCAAATAAAAGGTTTCACCCAACCAACGGCAATCAAGCAAAACATCACAAAAGAAATGGATGTTCTACTGCCAGCAAAGAGCATTTCTAGAGATTGACAAAACTGCTCTGCCTATTATGTACAGCTTCTTCAATAGCTATGTTTTTTTTTAAGTTATTTGCAGAATAATATGTAAAAGCAGAAGTACTGCCTGCCGGTTCAGCTTAAACTGCTGCCGATTGCAAATGCCTTCAGGTTTGCTCTATAAATAGCTCTGGGCACTGGCAACCATTAAAACACAAGATCACAGGAGAAAGCGTTAAGAACGTTTTTGTTGAGGGATCTGGCTCTTCCTTTCACAGAAAGGAGAAGATCAAAAGCTTAGCCCTGAGAAAGTGACAGGACCTGCAAAAAGGTTTTCACATAAACCTTGATCTCCAGAATAATTCAGTGGTTCAACCCAAATCCCAGCCACAAGTGTCCCACCTTCTCCCTTTCACATCGCTTATTTGTTTATTTGGAAAATGTATATAAGGGCTTCCGGAGCCACGCACAGGGACTGTCCGTGGCAGAGGTGTGGACTCAGCGGTGGGTTGATCTTCAGGCCTTCTCATGAAGTCTACATGGTTGGTCTGATGTGGTTCTGTTTGTTTGTTTATAACTCACTTGTGGTGACACCGGGTGGCAGAAATTAAACACCCCAAGCACATAACCCAATGAATACCCTCAACCCCTGGTTGAAAAGAAACAAACCAGCCACTTAATGGGCTGTGTCCCCAAACCCATGTCTTCAAGGAGCTCTCAAAAAAGTGTCAAAATGGGGAGACCATCTTATTTCCGCAGGGATAATGTTCCACAACAAGGGTCGTGGTGGCTCAGTGGCTAAGACACTGAGCTTGTCGATCGAAAGGTCGGCAGTTCAGCTGTTTGAATCCCTAGTGCCGCGTAACGGGGTGAGTTCCCGTGACTTGTCCCAGCTCGTGCCAACCTAGCAGTTCAAAAGCACATAACAAATGCAAGTAGAAAACTAGGGACCACCTTTGGTGGGAAGATAACAGCATTCTGTGTGCCCTTGGTGTTGACCACGGAGACGTCTTCGGACAGCGCTGGCTCTTCGGCTTTGAAACGGAGATGAGCACTGCCCCCTGGAGTCGGGAACGACCAGCACATAATATTTTTATTATTATTATTACTTTTTTCTAACATTACAAACAAAGAAAAGAAAAAAAATACATTATTCCACCCTTGTGCTATACATAAAAAAGGAAGATTTGGGTCTTCGGATATGTCCTCATGATTGCCAAAATCCACATTCTCGAGGTACAGGTACTGAGGCGTCCAATTTGGGAACGACCAGCACATATGTGTGATATTATCTTAATGTTCCACAGGGAAGGAATTATCACTCAAAAGACACTTTTTCTTGGTCCCAACGGATGGACCTCCTAAACAGCAATAGCTATTAAGACTTACATATTGCTTCATAGTGCTTTTACAGCCCTCTCTAAGCGGTTTACAGAGTCAGCCTCTTACCCCCAGCAATCTGGGTCCTCATTTTACCCACCTCGGAAGGATGGAAGGATGAGTCAACCTTGAACCTGGTGAGATTTGAACTGCTAACTGCAGCTAGCAGTCAGCTGAAGTAGCCTGCAGTGCTGGACTCTAACCACTGTGCCACCTCGGCTCTTAAGAGAAAGAACTTATAACGTCTCCTGCCTCTCTGGTCTGGTGGGATGGGTAGACGTAAATGGGAAGAGATGGTGTTTCAAATAAGCTGGCCACTGGCCAGTACAAGGGGAGCATGCCTATAATCATACTGGTTGATCAGCACAGGAGTATAATTTGCCCAACAACTAAGAACTGGGGCTCCATCAAAACAGGTAAGGTAGATTTCCCCAAGGTGGGCAGGCCTCACGTATATAGATTGGATCTTCAAATCATGACGGTTGAAAATTGAAGCCCACAGACCTGCAACTTGTCAAAATCAGCACTAGGTAGTACAGGAAATTCTCAACTTACAACAACAGTTCATTTATAACAGCACTGAAAAAAGTGACTTATGACCGTTTTTCACACAGTCGACCGTTGCAGCATCCCCATGATCAGGTGATCAAAATTCAGACAATTGGCAACAACTGACTCATAGTTATGATGGTTGCAATGTCCCAGGGTCAGGTTTTAGCAACCTTCTGACAAGCAAAATCGGGGGGAAGCCAGATTCTCTTAACAACCATGTTACTAATTTAAAAACTGCAGTGATTCACTTAACGGAGAGGAGAGGAGAAAAAGAGATAGGGGATGAGAGGGGAGGGGAGGGGAGGGGAGGGAAGAGGAGTCAGAAGGGACCTTAGATGTCTTCTAGCCCAACCCCCTGCTCAGGTAGGAAACCCTATACCAATTCAGACAAATGGTTATCTCTTCTTAAAAACCTCCAGTGTTGGAGCATTCCCCACCTATGGAGGCAAGTTGTTCCACGGATTAATTGTTCTAACTGTCAGGAAATTTCTTCACTGTGGCCAGAAAAGGTGTAAAATGGGACAAAACTCACTTAATGTCTCGCTTAGCAGCAGAAATGGTCACAAGTCAAGGACTATCTCTCTATGTTTCATCAGCAACTGGGTTTCTTTCAGCTTGAGGCTCCTATCTGCTATTGCATTCCTGGGCAGTTAGTTGCCTTTTTACAGGAGTCAATTGTTCTAAGGCTTGTTGTTCTAAGTCAGCATTAAGTCAGGCGTTTTAAACAACACCCTTCCTTCCATTAGAGTGAAACTAGCAGGCCACTCACTGAGTTGTTAAGAAAGAAGCAACCCAAAACTTCCCTGCATTTATTCCTCCCATCCATCCACCCACCCAAAAATGAATCTTGATCAAAAGCAATTAGTTAAAACGCCAGGAGCAATTTGACGATAAATAAATATTCTTTTGTTATTAGACATGCTGCACCGTAATTGAAAAACACAAATTCCTGAACCGTTTATAGCCATGTATTTGAACTTGTGATTCAATTTTTTTTTGGGGGGGGGGTTTGTTAGGGGAGAGGAGGGACAGCAGAGGGCCCTTCTGTCTTTGTCAATAATCGCATAATTATACAATCCCTAAAGTACATACTGGTTGGCAAGGTTTCAGATTTTAATCGTTGTAGGTGACAGGGTTGGCTTTTCCCACCATGCTGCGAAAGAGAGATGTCCATTTTATTTCTATATTTAGCCTTCAAATTCGTCAGTATAGAACCGTGATGGCGAACCTATGGCACGCTTGCCAGAAGTGGCACGCAGAGCCATCTCTCTGAGCACGCGAGTCGTCATCCGTTGCTCTTCCGAGTTCGGCGTGCCGGCCAGCTGGTCTCCACACGTGCAGGAGCGCCAGAAACTGGAAGAGCAGCCACCCAGTGCGCGTGCCGGGAAGATGATCTTTTGGTTTTCAGCGTCCACATGCCTGTGTGGCAGAAACTGGAAGACCAGGTGGCCGGGACGCATGTGCGTGCCGGAAACCAGAAGATCATCTTCCTGGCGCATGTATGCGCACCAGGTGGCTGCTCTTCCTGTCTCCAGCGCGAGTGCGCACGCCTCCGTTTTGGCACTCGATGCTAAAAAGGTTCACCAACACTGGTATAGAAACTTCCTGAATTTCCAAAGAACTGTTTTAACAGCCTAGCAGGTCACAGCAACATCCAACAAGAAATGCAGCAGCCATCTTTGTGAGACCCAAAGTGTTTGGGTTTTTTTTTCTAATTATTATTTTTATTTTAATGAATCGTCTCGGAGCTCTGAGATTCCAACCGTTTTTAATGGATTTCACATCCTTTATTTAATTTTACAAATCTTGACAGAAATGCCAGGAAACTTGCAATGCTATAATTATATTTCTTCCAATGGTTGTAAGTTATTAACAAGGCTGTCAAAACACCATAATTATTTTATACCAAGTTTGACTGATTCCATAAGCTGCCTCTTTTTAACTCTACAACATCCATCCTTTCTAGCTTCCTCCTTCAATTAACGGTGGCTGTGGGCATACATAAGATCCGGCGGCTATTTAAAGGAAATGCTGCTTCCTTGTTTGAAAATAACATCGAAACTATATCTTGCAATTGTACGATATATGACCAGAATCGAGCAACATTTCTATTCCTAAGTGAGACAATTGTTAAGTGAGTTTTGCCCCATTTTATATCAGATCAACAGAGTTGGAAGGGACCTTATAGGTCATCTAGTCCAACCCCCCACCCAAGTGGGAAACCCTACACCATTTCTGACAGATGGCAGTCCAGTTTCTTCTTGAAAGCTTCCAGGGATGAAGCTCCCACAACTTCTGAAGGCAACTTCTGTTCCATGGGTTGATTGAATCACATTAGTGATTAGACCACATTAGTTACTGCAAATAGTCCTCAACTTATAACCACAATCGAGCCCAAATCTCTGCTGCTGAGACGTTTGTTAAGCAAGCTTTGCCCATTTTATGACCTTCCTTGCCGCAGTAGTTAAATGAATCACTGTAGTTAAGTCAATAACACAGTTGTTAAGTGAATTTGGCTTCCCTGTTGGCCGTGGGACATTGTAACTGTCATAAATATGAGTCTAAATTTTGATCATGTGACCATGAGGATCCTGCAATGGCCTTAAGTGTGAAAAACGGTCGTAAATCACTGGTTTCAGTGCTGTTGTAATTTTGAATGGTTACTAAATGAACTATTGTTAAGTTGAACACTACCTGTACTTTACAATCTTCAAAAACCAAAGGATCCAGTTTTAACTTCCTTATTAAAAAGCAAAACCAAGCTGCAAGGATAAAAGAAATACTCGAACAACAATTGGATAATAAGTATTTTTTTTCCCTTAAACTCTCCAACATATGAATGCAATAAGAAGCAATGCGTCTGTTTTGCATTAAAGTGTCCAGTGACAAGAATCAAGTCATCAATCCGATTATGAACAATGCCCGTTTTAGGAACCAGGGTGGGAGTGAGACTATCTGATATAAATGATCCCAGATCTCTCAAACTTCAATAATTGATGAGTGTTAATAGACACTGGAAACAGGGAAATGGAAAAAAAAATCCCATGAATAACAATCAAGTAAAATAGAAGAGAATATTTGTAGCTCAGAGATGAACTATGGGGTCTTTAGTGATCTCGGTGCTGGGTTGCTTTCTTGCAGACGTTTCATTACCCAACTAAGTAACATTATCAGTGCTTGATGTTACTGATATTACCTGGTTGGATAATGAATTGCCTGCATATTCTCAAAAAATAAATTAAAACTCCTGCAGGTTTTTTTTTCACAGGCTTTTTAGCTGGGCCTAATACGACTGCCCCGCTATAAAAAGTCCATCTGCAAACTCATCTCTCTGTATGAAATATCACTTCATAAAATTCACATATTGTAGGATAAAAGTTTCAGTTTGATTTTTTAAAAAAAGTTGAGCGGATGTCAGTCTCTTACTCCAACACCACCTAACCTCCTTGCCATTCAAGGCAAGGTTTTTAAGCTGGAGTAAAGTAAAGGTAAAGGTTCCCTTCGCACATACGTGTTAGTCGTTCCCGACTATAGGAGGCAGGGCTCACCTCCATTTCAAAGCCAAAGAGCCAGCGCTGTCCGAAGACATCTCTGTGGTCATATGGTCGGCATGACTAAAGACCAAAGGCACACTGAATGCTATTACCTTCCCACCAAAGGTGGTCCCCATTTTTCTACTTGCATTTTTTACATGGTTTCGAACTGCTAGGTTGGCAGAAACTGGGACAAGTAACGGGAGCTCACCCCGTTATGCAGCACTAGGGATTCGAAACACTGAACTGCTGACCTTTTGATCGACAAGCTCAGTGTCTTAGCCACTGAGCCACCGTGTCCCTTTAAGCAGGAGACATTAACCCAATTATCTCTCTAGGAAGATTCATTAATTTTTCTGTTTGCTTGCAGGGCAGGGCACGTTGGGAGTACAACAGCGAAATCCCTGTGTGTTGATGCAGTTTAAGGACCACAGAATTGGCCTCAAGAACATGGCTATCTCTTTAAAAGAGGGACAGGATCAATCTGCAGAAAAGAAGACCTTAGCTGCTAAGCACAACCTCTCTCTGAGATGCCTCTGAAATCAGAGACTGCTGGAAACAAGAGCAAGATATAGAAGAAAAAAAAAATCTTCCTTCGCATTCTCTCCTTAAACACTTCCTGCATAAAGCTTATTCGCCTGTCATTGAAAACAGGATGTTCAGTTGAAAGGGCTTCTTAACTCTGATCCAGAAAAAAAGGGCTCCAAAACACACTTCAGCAGCCACGCTATTCATCCTGGAGAATCAGGCATAGGTGGCAAACCGCTCTTAAGGTTGAAGGTGAAGTCAAGGTCTTGGAATATTGCAGTTTTGGTCACCATAAAAAAGATGTCAGCAACTGTAGAACAAGGGTGTCAAATTCAAGCCCAGGGGCTGGATCCGGCCATGAAGTAACTTAGATCTGGCCCGCAAGACATGCCCACTGTGCTTCTGCCAGTGCAGTCCTCCTAAGCTCCATTTTCATGTTCTGACCTAGGCTTCCTTAGAAATTAAACAGCCCAAACTTAGTCCCGGCAAACCTCTTTAATTCATACAGCTGTAAATTACTTTTACAGTCTGGGAGGCTTGATAAAACAGTCTTTCAGCGGAAGGTTATCAAAACCCACCTATCTCGCATGGAACGCTGCCAAAGAGCTAATTTCCAGACGCAGGGCAAGGCCAAACGTGGCACAGAGTCACAAAGAGAAGTTTCAACTCTTGAATTGGCCAGATGAACGAATTGCTTCCTGCAAAAGCTCACATCCCATTCACTTCCTTTTTGTGTCTTATGGGAGGAGCCAATCATCTCCAAGCCTTTCTCCCAAGTTGGCCCTGTTTCCTTAATCGTTCCTATCTCCTGGCAGCTCTGCGCATGCGCACACTGGGAACAGGCTCACGCTGTTCTTCTGCTTCACTGATGTCAGACTCTGGAGGCAGCAAATAACTACCAGATGGCCTTGGCCCCCTCTCTGCCTCCAACTCAGAGCCTTTGTCTGAGCCTTCTCCAGACTCCAGGACTGGCCCACATTCCTCCCCAATCTCCTCACTGTCTGAATCTGCTTCACTGGCAGAGGGTTGCAGGAGGCTGTGGCAGCCAAAAACTGTGCTCGGGAGCTCATTTTTGCCGGTAGAGTGCTAGGGTCACCATGATAAGAGTGCTAGAGACGCCCCCAACATGATTGACGTCAAGCTGGCCACGCCCACCCCGGCCCCCCAAGGTCAGACACAACCCTGATGGGCCCTCAATGAAATCGAGTTTGACACCCCCTGCTCTAGAAAGAGTGTAGAGAACAACAAAGATCATTAGGGGGCTGGAGGCTAAAACATATAAAAATGATTGCTTGGAATTGGGTATGTCTAGTCTACTGAAAAGAAGGATTAAGAATGACAGGATGGCAGTGGTTCCAATATTTGAAGGGTTGCCACAAAGAAGAGGGGGGGTCAAGCTATTCTCCAAAGCACCTGAAGGCAGGACGACAAGCAACAAACGGAAAGTAATCAAGGAGGGAAGCAACCTAGAACTAAGGAGAAAATTCCTGATAGTGGGAACAATTAGTCAGTGGAACGGCTTCCCTTCAGAAGTTGTGGGTGCTCCAACACTGGAGGTGTTTAAGATGAGATTGGACGATCGTTTGTCTGAAATGGTCTAGGCTTTCCTGCTTGAGCAGGGAGTTGGGCTAGAAGACCTCCAAGGTCCCTTCCAACTCTGTTATGGCCCCATTATGTTAGGTGCCAATAGAAAAGTTCCTACTGAGGTTCTAAGACTTTATCCTTAGTTTAGAGAGCAAGAGATGATCTTCAGAACGTAACAGAAGAAATAGTAAAACTGAATCCTGCTCCTGTTGTCTTTCAATCCCAATGCTCCACCATTCCCGGGACCATACAAAATGCAGGTGACCAAGAACCTCGGATCACCTTTCTCCAACTCCTAAGCTTCCTTTAGTTTAGATGATTAAGCCAGGAGTGTCCAGACTTCCCAGTCTGAAGGACACGAGCTTGGAAAAGACGGCCTTGAACCCTTCAAGCATAAACATCCTGAAACCACCAAACGATACGGGGCTTTGCAAAACTTTGCAACTAAGAAATCAGCTATCAGCTTTTCATTTAAGCTACGTTTCTGTCAGGATCAAGGGATGCTGCCGTGCAGATCGCTTGCCAGTTCTTTCAGCAAAGCAGCCAAGCAAAGAAAACATGTCCAACTGCACTTCAGAGCAGCAGCAGCAGCTGACTCAGCTTGGGTGAGTCTATTTCAGGATCTGCAAGAAATGCAATCCTTGTGGATCAAGCTGGCAACCTCCCTGCCCACTGAGAAGGACAAGGGGGCGGCATGGAGGAAACAACACAGTGCAGTGGTAATGGGGGCGGGGGGGGGGGGGGGAGAACTTAAGCTACACCAACTTTGGGAGGGGGGCAGGCACCGTGTCATATTGGAATTCCACATAATGCAGACGCAAGCAATAGAACATAATCAAACTGGCTTTAAAAGAGCTGATTTCAAGTTTGGGGAGGATTTCCGTGGATGAAAATCTTAAAGGGGAAAAACAACTCAAGTAGCTTGGGGAACTCTGACAAATATGATTTTAAAAGCCCAGTCAAGCACAATACCACCTTGTACAATCTCTAGAAAAGAAGCACCTTATCTTTAAAGGGCTTCTTATGCTTCACTATAATTTTAAAATCACTCCTGTTCGTTGGTTTACCTTCATGCATTAAAATCCGAGGAGAAGGAGGAGGAGGAGGATGTAGTCTATTTTCCCAATCGAAACAGCTGACCTTGAACCCTATTTGCCAACAAGTCCGGTCTAAACAGATTTGCCTTTAGCTTGTCCCAAGATGCTTTTTCAAAAGGCAACTGGACTTTGTTCTGCCTTGAAGATGTTTCGCTTCTCATCCAAGAAGCTTCTTCTGTTCTGACTGAATGGTGACGGATGGATGGATTTATATCCCTTGCAGTCATCTTGCCCTTAGCCCTCAATTCTGAGAGTCGCTGAGGCCACTTGGAGGTTTATCTGTGGTCTCAGGGTCACTTGGATAGTGCAAATGGGTGTGGAGCCTTCTTGAAACCGATGAAAGTTCCTTTCGCTTGTTTTCCATCACTGGAATTTTAAAATAAACTGGAGTGGTTAAACCAGGGATGAAATGGTCCCGGTTTGGACCAGATCAGCCGATTCGGTAGCGATGGCGGCAGGTGATTCGGAGAACTGGTAGCAAAAATCCCTGCCTCCCCCCCGCCCATGCCCACCCAATCGCCCGCTTCTTTTAAAAAATACTTTTAAAAGGTTAAGGCTCTGACGATTACAGCTGTGCCGTGCGATTGTCAGAGTCTTTTTTTTTAACTTTAAAAAGCGTTTTTTTACAACCTATTCGGCCAAATAGGTTGTAAAAAAATGCTTTTAAAAGTAAAAAAAAAAGACTGTGTGCCACAGCTGATCACACACACACCCCGTGCACTGTTCTACTTGGCCCACGCCTCCTTTTGGTGTGCGCTGCGCGTGCCCCTCACATTTGGTGCGTGGTACGCACTGAGCATGCACATGCGCAGCGTGCAGCCAGTGAATCAGTAGTAAACCGGTTCAGATTTCATCCCTGGGTTAAACTATGGTCAGGGGTCCAACTTTTAAGACCAACGGTTCATTCTAGCGGTATTATCTAGGTTGGGAAGCAAGAACTTGAAGATTTCATTGGAGGCGGCTTCTTCAAAAAACAGCCTGAATAAATAGTGATTTATTCAGCAGTACTGATAACCTTCCATAACCCTGGTCATCGCTGGGTGATCGGAGGAGGAGGAGGAGGAAAAAAAAAAAAACGAAAGGAAAGAAAAATACAGCAATAAAAATCCAGTCCCAAAAGCAAAAAGATTCCATTCTGGTGAGGCGTTGCATGACAATGCCTGACAGCTGAAAGAAAAATGTTTTTCACCCTTGCCGTTTTTTCCAAGCCTTGGAGATGAAGTGGTGTGGTGTTTTTTTTTTAGGAGTGAAAATACATTTCACGCTAATGGATTGTCTGCCACAAGATGTGCTTGCTTTTGACTAGATTACATGGCTTTCAAGGAAGCGGTGAGGGCAGGCAAATCTATATTAATGAAGATCCCTCATGAAAGAGTTTGAAAATCCAGATTTGTTGTGAAAAGAAAGGTTTTTTTGGGGGGCCTAATGTACACGGTGGATCAGTGGCTAAGATGCTGAGCTTGTCAATCAAAAGGTCAGCAGTTCAGCGGTTCGAATCCCTAGTGCCGCTTAACGGAGTGAGCTCCCGTTACTTTTCCCAGCTTCTGCCAACCTAGCAGTTCGAAAGCACTTAAAAAAATGCAAGTAGAAAAACAGGGACCACCTTTGGTGGGAAGGGAACAGCGTTCCGTGAGCCTTTAGCGTTGAGTCATGCCGGCCACATGACCACAGAGATGTCTTTGGACAGCGCTGGCTCTTGGGCTTTGAAATGGAGATGAGCACCGCCCCCTAGAGTCGGCAACAACTAGCACGTATGTGCGAGGGGAACCTTTACCTCTACCTTTAATGTAACCATCTCAGAGTTTCTTAACCTTTGCGACTCAAAATGTGTGGACTTCAACTAACCACAGTGAAGGAGGTTGTGAAACCGGGCATGACTCACTTAATAACCGCTCTGCCTAGCAATGGAAAACAGGGTCCTAATTTTGGTCGTAAATCAAGGACTATCTGTAATTCAGAACCAGTTTAAGAAAATTCACTAATTCCCTCTGCAAGTTTACGTTTCTCTTTTTTAAAAAATCCCCAATGCTACTTTTTGTGTTTGTTTTGCTGCCTTCAAACTCCTGGCAACCATGAGGACATGTCTACGCAGTTTTCTTGGCAAGGTTTTTCAGAAGCAGTTTGAAATTCATGAGCCTTCTTCCTAGGGCCAAGAGAGAAGGACAGGCTCAAGTCACTCAAACAACTTCTACCAGTATGCCTAAGGCAGGACTAAAATTCACAGGCACCTGGTTTCCGGGCTGGTGCCTGTAACTTCCACGCCAAACTGTTTCTCTGGAACATCATCAGTTCTGGGTAAACCAGATCATCTGTAAACGTCTCTCCCCACAAGACAGAAACCAATTGCAGGTCAATGCTCCCAGTTCTTTTTAAATGCTTAAGATGCTAAATTCTAATATCTGATTTGCCGTTGAGGTTAATCAGCAGTGAGCCTAAGGAAGCCGCCTGTATTGCGTTTAGCAAAGACAACTGTTCAATTACGGTATTTCTGAATAGAAAACTCGGACCAAATGTAGAATTTACTCACAAAAGGAACTGCATGGCCAACTTAATAGCCTCTTGAGGAGTGTTTTCCCCTGCAAAACTTTCTTCCTGTACAGTTCTTTAGAAACGAAATTTGTTCAATTTCTCAGACTTCTCTCTCTCTTTTTTTTTTCCAAGGGGAAACTCCAGCAAAACTGTCCTTTGCAAATACTCAGAGCACTATCAACTCTACTTTGTCCAGCAAATTCCACGTTAATACCCTTTTTTTGGATAGATAATTACTTCCATAACGTGAATAGATGATTGATGTAAGCCTGGTTCGGATCTTGCCCTTTGCTTCTCTTAAAAAAAGAAAAGAAAAAGCGACAAACACGAGAAGGCAGCTTTTAAATTTGAACTTGTGAAATGGGAGACGCTGATTGATTGCGGCCGAATTCACAATCATGCAAAGTCACAGACAACTGTTTAAAATCCTCTGGTGAATTTATACAGCTGTCCAGACAGTGTGCTTCAAAACACAACCTTAGCATGCTTGATATGGCACTGGAGGACTTATGACCGAGGGTCGGGCTTTCCTTTCACATCTGTGTAATTTCCCCAATCTTAAGGGAATTGCTAAATAACTAATCAATGACACGCTTGCTTGCCAAACGCAGATCCCCAGACCCTTTCTGAAGGCCCGATTTTTGCCCGGATCAACGCTAAGCGAAAACGCCTGACCACAAGAACCGTGTTCTTGCAAACAAACATGAAGCTACCGTGGTTATGTTTTACAGGAAGAGGGAAATCCCCGAGCAGCGAGATAAGTAAAATACAACTTCCCAATTTCATCACTGCAACATTTCCTTTTAATGCAGAGAGTTGGCGGTTTGGAAATTCTGCAGGAAAAAAAAAAGTCCCAGAGTCTAGTTTTTTTTTCTTTCAACAATTTTTCTTAATGCCTGGTTCTTACAGAACCAAGTTTTTCAGTTATGTTTACTTTATTTATACAACGGATACAAATATTTGTCCAGCTATAGTCTGTAGATTTCATAGGAAATAACAGCATAGGCCTAAAACCACCAAAAAACCACATCCAGTCATAACTTTCATATTTTCCAACAAAATTAACTGTGAAGGAAAATTCTCACACGTCAATATAACACATGACCTGGTTTTTATTTTCGAGGATCTAGCAGCCATTCTTCCCAAGTGAAAATAATTTATAGCCTAACACCCCTTGCTTTGCTTGGAAAGGTGCACACCTGTCCAGAAAGAAGTTATTTGGATGGAGGAGGATCCAGGATGATCTCAAGAAGCTAAGCAGAGTCATGTCTGGTTAGCAAGTCTAAAGGCTGAACTGGGAAGATAGACTTCTCAAGAAAACGGAGGAAACCCAGCCAACTCTGTAATCTCAGCCCCAGAAGTGCACAGATGCAGTCATAAATTCATCAGCTTAAAGTTCTGACTTCAAGGAGATTCACCTTTTCTTGGGATAGTCACAAGTATTCCAACAAGATAGAAGAACTTAAGGAGGCAATTTTACTCCTTGCTCTCAAATTTTTCAGGGCTTTGAACATAGAGAACATGTTTTTAGTTTCGAAGTCATGTCTGACCCATTGCAACCCCATGGACAATGTTCCTCCAGGCCTTCCTGTCCTCTACCATCCTCTGGAGTCCATTTAAGCTCACACCGACTGCTTCAGTGACTCCGTCCAGCCACCTCATTCTTTTTTGTCCCATTCTTCTTTTGCCCTCAGTCTTTCCCAGCATTAGGCTCTTCTCCAGGGAGTCCTTCCTTCTCATTAGGTGGCCAAAGTATTTGAGTTTTCTCTTCAGGATCTGGCCTTCTAAAGAGCAGTCAGGGTTGATCTCCTCTAGGACTGACTGGTTGGATCGCCTTGCAGTCCAAGGGACTCGCAGGAATCTTCTCAGCACCAGAGTTCAAAGGCGTCAATTCTTTGGTGCTTAGCCTTTCTTATGGTCCAACTTTCATAGCCATACATTGCAACTGGGAAAACCATAGCCTTGACTATACACATTTTTGTTGGCAGAGTGATGTCTCTGCTTTTTAGTATGCTGTCTAGATTTGCCATGGCTTTCCTCCCCAGGAGCAAGCGTCTTTTAATTTCTTGGCTGCAGTCCCCATCTGCGGTGATCTTGGAGCCCAGGAAAATAAAATCTGTTGCTACCTCCATTTCTTTCCCATCTATTTGCCAGGAATTGAGAGGTTCGGATGTCATCATCTTAGTTTTCTTAATGTAATGTATAAAGAACATAGCTCACCATATCTCCATCCTCAGGAGACCACTCATGGCATGCTTTCACTGCTCCAAATGTTCTCCAACTCCCATCTATGGCCACTCTTTAACGAACAGAAGTCTCAACTCCTGAACTAAGCCATATTTGGCTGACTATACCACAACTGACTTGAACCACACCAAAGAAGAAGCCATTTTTACCACTCACAATGCCTGATTTAACACAAAACACCCAGCCGATACCAAGTCAACCAGGCTAGAGTTTCATAAGATGAATGGACTCTTATCAAAAAGATGAAAAGAAACTATTACTTAAAGCGAGATATGTAATATTTCTGGCTAAATCAATGCTTCCCTTTCAGTCGGAGACAATAGAATGGAAGAACTTTGAGTTCAGAATACAGATAGTTCTCGATTTACAACCATTTGTTTAGTAACTGCTCAGTTACGACAGCACTAGAACAAGTTACTGTTTTTCCACATTTATGATGGTTGCAGAGTCCCCATGGTCACATGATTGAAATTTGAACACTTGGCAACTGGTTCATATTTATGACCGTTGCTGTGTCCCAGGGTCACGTGATCCCCTTTTGCAACCTTCTGAAAACCAAAGTCAATGCAGAAACCAGGTTCACTTAACAACTGTGGCAAGAAATGTTGTAAAATGTCCCCAAACTCCTTTAACAACAGAATTCACTTAGCAACAGAAATTTGGGCTCAGTGGTGGTCATAAGTCGAGGGCTACCTGTACAAAAAATACACAAGTAGGATGTTATTAGCAAAGTCTTTTCATATAACTTTCGTATAACTGCATTCAACTAAGAACATTTGCATCGCAAAACAGAGAATGCATTAAAAAACCCCACTAGATTTCTCTCTCGTGGTCTACAACATAAGTAGATCTCAATTAACAAAATACACCTGGCTATAAGAAGAAGAAAGGTCTTTAATGTATATATAACATGAGTTGAGCACATGCTAGTTCGAGAGATTCTGGCCCTGGTAATCCCCTTCTCACTTCTGGGTAATATCAGAAGCTCCTCTGGCATTTCCCCACGAACAACAAGAGCAACCACACACCTTGATATGGAGAAGGAAAGAACCCCATGTCAGCCTTTCTCTTGGAATTCCCACCTTGCTTTTGGGTCCTGAACGTGTGAAAAGTCAACACACCCACCCAAACACACGCTTGTGCCAATACAACAGCCTTCTGGAGAAGCAACCGGCCTCTGGCCCTTGAAAAAAAACAAATGGATCCTGTGTAGGTTGTTTATTGCAATGAGTCAACTACAACCCAAGAAAGCAAAAGTCCTCCTTTTCCCTATTAATGAAGCAGAGCTCTAAGGCAGCTGCCGCCATCCCATAAGCAGGACGAGTCTTTTAACAGATCCTGCGGGACACCTGGCCTAGTTCCTGATCAGAAGTCGCTTCTGCACGGATCCCAACTCTCTAAGCGTTGGGTCATGTGCGTAGCCACAAAAATAGCTCCATCACCCCTCAAGATAATCTATAAATGAACAAGTGACAGAACTGGGTATGTTTAGTTTAACGAAGAGAAGTGAGATGACAGCAGTCTTCCAGTATTTGAGAGGTTGCCACAAAAAAGAAGGGGGGGGGTCAACCTATTTTCCAAAGCACCTGCAAGGCAGGACAAGAAGTAATGGGTGGAAGATCATTATGGAGAAATTCCACCTAGAACTAAAAGATTTCCTGACAGTGAGAACAATCAATCAGTGGAACCTCCAGAAGTCATGGCTGCTCCATCACTTGAGGCTTTTAAAAAGAAATTTGTCCAGAATGGCACATGGTCTCCTGCCATGGGCAGGGAATTGGAGTAGAACAGGGGTATCCAACCTTGGCAACTTTAAGACTTGTGGACTTCAACTCCCAGAATTCCTCAGCCAGGTTTCTGGGAGTTGAAGTCCACAAGACTTAAAGTTGCCAAGGTTGGAGACCCCTGGACTAGAAGACCTCCAAGGTCCCATTGTATTCTATATTCTAAATTTATGGGTCACAATGCACAGCTCAATCATGTTATTGTCATTCATTAAAACCCTTTTTTTTCCCTTTCGTCCAATGACAGGGCTAGCCCCACTTGGCTCACCCAGCACCATTAGCCAGAGTTCAATCATTTTAATCCAAGTATCTTCATGCAATGAAACCCTTTAAAATAATCCTTCAAGGTGGTCCCATCCTAGGTTAAGGCTGCAGAGCACAAGGGCTAAACCAGGAGAACTGATCGTTCCATTTAGCTAAATCCCTTCTACAAACCAGATCTCGACTTTTTAAGTTCTGCAAGTATTCTTGGCAAATGCCACCCTCAGTTTCAAAGTCAGGGCTATATTTGAGCGATAGGAAACCGTGTTTGATAGCAGACCCTGCCTCCCCTTTGCTCTCTGTTCCCCACCTGTCCATCTTTTGTTATCGTACTGATACATTCTCAGGGTTTTCTTTTTCATTGTTTATTTTACTTAGAATAGAAGAATAGAATAGAATTCTAGGTGATTGGACACACAAGGAATTTGTCTCTGGTGCATATGCTCTTAGCGTACATAAAAAGAAAAGATACATTCATCAAGAATCATAAGGTACAATACTTAATGATAGTCAGAGGGTACAAATAAGCAATCAGAAAACAATCAATATCAATATAAATCGTAAGAATTTATATTGCAACAATATTTCTGTTTTGTTGATACTCTTTTCGTTTCTTTATTTTCTACCCTTGCAAGCTGCCTGAAGTGGCCCTACTAACAAATAAAATAATAAATTAAAAAATTATAGGAATGGTCTACTGTCTTGTCTGAAGAAAGCTCCAATGAAAAGGATTGCTTTAATACCGGTGGCAAAATCATAATCTTTTTTTTGTTCTGCAAAAATGACATTTGGTGGAGTGTAGCTAAAGTTAAAATTCCATACAATCGTTTCCACAAGCCAGTTCAACAAATCCTCAAGTGATGTAAGCCCAGAAGAGTCTCTCTTTTTTTAATGATCCTTCACCTCCTTTCTGAACTGGTTGATCAAGGTTCAACCATCTAAGAGACTGATAATATCCTTTTCATCCTTCTCTTTTATTGTTCAAACGTTCCCAAGTATCACTTCCAGGATCTGCTGGAAAGATATAGGTAGACCTACCTATTCATTTCAGCTCCTTATTTATTTGCTCGCTTACCAGTCCTAATTTTGTTGTACCTGGTTCCCAGTCGATTTCAAGAATGTTGACACAAACTTTTTAAGGAAGAGAATCCTTAAAGAGGCTGACTTTAGAGAGGGAAAGAGATTGTCAAGTAATTCTATACATAGATAAACACTACCTTTTTTGTAAATATACCGTAGCACACCAGCAAAGATAGAGCTGAACATATGACTTGAGCTGAACATATGACTTGTTTTGTGAGAACTTTTCACTTGATTGTGAACAAAGCTCCATCAGGTTTAAGACATTTGGTCTTAAGAAGGCCAAATGATACACAGAGATATAAACTAATTTAGGAAGAAAACACACATGCTATTCCAGACACTGGAGCTTTTTAAATCTCCCTAGATAAGCAATAGAAGTGATTCATGATATAAATACACACCGAGCCAGCAACTCAAATTCAATCTATTATTGAAGAGTAAAAAGCACATGAAACCTTTAGGTATTCTTCACAACAGCATTGAATACATTCTCCATTTTCACAATAATGCAGTTTTAGAGAGGAATAAAGCTGGGTGCTGCTGTCTGACAATCTGCACCTTGTTTATTGGTGATCAAGGAATGAACCCCTTTATTTTCCACTAAAGAATTTGTGCAGTTCTTTCAAACCACCCAGCTTTGTCCAAGATAGGATGCTCTAAGGACCATCGCTGACTGCAGAAGACACCAAAGCAGTTTTTTACAGCGTGCACCCAACCAAGGTAGATCAGACAGAAGCAATGTTATGAATTCTCCAACAACTGTTCTAGAGGCCCATCAGTTTGATTAGCAATTAATTTGAGTGCCTGACGGATAGATAGCAATCATCTTGCAGGAAAATAACAGGGAAAGTTAAAGACTGTGAGAACAAATAGTAGTACAGTGACAAACAAGCAACATCAGGAAATTTTTCTTGCATCTGCTACCACCACATTCGAGACAAGAAATATAAAGATTTCATCCTATCAATCTTCCGGTTAAGACCAAAACAGTCACAATTGTGAACAGTATTATGAAAAAATACTTTCAGACTTTGCATGCATGCAAGCCTGGAAGGAGTATCCTTCTCCAAACACCCATTGATTGAAGATTTGAAAAATATCACAGTGATTTTCTTTTTAATCCATGCAACTGAAAGATTCCAGAGCAACAATTGTTTTTTGGGACAAGCGGACAGTTTTGAGTTTTGCTTACAGCCAGAAAAAGTTTGACCAAACTACAAAATGAAATCCAGAGGTGAACTCCTACAACTTCAAAGTGAATCTTCCAGGGAAAAACAACAAAGGAAAAACAAATAACATTCATAGTATATTCTAGATAGACTAATTGGCCAACTTTAGAACAAACTTTTATTTGGGCAAGTATCAGTGTTACTCCATATCTTAGAAAGATCTCAACTCCTGCATGCAATGATCACCAGATTCTAAGGTGGCCCATTCCGGTTCAGCTTTATTGATTTATCTCTTAAAAAAACAATCCAGAATTGAAACATTAACCAAACTTTTTTGCTTCTTAATGGAAGGGAACCAAACCAGCCGATCGAAAATGACTAAGATATATAGCAGGATAAAAAACAGTTACCAGAAATTGTTACCCATTCAGACTTTCCCATCACATCATGAATAAAAACTGAACAGAAAAACAAAAAGCCAATCAAAAAAAAAAAAATCACAAGCCACACAAAATCCCCTCTTTTGCCCAAACTCTCTAAAAATATAGTTGCTTGCTTCGCTTAACTTTTTACATGCAGAAGAAACAAGCCAATACCAAATACAATACAATAATACCAAGCAAAGCAATTCCTTCCAATGATTCTTCATTTCTCTTATTCCTTAAAAACCAAAAGCACATTCAGGTTAACCCAGAAAATCTCTCCAGTCTGATTCAACAGCTGCTTCTCCCAACAGCCAAAGAATTAGCCTGGTTGGGGCAATGACACCCTAGGCCATAAACTCACTGGCAAGACCATTCAACCCGGTTTTAAACACACTTTTAAAATGGTGGTGCATTTTCTGCAGGACTGGCGTTTAAAGAGAAGTTTTGCATTCATCTTCCTGCACTCCACAAACAGGTTTGCAAGCCTACTACAAAGCTAAACCAACACACCGCTTGCCTCCAGTGACCCTCACTGCTTCCCAGCTGAAATGGAGAGCAAGGGTCAGCCAGAAGACTTGGCCCGCTAACATCAGCTCAGAAGAGCACAACTCAGAACAAGACAGTTGCCAGATATTTAGCATGCTTTGGATCTCAGATGGGGACTGCCGCAGACCCAAGCCCTGAAGGTCCACCTTTAATTCATCCAGATGTTGACACCAAGCCCCTTGAAAGTTCAAATGAGACTGACCATCACAAGTAAAGCGGTCCCACGGATGGAGACCAGCACAGATCAGTTCCCAGGTCTGAAGGTCCACTTTTAACTCCTCCAGATGTCAATCCCACTCACTCCCCACTCCCAAAATTTCAACGAGATTGACCTGCACAAGCAAAGTGGTCCCACAGATGGAGACCAACACAGACCCCAGGCCTGAAGGTCCACCTTTAAGATGTTGGTCCTAACCCTCGCAGAAGTTCAATAAGACTGACCAGCACAAGCAAAGTGGTCCCACAGATGGAGACCGCCACAGACCAAGGCCTGAAGGTCCACCTTTAATTCATTCCAGATGTTGGTCCCAAGCCCTTCAAAAGTTCAATCAGACTGACCAGCAGAAGCAAAGCAGCAGCCCAGACGATGACCAAACTCTTCCTCCAGTGTTCCTCCTCCCAACCAGAGCCACCTCACCACCACCCGTCCAACATCTTACCTCCAAGGCTTCCATGGTGGTGAAGCTGGCGATGGCAAATCCATCAATTAAATCCTCTTCCTGGGAACTGGATTCTCGCCTCCGCCGCCTCGGAGGTCTGGCATTTCTGCCTGCAGAAGCCTGGCTCTTGGGAAGCAGACCACTTTGGCTAGTATTCTCTTTGCCAGGACTGGCTTCCCGTTCGGAGGTCGAGGAGGGGCTTTGGTGAAGTCTATCCCTGCCGTTGGGGTCTCTGCGCCTCACCCGATCCCTTTGGGACCGGGATTTCCTGCTTTGTCTGATCTTGCCATCCATTTCCAAAGCCAGTTAAGACCACCACCACCACCCCAAAAAAAAAAAAAACCACCCCACAACCCCACAATTCGTCTTAATGGGGTTTTTTTGTACGATCCAGCTTCTTTCTCTGGCTCAGAGCTGCTCCTTTCTTCTGGCTCATGAAATCCGAAGGAACCAAGGGGGCGGAGTGGGGGTGGGTGGGCAGCCAAAGGGGAGGGGGGGCACCAGAAAGCTAATCCAGCAGCCCTGGAAAAGAGAGCCAGGGGCGATCCAAGCTAAGGCAGGAGCAAGCCACCAAAAGGGGCAATCCACATCCAGAGGCAGGCAAAAAACCCAAAGATAAATCCACAGTGACCTTGACAAACGGCGCCCCCAATCTCTCTCTCTCTCTTGGGGAGGGGGGGTTTGGAAAAAGAGAAAAAAAGACCAGCTAGGGGAGAAAATCCAGCGGGGGGGTGGGAGAAAAACGGGGAAAAGACACCAGCCCCGCTGCGATGAATCTCAAGTTCGGGTCTGGAGAAAGAGAGAGGGGGGAAAAAGGGGGGAGGGCAGGCAGGCAGGCAGAGCCAAGCTTCGCCGCCACCCCCGTCCCCAAATCCAAACCAGAGCTCCTCGGGAGGCACAGAAGCGGATCACCCCTCCCCGCTTGGGCCAAAGACTCCCCCCCCCCACAAAAAAAATCAATCAATCCACCGCAGATCCAGCAGGGCGAATCCAGACGAGAAGCAGCGGCAGCGGCGGAGGAGCAGGAGAGGGGCGGAGGGGCTGCACTAAACCAAAGCCGCCCCCCCGCTTCTTCTTTTTTCTCTCTCCCACCCCTTGTCTCTTTGCACCCCACTCCCCTTTCCTCGCCCCGCCCCGGGTTCGAATCCGGGGGGAGACCCGTGCAAGGCGAGGGCGCCAAAGAGGGGCGCCGGCCGTTCAGCCGAGGCTGGAGCTGTAACTTTGTTGCGAGGCCAAGCGCGCGTCGGGAAGGAAGGAAGGAAGGAAGGAAGGAAAGAAAGAAAGGCGGAAGGAAAGCAGGAGCGAAGGCGGAGAGGAAAGGAAAGGGGACGGGCGGAAAGGAGGAAGGAAGGGTAGAAGGAAAGGAGGAAGGAAGGAAGGAAAGGAAGAAAAGAAGGCGGAAGGAAAGCAGGAGCGAAGAGGAAAGGAAAGGGGACGGGTGGAAAGGAGGAAGGAAGGAAAAGGGGAAGGAAGGAAAGGAGGAAAAGAAGGCGGAAGGAAAGCAGGAGCGAAGGCGGAGAGGAAAGGAAAGGGGACGGGCGGAAAGGAGGAAGGTAGGAAGGAAAAAGGGAAGGAAGGAAAGGAGGAAAAGAAGGCGGAGAGGAGAGGGGGCGGGAGGGAGGAAGGGTAGAAGGAAAGGAGGAAGGGAAGAAAGGAGGGAGGGAAGAAAAAAAAAGGGGGAAGGAAGGATCGGACTGGCCTCTGCCTTTGCAGCAAGCCCAGCAGCAGCAGCAGGCAGAGCCTTCCTCCTCCTCCTCCTCTTCCTCCTCCTTCTCTTCGGGGGCTGCGGGCGAGCGGCTGGGCCCGCCGGCCCGCTCGGCCCCTGCCCAACTTTGCCCCCGCCTCGGCCGGCCCGGCGGGCTCCCCTCGCCTGGCAGGAGCCGCCTGCGCCCCGTCGGCCGCCCGTTGCCCGCCTGCCTTCGTCCCTCCCCCCCTCCCTCCCTCCCTCGCGCGCCGCCCACCCCGGCTCGGGGCGCGCCTCAGGAGGGGCCGCGCCGGCTGCGCTTCCTCATGCCGCCGCCTCAGCCGTTTCTTCTGCTCCGGGCTCCTTCCTCTCCCCCGTCGCCTCAGCCCTCCGCTCGGCCGGCCGCCCGCCCGTCCCCCCCTCGGTCGCCCTCCTCCTCCTCCTCCTCCTCGCTGGCTCGCTCGCTCGCTCTCTCTCGCTCGCTCGGGGCTTTAGCACCGCCCGGCCGGCTGCGCATGAGCAGGGCCGGCCAGCTGCGCGTCACTCGCTCGCCGCAGCTCCGACCGCCCCGGCGCGCGCCCTCGCGCGCGTGCGCCCTCCCCCGCGCCTTCCCAACCACCTGGCGCGCGCTCGCTCTAGCGCTCGCTTTCTCTCGCTCGCTCTCTCTTGTTCTCCCCCGCCTCACCCCCGGCCCTCCCCCCCCCCACGCTTCGGAGTGCCTCGCGCGCGCCGCCGCGTGACTGGCTGGCTGGCGGGCGTCGGCCCCGCCCCCTCCCCCCCCCACTGGAGGTGGTGGTGGTGGGGAGAAAAAAGGAGGGAAGCGACCACCCGCCTCGAAGGGGGCCGCTCGCTCTTTTTCTCCCTTTCTCTCTCTCTCTTTCTATTTCTCTCACTCTATTTCTCTCTCTCTCTCTCTCATTCTTTCTTTTTCTGTCTTTCTTTCTCTCTTTCTATTTCTCTCTGTATTTCTCTCACTCTATTTCTCTCTCATTCTTTCTTTTTCTCCATTTCTCTCTTTCTATTTGTCTCACTCTATTTCTCTCACGTTCTTTCTTTCTCTCCCTTTCTTTCTCTCTCTCCCTTTCTATTTCACTCTATTTCTCTCTCTCTCTCTCTCTCATTCTTTCTTTTTCTGTCTTTCTTTCTCTCTGTATTTCTCTCACTCTATTTCTCTTTCATTCTTTCTTTTTCTGTCTTTCTTTCTCTCCTATTTCTCTCTGTATTTCTCTTACTCTATTTCTCTCTCATTCTTTCTTTTTCTCCATTTCTCTCTTTCTATTTGTCTCTATTTCTCTCTCACACGTTCTTTCTTTCTCTCCCTTTCTTTCTCTCTCTCCCTTTCTATTTCACTCTATTTCTCTCTCTCTCATTCTTTCTTTTTCTGTCTTACTTTCTCTCTGTATTTCTCTCACTCTATTTCTCTTTCATTCTTTCTTTTTCTGTCTTTCTTTCTCTCCTTCTATTTCTCTCTGTATTTCCCTCACTCTATTTCTCTCTCATTCTTTCTTTTCTCTCTCTTTCTCTCTCTCTTTCTCTCTCCCCCTTTTCTTTTTCTCCTTTTTTTTCTCTCTCTCTCTTTGGATGGGGGAAAAGCAGAGGCGCCGCCCCCTCCCCTCTCTTTTAGTCGGACTGGAGTTTGGGGAAGGGGTGTGTGTGAGAGAGAGAGAAAGGAAGGCTTGCCTACGGGTTGGGACCTGACCCCACCCCACCTCAACTTTCTCAGGTGGCAAACTCAGCGCTGGGTGAGGCTTCCGATGACCGCCTCTGAGCCCCCCCCCCCAGAACCAAAGGTTAGCCTCCTTTTTTGGCAGGTGGGGTGACTCTGACTGCCAGCCCGGACTCGTGTTTGAAGCTGGAAAGAATTGGGGGGCCTGCCCCCCTTGCAAAGCAGGATCCTGAACCCCGCTCCCGAGATGTCAGAATGTGAGGACAGGCACCTGACCGGGGTGGGGGGGACGACTGAGGGGTGCCCGAGAGGCTGGGGGGCACTGGAATGATGAGCTGGTTTGGGGGAAAGTTGGCGATGGAGGGATAACTTTTGGGGGGTTGACCCTCCTTGGCACCCTGAGCTGTTTCACACAACCTTGGCGACCCAGACTAGGGCCCCTTAGGAGGCCTGGGGTGCCCGAGAGGCTGGGGGCGCTGGGAGAATAATAAGTGGATTGGGGCAAGCTAGCTATGGAGGCATAACTTGTGGCATTGACCCTCGTGACATCCTGAACGGGTTCACACAACCCCCTAACTTGGACTTTGGAGTCAACCGAGGTCAGCCTAGGATCTGAGTTGAAGTGCAACCAACCTCATTTCCACCAGTATTCCCAGTCAGCACCAGTATGGGTGGTCCTTGACTTACGACCACAATTGAGACCAAAAATTTTATGTTGCTAAGTTGAGACGTTAAGTGAGTTTCACTTCATTTTACAAACTTTCTTGTCCCAGTTGCGAAGCAAATCGACGTTGTTGTTAAGTGAGTCACACGGTCGTTAAGTGAACCTGCCTTTCCCCATGGTCTTTGCCTCTCGGAAGGTCGCCAAAGGGGATCACGTGACCTCGGGACACCACAACCGTCATAAATATGAGCCAGTTGCCAAGTGTCCTGAATTTTGATCACATGACCTTGTGGGGGATGCGACAACAGTCGTAAAGTGTGAAAAATGGTCGTAAGTAATTTTTTCAGTGATGTAACTTCGAGTGGTCACTAAACAAACTGTCGTAAGTGGAGGACTATCTCTTTCCCAGCCAGAGTAATACAGTAGCCACTAACAGTTGTCCTTCAGCACAACCGGAAGGCATTAAAACTGACATCTAAACTCTTCGCTTGCAAGCTGTGCAAATATTTAAAAAGCAGATTTTCTAAAACTCCAGATTTTATTCACTTGCTTTAATGCTTTATGGAATGGGGGAGACAAGAATCCAGGGTACATGTAGTCCTCGACTTAGGACCACGTAGAGTCCAAAATGTCTGTCGCTAAGCAAGATGGTTGTTAAGTAAATTTTGCCTCATTCTACACCTATTCTTGCCACCGTTGTTAAGTGAATCATTGCCGTTGTTAAATTAGTCACACCGTTGTTAAAATGAACCTGGCTTCCCCATTGACTTGGCTGGTCAGACGGTTGCCAAAGGGGATCACGTAACCCCGGGACACTGCGACCGTCATAAATACGAGTCAGTTGCCAAGCATCTGAATTCTAATTATGGTCGCTAAGTGTGAAAAATGAACCTAAATTGCTTTTTGTCAGTGCTGTTGTAACTTTGGATGGTCACTAAGTGAACTGTCATAAGTCGAGACTACCTGTATGGGAAGAATCCGGATTCTTACCCACAGAGGTTTCTCTCCCGAGAGTTATTTTAAGAATCCAAGTAAACTCAGCCTAAGGAGCAGGCTATCCTGGTGAGCCAGTCACTAAACGAATGGCTGTAAGTTGAAGATTACAACAAATAGATCTTTTATGGAAACCATTCGTAAGATTCATTTATTTAACTAGCTAGATACCCAGGCTTTGCTAGGAAACTATGTGATGTGGCTTAATAAAGTGACAGTTAAAGCTTGAAAATTAATCAGTAAGTTACAATCGGCCTGTCCTCTCCCTCAGCCTTGCCCCACAGAATCCTCCCCTATCCTATCCCCTCCTCTTCCTCAGCCTTGCCCCACAGAATCCTCCCCTGTCCTATCCTCTCCTCTTCCTCAGCCTTGCCCCACAGAATCCTCCCCTGTCCTATCCCCTTCCCTCCCTCAGGCTTGCCCCACAGAAGCCTGTCCTATTCTCTCCAGAGTTATTTTCAAGTTGGGAGGGGGAGTAGACCATCTAACTAATTAGCATCAGAGCATGTTATAATAATATTGGAAATACTCATGGGTCTGATGGTCATTTTGAAAAATCCTTTCTTAGTGAGCACCTAGAACCCAAGTGGCAAATTTCAAGTTCGTAGGCTTTATGGTTCTGGAGATTTTGTGATGATGCATGAGTGGTGTTCGCTTTTTTATATATATAGATATCCCACCTTTATTATTTTTATAAATCTCAAAGTGACCAAGGTATCTAATATGCTTTCCTCCTCCTAGTGGATGACCCTTGCCACCTTCAATTCCACAGCTTGTCTCTGTGGGGCAGGCTTCGTATTAAGCAGGTGTTTAACTATCATTTACTGAATAAACCACCATTGGTTTGGTTGGATGAGGACAAACTACAAACCCACATAGGTCTGTGGTTGTTGGGGAAATAGGAGTATTACGTACGTTCACCATCTTGAGATATTTATTAAAATTATTTATTTATAAAATTTATTTGCTGGCCATCTCATAGAACATAGAACAGAATATCAAGAGTTGGAAGCGACCTTGGAAGTTTTCTAGTTCAATCTCCTACTCAAGCAAGAGATCTTATATTATTTCATATCCGGGCAGCTAAATAACAAGAGTAAAATAATAAAAACAATAAAGTCAGGATTAAAGGTAAAGGTAAAGGTTCCCCTCGCACATCCGTGCTAGTCATTCCTGACTCTAGGGGGCAGTGCTCATCTCTGTTCCAAAGCTAAAAAGCCAGCGCTGTCTGAAGATGTCTCCATGGTCCTTTGGCCGGCATGACTAAACGCCAAAGGCTCACAAAACGCCTTCCCACCAAAGTTGGTCCCTATTTTTCTACTTGCATTTTTTACGTGCTTTCAAACTGCTAGGTTGGCAAAAGCTGAGACAAGTAACGGGAGCTCACCCTGTTACGCGGCGCTAGGGATTCGAACCGCTGAACTGTTGACCTTTCAATCAACAAGCTCAACGTCCTAGCCCCTGAGCCACCGCATCCCCAGGATTAAAAAAAAAAACTTTTAAAAAAATCCCCCAGGGTAGATCACAATTCACGCCCCCCCCTTTTTTTTTTTAAATTTGAATTTATATCCCGCCCTTCTCCAAAGATTCAGGGCGGCTTACACTATGTTAAGCAATAGTCTTCATCCATTTGTATATTATATACAAAGTCAACTTTATTGCCCCCAACTATCTAGGTCCTCATTTTACCTACCTGATAAAGGATGGAAAGCTGAGTCAACCTTGGGCCTGGTGGGACTTGAACTTGCAGTAATTGCAAGCAGCTGTGTTAATAACAGACTGCTTAGTCTGTTGAGCCACCAGAGGCTTGAATTGTACAAATAAAGGCAGAATATAAAAATACTTGCCGTCTGGCTGTACAGCCTGGGAAGGTAGGCCATCTGGGCAATTAAACTCTTGGTGCAGCTCTGGCCCACAAGCCAGGAGAGGCAAATTGGCATTTTGTTCCTTCCTTAACCCCAAATTACAGATTGAGGGGTGTCATCTGTATTGGAAGACATCCTGTAATCAGTCTTGGCCCAATTAAGCAAGAAAGATGGCTGAATGTCTAACCATTTCCTTTGGTAATTGCAGGCTACTAGGAACCGATCATTTATCTACTGGTAGGCTTGGCTGGATTCTCAGTTGAAATGGGATTTTTTTTTTCCCCCCCATCCTCCTCGTTTCTTCCCTCTTCTGGGACTTTGAAATATTTGGCCCTGGGAAGGTTTTTCAAAAGGAACCGAATTGTGACCTGTAATGGAGAAGATGCAAGAATGTTAAGGGTCAGTAGAAATGATGGTTGAAGCATGGGTAGCCTGCTGAAGGGGTTTCTTTTTCTTCTTCCCTTTTCTTCCCATTGCCCTTCCTTCCTTCCTTCCTTCCTTCCTTCCTTCCTTCCTTCCTTCCTTCCTTCCTTCCTTCCTTCCCTCTCTCCCTCTCTCTCATTGTCCATTCCTTCCTTCCTTCCATCTATCCATCCATCCATCCATTTCATTGGCTTTCCTTCCTTCCCTCCCTCCCTCTCATTGTTCCTTCCTTCCTTCCTTCCTTCCTTCCTTCCTTCCTTCCTTCCTTCCTTCCTTCCTTCCCTCTCTCCCTCTCTCTCATTGTCCATTCCTTCTTTCCTTCCATCTATCCATCCATCCATCCATTTCATTGCCTTTCCTTCCTTCCTTCCCTCCCTCCCTCTCATTGTTCCTTCCTTCCTTCCTTCCTTCCTTCCTTCCTTCCTTCCTTCCTTCCTTCCTTCCTTCCCTCTCTCCCTCTCTCTCATTGTCCATGCCTTTCTTCCTTCCATCTATCCATCCATTCATCCATTTCATTGTCTTTCCTTCCTTCCTCCCTCCCTCTCATTGTTCCTTCCTTCCTTCCTTCCTTCCTTCCCTCCCTCCCTCTCATTGTTCCTTCCTTCCTTCCTTCCTTCCTTCCTTCCTTCCTTCCTTCCTTCCTTCCTTCCTTCCTCCCTCTCTCTCATTGTCCATGCCTTTCTTCCTTCCATCTATCCATCCATCCATCCATTTCATTGCCTTTCCTTCCTTCCTTCCCTCCCTCCCTCTCATTGTTCCTTCCTTCCTTCCTTCCTTCCTTCCTTTCCATTCCCTTCTTCCTTCCTTTCATCCTCTTTCCCTCCCTTTCTTCTTCCTTCCGGTTCTTCTTCTTTCCCATTTTCCTTCTTCCCCTTGCATTCCCCTCCCTCCCTTCCTTGTCCATCAACCGAGTAACAGAAAGACGTGTCAAAACTTAGGACGTTCCCATCCCACAGGACTAGGTTGAGTCTTTATGGACCAAGCCCACCTATGGAAGAACAATTTGCTGTAGAATTCCAGAGCAACAAAGAAGGTGTGGTTTGCAGGGAGCAAAAGGTGGTGTTGAGTATGATTCCATGGGTAGAAGCTTTTCCTCTACTCCGTAGCATCCCTGTGATGTCCTTCCAAGCTACACATGGGAGTATCAGGGAGGGGTGCAGAGTTCCCCCTGCTCCTTCCTTACCCCCTTCAAATCAAGCCTCATAATTTTGCAACACAGAGGGCATAATAATCAATGGGAAGAGGAGAGGTTAACCATTCCTGTTTCTCCCTTTAAAGACCTGTTGGCAACACTCGCAACAGACCGGAGGCTTCCTCAAAGCCCTTTCGGTGCAGACTGGAGGCGTGAAAAATAAGAGCATCTTTAGCAAGGTGCGAAATCTGTCTTCCCTCTGCCACTTAGAGCCGTGTCACACATTGCATTTTAAAGTGCGCACTTCTAATGCGTCAGGCATAATGTGCAAAGGAAGGGAGGAACACATTGGCAAACAGACGCACCTGGAAATGCGACAGTGTCTTTATAGGTGTTTTTCCTTGTTGCATGCACATTTTGTGGGGCGGGAAGCGTATTTTAGAATAGAATACAATGACAGAGTTGGAAGGGACCTTGGAGGTCTTCTAGTCCAACCCCCTGCTTAGGCAGGAAACCCTACACCACTTCAGACAAATGGTTAACCAACATCTTCTTAAAAACTTCCAGTGTTGGAGCATTCACAGCTTCTGGAGGCAAGTTATTCCACAGATTAATTATTCTCACTGTCAGTAAATTCCTCCTTAGTTCTAGGTTGCTTCTCTCCTTGATGAGTTTCCACCCATTGCTTCTACTCCTGCCTTCAGATGCTTTGGAGAATAGCTTGTCTCCCTCTTCTTTGTGGCAGCCCCTGAGATATTGGAACACTGCTATCATGTCTTCCCTGGTCCTTCTTTTCATTAGAATAGAATAGAATAGAATAGAATAGAATAGAATAGAATAGAATAGAATAGAATAGAATAGAATAGAATAGAATAGAATTTATTGGCCAAGTGTGATTGGACACACAAGGAATTTGTCTTGGTGCATATGCTCTCAGTGTACATAAAAGAAAAGATACGTTCATCCAGGTACAACATTTACAACACAAATGATGGTCAATATATCAATATAAATCATAAGGATTGCCAGCAACAAAGTTACAGTCATACAGTCATAAGTGGAAAGAGATTGGTGATGGGAACGATGAGAAGATTAATAGTAGTGCAGATTCAGTAAATAGTTTGACAGTGTTGAGGGAATTATTTGTTTAGCAGAGTGATGGCCTTCGGGAAAAAACTGTTCTTGTGTCTAGTTGTTCTGGTGTGCAGTGCTCTATAGCGTCGTTTTGAGGGTAGGAGTTGAAACAGTTTATGTCCTGGATGTGAGGGATCTGTAAATATTTTCACGGCCCTCTTCTTGATTTGTGCAGTATACAGGTCCTCAATGGAAGGCAGGTTGGTAGCCATTGTTTTTTCGACATACCCAGTTCCGGCAACCATCCTTCTTTCTATGTTTTAGCCTCCAGTCCCCTAATCATCTTTATTGTCTCAGAGAATATCTTCTAGATCAGGGGTCTCCAACCTTGGTCCCTTTAAGACTTGTGGACTTCAACTCCCAGAGTCCCTCAGCCAGCAAAACCAAGGTTGGAGACCCCTGTTCTAGATGATCCTGGGATGATCTGAGCCTGTTTGGAAGGGCTTGCAAATCTGATATTTTCTGCAGCTGAAGTGTGCAAAATGTTTAGGCAACAGGGAATTCACCGGTTTGCACCTCTGACTAAGCCAAGCATGTCACAAAATACAGTTACGAATCCAAGCATTACAGCCAGTGGGACAAAGGATATGGCTTCCAAGTTCAAACCGAACCCATTGGAGATTATTTAACAAGCTGTGATTAAGTCATGATTTAGCAAATTACGAGAGCCGAGCCTGAGGTTCTTCTATAGGCTTGACTTTCACTGATCAAAAACTTAGTTGCAAATTGCATTGCTGTTGTTGACTTACTGTTTCATAGTATCATTGGGTGTTTGTAGACAGAAAACTTCTGCTACTAATTGTTGTCTTTAAAACCTCGAGTGGTCTGTAAATAACGCTGGAATGTTTACATATTCTTAAGTATCTTCCCCCCCCCCTCCTTATTCAGTTCCAGCTTGCTTCCTTGCACAGCAACTTGTAGATTCAAAATTTATGAGCATCACAGATTTTCTCAGTTTTAATAAGAAGCTCTGGAATGCTTTCCTTCTTCTTAAATAAGTCGCAAAAAATAAAAATAAAAATGGGAAGGCAGCATAAAATTTGTGTGTACAGACTTGGGAACGAAACCCACTTGAAATCCTCTGCTTTGGTTTAAAGCATACGTCAAATTACTAGAACCACCTTGGATTCATTTACTGCGTGAAGCCAAGGATCGCTTAATCAAAGTTGATTAAATTTGCTCCATATTAAATCATAATTCATAGTTTACATAGCTCAGGGCTTAAGCCCCCATAACAGGATCAGCCAAAACCAAACAGACATATTAGGGTTTAGGGGAGACAAAACAGCCACTGTAGTTGGTTTAAGTTTGACTGATGTGTGAAGCTAATATTGTGACGTTTACATGGGGTGTATAACTCGGCCCAGGGCAGAAAATCAGCTAATTGGGGCATATTGGATAACCCCTGATTAAGCAAACCACCATAAAGCGCAACACACAAATAATGTGTTGAATACATTGTGCAAGTCTTACGAGCTTAGAAGTAAGCTACAGAGAACCAATTTGCTTCAGCTATGTTTATTTGCAATAATGTGATAAGCCTTTGATAATGATCAGATCATGTGAACAAACACACACCGAAAAGAATTTTATGACTGTTTCCATAATTGCATATGAGCCAGCCGGGTGCTGCAGCTGCCAAAAAAGCCAACACAGTCCTAGGCTGCATAAATGGAGGGATAGAATCAAGATCCCGTGAAGTATTAATACCACTTTATAAGGCCTGGGTAAGGCCACACTTGGGAATACGACATCCAATTTTGGTTGCCCCGACGTAAAAATGATGTGGAGACCCTAGAAAGAGTGCAGAGAAGAACAACAAAGATGATTAGGGGACTGGAGGCTAAAACATATGAAGAACGGTTGCAGGAACTGGGTATGTCTAGTTTGATGAAAAGAAGGACTAGGGGTGACATGACAGCAGTGTCTCAGAGGCTGCCCCAAAGAAGAGGGAGTCAAGCTATTCTCCAAAGCACCTGAGGGCAGGACAAGAAGCAATGGGTGGCAACTCATCAGAGAGAGAAGCAACCTAGAACTAAGGAGGATTTTCCTGACAGTGAGAACAATTAACCAGTAGAACAACTTGCCTCCAGAAGTTGTGAATGTTCCAAAACAGGAAGTTTTTAAGAAGATGTTGGATAACCATTTGTCTCAAGTGGTGTAGGGTTTCCTGCCTAAGCAAGGGGTTGGATAGAACAGGGGTCTGCAACTTTGGCAACTTTAAGACTTATGGACTTCAACTCAAAGCTGGCTGATGAACTCTGGGAGTTGAAGTCCATAAGTCTTAAAAGTTGCTAAGGTTGCAGACCCCTGGACTAGAAGACCTCCAAGGTCCCTTCCAACTCCTATTCTATTCTATTCTATTCTATTCTATTCTATTCTATTCTATTCCAGCATCTCTATGGTCATGTGACCAAATTCGGAGGTTTGGCAATTGGCATGCATTTATGATGGTTGCAGTCATAAATCCCGGGATCATGTGATCTACCTTCTGACAAGCAAAGTCAGTGGGGACGCCATACTGCTTCTGTTGTTAAGTGAGACAGTTGCTTAAGTGAGTTCCGCCCCCATTTTGCAACCTTTCTTGCCACAGCTGTTAAAGTGAATCAGTGCAGGTGTTAAGTTAGTATCACGGTTGGTTGCGTTACTAACTTAACTGTTAAGTGATTCACTTAACAACTGTCCTAGAAAGGTTGTAAAACAGGGCAAAACTCACTTAACAACTATCTCACTTAAGATAAATTTTACGTCCTTTCTTGCCGCAGTTATTAAGCTATTTACTGCGGTTGTTGAGATAGTGGCATGGTTGTTAAGTAAATGCCCATTGACTTTCCTGGTCAGAAAATCACAAAAGGTGATCACATGACCCGGGACAGTGCGACCATCATAAATATAGGCCAGGCATCCGAATTTTGATCACATGACTGTGGGGATGCTGCAGCAAAACGGTCATAAGTCCCTTTGGCAGTGCCGTTATAACTTCGAACATTCACTAAACGAATGGTCGTAAGTTGAGACTACCGGCAGTGAGGCTGCAAAATAATAATAATAATAACATGGATCTGCAAATTGCCTTGTCCTAAACCAGTGATGGTGAACTTTTTAGAGACCGAGTGCCCAAACTGCAACCCAAAACCCACTTATTTATGGCAAAATGCCAATAC
Organism: Ahaetulla prasina; assembly: GCF_028640845.1. Taxonomy (NCBI): domain Eukaryota; kingdom Metazoa; phylum Chordata; class Lepidosauria; order Squamata; family Colubridae; genus Ahaetulla; species Ahaetulla prasina. Next base: position 7,954,794 of record NC_080553.1, on the reverse strand, counting down.
GGCAATTTAACCTGAATAATGAGGTTTTAATGATAAACAAGACAGAGTTCAGCTAATTGTTCTAAGAAAAGTGTGATAAATGCACTTTTATTCCCCTTCATTTTTTTCTGCGTTTGAAATATTTTGAAAACTTTTATAATATCATTTCTCTTTCCCTCCCTCTCTCTCTTCCCCTCCCTCCCTCTCTCTTTTCCTCCCTCCCTCTCCCTCCCTCATTCCCTCCCTTTCCCCACCCCCCACCCCCTGTGGGAAGAAATGCAATGGAGCAGGGCTGGGGCTACAGAGCGCATGCCCATAGAGGGGGGGCCTGATTGCCTTCCGCGAACCTTCTGTCGCGAGCTTAAAACACATTTATTCATCTGCGCAGGACTGGATTAGATTTTAAATTTATACTGGTTTTAAATGGGTTTTATTATTTATATTGCTTTTAATAATTCGGCCATGTAGAATAAGTTTTTTAACTGTTATTTTAGTTTGTATTTATATGTGCTTTTTACTTGCCTGTGAACCGCCCTGAGTCCCTTGGGAGATAGGGCGGTATATAAATGTGATAAAATAAATAAATAAATAAATAAATAAATAAATAAATAAATTGCCACCTAACTAGGTGACTAGCCTAACTAGGTGACTCAGTGGCTAAGATACTTGAGCTTATCAATCAGAAAGGTCGGCAGTTCGGCGGTTCGAATCCCTATTACGGGTCTCCTGCGTGAGCAGGGGGTTGGACTAGATGACCTCCAAGGTCCCTTCCAACTCTGTTACTTTCTGAAACCTCTGGCACGCGCGCCATGGGTTCGCCACCACTGTTCCAAACCATGAAATGCGGTTTACCAACTACACTGTCTGGCGCAACCCAACAGACTAAGATTACAAGCTGAAATGATGAGTTTGCCATGCTTTGCAAAAAGAAAAAGAAAAAAGAAACCATTTCAGAAATACCATTGATGCTAATGTCAATATTAGTAGGATAATGTAACAGTGAAATTCAAATAGAGAGCTCCTACCCTGGAGCCATGATTTAAAAAGCTTAAGGGCTGGAAAAGCAGACATAATTTTTCTTGAAATACTTGCACTTTGAAATTAATACCTTTATCCATATTCCTTCCTCTGCTAAACATCGGCTCTTAAAATACTCTGTGCGTGCATTTCTCTCTCTCTTCCCTCCCCCCCCCCTCTTCCTAAAGTAACTCCCTAGAGCTCTATAAAGCAGACGCTGTAAAACTCGGCATTTGATGTGCATTAATTTCTCTGCTCTATTAGTGAAAGCTGTTTTTGGGAATCTGTTTCTTTTTTTCCCCTTCCCTTTCCTAGGAAGGAGCGGAAGGGGGAAAAACGGATTTAGAAGACAGATTTCTAGAAGCAAGCAATTATCCGGCAGGTATCAAGTGGGATCGGATTGGCGGGTGAAAATAACGTCCTTAATGGACAGGATTCTTGCACGATAAAACGGTACTAACACCTTTCTGCAGTATTCGCCAAGATTTCATTTCTCTGAATTGCTTGTAGGTGCTACAGGTTCTCAAATACACAACCCGCCTCACACCCCCCCCCCACCTTCCCTGTTCTCAACTGGCTGATTAAAACAAGCTTGGAGGTAACCGGCGTGTAGCTCACGTGCAAAGGAGTGTTGCGTAGCCTTTGTGAAGAGTGATAGTTGTTGTGTCTCCTAAGGGTTTGGCAGTCTGCCTTATCAAGCTCCTAACTGACGATTCATCTTGACTATTGCAACGCGCTTTTACATGGGGCTGCCCTTGAAGAGCATCCGGAAGCTCCGGTTGGTGCAAAATGCAACGGCCCGCACGGTTTTGGGCAGACCCCGGTGTGCACATGTATCACCTCTCCCAGTGGTGGGTTTCAAATTTTTTTTTACTACTAGTTCTGTGGGTGTGGCGTGGTGGGCGTGGCTTGGTGGGTGTGACAGGTGAAGGATACTGAAAAATCTCCATTCCCATCCCACTCCAGGGAAAGGATACTGAAAAATCTCCATTCCCTCCCTACTCCAGGGGAAGGATACTGTAAAATCTCCATTCCCACCCCACTCCAGGGGAAGGATACTGTAAAATCTCCATTCCCACCCCACTCCAGGGGAAGGATACTGTAAAATCTCCATTCCCACCCCACTCCAGGGGAAGGATACTGAAAAATGTCCATTCCCACCCCACTCCAGGGGAAGGATACGGTAAAATCTCCATTCCCACCCCACTCCAAGGGAAGGATACTGTAAAATCTCCATTCCCACCCCACTCCAGGGGAAGGATACTGTAAAAGCTCCATTCCCACCCCACTCCAGGGGAAGGTTTCTGCAAAATCCCCATTTCCTCCCGATCAGCTGGGACTTAGGAGGCAGAGAATAGATGGGGGCGGGACCAGTCAGAATTTTTACTACCAGTTCTCTGAACTATTCAAAATTTCCGGTACCGGTTCTCCAAAACTGGTCAGAACCCACTGAAACCCACCTCTGACCTCTCTTGCGGGAGCTGCATTGGTTGCCGATTTGCTTCCAGGTGCAATTCAAGGTGCTCCTTGCCACCTTTAACGCCTGGGACCAGGTTATCTGAGGGACCGTCTGTTGCTGGTCACATCTACCCGACCCACCAGAGTGGGGAGGCAGGGAATGCTGTGGGTCCCATCCCCAAGGGAGAAACACCTGGTGGGACCCAGAAGAAGGGCCTTCTCCGTGGTGGCTCCCTCTCTCTGGAACATCATTCCCCCAGGGATTAGACTGGCCCCCACTCTAACATTCTTCCTGAAGGCACTGAAGACCTGGTTCTGCCTGGGGAACCCAGAGCAGGATGGAGCCCATTGAATGGCTCGTGTGATCTGCTGTCGCTGGAGTGGAGGTTGATTTTATTACATTCATTTATTTGGTTTTTTAAATTAGTTTTTACTAGTTTTGCTGTTTTTAAATGTGGTTTTATATTTCGTAAGCCTCCTTGAGTCGCCATGGGCAAATACGCGGCAATATAAATTCAGTAAATAAATAATGGTGCAGAATGCAAGGGACCTTGATTATAGTTCAACCTTGGTGACTTTGAGACGTGTGGACTTCAATTCCCAGGACTTCCCAGCCAGTATCTTAAAGATACCAAGGTTGAGAAACACTGTTCTAGAGCAGGGGTCTCCAACCTTGGCAACTTTAAGACTTGCGGAAAGCTGGCTGAGGGATTCTGGGAGTTGAAGTCCACAAGTCTTAAAGTTGTCAAGGTTGGAGACCCCTGCTTTGTAGAATAGCTTGACTCCCTCTTCTTTGTGGCAACCCCTGAGATATTGGAAGACTGCTATCATGTCTCCCCTAGTCCTTCTTTTCATCAGACTAGACCTACCCAGTTCCACCAACCATTCTTCATATGTTTTAGTCTCCAGTCCTCTCATTCTCTTCATTTACCTTATAGTAAACTTGTTGAATCTACCCACAGTTTTTTGGGTTTGCCTGTACTGCTCACCCACAAAATAGGTTTTATGGTTCTTCACACAACATACTCAGCTCAAACAAACAAAAAAAACCTTTTCTACAGCTGAACGCTAGACCCAAAATCCATATTTATTTTCACACCTTCCTGGGTCACCAATAGTAAATGGCATATATGTTCCATACCCTGTCCTTAAAAGCTTGGGAACTGCCTTGATTTGTCTTCCCTCTGCCTGTTCTTCCTCCAGTTAAGTTTTTTTTCTTCTTTTTTAACTTACTGAGAGGTGTGAAAGGGGGAGGGGGAAAAAACTCCGCATAATTAGTTCAAGAATACAGAATGTACTCCCGAATTCACAAGTGTCAAAATTGCCTTTTTTAAAAATAATAATAATAATAATAATTGTGTGTATATATCTGAGCTCTTTTTAACAAGCACTTGTTTCCAGAGAGGGAAATATTACAACTTTCTACTTTCCTTTTTTTAACACGCCCTTCATCGAAATGCAAGGAAAATACCCACTCTGTTCATCTACGATCATAGTGGTAGAGGCAATTTGATTTATCTCAAAGGAGAAGCATATTTATGGGGAGGGGAAAGGAACTCCCACTGGCCAGCTGGTCTTTGGGTCTCTCCCTCACATGCACGGGGTGCAGGACGCGTGTGGGAGGGCTCTGCACACATACACGGGGGGTGGGCCACATGCAGGGTGCGTGTGTGAATGCGGGGGGGGCAGGGTACGTGCAGGGGACTGTGCGCACATCCGCGGGGGGGGTGGCTGTGCGGGGGGCCATGCACGCATGCACGGGGGGATGTGCAGGAGGGTGTACGTGCATGCACAGGGGGCGTGGGGGGCATGCACATGTGCAGGGGTGGGGTGGGCCACGCACACATTGCATTTTGGGGGTTCGGGCCCACGTTTTGGCCACTCAGTCTGGAAAAAGTTAGCCATTAGTGCTCTACGGAATCTTGAAAGCTTTTTCGTGTTTGCATTGTACCTTGTTTTTTTTTTTAAAATGTGCTTGAGTTGACCTATTACTATGATCTGAAATACTATTTGCTGCTGCTTCTTCTTGTGCCATATCTGTCATCGGACGTTGGCAATCCTATTTTGATCAACAGCCGCAACAAAAAAGCACTGCTGAGTTTTATCCAAATCTGTCCCTTAGATTTTGAAGCCACAATGTTCTTTTTCTGCCTGGACCTCGTTTGCCTTCAATCTTATCTTGGAGGATTAAGCGTATTTTTCTGGGTGTCGCATCACACGTCCAAAATATTCTAACTTTTGCTTTTTTATGGTTTTGATTATTTCCCTTGGCTTTTTTTTTTTTTAATTTGCATTTGTATCCCGCCCTTCTCCAAAGACTCAGGGCGGCTTACACTATGTCAAGCAATAGTCTTCATCCATTTGTATATTATATACAAAGTCAACTTTTTATTGCCCCCAACAATCTGGGTCCTCATTTTACCTACCTTATAAAGGATGGAAGGCTGAGTCAACCTTGGGCCTGGTGGGGCTTGAACCTGCAGTAATTGCAAGCAGCTGTGTTAATAACAGACTGTCTTAGCAGTCTGAGCCACCAGAGGCCCCAAGTAGCTGATCACTTCCTCATTTCTGATTTTGTCAACCCAGCTTATGCATAACAGCCGCCTGTCAATCCACATTTCAAATGCTTTTAGTCTCTTCAGGTGGCTTTCTATCAAAGTCCCTTTGCTTAGTTGTAGTTTAATGTGCTCTATAGATCGTTTTTATTCTGTTAGATTTTTTTTTTATTCCGTTTGTATTACTTTATAAATGACTCAAGACAATGAACATACCTAATACCTCTTCCTCCTCCTATTTTCTCCACAACAGCCTTGTGAGGTGGGTTAAGGTGATAAAGAAGAACTTTATAGAAGAACTGATAAAAGTCACCCAGCTGGTTTTCATGCCTAAAATGGGACTAGAACTTCCAGTCTCTTGGTTTCTTGCCCAACGCCTAAAAACCACTGGTTCTGTTGAGCCTTTTAAACCCTGATTTACAGCGATAAAGGTGTGAATTTAGCCAGTACGGGCGTGTTCAATAAATCATAGTTAAAACAGGCCACAAATGAATGAATCTGGATGATACGTAAACCCATCCAGACCCCACGATTTTGTACCATCAACAACAGCAAGCATTGAAATCAATTTTTTGATTACAGAAATTCATTAAGCGGGGTTTTAAAATAAGGAATAGCAATGAATTATTACAGACAAAATGGTGTATGGTTCACAAAATATGCTAAGTGATGTGTGGTTTAAATGCAATTTAAAAAAAAAAAAGCCACAATGATTCTACACTCCATTTAAACATAAATTCTGGTTTCTACACTACAGCGGCTTTATGGATGAGCTCAGTTCGGCTTTTTTTTTTTTAATTTTTAAATTGCCTCTTATATTTCTGCGGGCGATAGCATGAGTAGGATGCCAGCACAAGGACTGTGATGAAATACCCAGGAATGTTAACATCTTATTATTGATAATAAGGGATATAGTACAAATAAGGGTTCCAGATCTCGAACAGATTTTCCAGATCGAAGTACCGACAGATCCCTCACTTAGTTAACCCTCTGAGCTGCTCCTTCAAGGCCGAGAAATTTTTCCCCCCTAAACCTGATTTGAAGAGCTCTGTTCAGATTAAAAAGCAGAATATGTGCAAATAGTAAAATTTAATGAGCTGGAGACAACCATTTTCTGCATGCTGTGAAGTCTGTACAGAACTGATCCGATGCGGGTTTGTTTATACAAGCAAAATAATCACGTTCTGAAATGCTGTTTGAGAAAACAAATAAGCATAAATCTTTTCCTTCTCCCCCCCCCCCTCCGCCACCTTTTCTTGGCATCTACGTCTTTTAGCAGGCTTCACTTCTCTGGAAAGATTATAAACTCTGCAGCTGGGCTGGCAGGGTGGGGGAGAAGGGATTAGGGCTTCATAAACCCAGTCTCTATGAAATTACATAAAAACCAGCGGCATCAGTTCTGTTTAGGCAGAAACAAGTGTTGGAAGACATTTCCTTCTGGGTTCAGTTCCAAGTGGGGAAGAAAAACCCTGGAATCATGGTGGCTACTTGGAAAGATGGTTTTAATGGTGGAGTCAGGATCACACGCCTTGAGGATCTTGGGTGAAGAGGGTGGGGGGAAGGGAAGAGATGCTGAGAGTGCCTGAGTTTTATGCCCTCTCGGGGCTTTTGAATTTGAGCTTGATTGGTTGTCAGACTCCCATGGGGCCCATGCAGGGGTGACTTTGTAGGTTGTCTGTGTCCCAGGCTTGGTTGAGCCTTGCTGGGTGATGATGCAATGAAAGGGGCTTTGGGCAATTCCTACCATGGCACTGCCTGAAGGAGGTAGATCTTTGTTATGTAGAATAAGACTGGCCCAGGCCTTCATCACACGGCTTGAGGATCTGGCGTGAAAATATTTACAGATCCCTCACATACAGGACATAAACTGTTTCAACTCCTACCCTCAAAACGACGCTATAGAGCACTGCACAGCAGAACAACTAGACACAAGAACAGTTTTTCCCCGAAGGCCATCACTCTGCTAAACAAATAATTCCCTCAACACTGTCAAACTATTGACTAAATCTGCACTACTATTAATCTTCTCATCGTTCCCATCACCAATCTCTTTCCACTTATGACTGTAACTTTGTTGCTGGCAATCCTTATGATTTATATTGATATATTGACCATCAATTGTGTTGTAAATGTTGTACCTTGATGAATGTATCTTTTCTTTTATATACACTGAGAACATATGCACCAAGACAAATTCCTTGTGTGTCCAATCACACTTGGCCAATAAAAAAAAAATTCTATTCTATTCTAATGGCCCATTGACAAAGGTATGTGGGGGGGGCTGACTTTCTGCCTCCCATTTAGGGGAAATATTCTGCCCTTTTAATATTTCCCAAAATATCTCATTTTCCTAAGAGAGGGGAGGGTGCTAGCTTCCTACAGAAGCAACCCACTTGCAAAAACAAAGAAAAAGGAATAAAAGGGCATGAAATGGGCATCTTGATGGCACCGCAGTCCAGTTGCAGGAACTTTAAGGGGTGTGAGAGGACAGGCTGCCTGCAAATGGCCATCAGAATATATAGGAACAAGTCTCGTTAAATATAGGAACAAGTCCTGTTTTTTCCACCAAATAAAAAAATATATTTCCTTCTTGTGTGTCACTATCCCACTGTTAAGCTTAGTGGTTAAAAAAAGTGTTTTCTTGGGGATTGAATCGAGTCTGCGTCGAATGATGGCTTCCTTCCGGCTTGAATTCAGAACAGAATAACAGAGTCGGAAGGGACCTTGGAGGTCTTCTAGTCCACCCCCCTGCTCAGGCAGGAAAAGTTTCTTAAAAAACCCCCAGAGATGGAGCATCCACAACTTCTAGAGGCAAATCATTCCACTCAGATGTAGGTTTCACATTTCTCCCTTGGGCTGTTTGTGCCCTGTCCTTTTAAAAACTCTTCCTTGCCTGGTCTAAAAGCTGAGACGAGAGATAGTTGTGTGTGACATTGTTGGAGTTAATTGTGTTGGTGTGGTAAGTAAGCAGGAAGGTGGTTTGTGTTTGTTTGGGGAGAATTTAAACAACCTGAAGTAAACTTGGTTTGGTAGCATCGCGGCAAGCTAACCAGCTGTGGCTTAGTAAACCATGTTTAGCTAAGCTGTGGCTCAGAAAGCCCAAATCTGGTTCTATTGGGTTTTCGTTGAGTGCATTGTGCCAAACTAACCATCTGGGCCTCCTCAGTAAGCCACGTTTAGGCTTAGAGTGAAATATGAGCCCAGTTGGTCAATGATGGATTCAGAGACCCTAAAGCAGAACATAGAATAACAAGAGTTATTCTTGATCTGAGTTTAACTCATAGAATCATCTATTATAATGTCCTTCCTGTCAAAGACTACTTCAGCTTCAATTGCAACAATACACGTGCACACAATAGATTTAAGCTTAATGTTAACTGCTCCAATCTTGATTGCAGAAAATATGACTTCAGTAACAGAGTTGTTAATACTTGGAACCTGACTCTGTGGTCTCTTCCCAAAAGCTTTAAACAAAAACTGTCTACTATTAACCTCACCCCATTCCTAAGAGGGATCCTTCCTGTCCTAATGTTTCCTTTCGTTATATCCGATTAATATAGTTATTACATACTCATACTGATATATATGCTTATATATCATATAATTATTTCATGCTTATGCTTATATATACTGTTGTGACAAATAAAATAAATAAAATAAATAAAGAGTTGGAAGGGACCTTGGAAGTCTTCTAGTCCAACCCCCTCCTTAGGCAGGAAACCCTGCACCACTTCAGACAAACTGTTATCCAACATCTTCTTTAAAACTTCCAGTGTTGGAGCATCCACAACTTCTGGAGGCAAGTTGTCCCCCTGCTTGTTCTCACTGTCAGGAAATTTCTCCTTAGTTCTAAGTTGCTTCTCTCCTCTTTTCAAACATCTTTATTATTATTTTTTTTTCTTGCAACAATCCTCTGCCGGATTCGTGTCTGTCTCATCCCCTCCTCTGGATGGCCCTTAAACTCAAAATGATGCCTTTTGTCAGTTACAAAAATGTTTACTATTATGGGCAAAATGTACTTATATATATATATATTCTGAGGTTTTTGCGGGTATTTGTACGTAGGTCTTTGGTTATTCAGGTTTTCTCCCGCGTAAAATTGGAAGTGTCTTGGCGACGTTTCGACGAAGTCTCATTCGTCATCTTCAGGCTTCAGCTTCGTGCTTCGTGCTTCTCCCAGCACGAAGTGGTTCGAATCCCTAGTGCTGCCGTGTAACGGGGTGAGCTCCCGTAGCTTCTGCCTACCTAGCAGTTCGAAAGCAGGTAAAAAAGGCAAGTAGAAAAAATAGGGACCACCTTTGGTGGGAAGGTAACAGCGTTCCGTGCGCATTTGGCGTTGAGTCATGTTGGCCACATGACCACGGAGACGTCTTCGGACAGCACTGGCCCTTCAGCTTTGAAACGGAGATGAGCACCGCCCTCTAGAGTCGGGAACGACTAGCACGTATGTGCGAGGGGAACCTTTACTTTTACCTTTAGTTCAGAAGGAAAAAAAAAAAGGACCAGGGATGGCAGGATAGCAGTATTCCAGTATCTGAGGGGCTGCCACAAAGAAGAGTGGCGTCAACTTATTTTCCGAAGCATCAGATATAAAGACCAGAGAGAAGAATATCTCTATCTTCTACAGAAAGCTATCTTAACAGAATGACAGAGTTGGAAGGTACCTTGGAGGTCTTCTAGTCTAACCCCTTGCTGAAGTAGGAAACCCTCCATAGACACAAAGATTTCAGTTTCAGAAGCGGATTGAGGGTTTTAATTTAGATCTCTCTGCAGTTGCAGTTAGAGATTTTTATATCTAGCAGGGATAAAGGTGGTCCTTAACTTACGGCAGTTCATTTTAGTGACCGTTCGAAGTTACAACGGTGCAGGGAAAAAAGTGACTTACGATCGTTTTTCACAACTACGACCATTACAGCATCCCTCCAGTCATGTGATCAAAATTCAGAGGCTTGGCAACTGACTCATTTTATGACGGTTGCCGTGTCCTGGGGTCACCTGATCCCCCTTTTGCCACCTTCCGACAAGCAAAGCCAATGGGGGGGAAGCTGGATTCACTTAACAACCGTTACTAACTCGACAGCCGCAGTGGTTCACTTAACAACTGTGGCAAGCAAAATTGACAAATTGGGGGTGGGGGGTGCAAATTCATTGAACCAAATTCATTTTAACAAAATTCATTTAACAAATGTCTCGCTTCCCAACGGAAATCCGGGGCTCAACTAAGGTCGTAACTCAAGGACTACCTGTGCTCTGGAAAGAGCAGGTGCAAAAACTCTCCTGGATACCTGAGTTGTGTGTGTGTGTGTGTTTTAAAGTTGTGCAGCTGGTAAGGAAGTGACTTTCGCAGCCAAGTTCTCCCATCTTCATGGATATTTATGATCTCTGCAAACAAAAAACAAAAAAAATACCCAGTCCGGCTGGCTGTCCTTTCTCCTCTTTGGAGGGCAACTGGAGCGCCTTGATTGTTTTTCCTTAATTATAGCCTCTTCTTTTTGCAAACTTCAAAAGCTCTCCGGCAGTATTGTACATTATGATAATGGCTTTCCTCTCTTCTCCTTGATTGCTGCGTTGAATCTGAATCCCGAGTTCCTTGAATTCTCTGCGGAGGATGCTAAGTGCTGCTGTAATTCTCCCAGCCCAGTTTATATGGCTTTCCGCTTCTAGCAGGCATACTTTGCGGGGCGGGGGAGTTGCTTCCTTGATCTTCTTGTAGCAAATGCTCTTCGTGCCAATCCAGGAGGACTTGGCAAGATTCAGATACAGATTGACAGAGTTGGAAGGGACCTTGGAGGTCATCTAGTCCAACCCTCCCTTGGCCAAGCAGGAGACCCTACACCATTTCTGGCCGATGACAGTCCAGTCTCTTCTTGAAAGCCTCCAGTGATGAAGCTCCCACAACGTCTGTTCCATGGGTTGATTGTTCTCACTGTCAGAAAATTTATCCTTATTTCTAGGTTGAATCTCTCCTTGTTCGGTTTCCATCCATTATTCCTTGTCTGGCCTTTGGGTGCTTTGGAAAATAGCTTGACCCACTTCCTCTTCTCTGTAGAAGCCCCTCAAATATTGGTAGGCTGCTATCCTGTCTCCCCTGGTCCTTCTCTTCACTAGATCAGAAACTCTACTGAGGCCAAAACTCTATTGATAGAAGCTACAATAACAGAGTTTTGAAAGCCTGACCATTGGGACTCTCATACCAAAGAACCTCAAAATAGATGGCCCTTCCCTCCAGCCTTCGCCCAAAGCCCCACACCAGGAGGCCGAAGCAGACTCCAAGTCGGAATTTCTGCCCCCCTCTGACCCGTACAAAAAGACCTCGAAGGGGGAGACTCCCTGCAGCAACACAAACGTTCATTGCACGTATCCATCCCAGGGGCCGTAGTTTGAGATTTAGTGCAATATAAAAAATGCAAATAATTTTTCTGTGGACCACCAAAATTTTCTCACATACCACCAGTGGTCCCTGGACTACCAGTTGGTGACCACTGATTTAAAGGAACGTCTCTTCCCGGTTACCTCCACCTGACCCACTGGAGCAGGGAGGCAGGGAATGTTTAAAGGTAAAGGTAAAGGTTCCTCTTGCACATACTTGCTAGTCGTTCCCGACTCCAGGGGGCGGTGCTCATCTCCGTTTCAAAGCCGAAGAGCCAGCGCTGTCCGAAGACGTCTCCGTGGTCATGTGGCCGGCATGACTCAATGCCAAAGGTGCACAGAACGCTGTTCCCTTCCCGCCAAAGGTGATCCCTACTTGCATTTTTAAGTGCTTTCGAAACTGCTAGGTTGGCAGAAGCTGGGACAACTAACGGGAGCTTACCCCGTTATACGGCAGCACTAGGGATTCGAACTGCCGAGCTGCCAACCTTTCAATCGACAAGCTCAACGTCCTAGCCCCGAAACAGTGCACCTAGAGTACCCAATGTACTAAAGACCTAGAACAGTGATGGCTAACCTTTTCGGCGCTGAGTGCTGAAAGCGTGTGCATGCACACCCATAATGCAATGCACATGCAACATCACCTTGCGCGCCCCACCCCGCGCATGCCCATGCGACACCCTGCACGTGCGCCCGTGCCCCCCATGCGTACCCTGCCCCTGCACATGTGCACGTTACCCCCGCACATGCGCCCCCGCACATGTGCGTGTGACCCCCCCAAATGCACACATGACCCCACGTATGTGCACCTGCCCCCACCGCGCATACATGTGCAAACCCCGCGCATATGTTCTGTCCCCGCGCAGGCATGCATGTCTCCTGCATGTGCCCCCCCCCCCGCAAATGTGCTGCAGAGACCCAAAAACCAGCTGGCTGGCAGGAGGCACACCAGCATGTGTGGAGGAGCTGAGTTGGGGCGACGGCTTGCGTGCCTGCAGAAAGGGCCGTTGGTGGTGAAGAGCCGGAAGACCTTGTTCCAGTGGGACTGCATCATGGCCTGGAACTGGCTGACCATCTCAGCCCGCTGAGCCTCCAGGTGCCGGTACCTGGCCTTGCACTCCCGCAGGTCTTCCCTCTGCTTGGAAAGCCTATGCTCCTAGTCCTCAGTGAGGTGCTTCTGCTGAGCCTCCTTCTCGGTCAGATCCAATTTGAACTGAGCCGTTTTGCCAACTCTTTCTCATGGTGGCTGCTTAGCTCCAACAACTGCTTCCTGTTGGGGCCCTAAGGAGACCGGGCGGGGAGGCAAGGAGTTGGCCACGCCCACCCAGTCACATGACCACCAAGCCATGTCCACCTAGCTGGTCATTAGGCAGATCATATTAGTAGTCCACGGGATTTAAAATTATGAATTTAGTGGTCCCTGAGGTCCGAAAGGCTGGTGACCATTGCTTTAGATCAGTGGTCCCCAATATTTCTGGCTTGGTGGCTCTTGGGGTTGGGGGGAGAGGGGCACAGTTCCTTGTGAGTGGCAAGTGGGTGTGCGTGAGCACACGCAGCTCCATTTGTGTGAGCAATGGTGTGAGCACCGCTCCTGCAAAAGGGAGGTTTGCATGTGAGCGCAGGTGACCGCTGCTCGTGCAAAACTTCACACGTGAATGCAAGCATTGTGCAAAAGGAGCTTCACAGGTGGGTGCAGGCAGCTGCCACCCTGGAAAGGAAACTCCTGTGTGTGAGTGCAAACAGCCACTGCTCGTGCGAGGAGAACTTTGCATGCGCGCACACACGCGCCTCCCCCCTGTGCCGCCCGGTTCCAAACAAGCCTGGTTAGGTGGCTCAGTGGCTAAGACGCTGACCTTGTCAATCAGAAAGGTCGGCAGTTTGGCAGTTCAAATCCCTAGTATAGGTCTCCTATGTGAGCAGGGGGTTGGACTAGATGACCTCCAAGGTCCCTTCCAACTCTGTTACTATTGTTGTTGTTGTTATTATTATTAGGCCACGGCCCAGGGGTTGCTTTAGATAACCAAGTCCCAAACCATATAGGGCTTTAAAGTTACTTTGCTAACATTTGAATTCTAGATAAGCAATTGAGGAGCATCCAGCTGCTTCATTGCTTAATAAGCTGACCCTCCCCTAGGGCAGGGACTGATGACAAGGCTGTTGATGATTGATTTCCCATCTTAAGGTCAGTCTCATCCATCCAGAGGGGAAACAGGAGATCTGACCTTTGCAAATGGTAGGTAAGGCTCAGCAAAGCTCCCATGGAGAGTTGGAGCCAGGCTGGTTATTTAAATGGCACTCGTGGCTCAAAAAAAATAAAACAAAATAAAACAAAGCTGTGCAGCAGCTGCCAAAAAAGCCAACACAGTTCTAGGCTGCATTAACAGAGGGACAGAATCCAGATCACGTGAAGTGTTAATACCGCTTTATAATGCCTTGGTAAAGGGACGCAGTGGCTAAGACGCTGAGCTTGTCAATCAAAAGATGGGCAGTTCAGCAATTCGACTCCCTAGTGCTGCCATGTAACGGGGTGAGCTCCCGTGACTTGTCCCAGATTCTGCCAACCTAACAGTTCGAAAGCACATAAAAAATGCAAGTAGAAAAATAGGGACCACCTTTGGTGGGAAAGGAACAGCATTCCGTGCGCCTTTGGTGTTGTGTCATGCCAGCCACATGACCACAGAGACGTCTTCAGATAGCGCTGGCTCTTCAGCTTTGAAATGTAGCTGAGCACTGCCCCTGAGAGTCAGGAACAACTAGCACATATGTGCCAGGGGAACCTTTACCTTACCGTAATGCCTTGGAAAGGCCACACTTGGAATACTGCATCCAGTTTTGGCCACGATGATATAAAAAAAGATGGTGAGATTCTAGAAAGAGTGCAGAGAAGAGCAACAAAGATGATTAGGGGACTGGAGGCTAAAACATATGAAGAACGGTTGCAGGAACTGGCTATGTCTAGTTTAATGAAAAGAAGGACCAGGGGAGACATGATAGCAGTCTTCCAGTATCTCAGGAGTATCTCAGTATCTCAGGGGTTGTCACAAAGAAGAGAGAGTCAAACTATTCTCCAAAGCACCTGAAGGCAGGACAAGAAGCAATGGGTGGAAACTAATCAAGGAGAGAAGCAACTTAGAACTAAGGAGAAATTTTCTGACAGTTAGAACAATTAATCAGTGGAACAACTTGCCTGCAGAAGTTGTGAATGCTCCAACACTGGGAATTTTTAAGAAAATGTTGGATAACCATTTGTCTGAAATGGTGTAGGGTTTCCAGCCTGGGCAGGGGGTTGGACTAGAAGGCCTCCAAGGTCCCGTCCAACTCATTATTATTGTTGTTGTTGTTGTTGTTGTTATGGACGCATGAAAAAATTGGCACCAAAAAAAAGGATATAAATAGGCAAAACATAGCCATAAACACATAGAATGATTACATATAATTGGGGACAGTAGTAGAGGGATGGTAGGCATGCTGGTTCGCTTATGCACGCCCCCTATATTATGCCCACTACTATTTATAATATCTTTTGCCTGTTTTTTTCCTTCATTATTCCAAGAGCTGGGATGTTATCGGGTCTGAATGAAATTTGGAGAAACCTTAGGAGAAATGAATGAAAAAAAAAACACCTTAAGTTATTCTAAATAGGCCATATAAGTCTAATAAATCGCTGGAAACCCCTCATGGGCTTTTTGCGCAAAGCAGGGGGGGGGAAAAATACAAACTTGGGATTTATGATTTTGATGGTTAGGCAGGCTAGATTATAGAAAAATGAGTTACGCTGTAACCATCGAATAAGAGGTAAATTTACAGTTGTATTTATAAGCACGATAAAGACAAATTGGAAGCCGCTTCTTTGTATTTTTTTTCTCTCCTTTTATTTTTGGTTTGCTTGTTTTCTTTCTTGCGCTTTTATCTTCTTTGATTTCTTTCTTCTTCTTTTTCTCACTTTCAATCCATCAATTTGTTTCCTACAAACCTGGAAGTGAGGATCAGGAAAAGGAGTGGGGAAGAGAGACGATGTCATTGTTTGGGGTAAGGGTGGAAGTGAGGAACGATTAAAAAAAAAAAATTCCAGGAGAGAGCAATAAACTTGCTTCCCCATTTGATCTCCTGGTTAAACATCAGTTTTAGTGTCACCAAGAGAATAGATAAGAATATACATAAAGTTAAAAAATAATTTATATTTGTCAAAGCTTTTTTTTCCTTTTCCTCCTCCTCCTCATGAAAAAAATATCTTCCCTTCCTTCCTTCCTTCCTTCCTTCCTTCCTTCCTTCCTTCCTTCCTTCCTTCCTCCCTCTCTCCCTCCCTCCCTTCCTTGTTGTCCCTCTCTTCCTTCGATCCTTCTCCTTTCTTTTCCTTCTCCTCCTTTCCTCTTATTCTCTTCCTTCCTCCTCCTCTATTTTCTTCTTCCTCTCTTCCTTCCATCCTTCTCCACCACCCCTTTTCTTCTCTTTCCTCCTCTCCTCTATGAAAAAAATCTCTTCCTTCCCTCCCTCCTTGTCCCTCTCTTCCTTCCATCCTTCTTCTTTCTTTTCCTTGTCCTCCTTTCCTCTTATTCTCTTCCTCCTTTTTTCTTTCCTATTTCTTCCTCTCTTTCCTTCTCCCTCTCTTCCTTCCATCCTTCTCCACCACCCTTTTCTTCTCCCTCCTCCTCCTCCTCTTTTTCGTCCTCCTCCTCCTCCATCCCTTCCTTCCATTCTTCCTTCCAGCCTCCCCTTCTTCTCTTTCTTTATTATTCTCCTTCTCCTTCCCTCTCTCTCCATCCATCCCTCCTTTCTCCCACCTCCCTCCCTCCCTCCTCTCCTTTCCCCTCCATCAGACTTTCCATTTCCTCCATCCACCCATCCATCCACCCTGATCAGGCTATTCCCTTCTG
Source organism: Ahaetulla prasina (assembly GCF_028640845.1). NCBI lineage: Eukaryota > Metazoa > Chordata > Lepidosauria > Squamata > Colubridae > Ahaetulla > Ahaetulla prasina. Next base: position 7,938,542 of record NC_080553.1, on the reverse strand, counting down.
GGGAGAAAGCGCAGCTTTTTAATCAGTTTTGTGCTTGAAATAAATTGCCCCCGGGATTACTTGAAGAGAGTGTGACATGCGTCAAAGAGATGTTTTATCAAAGACGGTTGGGCTCGCGAAAAAGAAATCAGGTTTTCTTTTATGGTATGTATGTATAATTCCCCTCCTGCTACATGATGGCTTATGGATCCCACGACCACCACCCCCGTTGCTGTCTACCGATCAAGATCTTTGGCTAATTGCTTTGATGCTTTTCTGAATAGCTGAGTTCCAAGATTGGGATCACGCACAATGTTAAGCTGTGGTTTGCTTGATAGTGGTTTGCTTGATCGTGGTTTGTTGACTAAATCAGCACTCAGACTCCCCAAGGATGTTCCATTCTAGACTTGCCTTCTTCTTGTCCAATATTAAGTGGTGGGTTTGCAGACACCAAAGAACCAACAATGAGCAGATGGATAATTTCCCCTTTTCTCTCCATGCAAACCTCCTCACTCAGTCCAATTCTTCAAAAAAAACAAAAACCAACAACACCAAGGTGGCCATCTTTATGCTAATATCTCTTAAAGAATCAGAATCGAGCTGGAAGGGACCTTTGAGGTCTTCTAGTCCAGCCCCCTGCTGAAGCAGGAGAGGAAAAATGTTAAATTATCTTGCAGGGATATCTTGTGCTCTTGAAGCTTGGTTATTTTCTTGCAGACATTTCATTACCAAACTAGGTAACTTCATCAATGCAGTAAATATTCTTGATCTATGACAAGCTTAAGTAGCATAATCCCCTTTATTATTGTTGGGGGCGTCAGAGGGGGAAGTAACCCATTAGAATAGAATAGAATTCTTTATTGGCCAAGTGTGATTGGACACACAAGGAATTTGTCTTTGGTGTATATACTCTCAGTGTACATAAAAAGATACATTCGTCAAGAATCATAAGGTACAACACTTAATGATAGTTATAGGGTACAAATAAGCAATCAAATCATATTAAGAAATAATATAAAACGTGAGGATACAAACAACAAAGTTACAGTCATGCAGTCATAAGTGGAAGGAGATGGGTGGTGGGAATGATGAGAAGATGGTGTGGCTCAGGCTGTAAGATAGCCTGTTATTAAACACAGCTGCCTGCAATTACTGCAGGCTCGAGTCCCACCAGGCCCAAGGTTGACTCAGCCTTCCATCCTTTATAAGGTAGGTAAAATGAGGACCCAGATTGTTGGGGGGGCAATAAGTTGACTTTGTATATAAATATACAAATAGGATGAGACTATTGCCTTACACAATGTAAGCCACCCTGAGTCTTCGGAGAAGGGCGGGATATAAATGTAAATTAAAAAAAAAAGATTAATAGTAGTGCAGACTTAGTAAATAGTTTGACAGTGTTGAGGGAATTATTTGTTTAGCAGAGTGATGGTGTTTGGGAAAAAACTGTCCTTGTGTCTAGTTGTTCTAGTGTGCAGTGTTCTATAGTGTCCTTTTGAGGGTGGGAGTCGAAACAATTTATGTCCAGGATGTGAGGGATGTGTAAATATTTTCACAGCCCTCTTTTTGACTCTTGCAGTATACAGGTCCTCAATGGAAAAATTGAATTCAAAAAAATTCAAAAAGAATTGGTCTAGCAAAAAACATTTGCTAGACCAATTCTAGAATACAGCTCACCTGTTTGGAACCCTCACCACATTTCTGACATCAATACAATTGAACGTGTCCAGAAATATTTTACAAGAAGAGTTCTCCATTCCTCTGAAAACAACAAAATACCTTATCCCACCAGACTTGAAATCCTAGGCTTAGAAAACTTGGAACTCCATCGCCTTCGACAAGACCTAAGTTTAATTCATAGAATCATCTATTGTAATGTCCTTCCTGTTCAAGACTACTTCAGCTTTAATTGCAATAATACAAGAGCAACCAATAGATTTAAACTTAATGTTAACCGCTTTAATCTAGATTGCAGAAAATATGACTTCTATAACAGAATCATCAGTGCTTGGAACACTTTACCTGACTCTGTGGTCTCTTCCCATAATCCCAAAAGCTTTAACCAAAAACTTTCTACTATTGACCTCACCCCATCCCTAAGTGGACCATATATGCGTATAAGCGCACAAACGTGCCTACCGTTCCTGTCCTATTGTTTTTCTTTTTCTTCTTCTTATATATATATATGCTTATACCTCCTAATATTTACTCATATATATGTTTATATACTATATAATCTTTTTGTATGATACTTACATATATTGTTGTGACAAAATAAAAAAAAATGGAAGGCAGGTTGGTAGCCATTGTTTTGTTCTGCAGTTCTAATGATCCTCTGAAGTCCGTGTCTGTCTTGTTGGGTTGCAGAACCAAACCAGACAGTTATGGAGGTGCAGATGACAGACTCAATAATTCCTCTGTATTATTAAATTCTAAATAAAAAAACCAGGTACTCCTTGAGTTAGGCCCACAACCGAGTCCAAAATTTCTGTTGGACAAACTGAGACATTTGTAAAGTGAGTTAAGTGCCTGATTTTACAACCTTTTCCTGCCACTGCTGTGAAGTGAATCGCTTCAGTTGTTAAGTTAATAACATGGTTGTTGAGTGAATCTGGCTTCCCCATCGATTTGGCTGGTCAGAAGGTCGCAAAAGGAGATCGCGTGACCCCAGGACACGGCAACCGTCATAAATACACGCCAGTCGCCAAGCGTCTGAATTTTGATCCACATGACCATGGGGATGGTGCAATGGTCGTAAAGTGTGAACGATGATTATAAGTCACTTTTTCCCCCCTCCGGTGCCATTGCAACTTCAGATGGCCACTAAACGAATGGTTATAAGTCGAGGACTGCCTATTCCAGAAGAGCTGCTAAGTTATATGTCAGTGGGATCCATTCTTCCTCCTGCCAGACGATCTCATTAAAAATACAATAAAATTAAGGAAACATAAAAGCAGCTTCCCTGCTTTCCTGTTTGATTGTTAGCCAGTGTTTCCATGACACTGAAGGAAAAGCCAAGATAAATATTTAATTATGGAAACAAACCTGATAGTTAAAACTTGAAAACAAAGGTGGGAAGGGGTGAACACAAAAGTAAGACACCGCATCATTTGCAAAAAGGAACAACCGCCACATTTCCTAGGGAAGGGATTATTTTGCTAACAAGCGTTAAATCAGCATCGATCCGTTTCTCACCATCGAAATAGGACCTCGAGGTTAATATCAGGAAAACCAAAAGAGTAGATTATTTGAAAAGCACAGATTAATTTAGGGATTTTTTAAAAAAATCTGGATGTAAGGAAATATATGTTTCCAGGGGAAATGAATGCAAGGAAGATGCTATGCAAGATATAAAACTGGAGTTACACCCATCTAGGATCAACCTACAGTAGTGGCCAAAATTGTGGAAACCTTTTGGGAGAAGTGTCTTTTTGAGGTTTGATGGCTAATAACACCAATTTTTTTTTTTTTGGACTTTCAAAATAATCCTATTCCACTGCTGGAATTGTTTGAGAATAGCCCAGACCTTAACCCAATTGAAATCAGCGACCCAGCAATAAAACCCAGTTAATAGAAGCAAACCTTCAATCTTGGTTTCACATGATAATAGCTGCTGAACTCAAAGACTTGGTTCACTCCATGGGAAGATGTTGTAAGGCCATCATTCATGCTAAAGGTTACCCAACTAAGTTTTTACTGACATGGTAATTTGTATATCTCGTTTTTTTCTCTAGTGATCATTTTTGTATATCTCGATTTTTCTACGTGTTTCACTTTTCTTCTTTATACTGTAAATTTGCTATTCTAATAGCAAATCCTTCATAAAAGTTATTGCATTACATTCTTGATTAAATGATATTTCCATTGATATATATATTTATGGTATTACTTAAAAAAGTGGCGTTATTAGCTAATTTTAGAAAATACACTTTTCCCAAAAAGTTTCCACAATTTTGGCCGCTACTGTAGCTTCTCATATGGGGCCCTGGAATGTTTTATTCTAAAGATGGTTTGTTCAAGCAATCACAAGAGCTTGATTCCCAAAGAATCAAGAGATGACAGGATAGCAGCGTTCCAATATTTGAGGGGCTGCCGCAAAGAAGAGAGAGTCAAACTATTCTCCAAAGCACCAGAAGGCAGGACAAGAAGCGCTGGATGGAAGCTGGTCAAGGAGAGAAGCAACCTAGAATTAAGGAGAAAATTCTTGACAGTGAGAACAATTAACCAGTGGAAAGACTTGACTCTAGAAGTTGTGGGTGCTCCATCACTGGAGGTTTTTAAGAAGAGACTGGACAGTTATTTGTCTGAAATGGTCTAGGGTTTCCTGCTTGAGCAGGGGGTTGGACTAGAAGACCTCCAAGGTCCCTTCCAACTCTGTTACTTTTTTTCTAGGATTAATTAACATGGTCTGTTTCCTATCTAGTCTATTTGGGAAGCATGACAGGTGCTTATAGGAAAACCTGTCTGTAGCGTTAATGAACATCTGCCCTCAAATGGTCTATTAAAGGGAAACCTCACTGTTTGCAACATAAATTTTTCAATTAATCATTCTCTTTGTCTTGGCCTACTTAGCAGATTTGATGGGAGGATAGAAAGGAAGAGGGAGAGCGGAGAGGTGGTTTCAAAGTCTAGGACAGTGATGATGTATCTTTTCGGTACCGAGTGGCAAAAAGGGACCGCCCATGCATCTGGGCCACAGACGAGCTGTCCAGGGCACATGCGCGCACCCAAAAATGAACTTCTGGTTTTTAGCTACTGAACTTCCAGTTTCAGCCAGCTACTCTTCCGGGTTTGTGGCATGCATGCACACCCGACGATCAGTTGACTAGGGCGCATGTGCACGCAGGAAAACGGAAGACCAGCGCTTCTAATTTCCAGCACTGCCGCATGCGAAAAGGCCAGGTGATCGTTGTGTGCACATGCGCGTCAGAAACCCGGAAGAGGAACGGGGGCCGCCGCGCGTGCCAGGTGACATGGCTCCGTGTGCCAGTTCAGGCACACGTGTCATAGGTTCGCCATCACGGGCCTAGGACTTCCAAGGTCCCTTCAAATGAGCCTTGGTGGCACAGTGGTTAGAATGCAGTACTGCAGACCGCTTCTGCTGACTACTGGCTGCCTACAATTTGGCAGTTCGATTCTCACCAGGCTCAAGGTTGACTCAGCCTTCCATCCTTCCGAGGTGGGTAAAATGAGGACCCAGATTGTTGGGGGCAAAAGGCTGACTCTGTAAACTGCTTAGAGAGAGCTATAAAGCACTGTGAAGCAGTATATAAGTCTAAGGGCTATTGTTATTCCTTCCTTCCTTCCTTCCTTCCTTCCTTCCTTCCTTCCTTCCTTCCTTCCTTCCTTCCTTCCTCCCTCCCTCCCTCCCTCCCTCCCTCCCTCCCTTTGCACAATGGTTAGAACACAGTATTGCAGGCTATCTCTACCCACTGCCAACAGTTCAATCTTAACCAGCTCAAGGTCAACTCAGCCTTCCATCCTTCCGAGGTGGGTAAAATGAGGACCCAGATTGTTGGGGGGCAATAGGCTGGCTCTGTAAAACCGCTTAGAGAAGGCTGTAAAGCACTATAAAGTGGTATGTAAGTCTAAGTGCTATTGCTATTGCTAAATTCTCTGTTATTCTGAATAGCTGGATGGATTGAAGTTACCCAGGAACTTATTCAAGGAAAACGCTAATGAAGCTTAGCTTCTTGGAGCAAATGGAGACGTTGGGTTCTAACTTAACTCAGCTAAGCCTCCCGGGTAATTTCAGCTTAGAATAACAAAGTTGGAAGGGATCTTGGAAGTCTACTAATCCAACCCTTTGCTCAAGCAGAAGACTGTGCACCATTATGGACAAATTGCTGTCTAATCTCTTCTTGAAAGCATCCAGTGATGGGACACCAGAGCTGGTATTCAGACAGTTTCGACCGGTTCAGCAGAACCGGTAGCGGAAACCGTGGGTGGGCCTGCCCACCCGCCCCGGCTATATGCCATTATATTTAGGCACATTTTTGAGGCCGGGCGCATGTGCGACAGGCACACGTGTGAGCAAAGTGCATGTATGGAAGGCTGGCAGATGAGTGGAAAGCAGGAGCATGCATGAACCGGGTGTGTGGCGAACCGGTAGTAACATAATGTGAAACCCACTGCTGTGGGGGGACCAAGAGGACCGAGGACCGAGGACCAAGAACTTCTGGAGGCAAGCCCTTCCACTGATTAATTGTTCCAACTCTGAGGAAATTTCTCCTTAGTTCTAGGTTGGTCTTCCCCTTGGTTAGTTTCCATCTTGTATAACCTTGATAACAAAGAACATGATTTATTTATAGGGAGCTGTTGCGATTTTTTCCCCGAGCTCTTCAGTGATGTGCTTAGTTGAGGTGGCCTTTGATAACATCTGGGCTTTGATAACATCTGATTTTATAGGAAATAGCCCCCAAAAAACCTAAATTACAATATGGTGGTTGTAGATGCTGCACTTCATTGTCTTTACAAGCTGCCTTTTTTCTTTTTTTTCTTCAGCGCCTGAATGGATTCGCCGATGTTTCCACTAACGTCCAACTTTTAAGGCACCAGTAAGAAGAAGAATGGAGGAGAAGGAAGAGAAAGGGAAGGAGAATTATTTAACAACAACAGAGTTGGAAGGGACCTTGGAGGCCTTCTAGTCCAACCCCCTGCCCAGGCAGGAAACCGTACACCATCTCAGACAGATGGTTATCCAACATTTTCTTAAAAATTTCCAGTGTTGGAGCATTCACAACTTCTGCAGGCAAGTGGTTCCACTTATTAATTGTTCTAACTGTCAGGAAATTTCTCCTTAGTTCTAAGTTGCTTTTTTCCTTCATCAGTTTCCACCCATTGCTTCTTGTTCTACCCTCAGGTGCTTTGGAGAATAGCTTGACTCCCTCTTCTTTGGGGCAGCCCCTGAGATATTGGAACGCTGCTATCATGTCTCCTCCAGTCCTTCTTTTTATTAAACTAGACATACCCAGTTCCTGCAACCATTCTTCATATGTTCTAGCCTCCAGTCCCCTCATCATCTTTGTTGCTCTTCTCTGCACTCTTTCTAGAGTCTCAGCATCAAATAAATGAAGGTATGTTACATTTTTAATTTTCAAAAGTTGACGTACTAAAGCTGTTATAGGAATAAACCAGCAGAGATGCTTGAAGCGAGGAAAATATGGATATGAATTATGTCAGGTGTTGTGTCTGTCTCTCTCTCTCTGTGTTTTTCTCTCTGACACCTTCACATACTTTTTCTGTACAGCCGCAGGCTTGGAAATGCTTCCGAATTAATTAATTTTGGACTGAAAACATGTCTTTGCAAAGAAGGACTGAAGCCTATCTAACTCGTTTCAAGCCACCCTAAATGCAGAGCTTGAACTGGTGGTATGCCCTGAACTGCCTGTTTTCTGCAGCCACAAATCTTGTGATTTTCTTTTTCCGCCACTTGTTTCCCAAGGAAGACTTTAGCTTGTGGCAATTTTGCCCCAGTTCTAAAAGAATTAAGGATTGGCTTCGGGTATTTTGGAAGCCTTAAGGAGGGATCTGCTCTCGTAGTTTATGGAGTTAGTGTGCCAAAACTAGCTGGAATTTTTCTCATCATGGTTTCTAAGCTGTATTTGTGGTTGACTGAGAAAAAAAACTCCAGAATGAAATATAGCCTCGGCTGTGTTCAATTGGAGCTGGATCTGCAAAGAAAAAAGAAATTTTTTTTTGCACATGTTACATTTGGTGGCATCAAGAGAGACAATGGTTCCTTTGCAGCAAAAAGTCATCAGACACAGTGAAATGAAGCAAAAGAAAGATAGAGGGAGTGTTGTGGTCTTTTTTTAAAATTATTATTTACATTTATATCCCGCCCTTCTCTGAAGACTCAGGGCGGCTTACAGTGTATAAGGCAATAGTCTCATTCTATTTGTGTATTTACAAAGTCAACTTATTGCCCCCCCAACAATCTGGGGGCCAGCGGCCAGCAGATTTGGCAGCAGATTTAGACAGTGAGGAGGTTGGGGAGGAACGTGGGCCAGTCCTGGAGTCTGGGGAAGGCTCGGATGAGGGCTCCGAGTTGGAGGCAGAGAGGGGGCCAAGGCCATCTGGCAGTTCTTTGCTGCCTCTGGAGCAGCGGTGAAATCTAAATTTTCTTACTACCGGTTCTGTGGGCGTGGCTTGGTGGGCGTGGTGTGGCTTGGTGCGCATGGCAGGAGAAGGACACTGCAAAATCTCCATTCTCTCCCCATTCTCCTAGGAGAAGGATATTGCAAAATCTCCATTCCCACCCCACTCTGAGGCCAGCCAGAGGTGGTATTTGCCGGTTCTCCGAACTGCTCAAACTTTCCGCCACAGGTTCTCCAGAATCTGTCAGAACCTGCTGGATTTCACCCCTGCTCTGGAGTCTGACATCAGCGAGGTAGATGTGGGAGCCTGTTCCCAGTGTGTGCATGCGCAGAGCTGCCAGGAGACAGGAACAAATAAGGACACAGGGTCAACTTGGGAGTAAGGTTTGGAGATGATTGGCCCCTCCCATAAGACATAAAAGAGAAGCAAACGGGAGGTGAGCTTTTGCAGGAAGCAATTAGTTCATCTGGTCAGTAAAAGCTTTGGGAAAGTTCTGTTTGACTGTGTGCTAAGTTTGGCCTTGCCCTGCATTTGGCAATTAGTTCTCTGGCAGCATTCCAAGGGAGATAAGGTGGGTGTTTGTAAACACTCCCCTGCAAGACTGTTTGATAAGCCTTTCAGATTAGGAATGACAATAATTCACAACTGTATGAATTAAAGAGGTTTGCCGGGATTAAGTTTGTGCTGTATACTTTCTCAGGAAGCCTAGGTCAGAACAGGGAGGAGAGGGAGGAGGAGGAGGAGGAGGAGGAAGAGGAGGAGGAGGACTTGGAAATGTATGGATAAAATATTTCTGATTTTGCTTTGGGTTGTGTATGCTCTATTATGAGTGGGCCTCAGTCAAGAGAAACGAGCCTAGAACACATTCACGTACAGCGCAGAATCGAGGAAGAATTGCCGGCATAAAAACTAAAATCCAGATGTAATAGAAAGTAAGAGAGGCTTAGAAGAAGGCAGCCTTACAAAAAGCCAAGAGTGCAATTCTGGAAAGCATGTGGATAACCTTGGACTTAAGAGTCAAGCTGCATTGAATTTCATGGCTAATTAAGTTCAAGGCTCCTGTTCTTTCTCCTCTTTTTGCATTCTCAAAAACTGAAGGAAAAGTGAAAACCTAGAAGGGCAGCCAGCTTCCTATACTGAACAAAGTGACAAATCTTGGGGTGAAAGAAGCCAGAATTGGCAGCGTTCACACATCGTGGTGAAGCAGGTTGCCAAAGATGCTAAGGCATGCTTTGCTTTACATTCCTCTGTCCCCCCTCTTAACAGAACAACAGAGTTGGAAGGGACCTTGGAGGTCTTCTAGTTCAACCCTCTGCTCAAGCAGGAGACCTTATACCATTTCAGACAAATGGTTGTCCAGTCCCTTCGTAAAAGCCTCCAATGATGGAGCATCCACAGCTTCTGGAGGTAGAACTTCCTACTGGCTATTTGTTCTCACTGTCATGAACTTTCTCCTTAGTTCTACCTTGCTTCTCTGCTTGTTTTCTTTCCATCCATGTTTCTTGCCCTGCCTTCATGTGGAGGCAGGATAATGGGTTGACACCCCCCACTCTTCTTCGGGGCAGCCCCTGAGATATTGGAAGACTGCTATGATGTCATTTCTACTCCTTCTTTTCATTAGACTAGACACAAACCAATTCTGCAACCCTTCTTTGTATATTTTAACCTTCAGTCCCTTAATCATCTTTGTTGCTCTTCTCTACACACTTTCTAGAGCAACCTTAAACACTCAAAGAGCCATTTGGACAATTTTCCCACGGAAAGGAGCCACAAAACCTGGGTGGGCGTGGCCAACTCGATGTCACTCACTTCCACCAGTCACATGACCTCCTAGCCACGCCTACCCAGCTGGTTATTTGGGCAGAGAACCGGTTGTTAAAAAACACCGGGAATCACAAAATCCTTTCGACATCTCTCCCTCCCTCCCTCCCTCCCTCCCTTTCTCTCCCCCCCTCTCTCTGTATCACTCTATGTTTCTCTCTCTCCTCCTCTCTCTGTATCTCTCTGTCTCTGCCCTGGCCGCTTCTCCATCCCCTGCTGTCTCCCTTACCTTCTCAGGCCAGGCAAGGAGTGACTGGGAGGGGAGGGCGAGGGGTGAGGCCAGCCAGTGGTGGGATCACCCGACAGAGAGCCACAGCAGAAGGCCCAAAGAGCCACATGCAGCTCCGGAGTCACAGGTTGCTGACACCTGTTCTAGAGTCTAAACATCTTTTTGGTTTTTTTATATCGTGGTGACCAAAACTGGGTACAGGATTCCAAGTGTGGTCTTACCAAGGCATTATAAAGCGGTACTAAAACCTCACGTGATCGTGATTCTTTCCCTCTGTTAATTCAGCCAATCTTGGCTTCAGCTCTCCGTTTCGGAGCGGGGGGGCACCCCACCCCATCCTACCCCCCACTGCATGAAGGACTTGATGGGCTTGGTCTTTGTTCTTGTAGAATCAGCCTTTTTTTTTTTGATGGGCAAGCTTGAGAATGGCTCTTTGAAAGCGTTGGAGTGGTGCGAAGCTCTCCAGGCTTCTTGAGCTGAAAGACGGATGAATTAATCTTGAATAAAGAGGCTATGATCTCGTCAATGGCCCTTCAGTTGTTCACACTGAATAGCTTTGATGCTCGGCTGCGTAATTACTGAATCATCCAGATTATGAAATATAGAGAGAAGTAGATTCCTGTTCGGGTTTATATGACTATGGAAGCAGAGATTCCTTTCTTTTTCCCCCTGTATCCCGTGACAGAGGAAACGAGGCTAGCTAATAGGTCGTCTCCATTTCCATTTCCCTGGTAAAATTTATGTGGATGTAGATGATGACCAGGCTGAGCCCGAGGGAAGGGTCAAATGCATCATCAGTCATGAGTCATGCCCACAAGAGATCTAAGTCCAGCCCGCCTTGAGTTCCTTCTTATCTTGAGTTCCTTCTTATCTCCTGCTAATTTCTCTTTGACTGTTAGTAGTTCAGGTTCTTGTAGAGAGCTGAAGCTTTCAATAAACGTTTATACTCATTTGAACTGCCTGAATCATCCAGATTATGAAATATATAGAGAAGTGGATACCTGTTTGGGTTTATGCCTATGGAAGCAGAGATTCCTCTCTTTTTCCCCTGTATCCCATGATAGAAGAAATGAGGCTAGCTAGTAGGTTGTCCCAGTGGTGAAATTCAGCAGGTTCTGGAGAACCGGTAGTGGAAATTTTGAGTAGTTCGGAGAACCGACAAATACCACCTCTGGCTGGCCCCAGAGTGGGGTGGGAATGGAGATTTTGCAGTATGCTTCCCCGCCACACCTACCAAGCCACACCTACCAAGCCACACCCACCAAGCCACACCACGCCCACCAAGCTACGTCCACAGAACCGGTAGTAAAAAAATTGAATTCCACCACTGGGTTGTCCCCATTTCCGTTTCCCTGGTAAAATTTATGTGGATGTAGGTGATGACCAGGCTATTGTTTTTTGTCTTTTCCTTCAGGTGCTTTGGAAAATAAGTTGACCCCCCTCCTCTTTGTGGAAGCCGCTCAAATACTGGAATACTGCTATCATGTCCCCCCAGTCCTTCTTTTCTCTAGACTAGCCCAACCGAACCCTGCAGCCATTCTTTGTATGTTTTAGTCTCCGGGCCTTTGATCGCCTTAGTTTTTCTTCTCTGAGCTTTTTCCAAAGTCTAAACATCTTTTTTGTAGCATGGTGACCCATATTAATGGCAGTATTCTAGGTGTAGTCTTACTAGGGCTTTTTAAAGCAGTACTAATACTTCGCATGATCTTGATTCTATGTCTCTGTTTATACAATCCAGGATATACAAGGTGATTAAAAGGCGATTGAGTAGGATTTTAAGCCAGAAACGGAGTAGAAACCAAATTGGAGCAATTCTGCCCATCCCTGGATCCAACACAGCCCTGCAATTCTTTTAGCTGCAAATCTGCTGTCTAGATTTATGTCTCCTGTCTTTCACCGCCCCCCCACTCCACTTCTCCAATTCTTCTGCCTTTTCTTTAAAAGCCTCAAAAATAAATAAGTAAATACTTCAACCCCCCCTCCCCCCGAGCGCTCAATATTCATTCCGTTTTCCCCCGATGATTCAAAGGAGAAGCATCTGTGCGGTCTGTCTGAAGTAGCTAGGGTGAAGTGGCTGGACGAAGCCCACGAGATAATATTTTTATTAAACATGAAAGCCATTATTTCATTTGCGCGAAAGTCTCTCTTGCTTATTTCCTCCTCCTTTCCTTTCGGGGAGTAGATTTGTATCCGTCTCCCCGGACAGCCTATCATGCTTATGATGTAATTCGGCACAAGACAATTGTACTTCAGCTGCCTCCCTCCCTCCCTCCTGCCCACCCACCCTATATATTAAACTAACAAAACGTGTCAAAATGCAACCGAGCCGCTATGATATAATGTACTTCAAAGCACTTTTTTTTTTTTCAATGCCTAACCTTGGGGATTTTGATGCGATGCCAACAGTTTTGTACAAGAGTTGGGATTTATAGAATAAATGCCTGGGATAAAGCCGAAATCCTGGGTTTACACACTTTCTGAGCAACGTAAAAAGCTCCTCTCTAAAGAATTGTAGATCTGGAAAAAGACCTCAAAGGGCCAACCGCTGTTGCTGTAAGCATCCTTGATTAATGGCCTCCTAGGCTTCGCTTAGAAAGCTCTAATGCAGTGTTGCCGAAACGGGAGCACGCTTGGGGGGGGAGCACCAGAAACCAGAAGAGGAGCTCCCTGACGCGCGGAAACCAGAAGAGTAGATCCCTGGCAGGCATGTGTGCGCCAGGAAGCAGAGATTCCGGTTCCCAGCACGCGCATGGTCTTCACGCACATGTGTGCACCAGAAACCGGAAGACCGGGTGACTGCCAGAAACCGGAAGCTCGGCTTCCCGATGTGCGCATGCCCGCCAAGGATTTGCTTTTCCGGTTTCCGGCGCTCCCGCACACGCGAAGACCAGCTGGCTGGTGCGCATGTGCGCCCTGGAACCTGAAAGAGCAACGTGCGATGGCTGGCGTGCCTGGAGAGAGGGCTCTGCGTGCCCCTTCGGCACACCATCCTGGCTCTAACGGAAAAGAGGCGACCACCATCGGAGTGAGTTGTTTGGCCGGTTGGGTCAACTTGACGAGATCTTTCTGATTGGTTGCGACCCAGTTAAAAGAGAACGTCAGCCCCTTTGAGGTAGAGCAGGTCATAATAATATAAACCAGGGAACGATGGATGAGAACTTTGCTACGACAGAGTACAACGACTGAATCTTGAAAGAGGGGTTCACAATGTCTTCCAAAGCACCTGAGGGCAGGACAAGAAGCCACGCATCGAAGGAGAGAAGCAACCTGGAATTAAGGAGAGATTTCTTGACGGTGGGAACAATTAATCAGTGGAACAACTTGCCTCCAGAAGTTACGGGTAGAGGTTTTCAAGGAGAAATTGGACAACCATTCGTCTGGAATTTTATAGGGTTTCCTACTTCAGCAAAGGGTTGGACTGGAAGACCTCCAAGATCCCTTCCAACTCTGTTATTTTGTTAAGAATAACAATAATAATAATGGGCGTGCATAAGTGTACCCGCATGCCTACCGTCCCTGACCTAATATTCCTTTTTTACTTACTCTTTTCATGTATCTAAATTATCTTTACCTGTTATCTTATATATGATTGACAAAATAAATAAATAAATAAAATAGCTTTCTATAGAAGATACAGAATACAACCGAGAAATCGCTGGTCCGTTGTAAACCTTCTCACAGTCTGAAAAGTGTCATTCCCCCACTGGGGGGTTATGTGTCCGAGTGGAGGGATCATTTTTACTGGTGACTCCCTTCAAAGCCCTTTTGGGGACATCCTGAGAACTAACCGAGGTTTCCTCTCTAACCCTTTTCATGAAATATTCTTAGCTTTTCACGACCAGGGAACACACTTCCAATTTCTGCTGTGGCGCTGAGATCAAGAGCATCCTTGTAGCCGCCTCAATGGGATTTAGGCTTCCACGCTGTTATTCCCAACCATCTGAAGCTCAGTCTATTAAATTGTATTTATTATAGCAAGCGAACATCAATTATGGATCTATGCGTCTCAGAGCTTTGTATCTAGTCCCACGTGCTCGCTTGGCCTCCCTCTAAAGCAACGGAGATATGCTAACCTATTTATTCCATTAGACTAACTACCCAGCCCTGTTGTTCTCTTATTCCCAGTCTTACTGGGCCAAACAGCTGATCAGTTGTTCTTAATGGGTTTTCACAATAAGGCTGTGCTAAACATTGTCAAGAAAGTGGCTCGCCTCCCGTCTGTGCGGCCTGGTTCCAAACAAGCCTGGCTAGGTGGCTCAGTGGCTAAGCTTGTTGATGAGAAAAGTCGGCAGTTCAGCGGTTCAAATCCCTAGTGCCGCGTAATGGAGTGAGCTCCCATTACTTGTCCCAGCTTCTGCCAACCTAGCAGTTCGAAAGCACGTAAAAAATGCAAGTAGAAAAATAGGGACCACCTTTGGTGGGAAGGAACAGCGTTCCATGCGCGTCTGGCATTGAGTCGTGCCGGCCACATGACCATGGAGACGTCTTTGGACAGCGCTGGCTCTTTGGCTTTGAAACAGAGATGAGCACTGCCCCCTAGATTCAGAAATGACTACCTTTAAATGTCGAAATCTCGGGTTGAGAAGAAAGTACCCTTAGAATGGATCTGGGGAGATCTAAGTACCGGCAGTCCTCAACCCCCTAACAATTCATTTAGTGACCAAAGTTACAACGGCACTGAAAGGGAGTTATGACCATTTTTCACACTAATGACCATTGTGGCATCCCCATAGTCACGTGATCCAAATTTGGATCCTTGGCAACTGGTTCATATTTATGACCGTTTGCAGTGTCCCAGGGTCACGTGATTCCCTTTTGCGACCTTCTGAAGAGCAAAGTCAATGGGGAAGGCAGATTCACTTAACAGTTGTGTTATTAAGTTAACAACTGTAGTGATTCACTTAACAGCCGTGTCAAAAAAGGTGATAAAACGGGACAAAACTCACTTAACAAATGTCTCGCTCAGCAACAAAAATTTGGGACTCAATCATAGTCATAAACAGAGGAATTATTGAGTCTGTCATTTTCACCTCTATAACTGTCTGGTTCGGTTCTGCAACCCAACAAGAAAAACACAGACTTCAGAGGATAATTAGAACTGCAGAAAAAATAATTGCTACCAACTTGCCTTCCATTGAGGACCTGTATACTGCACGAATCAAGAAGAGGGCCGTGAAAATATTTGCAGATCCCTCGCATCCTGGACATAAACTGTTTCAACTCCTACCCTCAAAACGACGCTATAGAGCACTGCACACCAGAACAACTAGACACAAGAACAGTTTTTTCCCCAATGCCATCACTCTGCTAAACAAATAATTCCATCAACACTGTCAGACTATTTACTGAATCTGCACTACTATTAATCGTTTCATAGTTCCCATCACCAATCTCTTTCCACTTATGACTGTATGACTATAACTTGTTGCTGGCAATCCTTATGATTTATATTGATATATTGATCATCAATTGTGTTGTAAATGTTGTACCTTGATGAACGTATCTTTTCTTTTATGTACACTGAGAGCATATGCACCAAGACAAATTCCTTGTGTGTCCAATCACACTTGGCCAATAAAATTCTATTCTATTCTATTCTATTCTATAAATTGAGGTCTACCTGTCTACCATATTTTCCCGAAAATAAGACCCTGTCTTATATTTTTTTGAACCCTGAAATAAGTGCTTGGCCTTATATGCTCTCAAAAGCGTGATTGGGCTTATTATCAGGGGATGTCTTATTTTGGGGGAAACAGGGTATGTCTTCATTAACCTATTCCTATACGTTAAATATGGTAGCTCAGGGTTGAACTGTGAAGTAATTGATACTCTCTAGATCTGGCTTGTTTGGCTTGCAAACCCCACACTCAGCTGCACTGATGATGTTACCTAATTGGGTAACAAAATGTCTGCAAGCCAACAACCAAGCTCAGAGAGCACCACTAGGCTAAGTGATTAATTTTTGCAAGACGATCTGGTTTTCTAGTCAAAAAAGGACAGGCAACTTTCTTTCCAGAATCTTATTATTTGTAAAAGCGCGGATAATGGTTTCGTACAGCCCTGTAGATCTTTTCCCTATAATTTAAATCTTTTTTGGTCAGTTCCTCTACACCATCATTTCTAATTTATAGCCCCTAGGATCTTGCCCTAGCACAAACAGTTCAGGACGCAAGAGTTTTGTGGAACAACTGTCAAAGTCTGTGGAGATTCTCAGTCATCCAGGACATGGATCTCTCAAGGGTGCTTTTTCAAGAGGCAACTGGACTTTCTGGGTTTCCTTTGAAGACGTTTCGCTTCTCATCCAAGAAGCTTCTTTAGCTCTCAGCTCTTCTTCAGTTGAAGAAGCTTCTTAGATGAGAAGCGAAATGTCTTCAAAGAAAACTACTGCACAGGTATAATATAGGTGGTACCTTGCTCAATGGTAGTAGTAACTGTGAGAGGGACCTTGGAGTCCTAGTGGACAACCATTTAAATATGAGCCAGCTGTGTGCAGCAGCTGCCAAAAAAGCCAACATAGTTCTAGGCTGCATAAACAGAGGGATAGAATGAAGATCACGTGAAGTGTTAATACCACTTTATAATGCCTTGGTAAAGCCACACTTGGAATACTGCATCCAGTTTTGGTCACGACGATATAAAAAAAGATGGTGAGATTCTAGAAAGAGTGCAGAGAAGAGCAACAAAGATGATTAGGGGACTGAAGGCGAAAACATATGAAGAATGGTTGCAGGAACTGAGTATGTCTAGTTTAATGAAAAGAAGGACCAGGGGAGACATGATAGCAGCCTTCCAATATCTCAGGGACTGACAGAAAGAAGAGGGAGTCAAGCTATTCTCCAAAGCACGTGAGGGTAGAATAAGAAGCAATGGGTGGAAACTAATCAAGGTGAGAAGCAACCTAGAACTAAGGAGAAATTTCCTGACAGTTAGAACAATTAACCAGTGGAAGAACTTGCCTCCAGAAGTTGTGAATGCTCCAACACTGGAAGTTTTTAAGAAGATGTTGGATAACCATTTGTCTCAAGTGGTGTAGGATTTCCTGCCTAACCAGAGGGTTGGGCTAGAAGACCTCCAAGGTCCCTTTCAACTCTGTTATTCTATTCTAAAAACCAGAAAGTCCTGCTGCCTCTTGAAAAATCACCTTCGAGATAACTACTGTCAAAGTTTGCAAAGTTCCCTTCGTGAGTATTGAGGCTAACATGTTTTGTATGTTGAACACAAAAAGGCGCTTGTCTCCATCTGATCACCCTAGATAAAAACAACAATGAACTCAACAACAGGTCCCAAACTGAGTACCAACCAATTGCTGAATAACATAACAGGTACAAAAGAGTGCAATTATTTCCCTGTCTGTCAACACAGAGATTTGCCTGGAGGAAGTCTGTTTTCTGCCTTCAGGAATTTGTGGATTTGGGGAAGCTTCTCTTCAAATGACTTGAGTCTCAAACAGCAATTCTGAGCATGGCTGCCAACTGAGTTTACGGGGTCCTTGGTGCTCTCTGAGCTTGGTTGTTTTCTAGCAGACGTTTCATTACCCAACTGGGTAACATCATCAGTGCGCTTTTTGCTTTTGCTTTCTTTTTTTGCCCCAGTCATTCCTTGGATGATCAATAGAAAACCAGGCAAGAGTATAAACAGTTAACCAGGAAATAGTGAGTTCTAGTCCCACCTTTGGAATGAAAGCCGGCTGGGTGGCTTTGGCCCAATCATCAGGAGACAGTGAGTTCTAGTTCTGCCTTAGGCATGAAAGCCAACTGGGTGACTTTGGGTCACACACTAATAGGAGGTGAATTTTAGGCCCTCTTTGGGCATGACTGGGTTATTTTGGACCAGTCTCTCTATCTCTGTCTCTCTCTATCTCTCTGTTGTTTCTCTGTCTTCTGTCTCGCTCTGTTTGTCTCTGTCTGTCTGTCTCTGTCTCTCTCTATGTCTCTTTTGCTGTCTCTCTCTCTCTCTCTCTCTCGTTTTTTTCTCTCTCTCTCTCTCTCTTGCTCCCTCTCTCTCTCTCTCTGTCTCTCTCTCTTTGTCTCTGTCTGTCTGTTTCTCTCTCTCTCTCTCTCTTGCTGTCTCTCTCTCTCTCTCTCTCTGTCTGTCTCTCTCTCTCTCTCTCTGCCTGCCTGTCTGCCTGTCTGTCTCTCTCTCTGTCTCTCTCTCTCTATCTCTCTCTCTCTCTCTCTCTCGGTTTTTTTCTCTCTCTCTCTCTCTCTTGCTCCCTCTCTCTCTCTCTCTGTGTCTCTCTCTCTTTGTCTCTGTCTGTCTGTTTCTCTCTCTCTCTCTCTCTTGCTGTCTCTCTCTCTGTCTGTCTCTCTGTCTCTCTGCCTGCCTCTGTCTGTCTGTCTCTGTCTGTCTCTCTCTATCTCTCTGTTGTTGTTTCTCTGTCTTCTGTCTCACTCTGTCTGTTTGTCTCTGTCTGTCTCTGTCTCTCTCTATGTCTCTTTTGCTGTCTCTGTATCTCGCTGTCTCTCTCTCTCTCTCTTGGTTTCTCTCTCTCTCTCTTGCTGTCTCTCTCTCTCTGTCTCTGTCTCTCTCTGTCTCTCTCTCTCTCTGCCTGTCTGTCTCTGTCTCTGTCTCTATCTCTATCTCTTTCTTGCTGTCTCTCTCTCTCTCTGTGTGTCTCTCTCTCTCTGGGTCTGTCTCTGTCTCTCTCTTGCTTTCTCTCTGTCTCTCTCTCTCTCTCTTGGTCTCTCTGTCTGTCTGTCTCTCTCTTCCTGTCTCTCTCTCTGTCTCTCTCTATCTCTCTCTTTCTGTCTCTGTCTGTCTATCTCTCTCTTGCTGTCTCTCTCTCTGTATCTCTCTCTCTCTTGCTGTCTCTGTCTCTGTCTCTCGCTGTCACTGCCTCTGTCTCTCTCGTCAACCTAACTCCCAGGATTGTTATTATGGGTAAAATGATGAAGGAGTTTTACAAAGGTTCACCCACTTGAGTTACTTATCCAGTAACAAAGGCAGGATTTTAAAGAAGTCTAATAAACAAGCAAACCTTGATATTTGCTTAGTTTGCATTCAGAGGCAAACCAAATGAATTTTTTTCAATGTCCCTTCTTCCGTACGCTTCCCCTCTCCTCTTTTCGCCTGGCTGTGTTTCCCCCTCTCTTCCCCCTCCCCTGTCCATCCACTTTCTCAGCTCAGCCATTAAATTGCTGACTTCATGATTTCCTGCCTTTGTGCCCCCCCCCACCCCTCCATTCTCCAGGGACGGCCTCTTCAAACACGGGTTCTGCCAGCTGCTGCTGCTACGTTATACTGCAGTTCAAATGCCTCCCGGTCGCCACAGCTGTGTGTTTTGAACTTGACTGATTACACGGGGAAGTGAACCATGCTTATTCACATCTCTCCCCTCCCCAGCCTCTTCCTTATTAGAGAGCAGTCAAGCGTGGCTCCTTTCTGACCCTCCTCCCAAAGAATCTGAGCTGTGGGCTTCCTTCACCCCCTTGCAGGTGGGATAAACCTGATAATACCAATAGCACTTAGACTTATATACCACTTTACAGAGCTTTTACAGCCCTCTCTAAGTGGTTTACAGAGCCAGCACATCACCCCCCCAACAATCTGGGTCCTCATTTTACCTACCTTGGAAGGATGGAAGGCTGAGTCAACCTTGAGGCTGGTGCGATTCCAACTGCCAAATTGCAGTCAGCCAGCAGTCAGCAGAAGTAGCCTGCAATACTGCACTCTAACCACTGCGCCACTGTGACTCCCATTGTTCCTGCCCCTCCTTCTGTGATGACCCCTCCCTCCGGGACTGCATTGCTAATCAAAGGGAAATACAGGTAGTTCTTAACTTACCACCACAGCTGAGCCCAAAATTTCCGTTACTAAGTGAGATGGTTGTTAAATGAGTTTTTATTTATTTTATTTTATGATCCTGCAGCTGTTAAATTAAAAACACAGGTTGTTGAGTGAACCTGGCTTCCCTGTTGATTTGTCAGAAGGTCTCAAAAGCAGAGGTGGTATTCAGCCGGTTCACACCGGTTCGGGCAAACCGGTAGTGGCAATTTGGCCTGGATCAGCAAACCGGTAGTGACTACTGACTGGCCACGCCCCTGCCCGGTCACCCGGTCTCTGTTCGCTTGCCCCGCCCACCCCTGCCCTGTATATGTTGCCTTTGCCACGTGGCCCAGTTAATTGCCTCACCAGTTGCCTCACTGACGCCCGCTCAGCTCAGCTCACCAAAGGTAAGCAATGCATATGCTTGCTCAGATTTGCCCGCCCCCTTTATCCTAAGTTACAAGTCACCACGTTTACAAAAAAAGATGTTGAGACTTTGGAAAAAGTGCAAAGAAGAGCAGCTAAGATGATTAAAGGCCCGGACACTAAAACATATGAAGGACAGTTGCGAGAATTGGGTCTGGCTAGTCTAGAGAAAAGAAGGACTAGGGGGAACATGATAGCAGTATTCCAGTATTTGAGGGGCTGCCACAAAGAAGAAGGGGGTCAACTTATTTTTCAAAAGCAGGTCAAGAAACAATGGATGGAAACTAATCCAGGAGAGGACCTGGAATTGAGAAGAAACTTCCTAAAAAGTGAGGACAATTAAACAGTGGAACAGCTTGCCACCAGAAATCGTGGGCGCTCCATCACTGGAGGCTTTTAAGAAGAGACTGGACAGACACTTGTCTGAGATGGTATAGGACCCCCTGCCTGAGCAGGGGGCTGGACTAGAAGACCCCCACGGTCCCTTCCAGTTCTTTTCCGATTCTGACTATGCTTTCCATACACCCTTCGAAGAGGCCCACACCTCTCTACCATCTCAGAGGCAGGAGGAGGCACCAGAGGAAACGGTGTGATGACAGGGCATTTCCTCTTTTCAACCTTGTGCAGTTTTTCACTTGCGTTGCGGTGCTGACACAAGGGAAGGTCGGCTGAGGAACATCCTCCCCCTCCCCCTCTTGCAAACCAAAAGACTTCAGAGGCCGAGAACTTCCCTGTTGATGCCCCAATGTTGACCTTGAAGATTGCAATCTGGGAACTTCTTCTTTCCCACACACCACAAGTCAAGAACCTGATGGCCACAAGACTCAAGTTTCATAATCCGTTTGCTTCTGACGGTCCAAAATATCTCTGGCATGCACCATCATGTCAATCTTAACTGATGTACATCGACCTGGTGATAACCCCCGAGAATTTCTTTTCGAGTGGATGTGGAAAATGAGGACGCGGTTATGCTTTTTTTTTTTTTTTTTACCTTATGGCTCTTCAGCTTCTAGGGACCCATGAAAACGTTATTGGCTCTGCCCTCTTCCCAGCCCTTCAGTCTGAGCCATTTTTGAGTGACAGACAGGTGCTGAAGGAATTACCAGCTGTCTCGCTGCCTGGTCTACATCTCTCTTAATGTTTTTTTGTCCGTGCAATCGATACAGAAGGGTTTCCGAAGGAGAACATTTTAAAACATCCTGATTTCAACCTTCACGGGTCTGTTAGGTGAGCAGGCGGAAGGAGAAGAACCTGGAGCATTAAAACTTTGCAGCGGTTTGGCCCTGTATAAGTGGGCGTAAAAAAATTGGTGGAAATCTCAAATACTCCAATGAAAAATTGATTAAGAAACTATATAATTTTCTGTTAAACTTGAAAATGGAAGATGAACAAGTAAAAGAAACAATGATACAGTGGGCAAAAAACTTTGGATATTATATAGAATTAGAGAAATGGGAAAGAAATTATTTATTTATTTATTTTATTTGCATTTATATCCCGCCCTTCTCCAAAGACTCAGGGCAGCTTATACTATGTCAGGCAATAGTCTTCATCCATTTTGTATACTATATACAAAGTCAATGTATTGCCCCCCAACAATCTGGGTCCTCATTTTACCTACCTTATAAAGGATGGAAGGCTAAGTCAACCTTGGGCCTGGTGGGGCTTGAACCTGCAATATTGCAAGCAGTTGCTGTTAATAACAGACTGCATTAGCCTGTTGAGCCACCAGAGGCCCTGGTTAATTATAAATTAACAGTGGCAACTTCTTATAAAGAAAATCAAGGAGAGGCGCATCTTAGAACTAAGGAGGAATTTCCTGACAGTGAGAACAATTAACCAGTGGAAGGACTTGCCTCCAGAAGTTGGGAATGCTCCAACACTGGAAGTTTTTAAGATGATGTTGGATAACCATTTGTCTGAAGTGGTGTACGGTTTCCAGCCTAAGCAAGGGGTTAGACTAGAAGACCTCCAAGGTCCCTTCCAACTCTGTTATTCTATTCTAAAAACTTATATAAAATGTTTTATAGAGGGCATTTACCACCTGCTAGGTTAGCCAAAATGTTCAAAAATCTGTCTTGTAAATGTTGGAAATGTAACCAAAAATCTGGCACATATTATCATATGTTTGCTAAAGCAAAAAAAAAAGAGGGGGGGGGGAGAAATACACACGTGGCTAGAAAAGATGTCAGGAAAACATGTAGATCTTAAACCTGAACTTTTTTTTATTAGGCATAGTACCAGAAAAATGTGATAAACAAAGTGCATATTTAATATTCCATGTATTAACAGCAGTGAGGATTGTATTTGCGCAGGTGAGTCAACCTTGGGCCTGGTGGGACTTGAACCTGCAGGAATTGCAAGCAGCTGCTGTTAATAACAGACTGTCTTAACAGTCTGAGCCACCAGAGGCCCACTTTATTTAAAGGCAGGACATTATCTAAGTCCCATTTACAATATAGAATAAAAATAGAGCTGAAAGGGACCGTTGAGGTCTTCTAGTCCAGCCCTTCTGCTCAAGTTCCAATATGAACCTTTCCTTTTTGAGTGAAACTGAAAAAATACGCAATTATGATACGGAGTTTTTGATAATGAGAAGAATAAATAAATAACTTACAGAAAAAAATATGAGTAATGTAATTGTAGTATAGAGTAAGGGGATAATCTACATTTATGTATCACTGCTGTAAAAGAAAATTGAAATTCAGTTCTTCTATGTTTTTTCCCCTGCGCTTTTGTTTCTGTTCTTTTTTTTTTATTTCTTATTCTAAATATTTGTTCTTGCTGGTTTTTAATCTTTCGTCTTCACATTTTTAAAATACAGGTTGTCCTCAACTTACAACAATTTGTTTTAACGACTGTTCGAAGTTACGACGACACTGAAGAAAGTCCCATTTATGACCATTGCAGCGTCCTCATAGTCACATGATCCAAATTCAGATACTTGGCAACTGACTCACTTTTATGACGGTGGCAGAGTCCCATGGTCATGTGATCCACTTTTGCGACCTCCTGACAAGCAAAGTCAATGGCGAAGCCAGATTCACTTAACAACCGTGTGACTAAAAAATACACTTACAGATTTACAGAGTTGGAAGGGACCTTGTAGGTCATCTAGTCCAACCCCTCCACCCAAGCAGACTCTACACAATTTCTGACTTGAAAGCCTCCAGTGATGAAGCTCCCACAACTTCCGAAGGCAACTTCTGTTCCACTGGTTGATTGTTCTCACTGTCAGAAAATTCCTCCTTTATTTTCAGGTTGAATCTCTCCTTGATCAGTTTCCATCCATTGTTCCTAGTCTAGCCTTTGGGTGCTTTGGAGAATAGCTTGACCCCCTCCTCTCTGTGGCAGCCCCTCTCTGTGGCAGCCCCTCACGGTGCGAGCTCGGAAAAGCAAGGCTTTGTGCGTGCGTTTGTGAGCGAAATCACTTTGCATGTTTAAACAGGCTAACCAATTACAGATGGAGAGAGGCTTCAGAATATTCCACTGTAATTGGATTTCAGCTTTGTTTGTGGTTTTGGCATCTGCTTCCCGAGGCCATGAGATGGAAAAAAAATAGAAACGGGGGAAAAAGAAAGAAAAGGAAAAGATTTCGTGGAAACGCTTTGGAACATTCTCCGGCCCCTCAAACAGATCCCAATTACCTTTTGGAAAAGAAGAAAAAGGAATCTATAAATTGAAATACAGCTAAATGTTCTTCCTTTTTTCCTTTCTTTCTTTCTTTTTTTTTTAAAAGAAATAATATCCCCTTCCCCTCCTTAAAAGTTTTTATTGTTGCACTCGGCAAAGTATCTAGTTCCTGTGTTAAGGCAAAGTATCTAGTTCCTGTGTTAAGACCGTCTGTTCCCTGACCCGTCCTTGTGCGATAATTACACAGGCTTGTTAATGGTGGTGAGTCAGGTTTTTGTCAGTTTCAAATAACAGTAATTTCTCTCCCAAGCGCTGAATATTCTTTGCATCTTTTAAGAAATTCACGTCACCAATTTTGTGTGTGGCGGGAAGACTATCCAGAGGCCAGAAGGCGCCTGAGAGGGAAAATTCAAGGGTTGAAAGGAGCAACTTGGTCAGAAAAAGAGGTTGACCTTCTAACCTGCAAAACTTTCGAAGGGGTGAACTTCACTTCTCACAATTCTCCGCAGTGACTGGGGAATCCTGGGAGTTGAAGTTGCTCAGGTTGGGTAACATTGGCTCACCACTATCATCATCATCATCATCATCATCATCATCATCATCATCATCATCATCTAGTTGCAGATTAACAGAATTGGAAGGGGTCTTATAGGTCATCTAGTCCAACCCCCTTCCCAAGCAGGAGACCCTACACCATTTTTGACAGTTGGCAGTCCAATCTTTTTTGGGCCTGGTGGCTCAACAGACTAATGCAGTCTGTTATTAACAGCAGCTGCTTGCAATTACTGCAGGTTCAAGTCCCACCAGGCCCAAGGTTGACTCAGCCTTCCATCCTTTATAAGGTAGGTAAAATGAGGACCCAGATTGTTGGGGGCAATAAGTTGACTTTGTATATAATATACAAATGGATGAAGACTATTGCTTGACATAGTGTAAGTTGCCCCGAGTCTTCGGAGAAGGGCGGGATATAAATGCAAATAAAAAAAAAACTCTTCTTGAAAGTCTCAAGTGATGAAGCTCCCACAACTTCTGAAGGCAACTTCTGTTCCATTGGTTGATTGCTCTCACTGTCAGAAAATTTCTTTTTATTTCCAGGTTGAATCTCTCCTTGTTCACTTTCCATCCATTATTCCTTGTCTGGCCTTGACCCCCTCCTCTCTGTGGCAGCCCCTCAAATATTGGAAGACTGCTATCATGTCTCCCCTGGTCCTTCTCTTCACTAGACTAGCCATGCCCAGTTCCTGCAACCGTTCTTCCTATATTTTATCATCCAGTCCCCTAATCATCTTGGTTGCTCTTCTCTTCTCTTCTCTTCTCTTCTCTTCTCTTCTCTTCTCTTCTCTTCTCTTCTCTTCTCTTTCTAGAGTCTCAACATCTTTTATATAATGTGATGACCAAAACTGGATGCAGTATTCTAGGTGTGGTCTCACTTATTCTAGGTGTGGTCTCACTCTATAGAATGGTATTAGCACCTCACATGATCTTGATTTTATCCCTCTGTTAATCCATTTTAGGATTGCATTGACTTTTTTGGGCTCCCACTGCACATTGCTGGCTTATATTTAACTAGTTGTCCACTAAGATTCCAAACTCCCTTTCATAGTTACTGCTATTAAGCCTGATTTCCACCTGTCCATATGTGTACTTTTGTTTTTTCTTGCCTAAGTGTCTTTACTTTTCTTATCTAAACATATGTAGGTAGTCCTCGTCTTATGAATCAAAGCTGGAACCAGCAAAGTAGCCATTAAGTGAGCTGTGCCTCATTTTGCAACCTTTTTTCCTGCCACGTGTCTCAATGAAGACTCAACCACTCCAGGCCGAAGGCGTGTCTAAAAAGTTGAATCATGGCAACTGGACCAAACTTTGCCAATCTCAAGACATTTTGTTGCTCGTCCAAGCAATTCATCCATCAGAGCAAAATTAGTTAGGCAGAGAGGAGTCGCTGGAGAGTCTCTTTCTTTTTCTCCTGGTTGTTAAGTGAATCACTGCAGTTCTTAAATGAACTGTGCGAGTGTTAAGCAAATCCATCTTATTTCCTTGACTGTCCTTGCTGGAAGCCAACAGCTGGGTAACAATAACGCTTTTCTCTAATGATTGAACAAGAGCAGGATAGTCTCACCTATTCCTCTGTCCGATTTGTAAGATTATGTGAGGTACTAATACCACTTTTTAAAGCCTTAGTAAGACCACACCTAGAAATATTGCATCCAGTTTTGGTCACCACACTATATAAAAGATGTTGAGACTCTAGAACAGTGCTTCTCAACCTTTATAGTGCTGTGACCCCTTTAATACAATTTCCCACGATGTGGCGACCCCTTTAATACAATTTCCCACAATGTGGCAACCCCAACCGTAAAATTATTTTCGTTTTGAATTTATCGCGCCTGAAGCCGTATTGGCTAGCGATCTGAACTGCTTGCGATTGCCTTGAGGACGGAGGCATTAAAGCGGAGACTCCTCCCCTATTAAGTTTATGGCACCTGAAGCCAGATTAGACTAGCGATTGGGAGTGATTGCAGCTGGCTTGAGAGGGAGACATCAGAGCAAAGATTTCTCTCTTTTTTAATTCACCGTGCCTGAAACTGAATTTGGCTAGCGATTTGAAGAGCCTGCAGCTGGCTTGTGGAGTCAACCATTGGAGCGCGATTTTTTGACTCGCAAGTATACTTCCCATATTTCCGATGGTCTTAGGCAACCCCTGGCAAATTGTCATTCGACCCCCAACGGGGGCACGACCCACAGGTTGAGAACCGCTGCTCTAGAAAGAGTTCAGGGAAGAACAACCAAGAGGATTACGGGACTGGAGGCTAAAACATACGAAGAGTGGTTGCAGGAACTGGGCATGTCTAGTCTGATGAAAAGAAGGACCAGGGGAGACATGATAGCAGTCTTCCAATATCTGAGGGGCTGCCACAGAGAGGAGGGGGTCAAGCTATTCTCCAAAACACCTGAAGGCCAGACAAGGAATAGTGGATGGAAACTGAACAAGGAGAGATTCAACCTAGAAATAAGGAGGAATTTTCTGGCAGGGAGAACAATCAACCCATGGAACAGAAGTTGCCTTCGGAAGTTGTGGGAGCTTCATCACTT
Organism: Ahaetulla prasina; assembly: GCF_028640845.1. Taxonomy (NCBI): domain Eukaryota; kingdom Metazoa; phylum Chordata; class Lepidosauria; order Squamata; family Colubridae; genus Ahaetulla; species Ahaetulla prasina. Next base: position 7,911,496 of record NC_080553.1, on the reverse strand, counting down.
GAGACTTTCAAGAAGAGATTGGACTGCCATTTGTCAGAAATGATGTAGGGTCTCCTGCTTAGGTGGGGGGTTGAACTGGATGATCTATAAAGTTCCTTCCAACTCTGCTAATCTGTAAACTGTATGAAAGAAGACTCAGCCAACCTTCTGGAGACTTTGGGAGATGAGGCAGTTGTGCTGAAGGACTTGCAATTCTATGATTTTTCATTTCCCCCATTGAGTCTTTCGACTCAGCTGCGTCAACTACAGACAATCTGTCTTGACCTTCCGATACAACCATATGGGAATGCAACTAGCTAGATAAGCATGTTTGTCTCCCGCTATAACATTTGCGCTCCAGAGGCATTACTTAATCAGATGCCATCTATCTCTGGCTAAATGCCCCCCCCCACCCCAAAACACACACACATGTAGCTTTCACACGTATTTACAACAATTTTTCTCTCCTCCTGGATACCTACCCGCCCCCCCTTCTGATTGCATATGCGAGCTACCCCATTTACTGTATTTTTTGGAGTATAAGATGCTCCGGAGTATAAGATGCACCTTAGTTTTTGGGGAGGAAAATAAGAAAAAAAAATTCAGCCTCTGCGTACCAGCATCCATTGGTATTCATCTGGCTAGCATCCTGTCGATGTTGAGTTGAGGGCTGTTTGGAAAGTGAAGCAGTATTTGCTGTATGAGTAACAAGGAAGGAGACAACAAGGAGCCTGGGCGTGGCTTAGCTCAACTGTTGTAAAGCTGCATGCTGTGCTGATCTCTGAAACTGAAACTCCTCTGCTTGTGTTTTGCTTGTATTGGGAAACCCGCTTTTGGTATTGTATATTTACTTTATATTATATATAAAGAGAAGTTATTGAATCCTGCTGAATCAGTGACTTGTGTGTGCTTTCTGGATGTGATTGCTGCTGCAAACTCTGACACGTCCTTGCAGCAAATAGCGAACAGCCAGATCAGCACATTATTGCAGCCTTATTCAGCATGAGCAGCTGATTGGCAGGTAGATCGGCCTCCCGGAATTACCCTAATCAGCTGTTCCAGGCTGCAGGGATTGCCACAGACCATTGCCTCCTCCGTGCCTCGCATTTTTGGCTACATTCAGAGTATAAGATGCATCCAAATTTTCAGCCTATTTTTTTTGGGGGGGGAGTGTGTCTTATACTCTGAAAAATATGGTAATTCTCGGTACTTTCTGGGCTATGATGGGTTTCACTTACCTTTGCTACCGGTTCGCTCACGCATGTGCCACTTCTGCACATGCTTCTGTGCATGCCCAGAACTTATTTGATGATGTCTGGGCGACTGGGTGGATCTTCCCACTGCCACTGCTACCAATTCACCTGAACCAGGGCGAACCAGTAGCAACCCACCACTGTTTCTGGGTTCTTTTGGTGTTTCACAGGTGTGTTTCCATCCTGCTCTTTGGTCCAACCACCTTGATACAAGGTGGGGCAGAAACCCTGGGACTCGCTCCGAAAATGCCCCCTCCCAAAAGATCTAGAACTGGCTTCCTCCAATTTCAAGGAAGTAGAGCACTCCTACTGTTTCAACGTTGTGTCCCAGATGCCCCACCATTGCTGGGGAAAAAGGGTAACTCTTAGCTTTTTTAGGGGGGAGGTTTATTAAAGCAGAACCGAATACGGTGGCTCATTGTCTGTTGTATCATACTTCACAATTGTTGTGCCTCGTCCTCCCTCCTCTCCTCAGCCCAGCCCCTCCCGTCTCCTCCTGGGCCTGCTATCAGACTCAGAGTCTGATAATGAAGATGAACGGCCTGTCATGCCTCCAGCCCCCAGCCCTGGCCCCATGCCCGGACAGGATGTCAGAAATGAACAAACAAACCTCACTCATACGGCATGTGTTCCTTTGGCTCAGCCATCAGAGGAAGTCAGCCACAGATTGGAATTACTCGGGCCTACTCCTTCTGACCCCTCCCTTTCTCAAACAGCAGAAGACAATTCAAAGTGGGAGGATCCTCGCTTCCGGAGATCTGAGAGGCGACGCCAGCAGAAGGAAGAGAGGGGCAGGCCTGGATAAATGCTGAGTCATGGAGCCACACCCCACAGCCTATATAAAGGACCTGCTTTTGGCATTCCAACTTTGAGTCAAGCAAAGTCTCATCTAGTTTGATGAAGTCACAACTTGGACTCCTGCCTGCCCTGAGAAACCTCGGAGGAATTTGGCAAAGCTGCAGAGGCTTCGTTGCCACGCTTGATACGGACTTCCTAGACCCGGTCATCGGAGGGGGAGGAGGACACGACAACAATCTGCAATCCCTCTTGGTCCATTGGCTCCCGAATTGCAGTTTCGAACGAGAAAACAAGGCGAGACAAAGTGCCCAGCCATAGTCGCTGTATTGAATTAATTGATGTCCATTTCCAAGGCATTTATATTCAAATGAAATACAATTGTATTTGTGTGTGTGTGTGTTTTCCCCTTGGCTGCCCACATTTTCAGGACCAAATGCCACCCTGGGTTTGACACATTTGCATAAACCTATAATATTTCCACGTTTGTGCTTCCGAAGTTTTTAAACCACCTTATGTCAAGGTTCCAGAAATACCTCTTCTGCGTAAAAGAAACTCAGAGGCATTTTTTCTTTTTCTCAGAGTCCTTTACTAGCATGAGGAGACTGGCACACGATGAGTGCAATTCCCAAAACTGAAGTTCCGGATTCGTTTCCCCAGTTATACAAACCCCCATAGTCCCACCCCCCTGATGATCACACGGTCCCACGTTCTTCCAGTTCATTCGAGTAACTTCTTGCCACTCTTCCTGCAGACGTGAACACCATCCGACCTTGACCCTTTGAAGAATGTTACCATACCCCTCAACCCCCCCTCCTCCCCTCAGGATAAAAATGTGGCAGCGTCTGGAAACCTAAAGTTTAATATGGTTTCCAGGCCTGACACCTTACCTCTCCCTCTTCCATCAAATCCGCTAAGTAGGCCAGGACAGAGAGAAGGAGGGCCCATGTTTGACCTCGGTTCACTGCATGATTAATTGAAAAATGTATGTTGCACACAGTGAGGTTTCCTTTCTAACAGACTAATTGAGGGGAGATGTTCGTTAACGCTAAAGACAGGTTTTCCTATAAGCACCTGTCATGCTTCCCAAGTAGACTAGGCAGGAAACAGACCGGATGAGCTAATCTTAGAACATAGAATAACAGAGCTGGAAGGGACCTTGGAGGTCATATAGTCCAACCCCTTCCTCAAGCAGAAGACTCTATACAATTTCAGGCAAATGGCTGTCCAGTCTCTTCTTGAAAGCCTCCAGTGTTGGGGCACCCATAACTTCTGAAGGCAACTTCTATTCCACTGGTTGATTGTTCTCACAATCAGGAAATTTCTCCTTAGTTCTAAGCCGCTTCTTTCCTTCGTTAGTTCCCATCCATTGGTTCTTGTCTTGCCTTCTTGTGCTTTGGAAAATAGTTTGCCCACCAACCCCATCTTTGTGACAGCCTGAAACACTGCTATCATGATTCCCCTAGGCCTTCTTTCCACTAAATTAAAAAAATAAAGGTAAAGGTTCCCCTCGCACATATGTGCTACTTGTTCCCGACTCTAAGGGGCTCATCTCTGTTTCAAAGCCGAAGAGCCAGTGCTGTCCGAAGATGTCTCCGTGGTCATGTGCCCAGCATGACTCAATGCCAAAGGCGCACGGAATGCTGTTCTTTTCCCACCAAAGGTGGTCCCTATTTTTTCTACTTGCATTTTTTATGTGCTTTCGATCTGCTAGGTTGGCAGAAGCTAGGACAAGTAATGGGAGCTCACCCCATTATGTGACACTAGGTATTCGAACCGCTGAACTGCCAACCTTTCAATGGACAAGCTCAATGTCTTAGCCACTGAGCCACCATGTCCCTACCACTAAATTTGTATGTTTTAGCCTCTAGCCCCCTAATCACCTTGTTTGCTCTTCTCTGCACCCTTTGAAGAGTCTCAGATCTTTTTTTATATTGTGGTGACCAAAACTGGATGCAATATTCCAAGTGTGGCCATACTAAGGCTTTCTAAAGGGTAAAATTTGTGAAATCCTATTTTACTGTAAGGCTGCATTAACAGAAGCTTGCAAGTCTGAGAGTACAGGTCTCATACCCTCTCCTTTACAGCCTGAGAAACTAGGGAGAGCGTCTTCTGTCCATTGTACAGCTGTGGGCTATGTTGTCTCTTACTTCATCATTTTCTAGGCCTCTTTTCAGGTCTCTCTCTCTCTTGCCCAAATGGTGACTTCTGTCTGATTGACTATAGATGTGTTAAGCAGCTGGATTAACTCTGCCCACTAGCTTCCTGAACTTGGATGTTGTCTAAGATGAGGTCCCACTTTGATAATGTATTTTCAATTTGACGTGTGTTGTCTGGAAGCGCATGGGTAGCCTGTGATGGATTAGCAAAATTAATCTCGGTTATGTCATGAGCACATTACACAAGGCTCAATTGAGCTTGATGGGTTCCCCCCTCCCCCCGTTTCTTATTTATTATTTCCTGCCACGTGCCACTAAATCGGAGCCCTCTTAATCTTGTAAAGCATTGGAGCTGCATGTGGCAGAGCAGCTTACATATAAGGGTCAGCATTTCCTTAATTAACCCAATTTTTCATGCTTCCCGGTTGCAGGAGGCTTTTAATTTATGCTGGGCCAAAACGGTTTGGTGATTTAGTGGGCCTGGCTTTGCATTTGGAAGAGGACAGAAGACAATATGAAAGTCATCAAAGTTTTAGGAAAATCATTTTTCCCCCCACTAAACGAAGCTCCTTTGTGCAAATTAACCTTGATCTCATTTGGATCTTTCAGACATTAAAACTGATGAGATTTAGAACTTCAAATTTCTTCAGGAAATTGCTGAGATTTCAAATTTCAGAATCATTTTGGGACAATACTGCATAGTGAGGTGGGTTGGGTGGGTGAGAGAGAGGAATTTGGTTCTAGTGCCGTCTTAGGTATGAAAATGCCTGGATGATTCTGGGATCAGGAGACGATGAATTCTAGTCCCACCTTAGGAACAAAAGCTGGCTGGGTGACTTTGGGCCAATCACCAGGGGATGGTGAGTTATAGTCTTGACTGAAGCATGAAAAACAGCTGGTTGACTTTGGGCCAATCACCAGGAGACAGAGAGTTCTAGACTCACATTAGTCATGAAAAACAGCTGGTTGACTTCGGGCCAATCACCAGAAGACAGTGAATTCTAGTCCCACCTTAGTCATGAAAGCCAATGTGGTGACTTTGGGCCAGTCCCTCTCTCTCTCAGCCCAACCCATCTCACAAAGTTGTTGTTGTGGGGAAAATAGGAGGAGATATATTTGCTCCCTTGAGCTCTTTATCAAAATAATAAAGGCAAACTTGAACAATCTACTAAACGAAACAAATACTAGATCAAAGTAACCAGTCCGTCAACCGGAAAAATATTCCCGACAATTACGGACCAATGACAGATTGCAGGATGACCATGTTCAGAGGTGGCATTTCAGCCGGTTTGCACCGGTTTGTGCGAACCGGTAGCAGCGATCGCGGCTGGGGTGCCCACACGCCTCAGCTCCAAGTCGTGCTGTTTTCGAGGCACATTTTTGAGGCGGGGCACATGCATGGAAAGCGCGTGAGCAAGCATAGCACATGTGTGGAAGGCTGGCGCATGCGCAGACAGTGCGCACAAGGCAAACCAGTGCTAACATAAGTGAAACCCGCGCCTGACCATGTTGTTATTCTGTTTGTAAAGAACACCAAGATTTCCAGAGAAGCTTCTGATCTTCTAATTCAGGGGTCTGCAAACTTGGCTCTTTTAAGACTTGTGGACTTTAATTCTGGGAGTTGAAGTTCACAAGTCTTAAAAGAGCCAAGTTTGCAGACCCTTGTTCTAATTGAATCGGGCTTCCAAGCTGCATTATTATTATTTTTTTAATGTCCAACTTGATCGATTTTTGTTGCCCTGCCTGAGACCTCACCAAGTACCGTTTTAGCTTATCATTATCCAGCATTTATGCATTGATCACAAGCAACCCTGTGTCTGTAGAATTATTTTTGCATCCCGGCAAACAGATTTGTAAAACAAATGTCTGTTGGAGAGAGAGAGAGAGAGAGAGAGAGAAGGGAGGAAGGAAGAAATGTAACTGCTGGAGCCGAGTGCATAAGTTGTGATGAATAATTAATTGGATGACAATGCTTTCTTTTTTGCTAATGGGAATATCCACAAAGACAACGCAGCGGCTGACTTTATCCCAAGGAGAAGCAACTGGGCCCAGAGTCTAAGCTCTGAACCCCGTTTTGGTGGAACCTAGAGCTATCCCAGCCCCTGACCCTAAAAATCAGGGGTTCTCCCCAGCACTTTTGGCACATCTTTTCATGTTTGATCAGAAAGCCTATCGCTCTTAATTATCCTGGGAGTATCTGAGCAGGCAACCCATTCACAAGGTATGAAGTGTCAGTATCAGGCTGACTTAGAATGCCCCCCCATCCCTCCCCACATACTGTACACTGATTTGAGCTTGTGGGGGACTGAAGTGGACCCCCCCCTTTTTTTTGTGTGTGTGCAAGCAAAGCCTCTCCAGCTTCTTACCCCGTGCCCTGCAGTCTTGATGGGGAATGCATTTCCTTGCAATGCAGCCAAGCCTGGCTCCCATCCATTCTTAATTTGCAAGTGGGAATAACTGCTTAAGCAGTGAGGCATTCTTTCTGGTTTGCTGCTGCAGCCAATTCCTTCTCGAACAAATCCCTGCCTTTTGCCACAGAGCTCCTGCCAAGAGTTGGCAGCGCACTGCCTGTTGTGGTTTGATCTGACAAGGAGCATCGGTTCTCAGGTGCTCCGACACACTTTAGAAAAGTTAGGCAAGGTAAGGGTTCCCCTCGCACGTATGTGCTAGTCGTTCCCGACTCTAGGGGGTGGTGCTCATCTCCGTTTCAAAACCGAAGAGCCAGCGCTGTCTGAAGACGTCTCCGTGGTCATGTGGCCGGCATGACTAAGCGCCAAAGGCAGACGGAACGCTGTTCCCTTCCCACCAAAGGTGGTCCCTATTCTTCTACTTGCATTTTTAAGTGCTTTCGAACTGCTAGGTTGGCAGAAGCTGGGACAAGTAGCGGGAGATCACCGCATTACGCAGCACTAGGGATTCAAACCGCTGAACTGCCAACCTTTCGATCAACAAGCTCACCATCTTATCCACTGAGCCACCACGTCCCTTACCACCTTGATATTGCTAACAGTCAACAGTCTGAGCTAACACCCAATGCCAGTGGCCGAAGAGGGAGACTGTGTCGGTCATCCAGGTCACAATTGTCCCAAAGGTGCTTTTTTTCAAGAGGCAACTGGACTTTCAGGGTTTTTTTCGTTGAAGACATTTTGCTTCTCATCCGAGAAGCTTCTTCAGCTCTGACCGGATGGTGGGGAATGGAAGGATTCATATTCCTTGCAGACAGCTAGACATTTCCATCCTTTTAGGGAGGTGTTGAGGCCACTTGGAGGTTTGTCTGTGTCATCAGGGTCACCTGAGTGGTGCTCCTGGTTCCTGTAGTCTGCAATTTTTCCTCTGGAAATCCATTCCTACTCCCACACCATCCAAAGGGGGTTCATCCCGAATTGTACAGCTAAAAGTCTATGGAGATCCTCAGTAATCCAGGCCATGGATGTCCCAAAAGTGCTTTTCTCAAGAGGCAAGTGGACTTTCTGGTTTTTTCTTGGAAGACGTTTTGCTTCTCATCCGAGAAGCTTCTTCAGCTCTGACTAGATGGTGGGGGAATGGAAGGATTTATATTCCTTGCAGACAGCTGGTTCTCTTTTTTTGGTGTGTGTGTGTGTGTGTGTGTGTGTGTGTGTGTGTGTTAGGGATCACAAAATTGCTGAGCATATGCCTACTACACCAATGAGATCATGATCAGATGCAGATTGTCTGTCATGTACAACTCAAGAAGCCCCTTGCTCATGAAGCTCAGCTTCCTTCCTTCGGACCTGTCTAGATCCTGTTGGAGACTCCGGTGGTTACCAGAGCTTGACAAGGGAATGGGTCAAAGATAGTTCACCTCGAAGTAGGCTATCTAAGCAGGCTATTTAATATGGTGCTCTGCCTCCGACACGTAGCAAGGCAGTCAAGCAAATCACAGAAAGCCAAGGTCTTATATTACCGTAGGAGTTCACCTCTAAGTCAGCACTTTTAATTCCGCCTTCACACACTCTCTTTTCCTGCCTTTCCAGCTAGGACGACCATGAACGCTTGTGAAATGGACATACTTGTGTTTTCTACATCTTTAGTTTCCAACTACCGTGTTTCTCCCAAAATAAGATTAATTTTTGCTCTAAATGATGCATTAGGGCTTATTTTCTGGTTAGGTCTTATTTTTGGGGAAATACAGCACTAAATGCATGCATCTGGTTGACAGTCTTAACTGGGGTTTATTTGGGGGGTAGGGCTTATATTACGAGCATCCTGAAAAATCATGCCAGGACTTATTTTCCAGTTGGGTCTTATTTTTGGTGGGGTAGGTTTTTAGCAACGCCACCATTGAAGGGGAAGATGGAGGTCATCCCTTCAAGAAAGAACAGATAGCGGTCTTTAATTGGGATTTTTGTGTGTCGTATTATGACATCAGTTATACAAAAACACACACCAGATGCCATTGACTAGGGCGCTGATATCATCTCCACCCCCTTGAAGTGCTTAAGAGCGGATTCAAGGTTAAGAGCTTCTTAAGGCCCATCAATAAGAAGGGAGTCAATTGTCTCATTGGCAAATTCTTTAACAAAAGCTTGTAGGCACATGTCTACTTTATCTGCAGTTTGGTCTAGTGGAGAAGGCACCCAGCTAGGAACTGGGAGATGATGAGTTCTAGTCCTGCCTTAGGCACGAAATCTGGCTGGGTGACTTTGGGCCAATCACCAGGAGATGGTGAGTTCTAGTCCTGCCTTAGGCACGAAAACCATCAAGGACTCCACAGTTCAACAGTGCTGTCCCGGTGTTTGGAAGCCGTACGGGTCTGGATGGGGAGGAACAGGCTCAAACTTAATCCCTCCAAGACAGAGTGGCTGTGGATGCCGGCACCTCGGTACAGTCAGCTGCAGATGCGGCTGTCTGTCGGGGGTGAGTCATTGGCCCCGATGGAGAAGGTACGCAACTTGGGCGTGCTCCTGGATGGTCGGTTGTCCTTTGAAGACCATTTGGCGACCGTCTCCAGGAGAGCTTTTTATCAGGTTCGCCTGATTCGCCAGTTGCGTCCCTTCCTGGACCGGGATGCCTTATGCACGGTCACTCATGCTCTCGTAACTTCTCGCCTGGACTATTGCAATGCTCTCTACATGGGGCTCCCCTTGAAGAGCACCCGGAGACTTCAGCTAGTCAGAATGCGGCTGCAGGTTATTGAGGAGCGGTTCGAGCTCCCACGTAACACCTATCCTGTGCAGACTGCACTGGCTACCTGTTGTTTTCGGGTGCGCTTCAAGGTATTGGTTACCACCTTTAAAGCGCCCATGGCTTAGGACCGGCTACTTACGGGACCGCCTACTGCCGGCCTCTATCTCCCATCGTCCGGTGCGTTCCCACAGAGGGGACTCCTCAGGTGCCGTCAGCCAAACAGTGTCGACTGGCGGCCCCAGGAGGGCCTTCTGTGGGGCTCACCCTGTGGAACGAACTTCCCCTCGGGCTTCGACAACTACCTGACCTTAGGACCTTCTGCCGCGAACTTAAAACTTATTTATTTCGTATGGCTGGACTAGCTTGATTTTACTTTTAAATTTTAATTGAATTTGATGGGTTTTTAAATTTTTGTAATTTTATGGGGTGTATTGTTATTTTAAATTTTTGGGCAAATTTAAATCAGTTTTTTTAAGGGTTGTTTTTAACTATTGTGTATGTTTGTATTTTATCTGCCTGTTCACCGCCCTGAGTCCTTCGGGAGAAGGGCGGTATACAAATTAAAATATTATTATATTATTAACCCTGAACTACAGATATTCTCTTCCATTGATGTTGATTTTCTTTCTACCCAAATTTCTTACTTAGGGGAGAGTGAGTCCTTCTTTGTTTTCTGATACCAACCTTTTCTTGAAGCAAGCTTGGAATGCAATGAATTTGAGGGCTTCACCCATCCTCAATGGCCTTAATTAACAGACTGCATAAATACATGGCGGAGGTCAAAAGCTCTCATTGGCCTTGAAAAGGTTGCAAAGGAAAGGGTGTGTTGCAGACAGCCGAAGTCCATTCTGAGAGGCAGGTGGGTTAGGTTCTTGACAGCCCTTTTGTTCCCAATCAATGGGAAATTAATTGGTTTCTCTTAATGGGGAAGAACCAGGAAGAACCATACAACCTGCTGGATGAACTACACGCAGCTGGGATTGCTTCAAGCCAAAAGGCTGTTGACATTTCTCTCTGTCTTTTGTCAATAGATAATGGTTGACTTTGAACCAAACCATTGGGTCTTCACCAACACTTGTCTCTGGCCACGGTGCAAATTTCTCTGACATCTGGGTGGAAGAGAGGAACAATCATCCTTTTTAAAAAAAAAAATATGTCCAATCGTTTTCACAGAGAACAAATTTGGAAACCATGAGTCATCTAGATGTTTTATAGATGGCATTTAGATCCCAAAAAATTATCATGTATGTATCCTAATATCCAAGCGAAATGTTGGAGGTGTGATTGTGATGATGCTACATATTTTCATATTTGGTGGACTTGCAAGAAAATTAAGGTCTTTTGGATAAGAATTTGGTGGATTATTCAAAATGTACTGAAGAAGAAGATAAAGTTCCTGCCACAATTTTTCCTTTTGGGAATTATAATGGATTGTACAGGGATTGAGACTAAATTGATTTTGAACTTAATAACAGCAGCAAGACTGTTGATTGGACAATACTGGAAGAAAGAAGAGATACCTACAATAGAAGAATGGATATTGAAAGTTATTAATTTGGCTGAGATGGCTAAAATCTCAGCGTTTTAAAAGACAATACGCAGGAAAGATATTTAATTGAATGGAAAAATGGATTGATTATCTACAAAACAGATATCAGATTAAGAAATATCAGATTGCCTTTGAATAATTAGAAAGTTATTTTATGTAATGGGGAGGGGGTTGGGAGACGAAAAGCTTTGGATGTGGTTATTTGGATTGGACTTTACCTTGTGATTGACCCGGGAAGCCGGGGGTGGGGGAGGGAGGGGGGTGTTTTGTTTTGTTTTTTTTTTTGGGAGGGAGGGGGAAAAAAGGGGGAAAATGTTTTTGTTTTTTTTAAAACTCTTTTAATAAAAAAAAAAAAAAAAAAAAGGAAACCATGAGTCATCTGTCATAGGCAGCTGCCTTGTATTTGGAACTGTCAGATTGTCTAGGGTTACATTATACATGAAGTGGCAGCTCTGATTTATCTCCAAAGACAAGTTGTGTTCCCCCAAATCATTGGTAGATCAGGGACAGGAACCTGGTGGTTCTGAAACCAGAATAAGAGAGTTGGAAGGGACCTTTGGAGATCTTCTAGTCCAGGGGTCTCCAACCTTGGTCCCTTTAAGACTTGTGGACTTCAACTCCCAGAGTCCCTCAGCCAGCAAAGCTGGCTGAGGAACTCTTGGAGTTGAAGTCCACAAGTCTTAAAGGGACCAAGGTTGGAGACCCCTGTTCTAGTCCAACCCCCTACTCAAGTAAGAGATTGTATACCATTCCAGAAAAATGGCTGTCCAGTCTCTAATTGAACACCTCCATTGATGGAGCACCCACAACTTCTGGAGGCAAGTCTGACTGGTTGTTCTCACTGTCAGGAAATTTCTCCTTAGTTCTAGGTTGGCGCTCTCCTTGATTAGTTCCCATCCGTTATTTTGTCCTGCCCTCAGGGTCTTTGGAGAATAGGTTGACCCCCAATTCTTTGTGGTAGCTCCTCAAATATTGGAAGGCTGCTATCTATCATGTCATCCCAGTCCCTCTTGATGGCTTTCCATTTGTCCTCTTGGTGGGCTCTTCCTTTATCTGTTGCCCATCAGTCTTTGCAACAAAATACCTTATACCACCAGATTTGAAATCCTGGGATTAAAAAACTTAGAACTCCGCCGACTCCGACAAGACCTGTGCTTAACACACAGAATCATCTATTGCAATGTCCTTCCTGTTGAAGACTACTTCAGCTTCAGTCGCAATAATACAAGAGCAAACAATAGATTCAAACTTAATGTTAACCGCTTCAATCTTGATTGCAGAAAATATGACTTCTGTAACAGAGTTATTAGTGCTTGGAACGCACTACCTGACTCTGTGGTCTCTTCTCAAAATCCCAAAAACTTCAACCAAAAACTGTCTACTATTGACCTCATCCCATTCCTAAGAGGACTATAAGGGGCGTGCATAAGAGCACAAAAGTGCCTACCGTTCCTGTCCTATTGTTCCCTTTCATTATATTGTTGCAAGCAGGCTGAGTTGTAATGCTGGTTTCTTGGTTTTTGGATGTTCCGTCGGTACCACAGGCGACAAAACCTGGCAAAACCCCTCGCTTTGTGTCCCTGGCTTTAACGTGCTTAACGAGGCCCTAATTTGACTCCATTTACTCCAATTAGTTCAGTTTGATTTTGTTTATTTCAGAGGTTTGATTAAACTTTCCTTAAAATGGAACTAATCAAAGGAGCAGTTCAACTTAGTTAAACAAGCAAACTAAGCGAATTAAGGCTTAATCTGAAGCAGATGCCCCCCTTCGACGGTTCTCCTGTTGGCGGGGAACTCCAAAGAGGAACAGGATTAGGGGAACAAAGGCGGCCACAGCTGGAAGACCTGGTTCGAATTGGGCTGCGTTCACACAACACGTCAATTTCGTGGCGGTTCGCCATGTCACGGGAACCAAGCCAGTGTGTGTGGTTCATTTGAAATTCAGGCAAAAATCCATGCCATTGGGTTAACTCAATCAGCTTTTGTTTCAGTAAATACAGCGTGTTGAACCCAACCCTTGAGCGGGTTGCAAAGTTGGAGTTAAACCGTCTTCTGGGTTTCTTCAAAGATGGGGGAAGGAAAGAGGTTGGTTAGTTGATTTCTTTGAGAAAGGAATGCTTGTGGGTTTGAACTTAGGGGCCCTTAGAGGTTGTGGAATGCTGAACTTCTGAGTCCATTCTGACTTTTCTCGTGGTATACCACAGTAATTTGTGAATTCATTTGTATATATCTTGCCTTTATTATTGTTACAAATGATTCAAGGTGGTGAATCCAATACACCTTTCCCCTCCTATTTTCCCTGCAACAACAATCCTGTGAGGTGAGTTGTGGTGAGAGAGAGTGACTGGCCCAAAGTCACCTACCTGGCTTTCATGCCTAAAACAGGATTAGAACTCCCAGTCTCCTGGTGATTGGTCCAAAGTCACCCAGCTGACTTTCATGCCTAAGGCAGGACTAGAACTCCCAGTCTCCTGGTGATTGTCCAAAGTCACTCAGCTGACTTTCATGCCTAAGGCAGGACTAGAACTCACAGTCTCCTGGTGATTGGCGCAAAGTCACTCAGCTGACTTTCATGCCTAAGGCAGGACTAGAACTCACAGTCTCCTGGTGATTGGCGCAAAGTCACGCAGCTGACTTTCATGCCTAACATGGGACCAGAACTCACCTGGCAATGGCTCAAAGTCACCCAGCCAGCCTTCATGCCTAAGGAAGGACTAGAACTCACTGTCTCCTAGTGATTGGTCCAAAGTCACCTAGCCCAGGGACCCCAACCTGTAGGTCGTCATGGCCCGCATGTGCCTGCCCAATACAGTCACATCTGCACATGCCCCTCCCACAAAACCATCCCCTCTTTCTCCCTTACTCCCCCCCCATTCCAGGCCGCCAACCCAGAAAGATTGGGGAACTCTGACCTAGCCGCTTTTGGGCCTAACACGGAACTAGAACTCACTGTCTCCTGTTGATTTGCCTAAGGCGGGACTAAATTCGTCATCTTCTAGTGATTGGCCGAAAGTCACCCATCCAGCTTTCATATCTAAGGCGGGACTAGAACTCACTGTCTCCTGGTGATTGGTCCAAAGTCACCTAGCCCAGGGGCCCCAACCTGTACGTCGTCATGGCCCGCATGCGCCTGCCCAATACACATGCCCCTCCCACAAAACCATCCCCTCTTTCTCCCTTACCCCCCTCCCCATTCCAGGCCGCCAACCCAGAAAGGTTGGGGAACTCTGACCTAGCCGCTTTTGGGCCTAACACGGAACTAGAACTCACTGTCTCCTGTTGATTTGCCTAAGGCGGGACTAAATTCGTCATCTTCTAGTGATTGGCCGAAAGTCATCCATCCAGCTTTCATATCTAAGGCGGGACTAGAACTCACTGTCTCCTGGTGATTGGACCAAAGTCCCATAGCCGACTTTCATGCCTAAGGCGGGACTAAATTCGTCATCTCCTGGCGATTGGCCCAAAGTCACCCAGTCAGCTTTTGTTTCTAAGGCGGGTCTAGAACTCCCGGTCTCCTGGTTCCTAGTTTGATAGTGCCTTCACCACTGGATCAAACGACCTGATAGTTTAAAAATGCCAGGAAAAAGAATACCCTTGGCATTCATTCACCAATCCTCTACTCTGTTTCATATATGCCTGAGTGGAGACCTGATACAGAGTTGAAAAAAACGAAGGATCTTCGTTCCCATTTTGCATGCTAGGCCCTGGCATACGTTCTGTTTTGATTGGTGCCCTAAGTTATAACTGTCACAAACATCAAACATGCCCCTTTCCAGACAGAGGAATAAATATATTGCTTTATTCTCTCCCTCTTTCTTCTGAATTGATTTGTTTTATCTCCAGGCAAATGTCATTTTCTGCCTCTTAGAAGCTTTTCTTTTCCTTCTTTTTCTCTCTCCCGCCCCCCCATATTGCCGAATCGGGTTGTTTGGTTTTGCTAAGGTCTGAAAGGAGATAAAATGAAGTGCATCATTAAAACAAAAAGGCCCTTGAGATAATAGAAGGTGGGGGGGGGGGAAAGCGTGATAGAATAAGGAAGGAAGCAGATGGTTAAGCGTTAAAACTGCACTTGTTACTCCCACATCTGGCAAAATACAGCACCTGTACATGTGCCAAAATACATCTGAAGAGCATTCTGATTTAAATAATATGTTTTTCATTTGAGAACAATTAACACCAATATTTGCATAGCGTGAAGTATGGAACTCGTCCACATTTTATGTCTGCAGGAAGAATGGGGGACGCAGAGCCGGGGGTTTCTTCACACTGAATGTTGAGTTGTGACCCTGATGCTTTCATCTACCAAGTCTTCTTTGTAGTGGAGTGTGTGTGTGTGTGTGTGTGTGTGCATAGCACTTTGCATTCAACCTACTGCACCTCTTTAAAGCAACCATGTCTTTTTTCCACGATCATAAACTTGCAATGGGTTTTGAAGCAAAGTCCTGACCCTGTTCAAGAGTGGAAATCACCTGCACAGCGGTTAGAATGCAGTTTTGCAGGCTAATTCCGCTGACTGCCAGCTGCCGGCAGTTCGATCCTGACTGGCTCAAGGTTGACTCAGCCTTCCATCCCTTCTGAGGTGGGTAATACGAGGACCCAGATTGTTGGGGGGCAAGAGGCTGACTCTGTAAACCCCGTAGAGAGGGCTGTAAAAGCACTGTGAAGTATATATAAGTCTAAGTGCTATTGCTATTTCATTTCTTTTTTCAGAGCTGCGTTGCAAGTTTGGTTGTCCAGCTCATCTCCTGAAAAACTCATAACATTTGTGAATCTGAAAGTGACACTTGACTAAATAAATGCATTCTCTTTCTATCTGTCTGTCTGTCTCTCTCTGTCTGTCTCTCTGTCTCTTTCTCTCTCTCTCTCCCTCCCTCTGATTCTCTGTCTCTCTCTGTCTCTGTCTCTGTCTTTCTCTCTCTCTCTCTCTGTCTCTGTCTCTGTCTCTCTGTCTCTGACTCTCTGTCTCTGTCTCTCTCTCTTTCTGTCTCTGACTCTCTCTTTCTCTCTCTCTCTCTCCCTCCCTCTGATTCTCTGTCTCTCTCTGTCTCTGTCTCTGTCTCTGTCTCTCTCTGTCTCTGTCTCTGTCTCTCTGTCTCTGACTCTCTGTCTCTGTCTCTGTCTCTGTCTCTTCTCTCTCTCTCTCTCTCTCTGTCTCTGTCTCTTTCTCTCTCTCTCTGTCTATGACTCTCTCTTTCTGTCTGTCTCTGTCTCTCTTGTCTCTCTCTCTCTCTCTCTCTCTGTCTCTCTCTCTGTCTCTGTCTCTCTGTCTCTGTCTCTCTCTCTCTCTCTCTGTCTCTCTCTGTCTCTGTCTCTGTCTCTGTCTGTCTCTCTCTCTCTCTCTCTGTCTGTCTCTGTTTCTGTCTCTGTCTGTCTGTCTGTCTGTCTGTCTGTCTGTCTATCTCTCTCTGTCTCTCTCTGTTTCCCACCACCAATTTGTTTTTATTACAGTTTTCTTGCACGTAATACAGATGGCAGCTGTTTTCTTTAGGATGTTTGCTTAGTTTTAACAGAGTGTTTAGACAGACAAAGTGGTGTGCTGGGAGAAGAGAAAGCAATTTCCTTTTTCTTTTCTTTTATTCTTCTGGCTTCATTAAACACTCTGCTGTCCTAATCCCCACTCCATGTCTTAATAAATAGCTTTTTTCTTTTTCTTTTCTTTTTTTTAAAAAAGCAAAATTGTATCTTGACTTTAGTTCCGTTAATATACTTGTGTTTTATAGCAAATCTGGATTGACACATTTGGCGTAGCTTGTGTCTATGGCATTAATGGAATGATTTGAATAATTGGCTGGGTTCCCACCACATTCTAAATCTTCACTTGTGATTTATACACACACACACACACACACATAGTGCCTGGTTCAGACAACGTGTAACCACAAGCAAAGAAACTGAATGAATGGCTAAAAACACCATGCGTGAACCAAGCCTATGAAAAATAAATTGTTCAGATGGTTCGCACATCTGTTGGCTTTTTGTTGATGTCTCCAGATGGTTGAGCTCTTCCAACAGTTATGGATCCCATTAGGTACAAACACAACTTTGATTTGCTGATCAGTCACCCCTGGACTTGCCAAAATCTGCAACTTGCACTTGAGAATCCAGATCTGCTCATCTCCTATGGCAGAGGTGTCAAACTTGGTTGAACGACTAGCCTCCTGGTACGACCGGAACAATCTGGAACTGAACACACTCAAAAACATAGAAATGGTGGTAGACTTTAGGAGAAACCCTTCCATACTTCCACCTCTCACAATACTAGACAACACAGTATCAACAGTAGAGACCTTCACATTTCTAGGTTCTACCATTTCGCAAGATCTAAAATGGACAGCTGACATCAAAAACGTCATCAAAAAAGGACAACAAAGAACAAAGAATGTTCTTTCTGGGCCAACTCAGAAAGCTCAAACTGCCCAAACTGCTGATCCAGTTCTACAGAGGAATTATTGAGTCTGTCATCTGCACCTCTATAACTGTCTGGTTTGGTTTTGCAACCCAACAAGACAGACACAGACTTCAGAGGATCATTAGAACTGCAGAAAAAACAATTGCTATCAACCTGCCTTTCATGGAGGCCCTGTATACTGCACGAGTCAAAAAGAGGGCTGTGAAAATATTTTCAGACCCCTCGCATCCTGGACATAAATTGGTTTCAACTCCTACCCTCAAAACGACGCTATAGAGCACTGCACACCAGAAGAACTAGACACAAGGGCAGTTTTTTCCTGAACACCATCACCCTGCTAAACAAATAATTCCCTCAACACTGTCAAACTATTTACTAAATCTGCACTACTATTAATCTTCTCATCGTTCCCATCACCCATCTCCTTCCACTTATGACTATAACTTTGTTGCCTGTATCCTTATGATTTATACTGATATTGATTGTTTCTTGATTGCTTATTTGTAGCCTATGACTATCATTAAGCGTTGTATCATTAAGTGTTAAATTTGTACCCTATAACTATCATTGAGTGTTGTAAGTGTTGTACCTTGATGAAGGTATCTTTTCTGTTATGTACACTGAGAGCATATGCACCAAGACAAATTCCTTGTGTGTGCAATCACACTTGGCCAATAAAAAATTCTGTTCTATTCTATTCTATTCTATTCTATTCTATTCTATTCTATTCTATTCTATTCTATTCTATTCTATTCTATTCAGGCCTGCAGGCCAGATCCAGCTCATGGGGTACTTAGATCTGTGGGCCCTGTGGGCCACTCTGGAAACAGTAAAGGACCAGCCTGCAGTGCCTCTGTCAGCACGCAGCCCTCCGGAGTGTCGTGTCCCACTCCTCCGCTGACGGCTGGGTCAGGGAAATCCGAATCAGGCGTGCCTCTGCAGCTCTGCCAAAGTCCTAGCAAAGTCCTCAGTGCAGGCAGGAGACCAGAAAGTGACTTCAGCAAGATATGTTTAGACTTTGCCTGACTCAGAGAATGCCAGAAAGCAGGTCCTTTATATAGGCCATGGGGTGTGGCTCCATGACTCAGCACTTATCCAGGCCTGCCCCTCCCTTCCTTCTGTTGCCTCCGTCTATCAAGTCTTCTGACGCGAGGGTCACTCCAGTCTGCAGCTGTTGGTAATTGACCTCCCTCAGGCTCACATGCTGTGGAGGAGGGGGAGGGGTCTAGTTGCTCCGTTTGCCTGGGCATGGAGCCAGAGCTGGGGGCTGGAGATACTTCCTCCTCTTCAGCCTGTCTGGGCATGGAGCCAGGGCTGGGGCCGGGAGGCATACTAGGACATTCCTCCGTGTTCGGAAGCAGATAAGAAGGCCCCGGCTGTGGTGAGATCGGACGAGACACAACACGGAGCTCCGTTTTCACTGGCAGAGGGTGACAAGAGGCTGTTGTGGCTGAAAACGGAGCTCGGGAGCTTGTTTTCACTGGCAGAGTGCTTGGGCCCCTGACACAAGTGATGTCGAACTGGTCACGCCCACCCTGGCCACGTTCATCCCCCTCCCCCCCCGAGGTCAAATACAACCCTGATGTGGCCCTCAATGGAATCAAGTTTTACAACCCTGCCCTACGGGCAAGTTGTGCTCTATTCCTTGTGAAGCATGACCCTTCCCCAATACATTTAGTCCACGATTTAAACATAATTGAGATCAAAATTTCGATTGCTAAGTAAGGCGGTTCTTAAGCGAGTCATGCATGATTTTGAGGATTTCTCTCACAGTTGTTAAACGAATCACACGGCCATTAAGCCAATCTGGCTCCCCCACCTTGCTTCTCTGAAATAGGCTGGAAAGTTTTAAACAGGAATCAGAAGACAGCTGTTCCGACCAAGACTTCCTGAGACAATAAAAAGCAGATGATTAGTCTCAAAAACCCTCTTTTTATTTCAACGGCTGTGAATCCTGTTCACTCACAGCCCGTAATGAGTCACAAATAGTTTGTAAAGAGTCCGACAGAAGTCTGCCACAGGGATAAGGCTGATAAGCACCCACCTTTATCTCCCTTGAAACGTTGCCAAAGACC
The DNA here is from genome assembly GCF_028640845.1 of Ahaetulla prasina. Lineage (NCBI taxonomy): Eukaryota > Metazoa > Chordata > Lepidosauria > Squamata > Colubridae > Ahaetulla > Ahaetulla prasina. The sequence goes on along the minus strand of NC_080553.1, from coordinate 7,892,129 downwards.
TAATTGGCAATTAGTTTTGCAAGACCACACGGAGCACAAGAGTCAAAACGGAGCTTCGGAATTTAAACTTAGACCAGCATGAACAAAGTTGCTTCTTGCAAAAGCTCACGTGCCTTTGCTCCTCCTTTATGTCTTACAGGAGGGGCCAATCATCCCCAAGCCCTACTCCCGAGTCATCCCTTTTGTTTTAACTGTTCTTGCCTTCTGGCAGCTCTGCGCATGGGTGCACTGGAAACAGGCTCCCCCTTTTCCTCTACCTCGCTGATGTCCAACTCTGGAAGCTCCGGAGGCAGCACATAACTCCCAGATGGCCCTGGCCCCCTCTCTGCCTCTGATGCAGAGCCCTTGTCCAAGCCTCCAAGACTCCAGGACTGGCCCATGTTCCTCCCCAACCTCCTCACTGTCCGACTCTGCTGCCAGCTCCGCAGGCTGCCAGCGGACCACAACAACACCAAAGAAAGGAGAGATTCACAAAGCAGGGCTTCTTTGAAAAGCCCCTTTGTCCAACCCGAGAGCTGGACGCTTGCACGAATTCCAGAGAAACGCTTCTTTAAATAAGAGCTATTCGGTCCCTGAAGTTATCCTTCGGAAAATAACCTGCCAATTTATAATCTGCCCCTTCTTGACTGAGAAACGCTAGCAAGTTCTAGCAAGTTTTTGGTTGGGAAGATTGCTGAAGCGGAGAAGCACGTTGTCCGTAATTGTTTTATAGAAATGTATTTGGCTTAATTCTTCTCCAAATGTGGGTTGGCATTGACCCCTTTCAGCATGCCAAACAGCCGAGGTGCTTAAGTCTTTGATTCATATCCTTCTAGTCCTTACTTTGTCGAAGGAAGCAGAAAGGATTAAGTTGGCGGACAGATTTAAAGCTGAAAAAAATCCATTCTGGGCACAGCAGAGCAGAATCGTGCCAACTGGCCAGCGTGCTTCCTACTGTGGTTTTCTTCCTTGCAAAATATTCTCCATAGCCAGAGAGAGAGAGAGAGGGAGAGGGAGAGCTTATTTTTCTTTGCCCTACGCTGAAGAAATGACACTTTTTTACTAGAAGTTGGAACTCTGCCTGTAATTCTAGATTAGGAAAGGAGAAGGGAGGGGGGGGGAAAGAAAGTGTCTTGGCGGACAGAATTTCAGGAAATCCTGGCGGTGTAGCGTTGAGCGAAATTCCTTTATTTTGGCAAACCCAGGTGGGTCAAGTTCAGACTGCTAATTTAGACGCGTTTATCGTGGCACACGAATTCGCCAATTCAATTAGAGCTTTTGGATGGGGACACAGATTGCCGTTCCAATAAAGAAGATCTTTATTTTGCATTGTAGCTTAAAGACAAATCAAGGGAGAGACCAGAGGTAGCCCCAGATCCATGATTTAGGGTGGCTCAACATGGCAAAGGAAAAGGATGAAAAAATGTCTACAGGATTCACGTAAGTACAGCGGTGATTCGATTTTTACTTTTTGTTTATATCCTGCCTTATTATTTTTACAAATAACTCAAGGCGGTGAAAATATCCAAGACACCTTCCTCTTCCTCTTGCCCCATAACAACCACCCTGTGAGGTGGGCTACCCTGAGAGAGAGCCACTGGCCCAAAGTCACCCAGCCGGCTTTCATGCCTAAACCAGGACTAGAACTCACCATCTCCTGGTGATTGACCCAAAGTCACCCAGTCAGCTTGCATGCCTAAACCAGGACTAGAACTCACCGTCTCCTGGTGATTGGCCAAAACTCATCCAGTTAGCTTTCATGCCTAAATCAGGATTTGAATTTGTAGTCTCTTGCTGGTTCCTTCACCACTAGACAAACTGGCTCTCCAGGTTTGGTTAACAATTGTGGTAAAAAGCGTCATAAAAGTGGGTTCGGTGACATGATGGCTTGCTTTACAACTGCACTGACTTAACGATGGAAATCGAATTCGGGTTGTATGTCGAGGACTGCGCATCAATGGTGGTATTTAGCCAGTTCTATCCGGTTTGGGCGAACCAGTAGCGGCTGCGGTGGGAGGCTCCGCCCACCCGCCCAGACGTCACCACGTCCCATTTTGATGCTCTGCGCATGCACGGAAGGCCCTGCTCGTGCGCGGAGGTGGTGCATGCACTCTAGACAGCGTACTAAAAAGCAGAGACATCACCCTGCCAACCAAAGTGTGTATAGTCAAGGCGATGGTTTTCCCAGTTGCAATGGATGGCTGTGAAGGTTGGACCATAAGGAAGGCTGAGCGCCAAAGAATGGAGGCCTTTGAACTCTGGTGCTGGAGAAGACTCCTGCGAGTCCCTTGGACTGCAAGGCAATCCAATCGGTCAGTCCTAGAGGAGATCAACTCTGACTGCTCTTTAGAAGGCCAGATCCTGAAGAGGAAACTCAAATACTTTGGCCACCTAATGAGAAGGAAGGACTCCCTGGAGAAGAGCCGAATGCTGGGAAAGATGGAGGGCAAAAGAAGAAGAAGGGGACGACAGAGAACGAGGTGGCTGGATGGAGTCACTGAAACAGTCGGCATGAGCTTAAATGGACTCCAGAGGATGGTTGAGGACAGGAAGGCCTGGAGGAATGTTGTCCATGGAGTCGCGATGGGTTGGACACGACTTCGCAACTAACAACAACAAGTGCAGGTAAGCAAATACCACCCCTGCTATGCATCTTTTAAAACAACAACAACAGCACACAACAGTAGCAAAGGGAATCGATGCTTTTATATCTCTCGGTGTGCATATCAGCGTCTTCCCTTTCTCTGTGCGCAGCTCTTGCAAATGTAATAAGGAGCTGGAGGGTTGCTACAACGAAGTAAGTGATTCCTGGGCGACCTCTGGGAATCTCCCCCTCTGCTTCTCCTGTTGACGCGCGTTCGCATTGAATAGTAATGAATATATTATTCATTGCCACCCACCAGGGAGAGCATTGTGGCACTCCGCACATAGATCTGTAACAACAATATTGCCTGCGAAGAAATGGAAAGCAAGTGAGAGAGAGAAAGAGACAGAAGGAGAGAGGGAGGGAGACAAGGAAACTGTTTAACAAGATTGAGAAGCCTGATAGGAGCTCCTTCAGGGACAGGGGGGGAAAAAAAAACCCCGATGTGAGATACATTTCAAATAAGGAGAGAAATCTCTGCTCGCCACTTTGGGGAAGCGATGCATGAAACTCTATCGGTGGAAAGTTGGTTCTTTGTCTCGCTCGGTTTCAAGGGTCATCTTGGAAGGCCAGATTGGTATTTCGTGCAGCCCTCCAAGCTAGCCAGAGGTGGGTCGGGGTGAGTCCGTGAGGACGGATCAAACAGGTGGGTTGGAAAAGGTGAAGGTTTAGATTAGAGATTAACAGAGTTGGAAGGGACCTTCTAGGTCATCTAGTCCAACCCACCGCCCAAGCAGGAGACCCCACACCATTTCTGACAGATGGCAGTCTAATCTCTTCTCGAAAACCTCCAGGGATGAAGCTCCCACAACTTCCGAAGGCAACTTCTGTTCCACTGGTTGATTGCTCTCCCTGTCAGAAAATTCCTCCTTATTTCCAGGTTGAATCTCTCCTTGATCAGTTTCCATCCATTGTTCCTCGTCTAGCCTTCGGGTGTTTTGGGAAATAGGTTGACCCCTTCCTCTCTGTGGCAGATCCTCAAATATTGGAAGACTGCTATCCTGTCTCCCCTGGTCCTTCTCTTCACTAGACTAGCCAGGCCCAGTTCCTTCAACCCTTCTTCATATATTTTATCCTCCAGTCCCCTCATCATCCTGGTAAGGGTAAGAAACAGCTTTCACCTGTCTAGAAGTGAATGAGCAAAGCCCAATTCGCTTAACGACCATGTGGTTGATAGAATATTTGTAGCTCAGGATTGAAGAAGGAACATCCTTGGTGCTGTCTGAGCTTGGTGGTTTTCTTGCAGACGTTTCATGACCCAGCTAGGTAACAGCATCAGTGCTGGAAAGGAGGGAGGTTTTCAGGGAGGAGGAGGAGAAGGAGAAGGAGAAGGAGAAGAAGAGGAAGAGGAGGAGGAGGAGAGGAAAAAGAAGAAGAAGGACGAGGAGGAGGAGGAGGAGGAAGAGGAGAAGGAGGAGAAGAAGAAGAAGAAGGACGAGGAGGAGGAGGAGGAAGAGGAGAAGAAGAAGAAGAAGAAGAAGAAGAAGAAGAAGAAGAAGAAGAAGAAGAAGAAGAAGAAGAAGAAGAAGAAGGAGGAGGAGGAGGAGGAGGAGGAGGAGAAGAAGGAGGAGGAGAAGAAGGACGAGGAGGAGGAGGAGGAGAAGAAGGAGGAGGAGAAGAAGGACGAGGAGGAGGAGGAGAACTGTGAGTCCTTTGTACTCTCTGAGCTTCATGGTTTTCTTACAGACGCTTCATTACCAACTTAGGTAATATCATCAGTGCACTGATGACGTTACTTTGTATGGTAATCAAACGTCTGCAAAACCACCCACCGAATGCAGACAGCACCAAGGGCCCCGCAGATCATGTGATGCACTGATTCCTTTAACATCCATGGCAAAGAACGTGATAAAATCAAGTCTGATTCACTTAACAACCCCACTGCTTAGCAGTGGAAATTGTGGCCCTAAATCAAGGACTGCCTGAATTAAGGAAAGTGTGGCAAAGAAGAACAGCTGAGGCAGTGATTCCTAAGCTCATGTAGACTTTCACAATTATTCCAGCCTGAAAAATAAGTCAAAGCCAACTCAGGGTTTCTACCTGCTGGGTGCCACTTGTTGCTGAAAAATGCCAGACACCAATCTGTGGACATTTCCTTTGCATCTGTCGTGGGTTGTCAGAGGTCAGGATCTGACATCATCTTGTCAACCACTGCAAGCCATAAGTTAAAAGGCAGACAGAGATTTCAGAGGATAATTAGAACTGCAGAAAAAAACAATGGCTACGAACCTGCCTTCCATTGAGGACCTGTATACTGCACGAGTCAAAAAGAGGGCTGTGAAAATATTTACAGACCCCTCGCACCCTTTGGCAGCAGTGTGCAGCAGCTGCCAAAAAAGCCAACACAGTTGTAGGCTACATAAACAGAGAGATAGACTCAAGATCATGTGAAGGGTTAATACTGCTTTATAATGCCTTGGTAAGGCCACACTTGGAATATTTCATTCAGTTTTGGTCTCCATGATGTAAAAAAGATGCTGAGACTCTAGAAAGAGTGCAGAGAAGAGCAACAAAGATGATTAGGGGACTGGAGACTAAAACTTATGAAGAACGATTGCAGGAACTGGGTATGTCTAGTTTAATGAAAAGAAGGACTAGGGGAGACATGATAGCGATGTTCCAATATCTCAGGGCTGCCACAAAGAAGAGGGAGTCAAGCTATTCTCCAAAGCACCTGAAGGCAGGACGAAAAGCAATGGGTGGAAAGTAATCAAGGAGAGAAGCAACTTAGAACTAAGGATAAATTTCCTGACAGAACAATCAATAAGTGGAACAACTTGCCTGCAGAAGTTGTGAATGCTCCAACACTGAAATTTTTAAGAAAATGTTGGATAGCCATTTGTCTGAAGTGGTGTAGGGCTTCCTGCCTGGGCAGGGGGTTGGAGTAGAAGACCTCCAAGGTCCCTTCCAACTCTGTTATTATATTATATATTATAAATGGTTTCAACTCCTACCCTCAAAACAACGCTACAGAGCACTGCACACCAGAACAACTAGACATAAGGACAGTTTTTCCCCGAACGCCATCACTCTGCTAAACAACTAATTCCCACAACACTGTCAAATTAACTACTAAGACTGTATTACTATTCTTCTTCTCATCCTTACTAGTACCTATCTCTTCCCACTTATGGCTATATCCATGTTGCTTGTATCTTTACAACTTATATTGTACTATTGTTTCCTAGTATGATTTGAATTTTGCTTGCTTATTAGTAACTTATGACTATCATTAAGTGTTGTACCTTATGATTCTTGACGAATGTATCTTGTCTTTTTAGGTACACTGAGAGCTTATGCACCAAAGACAAATTCTTTGTGTGCCCAATCACGCTTGGCCAATAAAGAATTCTATTCTATTCAACCTATTCTAAAAGCAGGTGTTGATTGCACATTCCCGCTGTGGTGGGGATGCAAATAGTTCTTGAAAACTTCATGCGAAACATCTGGAATCTTTGCTTCAAGCTTTTCTTTCTTCAGGGGTTGAGCAGCTGGAAGCATAAACGGATGTCGTCGCAGGCATGAAACCATGTACTTGCTCTCAAAGCTGCAACTTACCTGGCTTCTCCTCCTCTTCCATTTACCCTCCAGACAAAACTGGCTCTTCATGGCCAACGAGGATATTTGGAAGATGAAGATATTGATGTTCTGCACCGATGTTTGTTGATAACAAAGGGCAAAAACTCTGGCATGGAATTGTGACAAAACTCAACATGCTGATGATATCTCGGCTGGGATGGGCCTCATGACTAAATCCTGTAAATATTTCTCAACTCTGTTCTTACCGTGTGACAATCTTCCTGTTATCTGAAGATCAGCAAGTAAGCCTCCATAAGCTCTTGCCAGAGAGGAAACTATTATTGTTTGTTTATTTTACGTACATTTAAGCCAGCATAATATAGCAGATGCTGGGCCAAAATTCTTCTCTGCTTATATGAGACGATTCCATCTTCAGTTCCAAATACATTTCTTGGATTTCCAGTGAAATTTAAATTATTCAAATTATTTGACCTTTATTGTCAAAGCACAAGACGTTGCTTGTTACAATGAGATTGGCTGAGCCTCCCTTTGTGCACCCGCCCCCCCAACATAAATACATATCAATAACTCACAGTAAAAGAAAATAAATCCCTACCCCAATAATTATACTAACAACACACAATCCTCTACACTATACATATATGTGCATAACATTGCATTATGATATATTGCACCAATATGAAAATGTTGCGCCGGGCCCTGTAAGTCTATCATGCTACATGCTTATGATGTTATGTAGGAGTCTGACATCCCATGGATAAAAGCTGACAGTTCCACAAATAAAAGAAGCATGGAGCAATTTCGCAGGTTGTAGAGATCACTCCCCTCTGGCTGCTGTGGGTAACCCTAGGAGACAGCCTTGAGAGAGATATGTCTGGAATGTGCTCCTGTCTTTGGCTGCTGTGTTGCTTTGTCGGTTTCCCATCCCCCTTGCCTATGGCAACTCAAGAGCAGACCAGGGATGCTTTGCGAGTTGACATTCCACTCTTTTCAGTTTTAAAGTTCTCCTCTACCACCTCCTCCTCCTCCTTCTTCTGACAGTTAGCTGCACAGATGTTGAGACTGGATTTGGCATCTTTATCCACCGATCTGGATAAACCCAGGATGTTGCAATCATTGTTAAGTTGCAGTTCACCCATCTTAAAAGTTCCCAAAGTTAAAAAACTCTACTCAATGGATGGCAAAAATCTATGTGTCTTTATTTGCAAGGAAGAAAAATATTGTAATCTTTGCATTAGCTAATCTGGAGATTAACTTTGTCTGCAGATTAGAAACAAGGAAATACAGCTGCGTGCAGTGTGTGTGTATATATATACACACACACACACATACTTCATGCAGCTGTATTTCTGTCTGTCTCTGTTTCTCTGTCTCTCTCTCTGTCTCTCTCTCTGTCTCTCTCTCTCTCTCTCTCTGTCTCTCTCTCTTTCTGGCTCTCTCTCTCTCACTCTGTGTGTCTCTGTTTCTTTTTCTTTCTCTCTGTCTCTCTCTCTGTCTGTCTCTGTTTCTCTCTGTTTCTATTTCTTTGTCTCTCTCTTTTTCTGTCTGTCTGCCTTTATATACACACACAGAGAGAGAGAGACAGACAGGGTGGGGGAAGAGATCAGGATTGTCTTTGAAAAAAACCTTGATGCAAAGTCCCATATTCCCTGGAAGCTTTTTGAAGTCAACATTTCTTAACGAGCCATAGCATAATTAACTCTGGGTGATATTTTTTCAGCCACACCGAATTATTCCAAGCAGCCAGGTTAAACATGCCTCAAATTGAAATCCTATCCCTTCTCATTACATAGATTTAATCAATAATATTAATTGGGAAAACAGGAGGATCTCTTTATTAATCTAGCTGGATAGGTATGCTTTGGAAATCCACGGCAACGAAGTGATTAAGCTTGGTTTATAGTTGGGTGTCTAGGATTTTATGCTCCGGCGTTCTGGTCTCACATCCCAAAATCTGGCTGCCTAAAAGCTGCTAATTCAGAAAGACGGGAAGTTGATCGTCTCTCCGGAGGAATTTTAGGAATTGAGGTGTGGCTTGGAAATGTGTTAATTCAGCCTGGTGAGGAGGATCACAGCGGAATTTTGAGATCACTGAAGGTGGCAGTGAAACTGCGAGGGGAATAAAAGGATTAACACTTTATTCCTAAGCAACATCTACATACCATTCAAAAGAGGCCATCAAAAGACTCAAAAGGAAACAGGCTAAAACACTTCCTAGAATAAACAGAGATTAACCACCAGGATTAATGCTAAACTAGCAATCGAGAAGCAAACAACCACCCCAATCAAGAAACTACCAACTCAGACAAACAGACGGTAAACAATAGCCTAACCAAGGAGAACACACCCACTGACTCTAGGATCTAATTTTAGAGCAAACCCCTCTCCCTTGTAAAACTGATGGTGTTACCTAGTTGGGTAATGAAACATCTGCAAGAAAACCACCAAGCTTAGAGAGCACCAACGACCCTACAGTCCTCCTCCTCCTCCTCCTTCCTCCTCCTCCTCCTCCTCCTTCTCCTCCTCCTGAAAACCTTCTAGCACTGATGATGTTATCTACTTGGGTAATGAAACGCCTGCAAGAAAATCACCAAGCTGACAGAGCACCAAGGACCTACAGTCCTCCTCCTCCCTCCTCCTCCTTCTCCCTCCTCCTCCTCCTCCTTCCTCCTTCTTCCTTCTCCTCCTTCTCCCTCCTCCTCCTTCCTCCTCCTCCTCCTCCTCCCTCCTTCCTCCTCCTCCTCCCTCCTCCTCCTTCTTCCTCCTCCTCCTTCCTCCTCCTCCTCCTCCTGAAAACCTTCTAGCACTGATGATGTTATCTACTTGGGTAATGAAACATCTGCAAGAAAATCACCAAGCTGACAGAGCACCAAGGACCCTGCAGTCCTCCTCCTTCCTCCTCCTCCTTCCTCCTCCTCCCTCCTCCTCCTTCTTCCTCCTCCTCCTCTCCGCAAACCCCACTCTCTTTTAGCACTGCTGATGTTACCGAACTGGGTCACGAAATGTCTGCAAGAAGACAACCAAACTCGGAGAGCCTCAAGGACCCCTCATTTCAACCCCGAGCTACAATTATTCTATTTCAAGGGAACTCAGCCACCATCCTGGATCAGACTTGGGGGAAGAAAAGGAAAGAAAAAAAAACCCCCTACAGGTGAATAATGTCACTGCCTTCCATGATTCTCTTTGTGCGTGCCTGTGTGTGTGTGTGTGTGTGTGTGTGTGGTGGGAAACACATTTTGCCCTGGTGTGATAAAAAACCGCTACCGTTGACTCAACTCTTGTAGGAAGTTATTATCCCAGCGTGATGATTCATCCTTGCCTCTGGTGATGCATTAGAAAGAGAAAGCTTCCCCCCCACCCAAGAAACATGAGAAAGACAAGAGCTCTGTAGCACATCCTGATGATTGACTCAAGGCGTTTTTCCCCCTCCCCCTCCTACATCCTTGGATAGTTTACTTCTGGCCTCTGATATGATACAGGTAAAAAGGTAAAGGTTCCCCTCGCAGATACGTGCTAGTCGTTGGGGACTCTAGGGGGCGGTTCTCATCTCCGTTTCAAAGTCGAAGAGCCAGCTTTGAAGACGTCTCCGTGGTCATGTGGCCGGCATGACTCAACGCCAAAGGCACACAGAACGCTGTTCCCTTCCCACCAAAGGTGGTCCCTATTTTTCTACTTGCATTTTTACCTGCTTTCGAAACTGCTAGGTTGGCAGAAGCTGGGACAAGTCACGGGAGCTCACCCCATTACACGGCAGCACTAGGGATTCGAACCGCTGAACTGCCGACCTTTTGATCAACAAGCTCAACGTCCTAGCCCCTGAGCCACGGCGTCCCTTTCTGATATGATAAGGACGGGCAAATACTTCAGTTCCTCCAAAGACGTGTCTCTTTTGTAGATTGCAATCAAGGCCAGCTGGAGTCACAGTGTCTTACTGCTTCTTTCTTGGATTCAGTACTCAACTTATAAAAAAGCTTATAAAATATTTGCTAGACCAATTCTTGAATACAGCTCGCCTCACCCATACCACATTTCAGACATCAATACAATTGAATGTGTCCAGAAATATTTTACAAGAAGAGTTCTCCACTCCTCTGAATACAACAAAATACCTTATGCCACCAGGCTTGAAATCTTGGGTTTAGAAAACTTAGAACTCTGCTGCCTTCGACAGGACCTGTGTTTAACACACAGAATCATCTATTGCAATGTCCTTCCTGTCAAAGACTACTTCAGCTTCAATCACAACAATACAAGAGCAAACAATAGATTTAAACTTAATGTTAACTGCTTCAATCTTGATTGCAAAAAATATGACTTCTGTAATGGTTGTTAATGGTTGGAACACACTACCTGACTCTGTGGTCTCTTCTCAAAATCCCCAAAGCTTTAACCAAAAACTGTCTACCATTGACCTCACCCCATTCCTAAATGGTCCGTAAGGGGTGTGCATAAGAGCACAAATGTGCCTACCGTTCCTGTCCTATTGTTTCCTTTCGTTATATCCAATTAATATAGTTATTGCATACTTATGCTTATATATATGCTTATATATTATATAGTTACTTTCATGCTTATGCTTATATATACTGTTGTGACAAATAAATAAAAATAAATAAACTTCATTTGGTAGAAGCAGAGGCCGCACTGCAGCATCTTTAGCGAGGGAAGCTGTGGGAAGATCTGGCTGACCTCCTGCCCTCCTCCCATTTTCATTCCTATTTCCCTATCCCAAAGGTGCTTTTTCAAGAGGCAACTGAACTTTCCGTTTGTTTGTTTTTTTATTGGAAGACGTTTCGCTTCTCATCCAAGAAGCTTCTGGTTAAAGAATTCCACTGTCCAGCTGTCTGCAAGAATATAAATCCTTCCATTCTTCCACCATCCAGTCAGAGCTACAGAAGCTTCTTGGATGAGAAGCAAAACGGGTTTTTTTAATTTTATTTATTTATTTATTTATTTTGTCGCACAGTATGTATATAAGCATAAGCATGAAATAACTAAACAATATATAAGCATATATATGAGCATGAGTATGTAATAACTATATTAATTTGATATAATGAAAGGAAACAATAGGACAGGAACGGTAGGCACGCTGGTGCTCTTATGCACATCCCTTATAGACCTCTTAGGAATGGGGTGAGGTCAATGGTAGACAGTTTTTGGTTGAAGCTTTGGGGATTTTGGGAAGAGACCACAGAGTCAGGTAGTGTGTTCCAGGCATTAACAACTCTGTTATTGAAGTCATATTTTCTGCAATCAAGATTGGAGCGGTTCACATTAAGTTTAAATCTACTGTGTGCTCGTGTATTGTTGCAATTGAAGCTGAAGTAGTCTTCGACAGGAAGGACATTATAATAGATGATTCTATGAGTTAAACTCAGGTCATGTCGAAGGCGGCATAGTTCTAAATTTTCTAAACCCTGGATTTCAAGTCTGGTGGCATAAGGTATTTTGTTGTATTCAGAGGAGTGGAGAACTCTTCTTGTAAAATATTTCTGGACAAGTTCAATGAAAAATCCAGAAAGTCCAGGTGCCTCTTGAAAAAAAAGCACCTTTGGGACAACCATGACCTGGATGACTGAGAATCTTGTTGTTGTGAAGTTGTATCCGTCCCATTGTGACCCTTTGGACAACATTCCTCCACCATCCTCGGGAGATCATTTAAACTCACACCAACTACTTCAGTGACTCCATCCAGCCACCTCATTCTCTGCCATCCCTTTCTTCTTTTGCCCTCAATCGTTCCAAGCATTAGGTCTTCTCCAGTGAGTCCTTCCTTCTCATTAGGTGGACAAAGTATCTGAGTTTCTTCTTCAGGATCTGGCCTTCTAAAGAGCAGTCAGGGTTGATCTCCTCTAGGAGTGACTGGTTGGATTGCCTTGCAGTCCAAAGGACACGCAGGAGTCTGCTTCAGCAGACCATCTCCATAGACATTTGTATTTATACTTTATATATATATATATTCAACATGCCTCTCAAACTCTGCAATTTGGAATTTGCATTGATCTGAGGTTTGAGCCTCAGGATTTGAGCAATATGGAGCATTGTTAAGATCCAGACTGAAGTTTGGCGTAGAGGGATGGGTCAGGTCAAAAGCTGAGTGAAGACAAGAGCCAGATTAAAACGCAAAATTAAATGGGGAAGCCAAATTTGCTTAATTGTGGTCCTAAGTCGAGGACTACCTATACTTAATGGAACAACAAACTTGAAAGGAACCCTGGAGGTCTTCTAGTCCAACCACCAGCTCAAGGAGAAAACCCTATACCATTTCAGAACAGGTGGCTGTCCAGTCTTTTTTTTAAAAAAAAAAACACCAATGTTGGAGCACCCACAACTTCTGGTGGCAAGCTGTTCCACTGGTTAATTGTCCTCACCGTTAGGAAATTTCTCCTTCGTTCTAGGTACAGGGAGTCCTTGCCATATGACTGCAATTGAACTCAAAATGTCTGTTGCTATGTGAGTCATTTGTTAAGTGAGTTTAGCCCCAGCTTTTCTTGCCACAATTGTTAAGTGAATCCTGGCAGTTACTAATTTAGTAACACGGTTGTTAAGCGAATCTGGCTTCCCCATTTACCTGTCAGAAGGTCGTAAAAGGGGATCCTATGACCCCGGGGACACTGCAACCATCATAATTATGAACCAGTTGCCAACCCTCTGAATGTTGGTCATGTGGCCATGCAGCGGTTGTTAAGTGTGAATAACAGCCGTAAGTCACGTATTACAGCACCATTGTAACTTCGAAAGGTCTGTTCTGTCTCCTTCCCCACTTCGGAGCAATGAGCTGGCCTTTAGCCAGTGGATTCACGACTCTTATCAGTCCTAGCAGTGAAATCGCAGCTGCCTGCCAAAGTTCAAACAAATGACTCACGGAGTAAGACTTTCAGCTCTCTTTGAAACGGTTCAGTTAATTTTTGCTTCCCGTGGAATGAGAGCAGTCCCAAAGCTCCTTATATATCCTGTGGGGTGGGGCTCCTGCCCCACCCTTCCCTTTGATGACGCCGCCTCTCTAATCTTCTGAAGCGCGGGTCAGTCCAAGCTTGATTATTATTATTATCAGCTGGATCTGAAGGCGTAGCCGGGGGAAGGGAGGAATCAGGGGATGACGGCCTCATTACGTCCTCTGACTGGTCTGGTTCTGGCTCCTGGAGCCAGGCCAAAGGAATCGGTGCTCCCAAAGTAAGCCTTACCGGCCCTTCCCCCTCACTTTCGGAGTCACTTTCGGGCATGGGGCCAGGTTCGGGGGCTGGAGTCACAACAAGGTCACTAAACAAACTGTTGTAAGTCAAGGACTACCTATAATTGAGAGTAGGTTTTTTTCTCTTTGTAGTATTTGGAATGTTTGGGTTGTGTCCTCTTCTCCCAACACACACACACACACACACACACACACACACACACACACTTTCTTTTGCTCAGATTTGTTGCCGTTTGTCGGTCATACCAACAAGGTTGAAATCTTGGGCTTAAAACGAACGTTTCTCGATGTCAGCCTTTATCTAGAGTTTACTTGAAAATCTTTCAGGCCTAAAGAGGAAGATTAAAAGCTTTTGTGATGCTCAGTCTTACAGAAGAGGTTTAATCCCTTTTCGAACTCGGCATACAGACAGGAGGTTGAACCACCACCCTCGTGGTGCAACAGTCTGGAACTGAACACATTCAAAACTGTAGAAATGGTGGTGGATTTTAGAAGAAAACTTCCTATACTACCACCTCTTACAATACTAGACAACACAGTATCAACAGCAGAGACCTTGAAATTTCTACGTTCTACCATATCTCAAGACTTAAAATGGACACCTAACATCAAAAACGTCATCAGAAAAGCACAACAAAGAATGTTCTTTCTGTGCCAACTCAGAAAGCTCAAACTGCCTAAGGAGCTGCTGATCCAGTTCTACAGAGGAATTATAGAGTCTGTCATCTGCACCTCTATAACTGTCTGGTTCGGTTCTGCAACCCAACAAGAAAGACAGACTTCAGAGGATAATTAGAACTGCAGAAAAAACAATGGCTACCAACCTGCCTTCCATTGAGGACCTGTATACTGCATGAGTCAAAAAGAGGGCCATGAAAATATTTACAGATCCCTCACATCCTGGACATAAACGGTTTAACTCCTACCCTCAAAATAACGCTATAGAGCACTGCACACCAGAACAACTAGACACAAAGACAGTTTTCCCCCGAACGCCATCACTCTGCTAAACAACTAATTCCCACAACACTGTCAAATTAACTACTAAGACTGTATTACTGTTCTTCTTCTCATCCTTACTAGTATCTATCTCTTCCCACTTATGACTATAACCATGTTGCTTGTTTATTTATAATTTTTTTATTTGTTTCCTATTTGATAACTTATTAGTAACCTTGACTATCACTAAGTGTTGTATCTTTTTCTTCTTGATGAATGTATTTTATTCTCCTTACGTACCCTGAGAGCGTTTGCACCAAAGACAAATTCCTTGTGTGCCCAATCACACTTGGCCAATAAGGAATTCTATTCTATTCTATTCTATTCTATTCTATTCTATTCTATTCTATTCTATTCTATTCTATTCTATTCTATTCTATTCTATTCTATTCCATTCCATTCCATTCCATTCCGTTCCATTCTGTTCCATTCTGTTCTATTCTGTTCTATTCTATTTTATTCTCTGCTATAGGCACTTGCCTGCCTAGCCGAAGCCAAACCTCGACATGTCCTTATTGTTAAATTCGGAATGTTTTACATAGTGACAGATGGCTTTTCTCCTTACCTGTGACATCCGGAATGAAATGCATATGATCCAATATCCTATACCTCAAACGGCTTGGCTGTTAAGAAACATTTCCATATGATTCCACAGCAGCAATCAATTCAGACTCATTGACTTGTGTGTGTGTGTGTGTGTGTGTGTGTGTGTGTGTGTGTGTGTGTGTGGTTTTTACTAGCATAACTCCCGGCCAGGTTTGGGGAAACTGAGATAGGTTGCAATCTGCCACGATAACTCGGAAAAGATTAAAGGCAGACTAAAAATACATCCATCAGCTTTTCGTGGATGCTTTCCAGGCGAATTGAAGAGAGAGCTGTCACTACAATGCAAAAAGCAATTCAGATGAAAGGTACACAGGCACAGAAACACACACAGACACATGTTGTGAGAGTCCTTGGTGATCTCTCCGCTTGGCACTAAAGGACCCTGCAGTTGAACTGAAAGGATGGCTGAGACTCTAGAGAGAGTGCAGAGAAGAGCACCCAAGAGGATTAGGGGATTGGAGGCTAAAACATACAACGAACGGTGGCAGGAACTGGGCATGTCTAGTCTAGTTAAAAGGACTAGGGGTGACACGATAGCAGTGTTGTGATATCTCAGGGGCTGCCACAAAGAAGAAGGGGTCATCCCAATCTCCAAAGCACCTGAAGGCAGGACAAGAAGCAATGGGTGGAAAGTAATCAGGGAGAGAAGCCACCTGGAACTAACTTGATGCCCTCTGAGCTTGGTTGTTTTCTTGCAGACATTTCATGACCCAGATTAAGTAACATCATCAGTGCTAGAAGAGAGTGGAATTTGCAGGGAGGAGGAGGAGGAGGAGGAGGAGGAGGAGGAGGAGGAGGAGGAGGAGGAGGAGGACTGTGGGCTCCTTGGTGCTGTCTGAGCTTGGTTGTTTCCTTGCAGACATTTCATGACCCAGATTAAGTAACATCATCAGTGCTAGAAGAGAGTGGAATTTGCAGGGGGGGAGGAGGAGGAGGAGGAGGAGGAGGAGGGGGAGAAGAAGAAGAAGAAGAAGAAGAAGAAGAAGAAGAAGAAGAAGAAGAAGAAGAAGAAGAAGAAGAAGAAGAAGAAGAAGAAGAAGAAGAAGAAGAAGAAGAAGAACGAGGAGGAGGAGAAGAAGAAGGAGGAGGAGAAGAAGAAAGGAGGAGGAGGAGGAGGAGGACGACGACTGTGAGCTCCTTGAAGCCCTCTGAGCTTGGTTGTTTCCTTGCAGACATTTCATGACCCAGATTAAGTAACATCATCAGTGCTAGAAGAGAATGGAATTTGCAAGGAGGAGGAGGAGGAGAAGGAGAAGGAGAAGAAGGACTGCGGGTTCCGGTGCTCTCTGAGCTTGGTTGTTTTCCTGCAGACGTTTCATGACCCTAACTAAGTAACATCATCAGTTCTAGTAAGGAATGCAGTTTGCTGTCAGTTTATATTCTGGTGACTTACCTGTCTTTGTGAGTGGGTGGGGGGTCTTAGAGATTCTTTGGTTGGGCTGTTTACTGATGGCTCTTTGGCAGTTTCCTGATTGGGGGATTGCTTACTTGATTGTTGGTCTTGGAGTTAAATTCTGCTGATCTGGGTGCTGATTACTAACGGAGAGGTGCTGAAATGTTTTTGTTCTCTTTTGGGCTGGATGATTGTCTCTTTTGAATAGTCTATAGATGTTGTTCATGTCCATGTATGTATTGGCGGCTGATTTGTCAAGAGTGGCAGCCACGCTTCTAGAAATTCCCTGGTGTTTTTGGATGGTCACATTTTCCCAGTTGAAAATCTGGTTAAACCTGTCTATATGTTGTGAAATTTGAAAAATCTCCTCAGTCCTTGTTACTCAGAATAATTGCTATCCAGATGGCCTGGTTAATTCTCATTCCTGCTGCATCTTGCAAAGTGCAATAGTTCACTCCCACCACTTGATTTGAGGGATCAAGATACCGAAACCTTGCTAGAATAAAAATGGCCACAGAGTGAAGATAAATTATAGGATTTCCTGCTGGAGCAGAGAGTTGGACTAGAAGACATCCAAGGCAGTGGTGAAATGCTACCGGTTCGCACTGGTTCAGGCGAACCGGTAGTGATAAAAACTACTGGTTCGGGCGAACCAGTAGTAAAAAAAAAAAGCTACCGGTTCCTCCAAACCAAGCAGGAAGTCCTGCTTTCTAGTGAATCTAAATTGCACAGCACAGCTGATCTCCACCTCGCTGCTCTACTTACCTTCCCAAGCCTCCTTTTGGTGCACACTGCGCATGGACATGCCCGCAGTGCGCATTTGGCGTGCAGCGCGCGTGTACAGCCAGCAAACCGGTGGCAAACCCGTTCAGATTTCACCACTGCTCCAAGGACCCCTTCAACTCTGTTATTCCGTGTCATAGAATGTGGGGATGACCTTAGAGGGAAGAGAGATGCTACTTAACGGAACAATGAGATAAGGGTGTGGGGAGCCCACAGCTGCCTAACCTCCCTCCCCCTGGCTTAGGACCGGGGTATTTGCGAGACTGTCTTCTGCTACCGATTGCCTCCCAACGACCTGTGCACTCCCACAGAGCGGGCTTCCTCAGGCTGCCGTCGACCAAACAATGTAGGTTGGCGGCTCCCAGGGAGAGGGCCTTCTCTGTGGCGGCACCAGCCCTATGGAACGAGTTACCTCCGGGGTTACGCCAACTACCCAACCTCCGGGCCTTCAAGCGTGAACTAAAGACTTTATTATTTCACTGGGCGGGATTAGCCTAAGAATGTATTTTAGCAAAATTTTAATGGGTTTTTAATTGTTCTTCGGCCATTTTAGTGATTCGGCCACTAAATATTTGTTTTTAAATTGTTTTTAAATAGTGTTTATTTATTATATTTATATCATAGTGTTATGTGTATTTTAATATTGGCTGTACACCGCCCTGAGTCCTTCGGGAGATGGTGCGGTATATAAATGTAATTATAAATAAATAAAATAAATAAACAGGCAGAGAAAGAAACTCAGGAAGGAGCCTCCCTAACTTGCCAGACAGTAAAAAGTGACTGTGGGAGATTTGTACTTTCAGACTTGCAAGGTGTTCTGTCCCCCTTCGCCTCCGTCCGAGTGATGGCTTAATTAGCTGGCACTATCAGATCTGGCAGCAAAATAGCAAGCATCTGCCAAGTGTCTCTGTTATCTCTCTTGACACCGATGAGTCACCCAGGAACAAACTTCAGCTCTTAGTTAATCAGTTGATTTGCCTGCTTCGAAGATGCACAGCAGCTCTGGCTGCTTTTATATCCTGTGGAGAGTGGCTCCATGACTCAGCACTTCCTAGGCCTGCCCCACCCATGCTTCTGTTGTTCCTGCCTCTCCTGCCTACGAAACCTAGGGTCCAGCCAGGCCTGATTGCCATCAGCTGGGTCTGAAGACATGGCCTGGGAGGGGGGAAGAGTCAGGGGATGGAGGCCTCGTTATCTCTTCCACCTGGCCTGCTTCTGGCTCCTAGAGCTGAGCCAGGGAAGCCGGTGCTCCCGAGGTAAGTCCTGATGGCCCTTCCCCCTCACTGTCCAAGTCACTTTCTGGCAGGGGGCCTGGCTCGGGGGGCGCAGACACAACACAAGGGTTCTGTTAAGGTAGCCTTACAATCAAGTAAATTTAGCTTATCTAGTCATGTTTTCTGTCTGATTTACCCGGATAGACTGATGCTTTCTCTGTTGAATCTGCAGATGCTGTGACTTTGGTTTAAAAAAGAGAACATTTAAAGCAATTAGCACAGTTGTCAAAATGGCTTGCTCTTCCTATATTCTGTGCTGATTTTCCCGCCCCTAACCCACCGCCTGCCCCATTTAGACAGAAGTCTATTTGTATCCAGTTTGCTGACAGACCTTCCCAATTATTTAGGAAATGACATTTTATGGATCTTCTCTTTGGCGGCTCCACCCGTTTTCCAGTGTGTCATCTGCTGTGGGGCCGGCCGTGGGAAAGATTTTTAAAATCCATTCCTTTGTTGTGATCTTTTTTTTTAAGGCCGTCATTTTTTTTTTGGTGATACACAGGACTGTTCTGAACAATATGTTTGCCTTTTGTGGCTCTTGCGATATTTTCGCTAGCTACATTTATTTTCCTTCTCCTGGAGAAAGTGCTCAAATGGATAATAAGCTTCTTTCTCTCTCCCCCCCCCCACCCATGGCCCTCCTCATCTTGGAAAACCAAGATAATAACCTATTCCTGCTGATTAAACTGACAGGGGTGTCAGTTATGAAAGACCTGGTTCATCAGATAACAGCTAGACAGATGTTTCAAGGATTTCCTGTATAAATAATTCAATAGATGGATTAGTATAAATCCATAATAAGTACATAGCTGGGTGAGCTGCAGATATGGAGAAGGAAGGAAGGAAGAAAGGAAGGAAGGAAGGAAGGAGAAAGATGGGAGGGAGGAGAAGAGGGAAGGACGGAAGGAGAAAGGTGGGCTGGAGGAAGGCGGAAGGAAGGAAAGAAGGAAAGAAGGAAGGAGTAAGTGATGGGAGGGAGGGAGGAGAAAGATGGGAGGAGGAGACGGAAGGAAGGAAGGAAGCGTGGGAGGAAGGAAGGAGAAAGATGGGAGGGAGGGAGGGACGAGAAAGATGGGAAAGAGGAGGAGAGGGAAGGAAGGAAGGAGGAAGAAATGGGAGGGGAGGGAGGATGGGAGAAAGAAGAAAGATGGGAGGGAGGAGGGAGGGAGGAGAAAGATGGGAGGAGGAGACGGAAGGAAGGAGGAAGAGATGGGAGGGAGGAAGGAAGGAGAAAGATGGGAGGGAGGAGAAAGATGGGAAGGAGGAGGAGATGGAAGGAAGGAAGGAAGGAGAAAGAGATGGGTGGGAGGAGGGAGGGAGGGAGGAAGGATGGGAAGGAGGAGGAGGGAAAGATGGGCGGGAGGAAGGAAGGAAGAAAAGAAGGAAGGAGTAAGAGAGGAGGAAGGGAGGAAGGAAGGAAAGAAGGAAGGAGTAAGAGATGGGAGGGAGGGAGGAGAAAGATGTGAGGAGGAAACAGAAGGAAGGGAGGAAGGAAGGAAGGAAGGAAGGGACAAAAACATCTCATTTTTGCAATTAGATTTGTTCATTTCAGCTATCTTCCAAGGATATTTTTTTTAAAAAAAAACTGCACACAGATTTGATTGTATTATTCTTGGTGCCTCACAGGCTTGTGAAAGGACTTTTCAAGCCCACCCCTCCAATCCCCATGTCGAGGTGAAATCAAAATGCTTTGCTCCATCATTGCAATTTCTCCTGGTTCAAACTTGGACCAGCAAGTGAAATGACTGGGAGGAACTCTTTGGTTTCCTTCTCCCACTTCCTCCCGGGGCACCTAGTCCTACATAAAACTTTGCACGTGTCAAGGGAACACGAAACAGACGTGGAGCGATGTCTCCTTCCATTCCATCCCTTTTGTAACATTAGTGCTGGGATCTAAAGGCTGATCTGAAGTTATTTTTAACTCGCTTGCCCTCCAAATGTGCCTCTTGGCACTTTTGGGATAGCCGCCTGCTTTTCAATTTCGATGATGTGCGGCAGGGAAGTTGCAAAACAACAACAGTTGCAGCAGCACGAAAGGTAGATTTCCAAAAAGAACGAAAGAAAGAAAAAAACAACAGCAACAATCAACCACCACCGCAACTAAATGGCTTTGTTTAATTTTTAATTTGTTCTGGATCACATAAAAGTATATTTAATCTTCTCTCCGGGAAGAGAAAAGCTTGTTCTTCTGATGAGGAGAAGAGGAGAGAAGAGATGGGAGGAAGGGGTGATGGAAGGGTTTTTAATTAAGTTTTAAAAGAAGACTGTCACCGAGGGAGCAATTACTAAATTTTATTCTTTCTCAAGTGGCATGTATTGTCAAGGAAATATAGCACACCCATTTTCAGAGCCTGTCTCTTGGGGAACCCCAGGAATTTAAATGGAGAAAGGAAAAAAAAACACCACACGACACGATTCGCATCTGTTTCCATGGAACTCCCTGAAGGATCCAGGGTTTGTTTGTGTGTAAAATGAACTTGTAATGATTTGCTCTTCTTTTTCAATAGCAGCGATGCCCCAACGTCAGCTGTTTGATTGACAGGCTAGAAAACACCCTTCAAAAAATGATGGATGCGAAGCTGGAGAAACTGCACCGGCAGAGTCAAAAGGAGACTTAATTTGATTGAATTGACCAGGTCTTGGACCAGGTTATCTGAAGGACCAAATCCTGTACTTTGGTCCAGTAATTCCGTACCATCTAGAGCAGGGGTCTCCAACCTTGTCAACTTTAAGACTTGTGGACTTCAACTCCCAGAATTCCTCAGCCAGCTTTGCAGAGGGATTGTGAAGTGTTAATACCACTTTATAAGTCCTTGGTAAGGCCAAACGTGGAATACTGCATCCAGTTTTGGTCGCCACGATGTAAAAAGATGTTGAGGCTCTAGAAAGAGTGCAGAGAAGAGCAACAAAGATGATTAGGAGACTGGAGGATGAAACATGTGAAGAATGGTTGCAGAAACTGGGTATGTCTAGTTTAATAAAAAGGACTAGGGGAGACATGATAGCAGTTCTTCCAATATCTTTGGGGCTGCCTCAAAGAAGAGGGAGTCAAACTATTCTCCAAAGCACCTGAGGGTAGAACAAGAAGCAATGGGTGGAAACTAATCAAGGAGAGATGCAATTTAGAACTAAGGAGAAATTTCCTGACAGAACAATTAATCAGTGGAACGACTTGCCTGCAGAAGTTGTGAATGCTCCAACACTGGAATTTTTTAAGAAAATGTTGGATAACCATTTGTCTGAAATGGTGTAGGGTTTCCTGCCTGGGCAGGGGGTTGGACTAGAAGACCTCCAAGGTCCCTTCCAACTTTGTTATTATTATTATCATGATTTGATTGCTTATTTGTACCCTATGACTATCATTAAGTGTTGTTCCTTAGATTCTTGATGAATGTATCTTTTATGTAGACTGAGAGTATGCACCAAAGACAAATTTCTTGTGTGTCCAATCACACTTGGCCAATAAAGAATTCTATTCTATTCTATTCTATTCTATTCTATTCTATTCTATTCTATTCTATTCTATTCTATTCTATTCAACTGGTGCGAGATAAACCTCAACATAATTCAAGTAGAATTGGACTTAAACCGTTTGCAGGAACGTAAAGGCCCCCCAGCTGATTCTTCTCTAGATTCTGCCTCTCCTCCTCCTACATCTGTGACCTTTACAGGTAGTCCTAGACTTACAACTATTCATTTCATGGTCGCTCAGAGTTACAACAGCCCTGAAAAAAGGGACTTGTGGACAGTTTTAATACTTACAACTTTTGCAGCATCCCCCCCCCCGCAGTCATGTGATTAAAATCCAGACATTTGACAACTTGGCATGTATTTATGGCAGTTGGAGCGGTGCGGTGGCCTAGAGGCGGAGCTCTCGCCTCACAATCAGGAGGCTGTGAGTTCGATCCTAGGTAGAGGCAAATATTTCTCTCTCTGGGCCCGTTGAGAATATATCTGCTGAACAAAACTCCGCATTGGCAACAGGAAGGGCATCCAGTCAGTAAAACACTCTGCTAGCTCCATTCAGTTGCTCAGACTCCACCCCGCAAGGGATTATGGGTTCATTAAAAGATGATGATGGTGATGTATTTATGGCAGTTGGACGGTTCTGGGGTCATGTGATCACCATCTGCTACCTTCCCAGCTGTTTTCCGACAAGCAAAGTCAATAAGAGAAACCAGATTCACTCAACAGATGTGTGATTCACGTAACATTTGCTTAATAACGGTGGCAAAAAAGGATGTAAAATTAGGCGCCACTCACTTAACAACTGTCTTGCTTAGCAACGGAAACGTCGAGCTCCATTGTGGTCGTAAGTCAAGGATGACCTCTTCCTGGTCTTCAAGATCCATAATGTCAACCTTTGGAGGCAACGTTTCATTGACTGACCTTTCTCAGGACGTGCAAGAACCCAGAAAGTCCTTGGCTAGCGGTGATTATTTATTTTCGCCTGATAGTTTTAATTTAATGTGAGTGGTAAACTTGAGCTGGGGAGTCTGGCAGCTGATCCATAACTCATTTTCATTCGCTTGGTGGTGATGTCACAGACAGCCTCCCCGTGGTATAAGCTTGATCATTAAACCAACATGTAACATCTGGTTATTGTTCGTTTAGTTTATTAGCAATTGGTGGAGAGGGAAAGGCCAGCCCATTAATGGCCAAAGCCCAGAGGTATATATTTGGTCCTGTCTCACCCTTAAACGGCTCCCATTTATGTTCGAATATGAGCATATGACACCCATAGATAATTAGGTTGCAAATGGCTCGGTGAAGTAATTGCACGGTTTCCCTTCCCTACCCAAAGCTTGAAAGTAATTTCAGGTTTTTATAATTACAGAGCAAGTGGACTGTAATAATTTCCAAATGTTCAAGGCTGGCTCTTTTTTTTTTTTTTGAAAGAAGCAGCCAACAGCAGCAACCAACAGCACCGCACACATCCACTCTTGTCTCTTGCACAAGAAGGACTTGTGGTCATCGGTTATGATGGGCTTCGGTACATGACATTATGTTATCGGTGTTTGAGTTGAGAAGGTTTAACAAGAATTTCTCCTCGCTGTTAGGAAAACAGATTCATGGAATGACTCACGTAGCAAGACTTTCAGCTCTTTTTGAAACGGATCAGCTAAACTTTGCTTCCCGTGGATTGAGAGCAGTCCCAAAGCTCCTTATATATCCTGTGGGGTGGGGCTCCTGCCCCACCCTTCCTTTTGATGACGCCGCCTCTCTAATCTTCTGAAAAGCGGGTCAAGCCAAGCTTGATTATTATTATCAGCTGGGTTTGAAGGCGTAGCCTGGGGAAGGGAGGAATCAGGGAATGACGGCCTCATTACGGCCTCCGACTGGCCTGGTTCTGGCTCCTGGAGCCGGGCCAAAGGAATTGGTGCTTCTGAGGTAAGCCTTACCAGCCCTTCCCTCTCACTCTCGGAGTCACTTTCGGGCATGGGGCCAGGGCCTCTGTGGCTCAGACTGGTAAGACAGTCTGTTATTAACACAGCTGCCTGCAATTACTGCAGGTTCTAGTCCCACCAGGCCCAAGGTTGACTGAGCCTTCCATCCTTTATAAGGCAGGTAAAATGAGGACCCAGATTGTTGGGGGCTGGAAGAGACCTAGGAGGTCTTCTAGTCCAACCCCTTGCTGAAGCAGGAGACCCATCCTGGACAAATGGATGTCCAATCTCTTCTTGAAAACCTCCAGTGATGGAGCAGCCACAACTTCTGGAGGCTCCACTGATCAATCGCTTTCCCTGTCAGAAAATTCCTCCTTAGTTCTAGGTTGCAGCTCTCCTTGATGAGTTTCGATCTGTTGCTTCTTGTCCTGCCTTCAGATGCTTTGGGGAATAGAGGGGGAATCCCCTTTTCTCTGTGAGAACCCCTCAAATATTAGAAGACTGCTATCATGTCACCTCAAAACCTAGACCCCTAAACCCTAACCCTAACCCTAGACTAGACATATCTAGTTCTAGGGGTGAAATGCTCTGAAGCAGGGGCTGAGGGACTCTGGGAGTTGAAGTCCACAAGTCTTAAAGGGACCAAGGTTGGAGACCCCTGCTCTGAAGTCTGCTACCAATTTTCTTTGCTACCAGTTTGCTGCAAATGCCAAAGGCACATGGAACGCGGGGAACACATGGTCCCTATTTTTCTACTTGCATTTTTTACGTGCTAGGTTGGCAGAAGCTGGGACAAGTCATGGGAGCTCACCCTGTTATGTAGCACTAGGGATTCGAAACACCAAACTGCCAAGCTTTCGATCGACAAGCTCAGCGCCTTAGCCACTGAGCTACCGCGTCCCTTTTTTGCTGTGCTTTAGCGCCTTCCAATTCTTTTTTCTTCCTTGCGCCTTCCTTTTTTCTGCCGCCGTCTCTCTGCTCCAGCTTCTTGAGAAAATGCCCGGAGGCAAAACTCATGTTCAACCCCAGAGCCGAGGGAGATGTCAACCCTTAACAACTAACGGGAAGAGGGAATTTGTGGAAGAAAACCAAGAGAGAGAAAGAGAGACTCCGGCTTAGCTTCTCTCTGGCTAATTTCTGCAGGGACTTGAAACAGGCTACCAGATGTCAGAACCGATTAAGAGCTAACCTCTGGAGTATATTAGGAGCTGCTGGAGCCGAAGAATGACTGACACCACTATTCATAAAAGAACCAATCAGACCTCTCAGACAACAACAGCCAGGCCTCTCGATTTGTCTCCTGGTGCTTCATTGCGTGGTGACAATTGGATTGCCCATG
The DNA here is from genome assembly GCF_028640845.1 of Ahaetulla prasina. Taxonomy (NCBI): domain Eukaryota; kingdom Metazoa; phylum Chordata; class Lepidosauria; order Squamata; family Colubridae; genus Ahaetulla; species Ahaetulla prasina. The sequence continues at coordinate 7,866,990 of NC_080553.1, read as the reverse complement.
AGATGCCTTCTCAAAAGTATGTTCCCCTCATATATTAAAAGAACAGTCTGTCACTTATCTTAGCGTGGGAAGAGAGGAAGAATTCAGTGTTGACTGGGCTGCTAAATTGCACCAGATAGTTTCCCATGCACACCTGGGACAGAGAAGACACGAGCAGATGCTCCTAATCTTTCCTGCGGTCCATGATTGAGACCACTCATTTAGTGACTGTTCAAAGTTACAACGGTATTGTCCCAAGCGCCCTTGTTCAAAAGACCAACTGGCCTTTTATTTTCCACCCAGCCCTTGAAGGCATTTCGTTTCTCATCTGAGAAGCTTCTTCAAGGGCTGCAGCTGCCAAAAAAGCCAACACAGTTCTGGGGTGCATAAACAGAGGGACAGAATCAAGATCATGTGAAGTGTTAATACCATTTTATAAGGCCTTGGTAAGGATATGCTTGGAATATTGCATCCAGTTTGCTCGCCACGCTGTAGAAAAGATGTTGAGACAGAGTGCAGAGAAGAGCAACCAAAATGATTAGGGGACTGGAGGCTAAAACATATCAAGAACAGTTGCCGGAATTGGGTATGTCTAGTGTGAAGGGGACGCGGTGGCTCAGGGGCTAGGACGTTGAGCTTGTCGATCGAAAGGTCGACAGCTCAGTGGTTCAAATCTCTAATGCTGCCGTGTAATGGGGTGAGCTCCCGTGACTTGTCCCAGCTTCTGCCAACCTAGTAGTTTCGAAAGCACGTAAAAATGCAAGTAGAAAAAATAGGGACCACCTTTGGTGGGAAGGTAACAGTGTTCCGTGCGCCTTTGGTGTTGAGTCATACTGGCCACATGACCACGGAGACGTCTTCGGACAGCGCTGGCTCTTTGGCTTTGAAACGGAGATGAGCACCGCCCCCTAGAGTCAGGAACGACTAGCATGTATGTGCGAGGGGAACCTTTACCTTTACCTTAGTTTGATGAAGTGAGGGGACGTGATGGCTCAGTGACTAAGATGTTGAGCTTTTGTCAATCCGAAAGGTTGGCAGTTTGACGGTTCAAATCCCTAGGGCCATATAAAGACGTGAGCTCCCATTTCTTGGCCCAGCTTCTGCCAACCTAGCAGTTTGAAAACATGTAAAAATGAAAGTAGAAAAATAGGGACCACTTCGGTGGGAAGGTAACTGCGTTCCATGCACCTTCAACATTTATTTATTTATTTATTTTATTCGATTTTTATACCACCCTTCTCTCGAAGGATTCAGGGCGGTGTACAGCCAAATAAAAATCCACAATATACACTTTAAAACAAGACTAAAACAAAACATATTACAAGATGGCCAAAATTTAAAACAGTTTAAAACCCTAAAATATAAATAGCCCCAGTTAAAATTTAGTAAAACTTATAAGCCAGTCCCGCTTGAATAAATAGGTGCGTTTTCAGCTCACGGCGAAAAGTCCGAAGATCAGGCACTTGACGTAAACCAGGGGGAAGTTCATTCCAAAGCGTAGGAGCTCCAACAGAGAAGGCCCTACCCTTGGGGGCCGCCAGCTGACATTGTTTGGTGGACGGCACCCTGAGAAGGCCCTCTCTGTGTGAGCGTACGGGTCGGTGGGAGGCATAGGGTAACAGCAGGCGGTCCCGTAAGTACCCGGGCCCTAAGCCATGGAGCGCTTTAAAGGTGGTAACCAAAATCTTAAAGCGCACCCGAAAGATCACAGGAAGCCAGTGCAAACTGCGCAGGAGTGGTGTTACATTACCCGCGCAGCTGCATTCTCGACTAGCTGCAGCCTCCGGGTGCACTTCAAGGGCAGCCCCATGTAGAGAGCATTGCAATAATCCAAACGGGAAGTGACAAGAGCATGAGTGACCGTGCATAAGGCATCCCGGTCAAGGAAGGGGCGCAACTGGCGAACCAAGCGTACTTGGTGAAAAGCCCTCTTGGAGACGGCCGCCAAATGATCGTCAAACGACATTTAGCCATGCCGGTCACATGAACACAGAATCTTCGTCAGACAGCGCTGTCTCTTCGGCTTAGAAACAGAGATGAGCACTGCTGTCTAGAGTTGGGAATGACTAGCAGGTAGGTATGAGGGGAACCTTTACCTTTTTAGTTTAATGAAAAAAAGGACCAGGGGAGACAGGATAGCAGTGTTCCAATATCTCAGAGGCTGCCCCAAAGAAGAGGGAGTCAAGCTACTCTCCAAAGCATCTGAAGGCAGGACAAGAAGCAATGGATGGAAACTAATCAAGGAGAAAAGCAACCTACAACTCAGGAGAAATTTCCTGACAGAACAACTAATCAGTGGAACAACTTGCCTCCAGAAATTGTGAATGCTCCAACATTAGAACTTTTAAAGAAGAGATTAGACAACCATTTGTCTGAAATGGTGTAGAGTTTCCTGCCTGAGCAGGGTGTTGGTCTAGAGGACCTCCAAGGTCCCTTCTGATTCTGTCCTGTTAGTAATTCTGCACTGAAGTCAGAACTGAAGAAGCTGCTTGGATGAGAAGCAAAAACGCCTTCAAGGAAAAACAAAGCCCAGTTGCCTTTTGAAAACGCACCTTTGGGACAACCACAACCTGGTTGACTGAGAATCTCCGCAGACAATTATAACAGTATTGAAAAAAGTGACAGGCCACTGCTCCCTATACTTATGACAGCTGCAGCATCCCCCCCCCCCCAGTGACGTGATCTAAAATTCAGATGCTTCGCAACTGGCCTGTATTTACTCATCCCTGAGTAACAGACGATAGATCTCCAAAAGTTAAAAGAAAAAAAAATCCATTTTATGACACGTTCAGAAGGAGAAATCCAGCGCCGTTGTTCAGTTGTGATTTGCTGCTAACAGAGATGATAGTGGCAGTGACTGCTGTGCCTGCTTTATGGTTAAATAATGACAGGTGAGAAACCTCTTTAACTTCTTCCGGCTGGGGAACGTGCCGTTGGGAAGTAGGTGAGTTACAATCATTGACTCACAGGGCTGGAAGCCTTGTGAGTCAAGCCTTGGAGGTCTTTCAGCCCAACCCGCTTCCCAAAGCAGGAGTCTTTTATACTGTACCTCCAAATGGCTATCCACTCTCTTCTTGAAAACCTCCAGTGATGGAGCACCCAAATTTATCATAATATATATTAATGTACCCAGAGTGGTGCCTAGAGGTGGAACTCTCCCCCTCACAATCAGGAGGCTGTGAGTTGGATCCTAGGTAGAGGCAGATATTTCACTCTCTGGGCGCAATAAGAATATATCTGTGGAATATAACTCCACATTGGCAACAGGAAGAGCATCCGGCTATAGTAAACAATCTTGCTAGCTCCATTCGCTATAGAGCACTGCACGATGCTATAGAGCACTGCAGGACGCTATAGAGCACTGTACGACGCTATAGAGCACTGCACACCAGAACAACTAGACACAAGTATAGTTTTTTCCCAAAGGCCATCACTCTGCTAAACAAATAATTCCCTCAACACAATCAAACTATATACTAAATCTGCACTACTATTGATCTTCTCATGGTTCCCATCACCCATCTCTTTCCACTTATGACTGTATGACTTAACTTTGTTGCTGGCAATCCTTATGATTTATATTGATATATTGACCATCATTTGTGTTGTAAATGTTGTACCTTGATGAACGTATCTTTTCTTTTATGTACACTGAGAGCATATGCACCAAGACAAATTCCTTGTGTGTCCAATCACACTTGGCCAATAAAAAAAATTCTATTCTATTCTATTCTATTCTATTCTATTCTATTCTATTCTATTCTATTCTATTCTATTCTATTCTATTCTATTCTATTCTATTCACCAATCTCTTTCCACTTATGACTGTATGACTGTAACTTTTTGTTGCTATCATTAAGGGTTAAATTGCAACCTATGACCATCATTTGTGTTGTAAATGTTGTACCTTTGATGAAGGTTTTTTTTCCCTTTTATGTACACTGAGAGCATCTGCACCAAAACAAATTCCTTGTGTGTCCAATCACACTTGGCCAATAAATTCTATTCTATTCAAATTCTATTCTATTCCATTCTAATTTTTGCTCCTGTCTGCAAGGAAGGAATCAAATTGTACCATGGGTTGTTGCTTCCCGACTGACCCAAGGGAGGCAAGCAGGCCTTAGATAATCTGGATTAGAAAGCTCTGGATGAATTTGGACAGCTGCGTTTATCTCCTGTAAACCAGCGACCCTCATTCTAGGGAAGAATGTTTGTAGATGTGATTAAGGGCATAAAATACAGGTCAGCTCTTGAGTTTTGGCCGAGTACCGTTGCATTCCAGGCCCCCCCCCCTTCCCCACATCCTCTTCTCCCCCTCCCCATAACCACATGTGGCCAAGTAAGGAACAGATGGTGGGGTCAGGATTTCCATGTCAATCCCGTCTGCTAAAAGCAGGAAAGTGCAGGTGGAAAAGGGAAGAGGCGAAAGAGGAACAAGGTCCCAAGGGAAGCCAGGTTTTCATCCCAGATACCAGGAGGATCTGAGAGGATTGGAGGAAGAAAAAACAAAACAAAACCCACCAGTCATTCCTCTAACGAGATCACCTTCATGGTTAGTAGGTTTGGCAGGAAAATACTACAGGTAGCCAGGGGTGGGCTGCTGGGGTTTGGCAGGGGTTCAGGAGGACCTCTAGCTAAGATTCTGTGCAGTTCAGAGAACCCTCAAATCCCACTCGTGGCTGGCCATGCCTACCCCACGCCCACCCCTCCCAGGAGTCTCCACATGGATGCAGGTAAGTGCAGAATGCACATGTGTTGTGTCTCCGTCTTCACTCTGGAGTAACGAGCTGGCCTTCAGCCAGTGGATACACGGCTCTTATCAGTCCTGGCCGGGAAAACGCAGCTGCCTGCCAAAAAGTTCAAACTTCAGCTCACTTCGCCACGGTTCAGCTAATTTGCTTCCCATAGAACTGAAAGCAGTCCCAAAACTCTTTATATATCCTGTGGGGTGGAGCTCCTGCCCCACCCTTCCCTTTGATGATGCTGCCTCTCTAATCTTCTGAAGCGCGGGTCGATCCAAGCTTGATTATTATTATTATCAGCTGGGTCTGAAGGCGTAGCCTGGGGAGGGGAGGAATCAGAGGATGATGGCCTCATTACGTCCTCCGACTGGCCTGGTTCTGGCTCCTGGAGCTGGGCCAAAGGAATCGGTGCTCCTGAGGTAAGCCTTACCAGCCCTTCCCCCTCACTCTCAGAGTCACTTTCGTGCATGGGGCCAGGTTCGGAGGCTGGAGCCACAACACTATGGAGGCTTGGGGGGGACGAAAAACGGGCCTACCAGAAGTTTGGGAGGCCAGAAACAAGCCCATTTCTGGCCTCCAGAGGGCCTTCGGAGCCTGGGGAGGCCATTTTCGCCCTCCCGGAGGCTCAAAGAAAGCCTCCAGAGCCCAGGGAGGGCAAAAACACCACCATAGTGCAGGAGGCCGACTAGGCCATGCCCACTGTGGCCACACCCACCCAGCAACCGGGCAGAGAACCCCTTGCTAAAATTTTTGAAGCCCACCCCTGCAGGTAGTTATTGACATATAACAGTTCATTTAGTGACCATTTGAAGTTACAATGGGGACTTATGACCGTTTTTCACAGTTATACGAACATTGCAACCTCCCTGTCGTCAGGTGATCAAAATTCAGAGGCTTGGCAACAGGTTCATATTTATGACGGTCGACGTATCCCGGGGTCATGTGCTTTCTCCTTTTGCGACCATCCGGAAAGCAGAGTCAATGGGGGGGTGGGTAGCCAGATTCGCATAACAACTCGTGTTACTAATTGCAGGGATTCACTTAACAGCGGCGGCAAGAAAGTTTGTCAAATGGGGCAAAACTCCCTGAACTCACTTTAGCAACAGAAATTTTGGGCTCAATTTTGTGGTCGTAAACCGAGGATTGCCCGTACATTTCTTCACTTACGAACAGTCACTTAGCGAGATGTAAGATTTATGAATCGTCTTGGAGTGTTTGCTTAAAATGTCTGTAAGTTTCCTGATTTCAGCCAGGGAGCTGGAACCTCAAGAGCCACGGTGGCGCAGTGGTTAGAATGCAGTACTGCAGGGTACTTCTGCTGACTGCCAGCTGCCGGTAAGTTCAGCAGTTCGATCCTGACCAGATCAAGGGTGATTCAGCCTTCCATCCTTCCGAGGTCGGTAAAATGAGGACCCAGACTGTTGGTGGCAATAGGCTGACTCTGTAAACTGCTTAGAGAGAGCTGAAAAGAACTTTGAAGTGGTATATAAGGGGTATACAAGCAATATAGCTATTGCTATTGTTATTCCTTCCTTCCTTCCTTCCTTCCTTCCTTCCTTCCTTCCTTCCTTCCTTCCTTCCTTCCTTCCTTCCTTCCTTTCTTCCTTCCTTCCTTCCTTCCTTGGTGCACAGTGGTTAGAATGCAGTATTGCAGGCTAACTCTGCCCATATACCAGCAGTTCGATCCTTACCAGCTCAAGGGTGACTCAGCTTTCTGAGGTTGGTAAAATGAGGACCCAGACTGTTGGTGGCAATAGGCTGACTCTGTAAACTGCTTAGAGAGGGCTGAAAAGAACTTTGAAGTGGTATATAAGTGGTATACAAGCAATATAGCTATTGCTATTGTTATTCCTTCCTTCCTTCCTTCCTTCCTTCCTTCCTTCCTTCCTTCCTTCCTTCCTTCCTTCCTTCCTTCCTTCCTTCCTTCCTTCCTTCCTTCCTTCCCTGGTGCACAGTGGTTAGAATGCAGTATTGCAGGCTAACTCTGCCCATATACCAGCAGTTCGATCCTTACCAGCTCAAGGGTGACTCAGCTTTCTGAGGTTGGTAAAATGAGGACCCAGACTGTTGGTGGCAATAGGCTGACTCTGTAAACTGCTTAGAGCGTGTTGAAAAGAAATTTGAAGTGGTATATAAGTGGTATATAAGCAATATAGCTATTGCTATTGTTAGTCCTTCCTTCCTTCCTTCCTTCCTTCCTTCCTTCCTTCCTTCCTTCCTTCCTTCCTTCCTTCCTTCCTTCCTTCCTTCCCTCCCTCCCTCCCTCCCTTCCTTGGTGCACAGTGGTTAGAATGCAGTATTGCAGGCTAACTCTGCCCATATACCAGCAGTTTGATTCTGACCAGCTCAAGCGTGACTCAGCCTTCTGAGATCGGTAAAATGAGGATCCATATACACTAGTTGGGGGCAAGATGCTGACTGTGCAAAAACTGCTTAGAGAGAGCTGGAAAGCACTGTGAAGTGGTATATTTCTAAATGCTATTGCTATAAAGAAAGAACTATCCACCTTATGTCCATTCCACCATCTGTTTAAGAGAACCTCCAAACCCAATAAAATTTAACAAGAGAGCCCTTGGTTCAAAAATGCAAAGTTGGACTGAGTTAACGCTTGGGTGGGAACTTACTAAGAAATCCCCAGGCTGATTCAGATAATTAAAAAAAAAAAATCCCCAGAAGAAAGCAATGAGAAGCCACTTCTGAATCATTGCCAAAAAAAAAAAAAAGTCCCCAAGAACCCAAGGAAGGCAAGGAGAACAAACTGCAATTTTAAAAAAGAGAGGGAAACGAAGGGAAGGGAGAGGAAAGGAATGAATTGGGAAGGGAAGGAAAGAATTGGGAAGGGAAGGGAAAGGAAGGGATGAACTGGGAACAGAAGGGAAGGGAAAGCAAGGCAAGGAAAGGAAGGGGAAGGGAAGGGAAGGGAAGGGAAGGGAAGGGAAGAGAAAGCCAAGGCAAGGCAAGGCAAGGCAAGGCAAGGCAAGGCAATAGAGAAAGGAAAGGAAAGGAAGAGGAAGGGAAAGGGAAGGGAAGGGCAAGGCAAGGCAAGGCAAGGGAAGGAAAGGAAGGAAGGGAAGGGAAGGGAAGGGAAGGAAGGAAGGAAGGAAAGGAAGGAAAGGAAACGAAAGGAAGGGGAAGGGAAGGGAAGGGAAGGGAAGGGAAGGGAAGGGCAAGGCAAGGCATGGCAAGGCAAGGCAAGGCAAGGCATGGCATGGCAAGGCAAGGCAAGGCAAGGCAAGGCAAGGCAAGGCAATAGAGAAAGGAAAGGAAAGGAAGGGAAAGGGAAGGGAAAGGAAGAGAAGAAAAGGGAAAGGAAAGGCTTAAATTTACCCAACATTGTAGTTTCATAGCAGTAATTATGTATATGTGTTTCCCGAGGATGTTTGGGGGATTATATTTTGCTTATTTCTTTAATTTCAGCCTCCAAATATTAGTTACCTTCTAGCTTGGGTGACGATCTTAGTTGCGTTGACAAAATACTTTTTGCTTCGAGATGAATCATTCCTCCAAAGAGAGGTATTCCTCCCCCCCCCTCCCGCCCTGCCGCCTGTCATTTAAAATCGCACTGTGACATTTTCTCCTCTACAGTTTTCGGTGGTTGCTGCATTTCCTGCACAACAGGGTCTAATTGAAATGACTCCTAACTTGGGGCGAGCAGCAAAAAACCTTTTCTGAATACGAAGCATTTCAGATTTGAAGCACGTCATGGTGAGAGACGGAAACAGCTGCTTTGCATTCGCACAGAAGGATTTTTTTTTTCCACCCACCACGATCGACAAAATTTGAAAGCGATCTCAAAAACTTTCCGGCAGGGTCAGAACAGCTGGCTTTGGGTACAGCGCAGCAGCTCTGAAACAGAAACAACGGTGTAGGCAGTCCTCGTTTAGTGACCGCATTTGCAACCGGCATCTTGGTTCTAGAATGAAGCGATGGTTAATTGAAACTTCCAATGGATTTAAGACTTCGCTTCAGTCTGTAGATCATCTAGTCCAACCCGCTGCCAAAGCAGGAGACCCTACACCAATGATGGCTAACCTTTTTGCCATTGCATGCCAGGAGCGGGGGGGGGGCGACTTTGCCACTGGAAGTTGGCAAATGGGTCATTTCCAGCCTCCGGAGGGCCTCTGGAAGGGCAGAAGGCCGTTTTTGCCCTCCCCAGACTCCTAGAAAGGCTCTGGAGGTTCGGGAGAGAGAAAAACGGGCCTTCCCCAACACCCACCGAGGTCCTCCGGAGGCAGGAAACAGCCTGTTTCCCTACTTCTGTTGGGCCCAGGCGGTCTGAAAATCACCTGGCCTGCCCGTGTATGTGCGCTGGAACTGAGCTTGTGTACTCACCAATATAGCTATGTGTGACATCATGGCCCTACATCATTTCAGGAGGAATATTCGTGTGTGGTGACATCTTCCTGTGTTATAACAGAATAACAGAGCTGCTCAAGCAGGAAACTCTACAACCTTTAGACAAATGGCTGTCCAGCCTCTTCTTAAAAACCTCCAGTGATGAATACCCACAACTTCTGGACGCAACTTCTGTTCCACTGGTTAATTGTCCTCACTGTTAGAAATGTTCTCCTTAGTTCCAGGTTGCTTCTCTCCTTGCTTAGTTTCCATCTGTTGCTTCTTGTCCTGCCTTCAGGTCTGTTTCCATGGAACTCTCTTAAGGATCAGGGTTGTGTTTTGTATGTGTGTGTGTGTGTATAAAATGATCTTGTAGTGATTGTTCTTCTTTTTCAATAGCAGCGATGCGCAACATCAGCTGTTTGATTGGCAGGCTAGAAACTCTACTTCAAAAACAAGACTAAGGCTAGAGAAACTGCACTGGCGGAGTCAGGACTTTGACTGAATTTGTGGTCTGGGTCAGGTTATTTTGAAGGACCAGATTCTGTGCCTTGTGCTGGTAAGTTTCTTATCATTTATTGTCACTATCTAGAGAAGCTCCATGTCAGTGGTGAAGAATCAGGACTTCTGGTTGAATTTTCATCTGTTGCTTGACAAGGAACAATGGATGGAAAGTGATCAAGGAGAGATTCAACCAAGAAAATATGGAGAAATTTTCTGATAGTGAGAACAACCAGTTGGTGGAACAGTTTGTCTCCAGAAGTTGTAAGTGCTCCAACACTGGTGGTTTTTAAGAAGAGATTGGACAGCCATTTGACTGGGATGGTATAAAGTTTCCTGCTTGAGCAGAGGGTTGAGCTAATGACCTCCAAGGTCCCTTCCAACTCTGTTATTCTATTCTATTCTATTCTATTCTATTCTATTCTATTCTATTCTATTCTATTCCATTCCATTCCATTCCATTCCATTCCATTCCATTCCACATTCTCTATTTTATTCTATTCTATTCTTTCTTCATTTTTGTTCTGTTCTGTTCTGTTCTGTTCTATTCTATTCTATTCTATTCTATTCTATTCTATTCTATTCTATTCTATTCTATTCTATTCTATTCTATTCTATTTTTTGCTTCTACTTCTCTCATTTTTATCCTTCTCTCTCTTCTTTCTCTTCTTCTTCTTCTCCTTCTCCTTCTCTTCCTTCCTTCTATTCTATTCTATTCTATTCTATTCTATTCTATTCTATTCTATTCTATTCTATTCTATTCTATTCTATTCTATTCTATTCTATTCCACTCCACCTTCAGGTGCTTTGGAGAAGAGGTTGACCCCCTCCCCTCAAATATTGGAAGACTGCTATCACCTCACCCCCAATCCTTCTTTTATGCCATCACAACCTCCACCCGAGGACACCTGCAATTTTGGAAGGCCATGCCGTCATTCTTCTTCTCCTCCAACACCACCCATGTAAGTTTGTCGGCTTGCAAATCTCCCCATTCAGCTTTTTTACTGCTGAATTCCCAGACTGTCTTTTGCAGGATGCTACCTCAGCCGAGCAGCACTGCCAACATTTCTCATTTGAATGGGATTTCCGTCTCCGATGGATAATTGAGCTGAATACTCGCACGTGTGTCTTACCCGTCTGCTTAACACGGTCCACGTTCGTTGGCTTTTAATCCCTACAAATTGCTTTGCGCTCCAGAGCTTTTGTTCCCCGTGTCGAGCGGTTAAAACACGACAACGTGGAGATCAGTTTCTTAAGCGCCTGCCGTGCCATCTTATCAAGGCAATGGGGAAGTGCAAGGTTGTTTTCTTGACAAATGCTACAAAAAAAAAAAGACACAACGACACAGGCACACACACACACACACACACACACACACACACACACAGGAAGTGAAAGGGGCCTCATTAAACCCTGCTGTTTTAATTAATTGGTCCTTCAGCTTTACTTTTGTGAAAGCAGCTCACAGCCTTAAGCTTTCCCGAGATTAATTACAAAAGAGGAGCAAATCACAATAATTAGTTTAGCCTCCGGTGCTTGTTTGACCTCTGACCTAAAGTATGTGGCTTCTCTGGTACAAAGGAGGAGGAGGAGGAGGAGGAGGAGGAGGAAGAGCAGAAGGAGAAGAGGGAATCACGAAGAGGAGGAGAAAGAAGAGAAAAAGGAGGAGGGAGAAGAAGAGAAGAAGGAGGAGGGAGAAGAGGAGGACAAGGAGGGAGGTCAGGATGAGGAGGAAGCGGAGCAAGAAGAGAAAGGGGGAGAAAAGGAGGAGGAGGGAGAAGAGAAGAAGGGAGAAGGAGGAGGAGGAGGAGAAGTGGGAATCACGAAGAGGAGGAGGAGGAGGAGGGAGAAGAGAAGAAGGAGGAGGATCAGGATGAGGAGGAAGTGGAACAAGAAGAGAAAGAGGATGAGAAAGAAGAGGAAGAGAAGGAGGAGGGAGAAGAGGAGGATCAGGAGGAGGAAAAGGAGGAAGAAGAGAAGAAGAAGGGTCATGAAGAGGAGGAGGAGGAAGAGGAGGAGGAGGAAGAAAAGAAAGAAGAAGAGGAGGAGGAGGAAGAGAAGAAGGAGGAGGGAGATGAGAAGGAGAATCATAAGGAGGAAGAGGAAGAAGAGGAGGAGGGAGAAAGGAGAAGAATCATGAGGAGGAGGAAGAAGAGGAGAAGGAGTATCATGAAGAGGAGGAGGAAGAAGAAAAGAAGGAGGAGGGAGAAGTGAAGGAAGAGGAGGAGGAAGAAAAGGAAGAAGAAAAGAAGGATGAGGATGAGGAGGGAGATGAGAAGAAGAGGGATCACGAGGAGGAAGAGGAAGAAGAGAAGGAGGAGGGACAAGAGGAGAAGAAGGAGAATCAGGTGGAAGGAGGAGGAGGAGAAAGAAGAGGTGAGGAAAAGAAACGATGCAGAGAAGAACAGCAAAGAAGATAAGGGGTCTTGGAGGCTAAGTTGTACAACCAACAAGCTAAAGGAACTAGGTTTAACCTAAGGAAGAGAAGGCTTGGGGTGACATGATAGCTAGCAGTCTTCCAATGTAGCTGGAAACTTCAGGAAGAAAGACAATGGACATACCTCACCCTAATTATTTGTTTTAATTGTTTATTTGTATCCCACCTTCATTACTTTTGCAAATAACTCAAGGCAGCCAAACATATCCAACACACACCTTCTTCTTCCTCTTTTCCCCACGATAAAAACTCTATGAGGTGGACTGGGCTGAGAAAGAAGGATTGGCCCAAAGCCATGTGGCTAACTTTCATGCCTAAGGCAGGACTAGAATTCCTAGTCTCCTGGAGGTTGGCCCAAAGTCACCTAGCTGGCTTTCATGCCTAAGGCAGGACTAGAATTCCCATTTTCCTGATGATTGGCCCAAAGTCACCCAGCTGGCTTTCAGACCTAAGGCAGGACTAGAACTCACCATCTCCTTGTGATTGGCCCAAAGTCACCCAACTGGCTTCCCGGCTTAGGCAGGATTTGAACTCATAATCTTCCAATTTCCAGCCTGGTGCCTTAACCACTAGACCAAACGGGCTCCCCAACTTGGCATCCTCTTCCACTCTCAATGCCCCATTCTATCATCCTGCTAAATTAGATGAAGAGCCAGCATGTAGATTAAGTCTCCACACGTCTGTAGCACTAAACCCCTTCAACACTAAACCAAGAAGGGCTTTGTAATGGGGGGGGGGTGTCTTTCGACAACCCCGGCCCTCCTGTCACCGCAGTTTGCCCAGGATCAACTCTTAATCCTGCCTTACTTCAAAGTTGGGTGGGGTAGTAGGTCAGGTTAGGAAATGGACTTCCACAAAGACGACACTGTGTAGAATCAGAAAAAAAGAGTTTATCGCTCTTATCTTACGACGTTATTTCTTTCCAGGGCTCAAGTATAATCTCTTTTATTTCTTTCAATCCTTTGACAATGTTATCTCTGCTTCTCTCCTCTTCTATCACCCGACCAAAGTCATATTTCTTTGACATCTGGAGATCCTTACTGTTCACCCTCTATTATCGAGGCCAAAACAAGGGGATCGCAACGATTTTGGCTGCACCTCATTTGATTTTGGGGGTGGGGAGATGCTGCCTGCTTTGTGACTTATCTCACACTAGAAGGCAGGAGAAAAAGAGAGAAAAATAAGGTATCAAGCGAACCAGTGGTGGGGTTCTACCGGATCGCCCTGGTTCAGGCGAATTGATAGTGGCAGCGGCCCATATGCCCAGACATCATCACAAAACACTCTGCACATGAGCGCATGCTCACAGTTCCAAACCGGTAGCGAAGTTAAGTGCAACCCACTATTAAAGCAAACCCCCGCCCTGCCTGTTTCATAGACAGGTATTCAATTTCTACTCAGAGGCAAGATTCCAGCTGGCAGTTCAGATGTTTCAAAGGTCTTTTGTTGTTGCTTGGTAGCAGGGGAGGTGAAGTTAACCAGGGGGTGATTACCACCACAGCAAAGGCAAGCTAAGGTAGCAGTCTTCTGGTATTTGAGGGCCTGCCACAAAGAAGAGGGGGTCCACCTGTTCTCCAAAGCAGGGGTCTCCAACCTTGGTCCCTTTAAGACTTGTGGACTTCAACTCCCAGAGTCCCTCAGCCAGATGGCTGAGGGACTCTGGGAATTGAAGTCCACAAGTCTTAAAGGGACCAAGGTTGGAGACCCCTGCTCCAAAACACCTGATGGCAAGACAAACAACAACAGATGGAAACTAATCGAGGAGAGAAGCAACCTAGAAATAAGGAGGCATTTCCTGACAGTTAGAACAAATGAATCCGTGGAACAGAAGTTGCTTCCAGAAGTTATGGATGCTCCATCACTGGAGGTTTTCAAGAAAAGATTGGACAACCATCTCTCTGAAATGGCAGTAGGGTTTCCTGTCTGAGTAGGGGGTTGGACCAGAAGACCTCCAAGGTCCCTTCCAACTCTGTTAGACATTCTGAGCTAAAGTCCAGAACTGAAGAAGCTTCTTGGATGAGAAGCAAAACGCCTACAAGAAAAAACAAAGCTGTTCTGTCCCCTCCCAACCACAACCAAAAAGACACGCGAGATGACTATCTTTGCCAGCAATTTACTCCGATGACAGATAACAGTTCTGGCAACGAACCTGCGATTGCCTGCCAAGTTCTCCTCAGACCAGCGTAATTGCAGTTCAGGAATAAACAGAAGCCAAAGTCCGAATCACAAAATAGCACAGCCAAAGCTCCCAAAAGTCTGTTTTTGTCCTTCACGGAGCCCAAAGGCAGCTCCACCCACTTTTATACCCTGTGGGGTATGGCTCCATGACACAGCACTCCCTGGGCTGGCCTCTTCCTTCCTTTTGCTGCACACGCTTCATTCAGTGTTGCTGCCTTGTATCTAGCCACAATTGATTCTCCTCAGCTGGCTCTTGGAGCTCTGCCAGGGAGGAGGAGGGGTCGGGGGAAAGAGGCCCTGTCAGCTCCTCCTCCTCCACCTGGCCTGCCTCTGGGACCTGGAGTGGAGCCAGAGAGGAAGGTCCCACAGAGAGAAGCCCTGTCGGCTCTTCCCCCTCACTCTCTGAGTCACTCTCAGCTAGGAGGCCCAGCTCGGGGGCTGCAGCAGACACAACAAAAACCCAGTTGCCTTTTGAAAAAGATCCTTTATTTATTTATTTATTCGATTTTTATACTGCCCTTCTCCCGAAGGACTCAGGGTGGTGTACAGCCAAATAAAAAGCACAATATATAAATTAAAACAAAACTAAAACAAACATATTACAAAATGGCCAAAAATTTAAAAAATTTAAAAAATTTAAAATAGTTTTAAAAACCCTAAAAATATAAATAACCCTGAATTAAAATTTAATTAGGCCAGTCCCGCTTGAATAAATAGATGCGTTTTCAGCTCACGGCGAAAAGTCCGAAGATCAGGCACTTGACGTAAACCAGGGGGAAGTTCGTTCCAAAGCGTAGGAGCTCCCACAGAGAAGGCCCTGCCCCTGGGGGCCGCCAGCCGACATTGTTTGGCGGACGGCACCCTGAGAAGGCCCTCTCTGTGAGACCATACGGGTCGGTGGGAGGCATAGGGTAACAGCAGGCAGTCCCGTAAGTACCCGGGCCCTAAGGTGGTCCCGTAAGCAGGCGGTCCCGTAAGTACCCGGGCCCGGTTGTCCCTTTGGGACAACCACGGCCTGAATGACTGAGAATCTCCATGGACAATTAGAACTGTATTGAAAAAAGTGAGAAGGCATTGGAGAAGGCTATTGGTTCTACCAACTGCTCTAGAAAGACAAGATCTGTGTTCTAGACCAGAGGTCTCCAACCTTGGCAACTTGGCAAAGCTGGCTGGGGGATTCTGGGAGTTGAAGTCCTCCAGGCTTAAAGTTGCCTAGGTTGGAGACCCCTGGTCTAGACTGAGTCTACTTCTGTCTGTGGTTATAAAGCCTGGATCAGAACACCAGATCTGATTCTCAACTGAGAAGTCATTGGGAAATATTTGGTTCTGCTAGCTGCTCCAGAAATGCAAACTCATTTCATTTTAAATGTGAAGGATCCAGGTTCCAGAACGGACTTCCTTCTGCCTGTGACCACAAAGTCTCAACGGCCATTTCAGTTCCCAGCTGAGAAGATATTAGAGAAGGTTTGGTTTTGCCAGTGGCTCTGGAAATGCAAACTCGTTCCATTTTAAATGTTAAAAGATCTAGGTTCTAGAATGCACGTCCTTCTGCTGGGACCACAAAGTCTCAACAGCCCAACTCCAGGTGAACGTTATGGAAGCCACCAGAGAAATCCGCTGACCTGATTTAAGGCAGCTCGCCTTTGTGCCCAGGAAGATCCTGTACCTCAGTATCTTCAGACTGAATAAAACTTTGCCTTTCAGAAGGCATGAGACGGTCTACTGTGCCTGCTCTGTTTCTTCTCCCCTGCCCCAAGCAACAAATACGCCTGAATGCAGTGCAGCCGTGTAGACCTTGTATAATGAGCATCCCCCAGGAAATATGTAATTGTGCATCCAGCAGGGTAATTAGAAATCAGACTGGGGTGGCTGCAGCGAATTCCCTGAGCTCGGTGTGTCAGCTGCCTTCTCTGCTGAGAAGGGGGAAAACGGCAGAAAAGGGAGAAATTATATCTCAGTGGCAAATCTAGACAGCATACTAAAATGCGGAGACATCACCCTGCCAACCGAAGTGCGTATAGTCAAGGCAATGGTTTCCCAGTTGCAATGGATGGCTGTGAAAGTTGGACCATAAGGAAGGCTGAGCGCCAAAGAATGGAGACCTTTGAACTCTGGTGCTGGAGAAGACTCCTGCGAGTCCCTTGGACTGCAAGGTGAACAAACAAGTCAGTTCTAGAGGAGATCAACTCTGACTGCTCTTTAGAAGGCCAGATCCTGAAGAGGAAACTCAAATACTTTGGCCACCTAATGAGAAGGAAGGACTCCCTGGAGAAGAGCCGAATGCTGGGAACGATGGAGGGCAAAAGAAGAACGGGACGGCAGAGAACGAGGTGGCTGGATGGAGTCACTGAAGCAGTCGGCGTGAGCTTAAATGGACTGCAGAGGATGGTAGAGGACAGGAAAGCCTGGAGGAACGTTGTCCATGGGGTCGCGATGGGTCGGACACGACTTTGCAACTAACAACAACAACAAATATCTCAGTGGATCTGGACGTGCAACTGCTTTGAATATTAGATGAGAACCAGTGGAAAATGCAGATATTGGTTTCATCGAATGCCCCTTGTTCCTCATCTTCTCTTCCAGCTGCGTATAACTTGTACTCCTGCCTTCAAAGCTTTGTTTGAAGGTTCTACATCTTCCACCAAAGTTACCACTGTGTTGGAGTTTTGGCTAGAGCAGAAGGGGAGAAAGGAAATCACCAGACGGAGCAGTTGTGATTGTCTGAATGACTGTTAATTGATATTATTTTACTTTATTTTCCATTCAATCCAATTTAGGAATTTTGGTTTTACTACTCTTGGTTTGCTACTCAACAGCC